>NC_142441.1:53350000-53975000 GCF_059453495.1 Arachis ipaensis
TGTAGGTTCTTCCTGTGGAAGACCGGAATACTGGCAACTTTGCTGCACCATGATAATGAGCTGAGGATTCAACTCAAAGCTACTGACTCCAATGGAGGGTATGCAGATGCTACTCCCATATGAAGCAGTAGAGGGGTTAGAATATGACCCCAGAGTCCTCCTGGACTGTTCATTTTCACTTATGTCCATGATGGATCTATGGATATAACTTGGACTGATTTACCTTTTTATTTATTTTATTTTATAAGAAGTAAATACTTAAATAAAATAAAATAACTAAAAAGAATTTGAATTTTGAAGTTAAAAAAAAAATTTTTTTTTGTTTAAAAAAAAAAAGAAATTAATTAGTTAATAAAAAAAAGAAATTTTTGAAAAAGAGGGAAGATATTTTTCAAAATTAGAGAGAGGGAGAGTTAGTTAGGTAGTGTTGAAAAAGTTAAGAAACAAACAAAAAGTTAGTTAGTTAGTTGAAACAAATTTTGACAAGATATTTTTTTTTGAATTTAGTGAGGAGAGAGAAAAACAATAAGATAGTACAAGATTTAAAAATTTTTTAGATCTAATGCTCCTTGTTTTCGAAAAATTTGGAGGGAAAACACCAAGGAACACCAAACTTAAAAATTTTAAGATCAAGACACAAGGAAAACTCAAGAACACTTTGAAGACTCACAAGAACACAAGAACATGAAGAAAGAACACCAAACTTAAAATTTTTAGAAAACCAAACCAAAATTTTCGAAAACCAAAGGAAGATCAACAAGAAAATACCAAACTTTATGTTTGGCACAAAATTTAATAGAGAAAATATTATTTATGAAAAAGAAGGTTTTGAAAAGAATATAAAAGACTCTAACCCAATTACCAAGAACACAGATTAACGCTCTAGCCAAATGAGTTATGGGACCTTCAAAAAATTTTAAGAAAGATTATTTTTGAAAACACCAAACTTAAAGTTTGGCACAGGATTTAATAGAAAAATTATTTTTGAAAAAGGTTTTAAAAATATGATAGCCAATTATCATGAACATAAACACCACGTTCTAAATAACTGAGCTATAAGTTTAAAGTATTTTAACAAGGGATAAATAATAAAAGACTCTAAACCAAAAAAAAAGAAAGATTTTTCCTAATCTAAGCAACAAAATAATCCGTCAGTTGTTCAAACACGAACAATCCCCGACAACGGCGCCAAAAACTTGGTGCACGAATTGTGAATCACACTTTTCACAACTCGTACCACTAACCAGCAAGTGCACTGGGTCGCCCAAGTAATACCTTACGTGAGTAAGGGTCGAATCCCACGGAGATTGTTGGTTTGAAGCAATCTATGGTTATTTTGTAAATCTTAGTCAGGAAGTCAATTATGTTTGTCAATTGAATTGTGAGTAACCAGTAGAGCATAAATTAAAAGTTACTTGTTGTGCAGTAATGGAGAATATGTTGGAGTTTTGGAGATGCTTTGTCTTCTGAATCTCTGCTTTCCTCTGTCTTCTTGTTCACGCACGCACGTCCCCCTATGGCAAGTTGTGTGTTGGTGGATCACCGTTGTCAATGGCTACCTTCCATCCTTCCAGTGAAAACTACGCTCACGCGCTCTGTCACAGCACGGCTAATCACCGGTTGGTTCTCGATCCGGTTGGAATAGGATTTACTATCCTTTTGCGTCTGTCACTAACGCCCAGCCTTCAAGAGTTTGAAGCTCGTTACAGTCATTCAATCCTTGAATCCTACTCGGAATACCACAGACAAGGTTTAGACTTTCCGGATTCTCATGAATGCTGCCATCAGTTCTGGCTTATACCATGGAGATTCTGATTAAGGAATCTAAGAGATACTCATTCAATCGGATATAGAACGGAGGTGGTTGTCAGGCACACGTTCATGGTTTGAGGAAGGTGATGAATGTCACTGATCATCACCTTCATCACAGTTAAGCGCGAATGAACATCTTAGATAGGAACAAGCGTGTTTGAATGGAAAACAGAAATACTTGCATTAATTCATCGAGACACAGCAGAGCTCCTCACCCCCAACAATGGGATTTAGAGACTCATGCCGTCAGAGAATACAAAGTTTAGATCTGAAAATGTCATGAGATACAAAGTAAGTCTCTAAAAGTTGTTTAAATACTAAACTAGTAGCCTAGGGTTACAAAATTTGGATAAACTATGATGGATGATGTAGAGATCTACTTCTGGGGCCCACTTGGTGTGTGCTGGGGCCCACTTGGTGTGTGCTGGGGCCCACTTGGTGTGTGCTGGGGCTTAGACTTAAGCAATTCACGTGGAGAGGCCATTTGTGGAGTTGAACGCCAGTTTTTATGCCAGTTTGGGCGTTCAACTCCAGCTTTTGATCCTTTTCTGGCGCTGGACGCCAGAATTGGGCAGAGAACTGGCGTTGAACGCCAGTTTACGTCATCTATCCTTGTGCAAAGTATGGACTATTATATATTGCGGGAAAGCCCTAGATGTCTACTTTCCAATGCAATTGGAAGCATGCCATTTCGAGTTCTGTAGCTCCAGAAAATCCTCTTTGAGTGCAGGGAGGTCAGAATCCAACAACATCAGCAGTCCTTTTTCAGCCTGAATCAGATTTTTGCTCAGCTCCTTCAATTTCAGCCAGAAAAATACCTGAAATGACAGAAAAACACACAACTCATAGTAAAGTCTAGAAATATGAATTTTTCCTAAAAACTACTAGAAATAGACTAAAAACTAACTAAAACATACTCTAAACTATATGAAATTATCCCCAAAAAGCGTATAAAATATCCGCTCATCATAGTGCCCTTTTCATGAAGTGGCCGAACCTTTCCCATTAAATTGTCCTATCAATCTCCTTCAATGCTCCTTTTCTTTTTCCTATAAAGATAAAATTAGAAAAGTAAGACATAATATCACAAAAAAAAGAAATCACTTAAAATTTTTTACGGCTAAAATAATAAAGAGATGAAAATATGAGATTGTTTATTCATGAATTCCAACTAACTAACTAACTGTGTATCCTTATATGCATTTTGGTGGCACCATAGGGTGACACCAAACTTAATTTGAAGCACTGTGATGAAAAGTTCTGTTCAAAGCTCCAAGACTAGCATGCTCTCTGTTGCATTCATGCTTTCTTGGTACGCTTTGAACACCAAACTTGTTTTTCACTATATATACTGCAATATAAGAACGTCACCAAGTTTGGGTTGGAATTTATGAATATTGACTTATTTACTAGTAAAAGCTAATAAAACATGGGTTGCCTCCCATGAAGCGCTTCTTTAGCGTCACTAGCTTGACGTTTCTTCTTTATCAGGGAGGTTGATAATGCTTCAAGTCCTCCCCTCTTGCCTTGGACTTATATCCATTGGTTGTATCAATGATCTCTACATGTTCCAAGGAGAGGACTCTGTTAATAGTGAAGACCTTAGGTAACTGAGATGGTACAGTCGGGAGATTAGGGGGGATATCTAGGAAGTAAGTTGCGATCACTTTATCTCCTGGAGAGAAGTTTTCTGTAGGGATCTTCTTGTTCCTCCACCCCCTTGGTACTTTCTTCTTTGTCCCTTTTGACGTTGCCTTGCTCTTTGTGGCTTCTTCTTCTAAGTAAATTTTGTTGTTGTCTTCACATGTTTCTGGTGGTTTAGGTTCCTCCAGCTTTTCCTTGAGCTGTGACAGCTGCTTATTTCCTTGTTCATCAACCAAGGGCTTTCCCAGTTGGGCTGGTTGTGCTTCAGTGTTTGCTTCCTCTGTTAGCATCTCATTATGATCTGTGCTTAGTTCTTTGTTCTCTTGGTCTGCTTCTTGTGAGAGTTTGAAGACATTAAAGTTGAGTCGTTCATCATGGATCCTCAATATTAACTCCCCTCGCTCCACATCTATGAGTGCTCTGGCTGTAGCTAGGAATGGTCTTCCCAATATGATTGGGTGAGTGTGACTCTCTTCCATGTCCAAGATGACAAAGTTTGTGGGAAGAAAGTATTTCCCAACCTTTAACAACACATTTCCACCACCCCTATTGCCTGTTTTTGAGTTTTGTCAGCCAGCCTGATGACCACATCTGTGGGCAATATCTCATTGATCTGCAGTCTCTTCACCAGGGCTAAGGGCATTAAGTTGATGCTTGTTCCCAAATCGCAGAGTGCTCTATCAAACATTGTTTCTCCTATGGCACAGGGGACATGAAAACTCCCTGGATCTTTTCTTTTCATAGGCAACTGTGGTTGAATGAGGGCACTGCACCCCTTGTTCATCACTATAGTCTGGCCTCCCTTGAGTGAGCTTTTCCTAGGAAGCAGCTCCCTCATATACTTGATATATGCAGGCATTTGTTGGATAGTCTTGATGAATGGTATGTTCACATGCAAAGATGCGAACAAGTCAAGAAATCTTGAGTATATTGTCTTCTCCACGGCACCATTGAGCAGTTGGGGAAAAGGTGCATAGAGTCTCAGCAGCTCCTGTTTTGATATTTCTGGTTCTTGGTATTCTTTTTCCTCCTTCTCTGTTGAGGTATCTTCAGGTTGTTCTGACAGCTTGCTTGGCTTGTCCTCAGTCTCCTTGTCACTGATACAAGGGTATCTTGGCCAGTTTCACTGACCTTTTCTTTACTGTTTTTAGGTTAGTTTCATGTATTTCTTTAGGAAATAAGCTAGTTTTGGGTAGATATTCACTTACACCTTAATTCAAGCATACATTGTGCATTTTGCATTATTTCATGAGGATTTTGCATAAGTTTAGTGACAAATTGTATGTTGCATTGCCCATGACTTGGACTAGAACTTTGATGCGCTCTATTGCTTGATTTTAGGACCAAAGGAAGTAAGGAATGGGAGGTAACTTGCAAAGTTAACGAGAAAAGTGATTGCCAATAACGCTCTCAAAGCCATCATTGACCACGTTAAGAGTAACGTTAACTAAGTTAACATGAACTCTAACATGGAGAAGGGAAGTTGAGCCAACGTTAGTGACACTTAACATTGTCACTAACGTTGGCAAATGCTCATAAGTGGCCACGTTAGAGTCCACGTTAACTTAGTTAACGTGGCCTCTAACGTTAGAAAGGGAGAGAAACGCCAACGTTAGTGACATTCAACATTGTCACTAACGTTGGCCTAAGGAGAAACATACCACGTTAACTCCCACGTTAACTTGGTTAACGTGGGAGCTAACGTAAGAAGCAAGCATGGTCGACAACGTTAGTGACACCCAACATTGTCACTAACGTTGGAAGCAACCACACAACCTCCCAAGGAGCCACGTTAACCTCCACGTTAACTAAGTTAACGTGGAAGCTAACGTTGATGAGTGAAAGAATGGCCAACGTTAGTGACACTCAACATTGTCACTAACGTTGGGGATGGCTAAGCATGGCCACGTTAGAAGCCACGTTAATGATGCCAAGGCATCTTAGGCTAGTTTCACTAGCCTTTTTCTTTTATTTTTAGTTGTTTTATGCATTTTCTTGAGCCTTAAGTAATCATTTTGGGCCAAATAGTCATGCTTGTCTTAAATCATTCAACATGAAGATTTTGATGCAAATTCCATGAGTTTTTAGTTATATTCCTTGAATGCTATGAATGGAAGAATTCTCATGAATTTTAGCAAGACTTTGATGCAGTTGTTTGGATGATTTCAGGGAAGAAGAGGCTAGGCAAGGAAGCAACAAAATCAATAAAGGAAGCTTGAATATCACATGTGGAGTTTAAGCTCCAGTTTAAGCTTAAACTGGAGCTTAAACGCCAAAATCATGAAAGCTGAGGAAAGGGTGAAAGTGGCGTTTAACCTCCAGTTTAACCTTAAACTGGAAGTTAAACGCCAGAAATGGGAAATGCACCAGGGAGCCATTTCCACGTTTAAGCTCCAGTTTAACCTTAAACTGGAGCTTAAACGTGTTCGACCAAGTTTTCTCCTCCAGGGTTGCTTTCTCCATTTCCACGTTTAAGCTCCAGTTTAACCTTAAACTGGAGCTTAAACGTGTTCGACCTCCAGGGCTACCTTTTCTATTTCCACGTTTAAGCTTCAGTTTAACCTTAAACTGAAGCTTAAACGTGTTCGACAATTCCACACTCCAGGGTTGCCTTCTTCCATTTCCACGTTTAAGCTTCAGTTTAACCTTAAACTGAAGCTTAAACGTGCTCGAGCTTGTGCCTCCAGGGAGTGCCAGCGTTTAAGCTCCAGTTTAAGCTTAAACTGGAGCTTAAACGTGTTATATGGAACAGCTTGACCATGCCTTCTTCAAACATAAATAACTTGAGCTACAAAACTCCAAATGAGGTGATTCAAAATGAATTGGAAAGAAGACATCTAGAGCTTTCCAAGAATATATGGCATGCATGGTGGATACTAAAAATTGAGGGAGAAAACAGCCCCGTAATGTGCATAGAAGAGCATAGTACCAACATGCAATCAGGCCAGCTGACCTTTTCACCTTCCATGGAGTATAACTCGAGTTGTAGAGATCCAATTGAGGTGCTTCCAGTTGTGTTAGAAAGCTGACATCCATAGCTTTCCAACGAGGTATAATAGTCTATATTTGGCATCAAATTGGCAAGGTTGACAAGAGAACAAAGTGACGACTCAAGAAAGGGGGGTGCAACGTTTGAGTGTAGTTTAATGGATCATTATCCTTTTTGGATCAATTATGTCACTCTACCCTTCAAGCAAGCAAGGCCCATCAACAACACCAAATCAAGGCCACAAGAATCATCTAGAATAGTTTATTTTCATTTGATTGTAATTTGCTTTTAATTTCATTTTCATTTTGTAATTTAGGGAGCCTATTTAAAGGCCTTAGTTTCTGCATTTGAGAGGGACCAAAAAAAGGGGAATCCAGCCCCTGAGGGGGACTTTTACTTTTTGGGGGAGAACTTTGGATCATTTTCTTTTAGTTTTGTAATTGAATTCAGAGCTATGACTCACTAAACCCCTTTCATTGGGTTAGGGAGCTCTATTGTAATTCAATGAATCAATAATAGTTTTATCTTCTTCTTCAATCTTTTCTCTTGAATTTTGTTAGAAAGCTTCTCGATCTAATTCCATTGGGTAGTTGTCTTGGGAAAGAAACTATCCATAATTGGAATCCTTCGGAACCTTGGGAAAGGAATGGAGGATTCATGCTAGAGAAGCTTTCTCACAGTGAATTGGATTGGGGTTTGGATGGATATTGTGACATGTAATCCTACCAAATTGTGGTTCATGAAACTGTGTGGTATAATCAGTGATCGAGCATCATCTCTTCTTATGAACATTTAAACCAAGGGATTGGGAATTTGTTTGTTTTTAGAGAGAATTGGTGAGCCAAGGGATTGGGATCCAATCATATAAGATTGCCAAGCAAAATTCAATGAACGCATTGGTTGAGGAAGAGATAAAAATGTTTTGATTCGGAGATCTCAATATCTCCTAAAACCCAATGAACTCCCCATCTCCGATTTCCACTTTCTCTTTACATTTTGTAATTAAATTCATGCAATCACCCCTATTCCCTTTTAATTTCAGCAATTTAGCTTCTCACCCTTTAATTCATGCAATTTTACATTCCGCAATTCTCATCTAAATCTTGATTCCGCTCAACTAGAACATACTTCTAATTCGAATTGCTCACTCAACCAATCCTTGTGGGATTCGACCTCACTCTATTGTGAGTTTTTACTTGACGATAACCGGTGCACTTGCCAGAAGGAATTTTGCCGATCGTGCAATTTCCTAAATCGTAGCATACCAAAAATATGCACATCAGTTAACCTAGTTAACATGGACTCTAACGTGAGGCATAGGGGCACCTTGGAACGTTAGTGACAATGTTGAGTGTCACTAACGTTCTCGAAGGATGGCAAGCCCACGTTAAAGAGCCACGTTAACTAAGTTAACGTGGGCTCTAACGTGGGAATAAAAGGGGCTTTTCAAAGTTATTGGAAATGTTAAGTCTCAATAACGTGTGCGAAGGACTTAGAGGCAACGTTAGTGGCAATGTTTATGCCACTAACATTGAAGTTAACGTGGCTTTTACTTAGTAACGTTAGTGAGAAAGTTGATTGTCACTAACGTTCTCGAACTTATATTTTCACTAAACGTTAACACCCCTAATGTCCTGAGCTAAAGTCTCTGCCCACTTCACATTTTCTCTCTGCAAGTAAAGCCAAGCCCAAATGAAGAAGAGAACTGCTTCAAACTCAAGATCCAAAGGCCCAAGACTTGAAGAGCCAACTAGAATCTGAGAGAAGTAGTATATATAGGAGTAGCTTTGAATTGTTGAGGAGTTCTGGAAGTTGGAAAAAGGGAACTACTCTCTGTATTTTACCTTCTCTGCTATTTCTAGTTTTATGATGTATTCTCCATCTCTGTTTTCATTTTCTAGAGCTATGAACAACTAAACCCCTTTCATTGGGTTAGGGAGCTCTGTTGTAATTTGATGGATCAATACTAATTTTCATTATTCTTCTTCTATCTTTTCTCTTGATTTTACTTGAAAGTTTTCGATCTTCATCCAATTGAGTAGTTATCTTGGAAAAGAAGCTATTCAAACTTGGATCTCTTCTGAACCTTGAAAGAGGAATGAAGAGATCAAGCTAGAAATGCTTTCTCATGCTGGACCAAATTGGGTTTGGATGGGTATGTGACTATAACCCTCTCAAATACTTGATTTGGGAAATGCATGTGGTATAATCAGTGACCATACTTCATCTCTTCTCATGAGCAATTGACCAAGGAATTGGCTATTGATCAAGATTTGAGAGATTGAATTGCAAGAAATTGTAATTCAATCAATTAAGATTGCCAAGGAGATCAATGAGTGCATTGATTGAGGAAGAGATGAAAATGAACTTGATCCGGAGAATTGCAACATCTCCTAAGCCCAATGAACTCCCCATTTCTGATCTTACCCATTCTCTTTAATTTTTGCCATTTACTTTTATGAGCAAATTCCCCATTCCCATTTACAATTCTGCAATTTATTTTCAGTCATTTACTTCCAGTCCTTTAATTCTAGTATTTACTTTTCTGTTATTTACATTCCTGCCATTTTATTTTCTGCAACTCTCAACCCAAATTCTGGATTCGCTCAACTAGAACATTCTTCTAATTAAAGTTGCTTGATCAATCAATCCCTGTGGGATTCGACCTCACTCTATTGTGAGTTTTTACTTGACGACAAATTTGGTACACTTGCCGAAGGGAGATTTGTTGTGAGACAAGTTTTCCGTGCATCAAGTTTATGGCGCCGTTGCCGGGGATTGATTGTGCATCAACAATGATTAAATTGGAAGATCACTAAATTGAGCATTTTTATTTTGTGAATTTCATTTTCTGTTTGAGTGATTTACTTTCTGTTTTAGTTAAACTTCTTCCCTTCCCCCTCTATTTATTTTGTTTTTCTTTGTTATTTTCAATTCTATTTGCTAACCCACTAACTGTTTGATATATTGCATCACCCACAACTAACAGTAATTTTGACACAAATACTTTCTGCACCTATCTTTTCTTGCTTGCACTTGATGGTTATATGACAGGGAGAAGTAGCGGGGCTTCAACTTCCTTCGATTCTGAACGTGAGAGGACCTTCCTTAGATTAAGGAGGGAGGCAAGAGGAAAGAAAGTGGTTGGTGCTGAGGAAGAAGAGGAATTCTTTGAAACAAACATGGAAGACAACATGGAAAATCATCATGAAGAAGAGGATCACAACCATGGGGGAGGAGGTAGAGCAAATCATGCTGGGGAGGATAGAAGAGTTTTGGGCTCTTACATCAATCCAAACCCAGGCAATTGTGGAAGTAGCATCCAAAAGCCAACAATCCATGCCAACAACTTTGAACTTAAACCACAGCTCATCACCCTTGTTCAGAACAACTGTTCGTTTGGAGGAGGTATTCAAGAAGACCCCAATCAACATTTAACCACCTTCCTGAGAATATGTGACACAGTGAAGTCTAATGGTGTTCATCCTGACGCCTATAGACTGCTCTTATTTCCATTCTCACTTAGGGACAAAGCAGCCAAGTGGCTGGAATCTTTCCCAAGGGAAAGCTTGACAACTTGGAAAGACGTGGTGAACAAATTCTTAGCAAGATTTTACCCTCCTCAACGAATCAATAGGCTGAGAGCTCAGGTCCAAACTTTCAGGCAACAAGATGGTGAGACTCTATATGAAGCATAGGAGAGGTTTAAAGATATAACAAGGAGGTTCCCACCAGATATGTTCAACGAATGGGTGCAGCTGCACATTTTCTATGAAGGGCTCTCTTATAAGTCAAAGAAGGCCGTAGACCATTCATCCGGAGGATCTTTGAACAAGAAGAAGACTATTGAGGAAGCCATAGATGTTATTGAAACAGTAGCAGAGAATGATTACTTATATGCTTCCGAAAGAGGGAACACAAGAGGAGTAATGGAGCTAAACAATGTAGATGCTCTGTTGGCCCAAAACAAGCTCATTACCCAGCAGCTGGCTGACCTCACCAAGAAGATGGAGATGAACCAAGTAGCAGCAATCTCCACTTCATCAACAACCCAAGAAGGAGTGAATGAAGAAGCAGAGGGTATTCAGGAGCAAGCCAACTGCATTGGGAATTCACCAAGGAAAAACTATGATCCATACTCCAAGACCTACAACCCTGGATGGAGAAACCACCCAAACTTTGGGTGGGGAAGTGAGCAAGATCAAAACCAAGATCAGAGACATTATAACTCCAACAACAATGCAGCTCACCAGCAATTCACACAGAGGACATCCCAACACCCCCACAACAACACTTCTCCACATGCTTATCAAAACCAAAACAGCACATCTGCTCCGAATCACTCATCAATTGATGACAAGCTCTCTAAGATTGAAGCCTAACTTGAAGGAATATGCCAAGAGATTCAAGAAAATAAGGTGTTCAAAGAGGAGGTGCGAGCCAATATCAAGAACCAGGGAGAGACCATTAGGAAGCTGGAATTCCAGGTGGGATATTTAGCTGAAAAGATTCCCAAACCTACTGATAGCTTCCCAAGTGACACGGAGAAAAACCCCAAAGGAGAAGCAAAGAAAGTAAGATGGGAAGATTGCAAAATGGTCACTACAAGTGATCAAGAGACTGAAGACAAGCAAGGCACACTTTTCGAACAACCTGAAGACAACTCAACAAAGGAGGAGGATAGAGATCACCAAGAACTAGAAATCTCACAACAAGAGCTGCTGAAGCTCTATGCACCCTTCCCTCAACTACTCAATGGTACTGTGGGAAAAAGAATATACTCAAAGTTTCTAGACTTGTTTGCATCTCTGCATGTAAACATACCATTCATCAAGGCAATTCAACAAATGCCTGCATTCATCAAGTATATAAAGGAACTTCTTCTTAGGAAAAGCTCACTCAAAGGAGGCCAGACTATAGTGATGAACAAGGAATGTAGTGCCCTTATTCAACCTGAGTTGCCTACAAAAAGAAGAGACCCAGGGAGTTTTCACATCCCTTGTGCCATAGGTGAAACTATGTTCGATAGAGCACTATATGATTTGGGGGCCAGCATCAACTTACTGCCCTTATCCCTGGTGAAGAGGTTGCAGATCAATGAGATAATGCCCACGGATGTAATCATCAGACTGGCTGACAAAACTCAAAAGCAAGCAATAGGAGTGGTGGAAAATGTGTTGCTAAAGGTTGGAAAATACTTTCTCCCAACAGACTTTGTCATACTGGACATGGAAGAGAGTCACACTCATCCAATCATATTGGGAAGACCATTCCTAGCTACGGCCAGAGCACTTATCGATGTAGAGAAAGGGGAGCTAATATTGAGAATCCATGATGAACGACTCATCTTCAATGTTTTCAAACTCTCACAAGAAACAGATCAAGAGGACAAGGAACTAAGCACAAATGATAATGAGACACTGAAGGAGGAGACAAGCACTGAAGCACAGCCAGTTCATTCTGAGATCCCCTTAATAGATAAACAAGGAAAACAGCAATTGCCACAGCTCAAGGAAAAGTTGGAGGAACCTAAACCTCTAGAGGCAGGAGAAGACAGCATCACAACTCCTTTAGAAAAAGAGGTCACCAAGGGGAAGGCAACCTCAAAAGAAACAAAGAAGAAGGTACCAAGGAGGTGGAGGAACAAGAAGATCCCTACGGAAGACTTCTCTCCAGGGGATAGGGTTGTCTCAGCTTACTTCCCAGATATTTCCCCTAATCTCCCTACTGTACCATCTCAGTTACCCAAGGTCTTCACTATCAACAGAGTTCTTTCCCTGGAACATGTGGAGATCATTGATCCAATCAATGGATATAAGTCCACAGCAAGAGGGGAGGACTTTAAGCACTACCAACCACCCTGATGAGGGAAAAACGTCAAGCTAGTGATGCTAAAGAAGCGCTTCATGGGAGGCAACCCGTGTTTTATATGTTTTTAAAATAATGAATAAATCAATGTTTATGAATTTCAACCCAAACTTGACAAACACTTGGTGAAATCTTTATCATGCAGTATATAGTGAAGAACAAGTTTGGTGTTCAAAGCAAACCAAGATGCATGCTAGTCTTGGGAGCTTTGAACAAAACTTTTCATCACATTGCTTCAAACTAAGTTTGGTGTCACCCCATGGTGCCACCAAAATGCATAAGGATACACAAGTAGTTAGTTAGTTAAAATTCATAAATAAACAAACTCTTTTTCTTCTCTTTATTATTCTAGCCATAGAGTTTGATTCTTATGATATTAATTTCCTTATTTTAAATCTTTATAGCAAAAGAAAAGAAACATAAAAAGGGATGGATTGGACAACTAAACAAAGATGGATCAGACACCACAAAAGGAAGGGCTACACACTTGTTCTAAAAAGGGAATGCATTGGAAAATGTTGCCATGAAACATTGGAAAAATGGAACCCCTAAAAGACCGAGCAATCTCATTCATAAAGTGATGATCCTTGTTTTTTATCCATGCATCACCCCAACCGTCCATCAAGTAACCACTCAATCAATCCACACCCTCCATTCTCTCACAACTTCTCTATATAAAGAACCCTTTTTCCGTACCCACCTTCATTGTCATTACCCAATCTTCACCACTCTCCATTTCGGTACAAGACACTTCCTACCCCATTAAAAACCTTTTTCCCACCTCACTCTCTTCATCGCAATAAAACCTTAAACAACCAAAAATCTCCACAAATTTGCCACCTTCACATATTAACTATCATTCATGGCGTCTTCGGGTTCTAAAAGAAGGAAGGGAAAGGAACCCATGGAAAAACACCCATATGATGAAAAGAGATTTAGAAGCTTGCATCATGCATTGCAATACGGGTGGATGGTTGATAAGGAAATCATTTATGAGCTGGGATTTCAAGTTAAAAAGACTGAGTGCCCCGAAATCACAGAGAAGATAGAAAGGAGAAGATGGGAGCTCCTCACTGACCCGGTCATTTAGGTGAATGCAAACCTCATAAGAGAATTTTATGCAAATGCGGTTTGATATGATAAGAAGGATGAGTCGTACACAAGCTTTGTGAGAGGAAAGATGGTGGATTTTGGTCCCATGAGTGTCATGAGGGCATTGAAGCTACGGTCTATACAATTTGAAGAAGAAAGCTATCACTCAAGATTGGACAACCCCAATTATGACCAGATTCTGCAAGATATTTGTGTACCAGGAGCTGACTGGGAAAGGGGTGCGGGAAATAAACCAAAGTTCATCAAGAGAACAGATCTCACTCCTGAAGCCAAGGGGTGGTTTGAGCTAGTGAGAAGGTCTATTCTCCCAGTTGCAAAGAACTCGGAGGTGAATGTCAAGAGAGCCACAATGGTGCACTGTATACTGAAAGGGGGAGAAATCCAGGTCCATGAACTCATAGCTGAAGGTATTAGAAAGATGGCAGAGAAAAGTGACTCAAGAGGAACGTTAGGTTACCTTAGCACTATTTACCGAATATGCAAGAAAGCTGGGGTAGTTTTTGAAGATGAGAACCCCATGTGGATAAAGGAAGGCATCCCAATAACTGTACGAAGGATGAATGCTACAGCATCCCCTTTGCCTCAGCGGAAGCAAAGGAAGAGGACAGCCCCTCAAGTAGTGGAAGGAGAAGTCTTAGAGGGTCAAGCACAACAGACCTTGGACATGCACCAATTGCAGGAAGCCATTGATGGCTTGTCTAGACAATATTTAGAAAGCCAAGGAGCACAGAAAGAGCTTCAACTACAGATGATGGGGCAGCAAGAGGAAGCACTCTCAAGATGGATGACTCAGCAAGGTGAGTGGTAAAGGCAAATGATGGAACATCAACTAAGTCAAGGACAACAATGAGGAAAAACATTCAACAGGATGGAACAAAGACAAAACGAGCAACAAAAATCCACCCAGAGGCTAATCAACATCCAAGCACATCAAGGGGCACACATACATGAGATGCATCGAAGACAAATAGAACAGGCAGAACTATTGGACGATCAAAGGGCATTCGCAGAAGGAGTTTACATGAGCGAAACAGGACATCACATAAACACTCAAGCCAGGCTCGGCTACTTAGTGGGACAGCTGCCAATATTGCATCCAGGAATAGCCAGGTATGACGAAATGAAGGATGAATTAGCACGAAAGGAAAGACAAAGGGTGGAAGAGAGTCATGAGTCAGTGAGGAAGGCACTTGAGGATTGGAAGCAAGCAAGATTGGCACGGATGCGAGGAAATGCAAGAGGAAACAAGGAGGACAAGCAAGGAAAAGAGCATGGACATCCACAACAGTAAAAGGTGGTCGAGTTCCTTCTTTATTTCACCTTTCTCTATGTTTTAAATAAGGAAGATCTTGTATGAAATAGAACATGCTTCCATGCCAGTTTAAATCTTTTTAAATTCTGTCTTTTAAGTTCCCTTTCTGAATAGGTGTATGTGTGCTAGTCTTTATGTCACTGCATCTTCCTTAACTTACTTGTATGCTTGTCCCTTTTAAATCAAATGAAGAGAGAATGCTTATGTTTCAAAAGACCAGAGTAGAGTTCATATTATGGAGTACATTCATGAGTTTGTGGTATGATCATAAGTTAGCTAAGTTGGTTCAACCATAAGGTGGGATGACAACTATCTGGCCTGAATACTTTGCTTTGAACACACCTCATAAGACTAAGTATATGACAAGATCCTAATAAGAGAAAGAGAAAAGAATAATGAAAGTGGAAAAAAACAAAAAGAAAAAGAGTAAGCAATAAGGCTAGGCACCAATGGTTTTGATCTTAAGATATGTGTCTGTGGTGTTCCTGTGTGAAGGATCTACTTGGATGAATAAGCTCTTAGGGGTGCTTTATCACCTGGTAACTTGGGTTAACTAACCCGGGATTATTAGCTGAAAGTCCATTATCAAGAGTAACCCTCACCACAGAGCATTTAGTAACCTAAAGAGGTGCTGGACACCAAGGTCTCAAGAAGGAAAATGAATGAACTATATGCCTGTGGTGTGTATATATGGGGGAGAGACTTGAGGGAGTAAGTCCTTAGGGGTGCTTCAACACCTATCACCTTGAACCAACTGGTTCGGGAGTGTTGGCTGAAAGCTTATCTTAAAAAGTTGCCCCCTTACAGAGCACTTAGCCTAAGAACACCAATAAGCTCTGAAATGACAATAAAGGGATCAATGAATAAAAGTCTCATGGGATGTAAGCAAAGTGAGTGTTTTAAGACATGATAAAGGTCTGAAAGCCAGGAATGAACCTAAGTTGCTATGCATGAAACCACCATAAAATCAGTGATATGACTTCCACAAGAATGACTCATTGCTCTTGGCATTCCATTCCTCATTCTCTTGTTCCAGTACTTGCTTAGGGACAAGCAAGCTTTAAGTTTGGTGTTGTGATGCCAGGGCATCTTGGCCAGTTTCACTGACCTTTTCTTTACTGTTTTTAGGTTAGTTTCATGCATTTCTTTAGGAAATAAGCTAGTTTTGGGTAGATACTCACTTACACCTTGATTCAAGCATACATTGTGCATTTTACATTATTTCACGAGGATTTTGCATAAGTTTAGTGAAAATTGTATGTTGCATTGCCCATGACTTGGACTAGAACTTTGATGCGCTCTATTGCTTGATTTCAGGACCAAAGGAAGCAAGGAATGGGAGGTAACTTGCAAAGTTAATGAGAAAAGTGATTGCCAATAACGCTCTAAAACCCATCATTGACCACGTTAAGAGTCACGTTAACTAAGTTAACGTGAACTCTAACGTGGAGAAGGGAAGTTGAGCCAACGTTAGTGACACTTAACATTGTCACTAACGTTGGCAAATGCTCATAAGTGGCCACGTTAGAGTCCACGTTAACTTAGTTAACTTGGTGCGCAGAAATTGTGATTACACTTTGATTATGTAAAATTCATTGCTCTTTCTTTCCCTGGTGATGGCGCCAAAAATACGATGCCAATACCATGGTTCACAACTTTGCACAACTAACCAGCAAGTGCACTGGGTCGTCCAAGTAATACCTTACGTGAGTAAGGGTCGAATCCCACGGAGATTGTTGGTATGAAGTAAGCTATGGTCCCCTTGTAAATCTCAGTCAGGCGGATATAAAATAGTAATGGGGTTTTTGAAATAATTAATAAAATAGGGATAGAAATAATTATGTAAATCATTGGTGAGAATTTTAGATAAGCGAATAGAGATGCTTTCGTTCCTCTGAACCTCTGCTTTCCTGCTATCTTCATCCAATCAGTCTTACTCCTTTCCATGGCTGGCTTTATGTAATGCATCACCATTGTCAATGGCTACTTTCGGTCTTCTCTCGGGAAAATGATCCAAATGCCCTGTCATGGCACGGCTAATCGTCTGGAGGCATCACCCTTGTCAATGGTTACATCCTATGCTCTTAGTAAAAATGGTCAACGCACCCTATCACGGCACGGCTATTCATCTGTCGGTTCTCGATCATGCTGGAATAGGATTTACTATCCTTTTGCATCTGTCACTACGCCCAGCAATCGCGAGTTTGAAGCTCATCACAGTCATTCAATCATTGAATCCTACTCGGAATACCACAGACAAGGTTTAGACTTTCCGGATTCTCTTGAATGCCGCCATCATTCTAGCTTACACCACGAAGATTCCGATTAAGAGATCTAAGAGATACTCATTCAATCTAATGTAGAACGGAAGTGGTTGTCAGGCACGCGTTCATAGGGAATGATGATGATTGTCACGTTCATCACATTCAGATTGAAGTGCGAATGAATATCTTGGAAGCGAAATAAGATGAATTGAATAGAAAACAGTAGTACTTTGCATTAATCTTTGAGGAACAGCAGAGCTCCACACCTTAATCGATGGAGTGCAGAAACTCTACCGTTGAAAATACATAAGTGAAAGGTCCAGGCATGGCCGAGATGGCCAGCCCCCAAAACGTGATCTAAGATAGCATACAACTGATCAAAGATATCTAATACAATAGTAAAAAGTCCTATTTATAATAAACTAGCTACTAGGGTTTACAGAAGTAAGTAGTTGATGCATAAATCTACTTCCAGGGCCCACTTGGTGTGTGCTTGGGCTGAGCTTGAAGTCTACACGTGGAGAGGTCATTCTTGGAGTTGAACGCCAGCTTTTGTGCCAGTTTGGGCGTTGAACTCCACTTTGCAGCTTGTTTCTGGCGCTGGACGCCAGAATTGGGCAGAAAGCTGGCGTTGAATGCCAGTTTGTGTCGTCTAAACTTAGGCAAAGTATGGTCTAATATACATTGCTAGAAAGCCCCGGATGTCTAAATTCCAACGCAATTGGAAGCGCACCATTTTGAGTTCTGTAGCTCCTGAAAATCCACTTTGAGTGCAGGGAGGTCAGAATCCAATAGCATCAGCAGTCCTTCTTCAACCTCTGAATCTGATTTTTGCTCAAGTCCCTCAATTTCAGCCAGAAAATACCTCAAATCACAGAAAAACACACAAACTCATAGTAAAGTCCAGAAATGTGAATTTAACATAAAAACTAATGAAAACATCCCTAAAAGTAACAAGATTCTACTAAAAACATACTAAAAACAATGCCAAAAAGCGTATAAATTATCCGCTCATCACAACACTGATGACAAGTCATCTTAGCCTATTTTAGCTAGTCTTTTTCTTTAGTTTTCATTAGAATTATGCACTTTCTTGTGCTGCAAGCAAGCTAATTGAGTAGATTTTCATGTTTCCCTTGATTGAACCAACCATATATGAATTCATGCCATTTCATGAGGTTTTAGGCTATATTTGTTGCATATTATGAAAGATTGAATATCTCATGATTTTGAGCATAGCTTTGATGAGTTTGGTTGATTAATGATAGGTGAAGAAAGCTTGGAGAAAGGTTGAAGCAAAGAGGAATGGCTAGGAGTGAAAAGAGGACAATGGAATAAGTAAAAATTGAACCAGGAAAGCATGAAGTTAGCCCCAACGTTAGCCCCCTAACTTGGAGGCTAACGTTGGGCATGAAGGATTCTCCCTGGGCTCCCCACGTTTGAGCCAACATTAGCCCCCTAACTTGGAGGCTAACGTTGGCAAGAGAAACTTGAAATTCATCCCTGGGCCAGCCAACGTTTGCGCCAACGTTAGCCCCCTAACTTGGAGGCTAACGTTGGCACATGAACCACAAAGGGAGGGGCACCAACGTTTGCGCCAACGTTAGCCCCCTAACTTGGAGGCTAACGTTGGCGCCACTAGCACTAAGCAAGGCCAACGTTAGGGTCAAAGTTAGACCCCTAACGTTGGCACCAACGTCCAAACCAGAGAATATTGCTTGCTGCTATGAAAAGTTAGGGTCAAAGTTAGCCCCCTAACTTTGACCCTAACGTTGGGACCAACTTTGGCTAACTTCAAAACCGGTTCAATTGGTTCACTTCGGTTCTTCTTTAAACTTCAAGAGCAATCAACCAAGGCCTCTTTCAACCCAATTCCACCAAGAACAAAGGCCCAACTCAAGGCTTGAAGATCATTTTGGAAAGTGTATAAATAGGATAGAATTCAAGTTATTCAGAGAGCTTTCCTTTGAGAATTTTCATAATAGTTTTCGGAGAGCTTTTGAACTTGAGTGAACTTTAATTTCTTGCTTTCATTGCTTTCAATTTCATTTTACATTTGCCTTGGATCTTGGATTGGAGAATTGAAGAAATTCTGTTTCAATCTCAATCTTGGATCTCTCTGTTTCTTTACTGTTAATTGAATTTCATTTCCGGTTCATTGTTCTTCATCTCTTTTCTTTGCAATTTACAATTTCCTTGCTATTGTTCTTGTTGGATCTAGGAAGGCATTGAGATCTAGACTTGGTTTTCTAGTCTCTGGGTCCTGAGATCTGAATTTCTCATTTCAATTCCCTGCTTATTGCTTTTTCTGTTCATTTACTTTACTGCTTCAAGATCCGGTTCAATCCCAATTCCCTTTCCCTCTTCTGTTTGATGCAATTTAGTTTTTCCTTGTTTAAATTCTGCAAATCCATTCCCCAATTCCCTTTACATTTCAAGCAATTTATATTCCTTGCACTTTAAGATTCCGCAATTTACATTTCTTGCACTTTAAGTTTCTGCCATTTAATTTCTTGTTCTTTAAGATTCAGCAATTTAATTCCCTGCTTTCTTTAATTTCATGCAATTTACATTCTGCAAGTCACAAATCACTCAACCAACACTTGATTCGCTTGACTAAATCAACCACTAAACTAAAATTGCTCAATCCTTCAATCCCTGTGGGATCGACCTCACTCCCGTGAGTTTTTATTACTTGATACGACCCGGTACACTTGCCGGTTAGTTTTGTGATGTTTTGTGAGAGATTTGCTTTTCACCAAAATATCTCATCAAGTTTTTGGCGCCGTTGCCGGGGATTGATTAGATTGACAATGATTAAGTGAGGTGGTAATTTAGATCAAGCACTTTTTCTTTAATTTTTGACTAACCCACTAACTGTTTGAAGTTTTGCCTGAGCTAATAGAAACCTCATTCTAGCAATAGAGTAAAATTTCCTTGGCTCATCCTGCTGAACATGGTTTTCATAGTTTGAAAAACAAACGAGAGGAGTGGTTTTCATTCATTACCCTCTCAAGTTTGCCCACTATTTGATGCTTTGTGTCAACTGATCCTTCAATCATATCCTGGTCTGAATATGCTCTGTCTTCACTTGAATTGGTTGTGACTGTGCAGATCATGGAAGGGAACTCAACAAATTCTAGCAATCATGAGAGTAATACCCCCACCTTGGATGATAATGTAACCCATAGTTCGAAGCAACTATCCATAGCCATGAATGATGTTGCCCAATGGTTTGAAGCTTTTCCACAAGGAAACATTATCGGATGGGAAGAACTGATGAATGGAATCCTAGTCAAATTTAACCCACCACAAGGAGTTGTTAAGCAAGAGGCAGAAGTGCATCCCTTAGAGAAAGAAATTGAAGGTGCTCGTGCAGTAATAAGCCAAAACAAGCAGATGCATCAGCAGACTCTACAACAATTAGATATGATGGCTAAAAAAATCATTGAGTTGAGACATGCTGTAGTACATACATACAACCTGACTCAAAGCTCATATGGGTATAATCAAGCTGAACAAAGCTTTGGGGCCATTAACCGAGAGCAACAAAGCTATGAGCAACTACAAGCTCCAAGCAATCACTCTAGCATGCTCCATAACAGGCCTCAGAATGATGTGTACAATCCACCTTGGAGAAATCATTCTAATGGGAGGGGGGTTGAGAACCAAAACCAAAGACCAAGGAACTTCAACTACAACAACCATTTCCCAAACTTGCAAAAACCATACGGCCCACCCTTCCAACCTCAGATACCTCTCAACCAACAACATTCACAACACTATCATAGGACCACCAATTTGGAGGTCTTAATAGAGAAAATGATGGAACACCAAGAAATAACAAACAAAAACCAGGAAGCCTCATTGAAGATCCTGGAGAGTCAGATTGGGCAGCTCTCCAAGCAAATTTCTATTGAGAGATCTTTAAGCTCACTGCCCAGTGACACAATCTCAAATTTGCAACAACATCACCACACCATCTCACAGAATTCTCAAAGGATTTCCAATCTAGAAAGTGGAGTAGAGAGAATGATGACACATCTAAAAAGGATGAACAAACACTATGAGGACCTACTCGGGGGAATTGAGAAGTAAATAGAACAATTAGCCAAAAACCTCACAGAAACAAGTAAGAAGGAAGCAAAGCCTCACTTAGTTGGACAATGGGACAAGGAGAAGAAGGCTCAGAATCTGAAATAAGCAAGCACAGAGGATGTCAAGCTAGTGACATTAAAAGAGCGCTTGTTGGGAGGCAACCCAACCTGAGGTAGTTTTTTGTTCATAACTATTTTAATAAAAAGGTTAATTAGTTTATCTACTTTGCAAAGAAGCTAAGTTTGGTGTTACACACCAAAACAACATAAGAGAGAATGAAGGATTCTAAGTTTGGTGTTTCACCAAAATCCCATCATAAAACACATTCTCATTTTCTGCATAATGCTGGCTTCAAGCACGATGGATGAATTAGTTAACTATTCTGCTGTTTCCTAGTTTTCAGTTTTATCAATGTTGAAAAAGAAAAAGAGTTTCACACATGGTTAATCCGATGCATTGGCAAGGTGCTAAGTTTGGTGTTCCCACACCAGAGTAAGTACAAAGGCCACGAATAAATCATGCAAGCTAACCATTTTTCAAGTGCTTGGGGAACAAGCAACTTTCAATATCATTGCAGAGGTCCATACAAGCTGTTGGAAGGCTTAAGCATCATCAACCAAAGAAACAGAACCTAAAGGCCAGCAATGATGAGAAGAAGGAAAGCAATTGAACTCCAACAGGTTGTATTGTTAAGTAATTGTTTTACATCAAATATTGCTGTGATTGAAAGTTGGATTGTATCCCTAATTGCCCTGCCTATCTGCATAGTATAAATTCTTTCTATATACCCCTGCCTGCATACATAGCATAGTCTTTCTTTATAATTCAATAAGCAAGGTGTCTGATCATTCACAACATTCTTATCTTCAAAACTTGTTTGCACTCAATTTTCAAGAAATGCATCACATGAATGTTCTTTGAAAAGAAGGATTGAGGAATCAATCAGTTTTGAGGCAAGCAAAAGATTGGGAGAAGTGGTGGTTCTAGTTGTATGATTTTGTGTCGAGGTTGCATGCTTGTGAAAACTTGCATGGGAGCTCATAGGCGGGACATGAAGTTCAAAGAAGTATTGTGGGGATTCTCAAAAATCTATTGATCCGAGAAGCAGCAAACAAAACAAAAGAAAGAAAAGAAAGTACAAAAACAAAAAGAACATGGTCCAAGGCTCTGAGCATCAATTACTAGGCAGAAAAGAAAGAAGAAACAATGACTCAAAGAGTTGTTAGCCTAGTAAAATGCTTGTGGTTGAAGTGTGTCAAGGAAAGAGGCTTGAGCAAGTAAATCCTCAGGGGTGCTTCAACACCTAATACCTTAAAACCAACTGGTTTAGGAGTATTGATTGAAAGCTTATCTAAAGAGCCGCCTTGAGACATGATACTTAGAGTCGAGGCCAAAGCACAGAAACTATAAGCTGCTTCAAGGTGATTACATATAAAGAGATCTCCATGGTACCATTTGGATGAAAATCCTAAGACCTACGACTCCCAATATGTAAGGACTAGTGAGCACTGAAGCCCTTGCATGAGCATATGATTTAGAGTTCACCCCACTGATACTTGATCACTTCACTCACTGCACTTTACAAATGTTCCTCAATCCATCTTAATTGAAAGAACCTTGGAGCATAAATCTATTTCTTGCTTGGGGACAAGCAAGCTTTAAGTTTGGTGTTGTGATGACAAGTCATCTTAGCCTATTTTAGCTAGTCTTTTTCTTTAGTTTTCATTAGAATTATGCACTTTCTTGAGCTGCAAGCAAGCTAATTGAGTATATTTTCATGTTTCCCTTGATTGAACCAACCATATATGAATTCATGCCATTTCATGAGGTTTTAGGCTATATTTGTTGCATATTATGAAAGATTGAATATCTCATGATTTTGAGCATAGCTTTGATGAGTTTGGTTGATTAATGATAGGTGAAGAAAGCTTGGAGAAAGGTTGAAGCAAAGAGGAATGGCTAGGAGTGAAAAGAGGACAATGGAATAAGTGAAAATTGAACCAGGAAAGCATGAAGTTAGCCCCAACGTTAGCCCCCTAACTTGGAGGCTAACGTTGGGCATGAAGGATTCTCCCTGGGCTCCCCACGTTTGAGCCAACGTTAGCCCCCTAACTTGGAGGCTAACGTTGGCAAGAGAAACTTGAAATTCATCCCTGGGCCAGCCAACGTTTGTGCCAACGTTAGCCCCCTAACTTGGAGGCTAACGTTGGCACATGAACCACAAAGGGAGGGGCACCAACGTTTGCGCCAACGTTTGCCCCCTAACTTGGAGGCTAACGTTGGCGCCACTAGCACTAAGCAAGGCCAACGTTAGGGTCAAAGTTAGACCCCTAACGTTGTCACCAACGTCCAAACCAGAGAATATTGCTTGCTGCTATGAAAAGTTAGGGTCAAAGTTAGCCCCCTAACTTTGACCCTAACGTTGGGACCAACTTTGGCTAACTTCAAAACCGGTTCAATTGGTTCACTTCGGTTCTTCTTCAAACTTCAAGAGCAATCAACCAAGGTCTCTTTCAACCCAGTTCCACCAAGAACAAAGGCCCAACTCAAGGCTTGAAGATCATTTTGGAAAGTGTATAAATAGGATAGAATTCAAGTTATTCAGAGAGCTTTCCTTTGAGAATTTTCATAATAGTTTTCGGAGAGCTTTTGAACTTGAGTGAACTTTAATTTCTTGCTTTCATTGCTTTCAATTTCATTTTACATTTGCCTTGGATCTTGGATTGGAGAATTGAAGAAATTCTGTTTCAATCTCAATCTTGGATCTCTCTGTTTCTTTACTGTTAATTGAATTTCATTTCCAGTTCATTGTTCTTCATCTCTTTTCTTTGCAATTTACAATTTCCTTGCTATTGTTCTTGTTGGATCTAGGAAGGCATTGAGATCTAGATTTGGTTTTCTAGTCTCTGGGTCCTGAGATCTGAATTTCTCATTTCAATTCCCTGCTTATTGCTTTTTCTGTTCATTTACTTTACTGCTTCAAGATCCGGTTCAATCCCAATTCCCTTTCCCTCTTCTGTTTGATGCAATTTAGTTTTTCCTTGTTTAAATTCTGCAAATCCATTCCCCAATTCCCTTTACATTTCAAGCAATTTATATTCCTTGCACTTTAAGATTCCGCAATTTACATTTCTTGCACTTTAAGTTTCTGCCATTTAATTTCTTGTTCTTTAAGATTCAGCAATTTAATTCCCTGCTTTCTTTAATTTCATGCAATTTACATTCTGCAAGTCACAAATCACTCAACCAACACTTGATTCGCTTGACTAAATCAACCACTAAACTAAAATTGCTCAATCCTTCAATCCCTGTGGGATCGACCTCACTCCCGTGAGTTTTTATTACTTGATACGACCCAGTACACTTGCCGGTTAGTTTTGTGAGAGATTCGCTTTTCACCAAAATATCTCATCAAACACCAAACTTAAATTGTTGCTTGTCCCCAAGCAACTGAAAATCAAATAGGATAAAAAGAAGAGAATATACTATAAATTCCAAACTATCAATGAAACATAGCTCCAATCAGATGAGCGGGACTTATAGTTTTTTGCCTCTTGAATAGTTTTGGCATCTCACTTTATCCATTGAGGTTCAGAATGATTGGCATCTATAGAAACTCAGAGTTCAGATAGTGTTATTGATTCTCCTAGTTCAGTATGATAATTCTTGAACACAGCTATTTTATGAGTCTTGGTCGTGGCCCTAAGCACTTTGTTTTCCAGTATTACCACCGGATACATAAATGCCACAGACACATAATTGGGTGAACCTTTTCAGATTGTGACTCAGCTTTGCTAAAGTCCCCAATTAGAGGTGTCCAGGGTTCTTAAGCACACTCTTTTTTTTGCTTTGGACCTTGACTTTAACCGCTCAGTCTCAGGTTTTCACTTGACACCTTCACGCCATAAGCACATGGTTAGGGACAACTTGGTTTAGCCGCTTAGGCCAGGATTTTATTCCTTTAGGCCCTCCTATCCACTGATGCTCAAAGCCTTGGGATCCTTTTTATTTACCCTTGCCTTTTGGTTTTAAGGGTTATTGGCTTTTTGCTCTTGCCTCTTGGTTTTAAGAGCTTCTGGCTTTTTCTGCTTGCTTTTTCTTTCTATTTTTTTTTTCGCTATTTTTTTTTTTGCAAGCTTTGTTCTTTGCTGCTTTTTCTTGCTTCAAGAATCATTTTTATGATTTTTCAGATTATCAAATAACATGTCTCCTAGTCATCATTCATTCAAGAGCCAACATATTTAACATTCTTAAACAACAACTTCAAGAGATATATGCACTGTTCAAGCATACATTCAGAAAACAAAAAGCATTGTGACCACATCAATATAATTAAACTAAGTTCAAGGATAAATTCGAAACTCATGTACTTCTTGTTCTTTTGAATTAAAACATTTTTCATTTAAGAGAGGTGATGGATTCATAGGACATTCATAACTTTTAAGACATGGTTACTAACTACTAATGATCATGTAATGAAGACACAAACATGGATAAGCACTTAACATAGAAAACGAAAAACAGAGAAAGTAAGAACAAGGAATGTGTCCACCTTAGTGATGATGAAGTTTCCTTCTTGAGGAACCAATGATGTTCTTGAGCTCTTCTATGTCTCTTCCTTGCCTTTGTGGCTTGATTCCTAGTGACTTTTGGTATTTCTATCCTCAGTTACTTCCAATAAATATGTGGAGGGAAGTGCATCCCCTGAGGTATCTCAGGGATCTCTTGATTTGCAGCCACATGTTCTACCACTGAGCTATAAATCCTTTACATAATTGTTTTACCACACCAAACTTAGAATGTTGCTCGCCCTCGAGCAAAAGAAGAAGGAATAGATGAAGAAGAAGTTGTGGAAAAAACTAGGATTATGAGGAAGGAAGGTGGGGATCCTGTGGGGTCCACAGATCCCGAGATGATCCTGTGAGGTCCACAGATCTTGAGTTGTCAAGGCATTTACATTCCTGCACCAATTTAGGCATGCAAAATGCCCTTGCACACAACTCTGGGCGTTCAGCGCCAGGTTGGTGCCCATTTTGGGCGTTCAACGCCCATTTGTTGCCCATTTCTGGCGTTGAACGCCAGAACCATGCTTGTTCTGGGCGTTCAGCGCCAGCTCTTCTCCAGGGTGCAATTCTGGCGTTCAGCGCCCAGATGCTGCCCATTTTGGGCGTTCAGCGCCCAGATACTGCCCATTTTGGGCGTTCAGCGCCAGAACCATGCTCTGTTCTGGCGTTGAACGCCAGGCAGGTGCTTCCTCCAGGGTGTGATTTTTCTTCCACTGTTTTTGATTCTATTTTTAATTTTTATATTTATTTTGTGACTACACATGATCATGAACCTAAGAAAACATGAAAAACAAAAATAAAATTAGATAAATAAACATTGGGTTGCCTCCCAACAAGCGCTTCTTTAATGTAAATAGCTTGACAGTGGGCTCTCATGGAGCCTCACAGATTTGCAGAGCTTTGTTGAGACCTCCCAACACCAAACTTAGAGTTTGGATATGGGGGTTTGACACCAAACTTAGAGTTTGGTTGTGGCCTCCCAACACCAAACTTAGAGTTTTACTGTGGGGGCTTTGGTTGACTCTGCTTTGAGAGAAGCTTTTTCTGCTTCCTCTCCATGGATGCAGAGAGAGATCCTTGAGTTGTAAACACAAGGTTATCCTTATTTAATTGAAGGATCAATTCTCCTCTGTCCACATCAATCACAGCTCTTGTTGTGGCTAGGAAAGGTCTTCCTAGGATGATGGATTCATCCTCTTCCTTTCCAGTATCCAGGACTATGAAATCAGCAGGGATGTAAAGGCCTTCAACCTTTACTAACACGTCCTCTACTTGTCCATAAGCCTGTTTTCTTGAATTATCTGCCATCTCTAATGAGATTTTAGCAGCTTGCACCCCATAGATTCCCAGTTTTTCTATTACAGAGAGGGGCATGAAGTTTATTCCTGAACCAAGGTCACACAGAGCCTTAAAGATCATGGTGCCTATAGTACAAGGTATTATGAACTTTCCAGGATCCTGTCTCTTCTGAGGCAATGTCAGTTGATCCAGATCACTTAGTTCATTGGTGAACAAGGGAGGTTCATCTTCCCAAGTATCAATGCCAAATAATATGGCATTCAGCTTCATGATTGCACCAAGGAACTTGGCAGCTTGCTCTTCAGTAACATCCTCATTCTCTTCAGAAGAGGAATACTCATCAGAGCTCATGAATGGCATAAGGAGGTTCAATGGAATCTCTATGGTCTCTAGATGAGCCTCAGAGTCCTTTGGTTCCTCAAAGGGAAGCTCCTTATTGATCACTGGGCGTCCCAGGAGGTCTTCCTCCTTGGGATTCACGTCCTCTAATTCCTTCACAGGTTCGGCCATGGTGATTAATTCAGTGGCCTTACATTCTCCTTTTGGATTCTCTTCTGTATTGCTTGGGAGAGTACTAGGAGGGATTTCAGTGATCCTTTTACTCAGCTGGCCCATTTGTGCTTCCAAATTTCTAATGGAAGACTTTGTTTCATTCATGAAACTCACAGTGGTTTTAGATAGATCAGAGACTAAATTTGCTAAGCTAGATGGATTCTGCTCAGCATTCTCTGTCTGTTGCTGAGTGGATGATAGAAAAGGCTTGCTATTGCTAAACCTGTTTCTTCCACCATTATTAAAGCCTTGTTGAGGCTTTTGATCCTTCCATGAGAGATTTGGGTGATTTCTCCATGATGGATTATAGGTGTTTTCATAAGGTTCACCCATGTAATTTACCTCTGCTATTGTAGGGTTCTCAAGATCATAAGCTTCTTCTTCAGGAGAAGCCTCTTGAGTACTGTTGGATGCAGCTTGCATTCCATTCAGACTCTGAGAAATCATATTGACTTGCTGAGTTAATATTTTATTCTGAGCCAATATGGCATTCAGAGTATCAATTTCAAGAACTCCCTTCTTCATAGGCGTCCCATTATTCACAGGATTCCTTTCAGAAGTGTACATGAACTGGTTATTAGCAACCATGTCAATGAGTTCTTGAGCTTCTGCAGGCGTTTTCTTTAGGTGAATGGATCCACCTACAGAAGTATCCAATGACATCTTTGATAGCTCAGATAAACCATCATAGAATATATCCAGGATGGTCCATTCTGAAAGCATGTCAGAAGGACACTTTTTGGTCAGCTGCTTGTATCTTTCCCAAGCTTCATAGAGAGATTCACCTTCTTTCTGTCTAAAGGTTTGAACATCCACTCTAAGCTTGCTCAGCTTTTGAGGAGGAAATAACTTGGCTAAGAAATCCGTGACCAGCTTATCCCAAGAGTTCAGGCTATCTCTGGGTTGAGAGTCCAACCACACTCTAGCTCTGTCTCTTACAGCAAAAGGGAAAAGCATGAGCCTGTAGACTTCAGGATCTACTCCATTGGTCTTAACAGTATCACATATCTGCAAGAATTCAGTTAAGAACTGAAAAGGATCTTCAGAGAAACTAAGATAGCATACAACTGATCAAAGATATCTAATACAATAGTAAAAAGTCATATTTATAATAAACTAGCTACTAGGGTTTACAGAAGTAAGTAGTTGATGCATAAATCCACTTCCGGGGCCCACTTGGTGTGTGCTTGGGCTGAGCTCGAAGTCTACACGTGGAGAGGTCATTCTTGGAGTTGAACGCCAGCTTTTGTGCCAGTTTGGGCGTTGAACTCCACTTTGCAGCTTGTTTCTGGCGCTGGACGCCAGAATTAGGCAGAAAGCTGGCGTTGAACACCAGTTTGCGTCGTCTAAACTTAGACAAAGTATGGACTATTATACATTGCTGGAAAGCCCTGAATGTCTACCTTCCAACGCAGTTAGAACCGCGCCATTTTGAGTTCTATAGCTCCTGAAATTCCACTTTGAGTGCAGGAAGGTCAGAATCCAACAGCATCAGCAGTCCTTCTTCAACCTCTGAATCTGATTTTTGCTCAAGTCCCTCAATTTCAGCCAGAAAATACCTGAAATCACAGTAAAACAAACAAACTCATAGTAAAGTCCAGAAATGTGAATTTAACATAAAAACTAATGAAAACATCCCTAAAAGTAACCAGATTCTACTAAAAACATACTAAAAACAATGCCAAAAAGCGTATAAATTATCCGCTCATCACAACACTTCTCTTCATCACATCACCAAAAATCCGAACCCTCTCTCTCTCTGAGTTCAGATTTTCTTCTTCTTTTCTTCTACTAACACAAGGACCTCTATACTGTGGTATAAAGGATTCCTATTATTATTATTATTATTTTTCTGTGCCCTCTTCTTTGTCATATGAGCAGGAGCAAGGACAAGAACATTCTTGTTGAAGCAGATCCAGAACCTGAAAGGACTCTGAAGAAAAAACTAAGAGAAGCTAAATTACAACAATCCAGAGATAACCTTATAGAAATTTTTGAATAGGAAGAGGAGATGGCAGCCGAAAATAATAATAATGCAAGGAGAATGCTTGGTGACTTTACTGCACCTAACTCCAATTTACATGGAAGAAGCATCTCCATCCCTGCCATTGGAGCAAACAATTTTGAGCTGAAACCTCAGCTAGTTTCTCTGATGCAGCAAAACTGCAAGTTTCATGGACTTCCATCTGAAGATCCTTTTCAGTTCTTAACTGAATTCTTGCAGATCTGTGATACTGTTAAGACTAATGGAGTAGATCCTGAAGTCTACAGGCTCATGCTTTTCCCTTTTGCTGTAAGAGACAGAGCTAGAATATGGTTGGACTCTCAACCTAAAGACAGTCTGAACTCTTGGGATAAGCTGGTCACAGCTTTCTTAACCAAATTCTTTCCTCCTCAAAAGCTGAGCAAGCTTAGAGTGGATGTTCAGACCTTCAGACAGAAAGAAGGTGAAATCCCTCTATGAAGCTTGGGAAAGATACAAGCAGCTAACCAGAAAGTGTCCTTCTGACATGCTTTCAGAATGGACCATCCTGGATATATTCTATGATGGTTTATCTGAGCTATCAAAGAGGTCATTGGATACTTCTGTAGGTGGATCCATTCACCTAAAGAAAACGCCTGCAGAAGCTCAAGAACTCATTGACATGGTTGCTAATAACCAGTTTATGTACACTTCTGAGAGGAATCCTGTGAGTAACGGGACGCCTATGAAGAAGGGAATTCTTGAAATTGATACTCTGAATGCCATATTGGCTCAGAATAAAATATTGACTCAGCAAGTCAATATGATTTCTCAGAGTCTGAATGGAATGCAAGCTGCATCCAACAGTACTCAAGAGGCTTCTCCTGAAGAAGAAGCTTATGATCCTGAGAACCCTGTAATAGCAGAGGTAAATTACATGGATGAACCTTATGGAAACACCTATAATGCATCATGGAGAAATCATCCAAATTTCTCATGGAAGTATCAAAAGCCTCAACAAGGCTTTAATAATGGTGGAAGAAACAGGTTTAGCAATAGCAAGCCTTTTCCATCATCCACTCAGCAACAAACAGAATTCTGAGCAGAATCCATCTAGCTTAGAAAACTTAGTCTCTGATCTATCTAAGGCCACTGTGAGTTTCTTGAATGAAACAAGGTCTTCCTTTAGAAATTTGGAAGCACAAGTGGGCCAGCTGAGTAAAAGGATCACTGAAATCCCTCCAAGTACTCTCCCAAGCAATACAGAAGAGAATCCAAAAGGAGAGTGCAAGGCCACTGAATTAATCACCATGGCCGAACCTATGAAGGAAGGAGAGGACGTGAATCCCAAGGAGGAAGACCTCCTGGGACGTCCAGTGACCAATAAGGAGCTTCTCTCTGAGGAACCAAAGGAACCTGAGGCTCATCTAGAGACCATAGAGATTCCATTGAACCTCCTTATGCCCTTCATGAGCTCTGATGAGTATTCCTCTTCTGAAGAGAATGAGGATGTTACTAAAGAGCAAGCTGCCAAGTTCCTTGGTGCAATCATGAAGCTGAATGCTAAATTATTTGGCATTGATACTTGGGAAGATGAACCTCCCTTGTTCATCAATGAGCTAAGTGATCTGGATCAACTGACATTACCTCAGAAGAAACAGGATCCTGGAAAGTTCATAATACCTTGTACCATAGGCACCATGATCTTTAAGGCTCTGTGTGATCTTGGTTCAGGGATAAACCTCATGCCCCTCTCTGTAATAGAGAAACTGGGAATCTATGGGGTGCAAGATGCTAAAATCTCATTAGAGATGGCAGACAATTCAAGAAAACAGACTTATGGACAAGTAGAGGATGTGTTAGTAAAGGTTGAAGGCCTTTACATCCCTGCTGATTTCATAGTCATGGACACTGGAAAGGAAGAGGATGAATCCATCATCCTAGGAAGACCTTTCCTAGCCACAGCAAGAGCTGTGATTGATGTGGACAGAGGAGAATTGATCCTTCAATTGAATGAGGACAACCTTGTGTTTACAACTCAAGGATCTCTCTCTGCATCCATGGAGAGGAAGCATAAAAAGCTTCTCTCAAAGCAGAGTCAACCAAAGCCCCCACAATCAAACTCTAAGTTTAGTGTTGGAAGGTCACAACCAAACTCTAAGTTTGGTGTCAAACCCCCATATCCAAACTCTAAGTTTGGTGTTGGGAGGTCTCAACAAAGCTCTGCACATCTGTGAGGCTCCATGAGAGCCCACTGTCAAGCTATTGACATTAAATAAGCGCTTGTTGGGAGGCAACCTAATGTTTATTTATCTAATTTTATTTTTGTTTTTCATGTTTTCTTAGGTTCATGATCATGTGGAGTCACAAAATAAATATAAAAATTGAAAACGGAATCAAAAACAGTGGAAGAAAAATCACACCCTGGAGGAAGCACCTGCCTGGCGTTCAAAGCCAGAACAGAGCATGGTTCTGGCGCTGAACGCCCAAAATGGGCAGTATCTGGGCGCTGAACGCCCAAAATGGGCATCATCTAGGCGCTAAACGCCAGAATTGCACCCTAGAGAAGAGCTGGCGCTGAACGCCCAGAACAAGCATGGTTCTGGCGTTCAACGCCAGAAATGGGCAACAAATGGGCGTTGAACACCCAAAATGGGCACCAACCTGGCGCTGAACGCCCAGAGTTGTGTGCAGGGGCATTTTACTTGCCTAATTTGGTGCAAGGTTGTAATTCCTTGAACACCTCAGGATCTGTGGACCCCACAGGATCATCTCAGGTCTGTGGACCCCACAGAATCATCTCAGTATCTGTGAATCTCACAGGATCCCCACCCACCTCACCCTCTCTCTCTCCATTCATGGTCATCCATTCTGTTTTCTATTCACCACTCACATCCATACACACATCCCTCTATCTCCTCCATATCTTCTTCTTCTTCATCTATTCTTTCTCTCTTGCTCGAGGGCGAGCAATATTCTAAGTTTGGTGTGGTAAAAGCATAAGCTTTTTGTTTTTCCATTACCATTAATGGCACCTAAGGCCAGAGAAACCTCAAGAAAGAGGAAAGGGAAGACAAATGCTTCCACCTCTGAGCCATGGGAGATGGAAAGATTCATCTCACAAGCCCATCACTATGAAAAGGATGGAGCAAACAAGAGAGCACATTCATGAATCTCAACAGGCACATGAAGAAGCTCATCATCAAGAAATCCCTGAGATACATCAAGGGATGCACTTGCCTCCACAGAATTTTTTGGAGCAAATCAACACCTCCCTAGGAGAATTAAGTTCCAACATGGGACAATTAAGGGTGGAACATCAAGAACACTCCATCATCCTTCATGAAATTAGAGAAGATCAAAAAGCAATGAGGGAGGAGCAACAAAGACAAGGAAGAGACATAGAAGAGCTCAAGGACATCATTGGTTCCTCAAGAAGGAAACGCCACCATCACTAAGGTGGATTCATTCCTTGTTCTTATTTCCTCTGTTTTTCGTTTTCTATGTTAAGTGCTTATCCATGTTTGTGTCTTCATTACATGATCATTAGTAGTTAGTAACTTTGTCTTAAAGTTATGAATGTCCTATGAATCCATCACCTCTCTTAAAAGAAAAATGTTTTAATTCAAAAGAACAAGAAGTACATGAGTTTTGAATTTATCCTTGAACTTAGTTTAATTATATTGATGTGGTGACAATGCTTCTTGTTTTCTGAATGTATGTTTGAACAGTGCATATGACTTTTGAAGTTGTTGTTTAAGAATGTTAAATATGTTGGCTCTTGAAAGAATGATGACTAGGAAACATGTTATTTGATAATCTGAAAAATCATAAAAATGATTCTTGAAGCAAGAAAAAGTAGCAAAGAACATAGCTTGCAAAAAAAAAAATAGGCGAAAAAAAATAGAAAGAAAAAGCAAGCAGAAAAAGCCAAAAGATCTTAAAACCAAGAGGCAAGAGCAAAAAGCCAATAACCCTTAAAACCAAAAGGCAAGGGTAAATAAAAAGGATCCCAAGGCTTTGAGCATCAGTGGATAGGAGGGCCTAAAGGAATAAAATCCTGGCCTAAGCGGCTAAACCAAGCTGTCCCTAACCATGTGCTTGTGGCGTGAAGGTGTCAAGTGAAAACTTGAGACTGAGCGGTTAAAGTCAAGGTCCAAAGCAAAAAAAAAAGAGTGTGCTTAAGAACCCTGTACACCTCTAATTGGGGACTTTAGCAAAGCTGAGTCACAATCTGAAAAGGTTCACCCAATTATGTGTCTCTGGCATTTATGTATCTGGTGGTAATACTGGAAAACAAAGTGCTTAGGGCCACGGCCAAGACTCATAAAATAGTTGTGTTCAAGAATCATCATACTGAACTAGGAGAATCAATAACACTATCTGAACTCTGAGTTCCTATAGATGCCAATCATTCTGAACCTCAATGGATAAAGTGAGATGCCAAAACTATTCAAGAGGCAAAAAGCTATAAGTCCCGCTCATCTGATTGGAGCTATGTTTCATTGATAGTTTGGAATTTATAGTATATTCTCTTCTTTTTATCCTATTTGATTTTTAGTTGCCTGGGGACAAGCAACAATTTAAGTTTGGTGTTGTGATGAGCGGATAATTTATACGCTTTTTGGCATTGTTTTTAGTATGTTTTTAGTAGAATCTTGTTACTTTTAGGGATGTTTTCATTAGTTTTTGTGTTAAATTCATATTTCTGAACTTTACTATGAGTTTGTGTGTTTTTCTGTGATTTCAGGTATTTTCTGGCTGAAATTGAGGGACTTGAGCAAAAATCAGATTCAGAGGTTGAAAAAGGACTGTTGATGCTGTTGGATTCTGACCTCCCTACACTCAAAGTGGATTTTCAGGAGCTACAGAACTCAAAATGGCGCGCTTCTAATTGCGTTGGAAAGTAGACATCCAGGGCTTTTCAGAAATGTATAATAATCTATACTTTGCCTAAGTTTAGATGACGCAAATCGGCGTTCAACGCCAGCTTTCTGCCCAATTCTGGCGTCCAGCGCCAGAAACAAGCTGCAAAGTGGAGTTCAACGCCCAAACTGGCACAAAAGCTGGCGTTCAACTCCAAGAATGACCTCTCCACGTGTAGACTTCAAGCTCAGCCCAAGCACACACCAAGTGGGCCCCGGAAGTGGATTTATGCATCAACTACTTACTTCTGTAAATCCTAGTAGCTAGTTTATTATAAATAGGACTTTTTACTATTGTATTAGATATCTTTGATCAGTTGTATGCTATCTTAGATCACGTTTGGGGGCTGGCCACTCGGCCATGCCTACCCTCTATTCACTTATGTATTTTCATACGGTAGAGTTTCTGCACTCCATAGATTAAGGTGTGGAGCTCTGCTGTTTCTCAAAGATTAATGCAAAGTACTACTGTTTTCTATTCAATTCATCTTATTTCGCTTCCAAGATATTCATTTGCACTTCAATCTAAATGTGATGAACGTGACAATCATCATCATTCCCTATGAACGCGTGCCTGACAACCACTTCCGTTCTACATTAGATTGAATGAGTATCTCTTAGATCTCTTAATCGGAATCTTCGTGGTGTAAGCTAGAATGATGGCGGCATTCAAGAGAATCCGGAAAGTCTAAACCTTGTCTGTGGTATTCCGAGTAGGATTCAATGATTGAATGACTGTGACGAGCTTCAAACTCGCGATTGCTGGGCGTAGTGACAGACGCAAAAGGATAGTAAATCCTATTCCAGCATGATCGAGAACCGACAGATGAATAGTCGTGCCGTGACAGGGTGCGTTGACCATTTTCACTGAGAGGATAGGATGTAACCATTGACAAGGGTGATGCCTCCAGACGATTAGCCGTGCCGTGACAGGGCATTTGGATCATTTTCCTGAGAGAAGACTGAAAGTAGCCATTGAGAATGGTGATGCATTACATAAAGCCAGCCATGGAAAGGAGTAAGACTGATTGGATGAACATAGCAGGAAAGCAGAGGTTCAGAGGAACGAAAGCATCTCTATTCGCTTATCTGAAATTCTCACCAATGATTTACATAAGTATTTCTATCCCTATTTTATTAATTATTTTCGAAAACCCCATTACTATTTTATATCCGCCTGACTGAGATTTACAAGGTGACCATAGCTTGCTTCATACCAACAATCTCCGTGGGATTCGACCCTTACTCACGTAAGGTATTACTTGGACGACCCAGTGCACTTGCTGGTTAGTTGTGCGAAGTTGTGAACCATGGTATTGGCATCGTGTTTTTGGTGCCATTGCCAGGGAAAGAAATAGCAATGAATTTTACATAATCAAAGTGTAATCACAATTTCTGCGCACCAAGTGGCCTCTAACGTTTGAAAGGGGGAGAAACGCCAACGTTAGTGACATTCAACATTGTCACTAACGTTGGCCTAAGGAGAAACATACCACGTTAACTCCCATGTTAACTTGGTTAACGTGGGAGCTAACGTAAGAAGCAAGCATGGTCGACAACGTTAGTGACACCCAACATTGTCACTAATGTTGGAAGCAACCACACAACCCCCCAAGGAGCCACGTTAACTTCTACGTTAACTAAGTTAACGTGGAAGCTAACGTTGATGAGTGAAAGAATGGCCAACGTTAGTGACACTCAACATTGTCACTAACGTTGGGGATGGCTAAGCATGGCCACGTTAGAAGCCACGTTAACCTAGTTAACGTGGACTCTAACGTGAGGCATAGGGGCACCTTGGAACGTTAGTGACAATGTTGAGTGTCACTAACGTTCTCGAAGGATGGCAAGCCCACGTTAAAGAGCCACGTTAACTAAGTTAACGTGGGCTCTAACGTGGGAACAAAAGGGGCTTTTCAAAGTTATTGGAAATGTTAAGTCTCAATAACATGTGCGAAGGACTTAGAGGCAACGTTAGTGGCAACGTTTATGCCACTAACGTTGAAGTTAACGTGGCTTTTACTTAGTAATGTTAGTGAGAAAGTTGATTGTCACTAACGTTCTCGAACTTATATTTTCACTAAACGTTAACACCCCTGACGTCCTGAGCTAAAGTCTCTGCCCACTTCACATTTTCTCTCTGCAAGTAAAGCCAAGCCCAAATGAAGAAGAGAACTGCTTCAAACTCAAGATCCAAAGGCCCAAGACTTGAAGAGCCAACTAGAATCTGAGAGAAGTAGTATATATAGGAGTAGCTTTGAATTGTTGAGGAGTTCTGGAAGTTGGAAAAAGGGAACTACTCTCTGTATTTTACCTTCTCTACTATTTCTAGTTTTATGATGTATTCTCCATCTCTGTTTTCATTTTCTAGAGCTATGAACAACTAAACCCCTTTCATTGGGTTAGGGAGCTCTGTTGTAATTTGATGGATCAATACTAATTTTCATTATTCTTCTTCTATCTTTTCTCTTGATTTTACTTGAAAGCTTTCGATCTTCATCCAATTGAGTAGTTATCTTGGAAAAGAAGCTATTCAAACTTGGATCTCTTCTGAACCTTGAAAGAGGAATGAAGAGATCAAGCTAGAAATGCTTTCTCATGCTGGACCAAATTGGGTTTGGATGGGTATGTGACTATAACCCTCTCAATACTTGATCTGGGAAATGCATGTGGTATAATCAGTGACCATACTTCATCTCTTCTCGTGAGCAATTGACCAAGGAATTGGCTATTGATCAAGATTTGAGAGATTGAATTGCAAGAAATTGTAATTCAATCAATTAAGATTGCCAAGGAGATCAATGAGTGCATTGATTGAGGAAGAGATGAAAATGAACTTGATCCGGAGAATTGCAACATCTCCTAAGCCCAATGAACTCCCCATTTCTGATCTTACCCATTCTCTTTAATTTCTGCCATTTACTTTTATGAGCAAATTCCCCATTCCCATTTACAATTCTGCAATTTATTTTCAGTCATTTACTTCCAGTCCTTTAATTCTAGCATTTACTTTTCTGTTATTTACATTCCCGCCATTTTATTTTCTGCAACTCTCAACCCAAATTCTGGATTCGCTCAACTAGAACATTCTTCTAGTTAAAGTTGCTTGATCAATCAATCCCTGTGGGATTCGACCTCACTCTATTGTGAGTTTTTACTTGACGACAAATTTGGTACACTTGCCGAAGGGAGATTTGTTGTGAGACAAATCCGTGCATCAGTCACTTATAGTGACCATCTTACAATCTTCCCATCTGACTTTCTTTGTTTCACCTCTCGGATTCTTCTCTGTGTCACTTGGGAATCCATCTGTGGGTTTGGGAATCTGCTCAGAGAGATATCCTACTTGAGATTCCAACTTCTTGATTGTGTCCCCCTGGTTCTTGAAACTGGCTCGCACTTCCTCCTTGAACACCTTGTTGTCTTGGATATCCTTGCATATGCCTTCAAGTAGATTTTCAATCCTTGAGATTCTTTCATCAAATGATGATAGGTCAGGTTGAGGAGGATTGTTCTGGCCTTGATATGAATGTGGAGAGGTGTTGTTATTGGGATGTTGATATGGTCTAGAGGTAAAGTGTTGGTGGGCTGCATTGTTTGGATTTGGGCGCCTTTGATCAAGGCTTTGGTCTTGTTGATTTCCCCACCCAAAGTTTGGGTGATTCCTCCATCCAGGGTTGTAAGTCTTGGAGTATGGATCATGGTTCTGCCTAGGTGAATTCCCGATGTAGTTGGCTTGCTCCTGGCTACCCTCTGCTTCTTCATTCACTCCTTCTTGGGTTGTTGATGAAGTGGAGATTGCTGCTACTTGGTTTCTCTCCATCTTCTTGGTGAGGTCAGCCAGCTGCTGGGTAATGAGCTTGTTTTGGGCCAACAGAGCATCTACATTGTTTAGCTCCATTACTCCTCTTGTGTTCCCTCTTTCGGAAGCAGAGAAGTAGTCGTTCTCTGCTACTGTTTCAATGACATCTATAGCCTCCTCAATGGTTTTCTTCTTGTTCAAAGATCCTCCGGATGAATGGTCTACGGCCTTCTTTGACTCATAAGAGAGCCCTTCATAGAAAATGTGCAGCTGTACCCATTCGTTGAACATGTTAGGTGGACACCTCCTTGTCAGGTCTTTAAACCTCTCCCATGCTTCATATAGAGTCTCACCATCTTGTTGCCTGAAGGTTTGGACCTCAGCTCTCAGCCTATTGATTCTTTGAGGAGGGTAAAATCTTGCTAAGAATTTGTTCACCACGTCTTCCCAAGTTGTCAAGCTTTCCCTTGGGAAAGATTCCAACCACTTGGCTGCCTTATCCCTGAGTGAGAATGGAAATAAGAGCAGTCTATAGGCGTCAGGATGAACACCATTAGACTTCAATGTGTCACATATTCTCAGGTAGGTGGTTAAATGTTGATTTAGGTCCTCTTGGACATTTCCTCCGAACGAACAGTTATTCTGCACAAGGGTGATGAGCTGGGGCTTCAGTTCAAAATTGTTGGCATGGATGGTTGGCTTTTGAATACTACTTCCACAGTTTCCTGGGTTTGGATTGATATAAGAGCCTAAAACTCTTCTATCCTCCCCAGCATGATTTGCTTGACCTCTTCCGCCATGGTTGTGAGCCTCTTCTTCATGATGGTTTTCCATGTTTTCTTCCATGTTTGGTTCAAAGTATTCCTCAAAGTGTTCCTCCTCTTCTTCAGTACCAACTACACGTTTGTCTCTTGCCTCCCTCCTTAGCCTAAGGAAGGTTCTCTCAGGTTCAGAATCAAAGGAAGTTGAAGCCCCGCTTCTTCTCCCTGTCATACAACCAACAAGTACAAACAAAGAGAATAGATGCAGAAAGTATATCTGTCAGAATTACTGTTAGTGTGAGTGATGCAATATATCAAACAGTTAGTGGGTTAGTGAGATGAAATGTAAATAACAGAAAAAAAAAGTAGGGGAAATGAAGAAATTAACTAAAACAGGAAGTAAATAACTCAAACAGAAATTTAAATCAAACAAAAATAAAATGCTCAATCTAGTTATCCTCCAATCTAATCATTGTTGATGCACAATCAATCCCCGGCAACGGCGCCATAAACTTGATGCACGAAAAACTTGTCCCATAACAAATTTCCTTCGGCAAGTGTACCGAATTTGTCATCAAGTAAAAACTCACAATAGAGTGAGGTCGAATCCCGCAAGGATTGATTGATCAAGCAACTTTAATTAGAGGAATGTTCTAGTTGAGCTAATCAGAAATTGAGTTGAGAATTGCAGAAAATTAAATGGCGGGAAAGTAAATGGCAGAAAGTAAATTGCAGAATCCTAAATGGGAATGGGGGAATTGCTCATAAATGTAAATGACAGAAATTAAAGAGAATGGGTAAGATCAGAAATGGGGAGTTCATTGGGCTTAGGAGATGTTGCATTCTCCGAATCAATCTTATTTACATCTCTTCCTCAATCAATGCACTCATTGATCTCCTTGGCAATCTTAAGTGATTGAATTACAATTTCTTGTAATTCAATCTCTCAAATCTTGATCAATAGCCAATTCCTTGGTCAATTGCTAATGAGAAGAGATGAAGTATGGTCACTGATTATACAACATGCATTTCCCAAATCAAGCATTGAGAGGATTATAGTCACATATCCATCCAAACCTAATTTGGTCCAGCATGAGAAAGCATTTCTAGCTTGATCTCTTCATTCCTCTTCCAAGGTTCAGAAGAGATCCAAGTATGAATAGTTTCTTTTCCAAGATAACTACCCAATTGGATGAAGATCGAAAGCTTTCAAGTAAAATCAAGAGAAAAGATAGAAGAAGAATAATGAAAACTAGTATTGATCCATCAAATTACAACAGAGCTCCCTAACCCAATGAAAGGGGTTTAGTTGTTCATAGCTCTGGAAAATGAAAACAAAGATGGAGAATACATAATGAAAACTAGAAGTGCAGAGAAAGTAAATATAAGAAGTAGTTCTATGCTATTTTCCAACTCCCGGAACTCCCTCAAATAATTCAAAGCTACTCCTATATATACTACTCTTCTCATCTTCTAGTTGGTTCTTCAAGTCTTGGGCCCTTGGATCTTGAGTTTGAAGCAGTTCTTTTCTTTATTTGGGCTTGGCTTTACTTGCAAAGAGAAAGTGTGAAGTGGGCAGAGACTTTAGCTCAGGGCGTTAGGGGTGTTAACGTTTAGTGAAAATATGAGTTCGAGAACGTTAGTGACAATCAACTTTCTCACTAACGTTCCTAAGTAAAAGCCACGTTAACTTCAACGTTAGTAGCACAAACGTTGCCACTAACATTGCCTCTAGGTCCTTCGCACACGTTATTGGGGCTTAACTTTCCCAATAACGTTGAAAAGCCCCCCTTGCTCCTACGTTAGAGCCCACATTAACTTAGTTAACGTGGCTCTTTAACGTGGGCTTGCCATCCTTCGAGAACGTTAGTGACACTCAACATTGTCACTAACGTTCCAATGTGCCCCCATGTCTCACGTTAGAGCCCACGTTAACTTAGTTAACGTGGCTCTTTAACGTGGCATTGCTTAGCCATCCCCAACGTTAGTGACAATGTTGAGTGTCACTAACGTGGCTCATAGTGGCTAGTGTGGCTCCTTCCAATGTTAGTGACAATGTTGAGTGTCACTAACGTTGGCCATCACCTTCTTCTTTCACGTTAGCCTCCACGTTAACTAAGTTAACGTGGAAGTCAACGTGGCTCCTTGGGGTTGTGTGGTTGCTTCCAACATTAGTGACAATGTTGGGTGTCACTAACGTTGTCGACCACCCTTGCCTATTCACGTTAGCTCCCACGTTAACCAAGTTAACGTGGGAGTTAACGTGGCATTGTCCACTTAAGCCAACGTTAGTGACAGTGTTGAATGTCACTAATGTTTGCTTCCTTTCCCCCTTTTAACGTTAGAGGCCACGTTAACTAAGTTAACGTGGACTCTAACATGGCCACTTATGAGTATTGGCCAACGTTAGTGATAATGTTAAGTGTCACTAACGTTGGCTCAAATTTCGTTCTTCACATTAGAGTTCACGTTAACTTAGTTAACGTGACTCTTAACGTGGGTAATGATGGCTTCGAGAGCGTCATTGGCAGTCACTTTTCTCATTAACTTTGCAAGTTACCTCCCATTCCTTGCTTCCTTTGGTCCTGAAATCAGGCAATAGAGTGCATCAAAGTTCTAGTCCAAGTCATGGGTAATGAAGAATACAATTTGTTACTAAACTCATGCAAAATCCTCATCAAATCATGTAAAATGCACAATGTATGCTTGAATCAAGGTGTAAGTGAATATCTACCCAAGACTAGCTTATTTCCTAAGAAAATGCATGAAACTATCCTAAAAACAGTAAAGAAAAGGTCAGTGAAACTGGCCAAAATGCCCTGGCATCACCAGGCCTCGGGACGTCTTATGTATATATGTGTATATATTATATGAGTCACTAACTGAAGGATGCTGTGTTATAATTCCTTACTGGTATAACTGAGCTGCTTCTGCATTATGATGTTTATTGTGGTGTGATATTCTATGTATTACCTTTTACAATTCCTTGAATGTGTGTACTCATGTTTCGTTGTTATACTCTATGTATGCGACTCTAAACTACTATTGTTTTAAAAAAAAATTACTCGAAACTCGCGAGGTGTTAACAACGAACATGCTTATATTTATTAAATATTACTTAAGTTGGGGAAACAAGTTGGTAACGTTCAACATTTAGTATGATCATGACATGCGGGAAGTTGGGCCGTTACAATCCACGCGCACGCGTGGATGCAAAAATTCTACACCCGGCCGTTAGGCTTGCACTGTGCGAACATTGGGCGTAAGGCACAAACCAACCCGCGCATACGCGCACCTGGCGCGTACGCGCCCATAAAGCTAATTGCGCAATGCACGCGTACGCACCCTGTACGCGCGCACGCCGATAGCGTCACCTGCCCTCCTGGTACATTTTCCAGAGAGTTGGGTGATAAACCACTATTTTATGGTTTATCTTGTACTCAATTGAGTGGTTTTTATCAACTCTTTACCCACTTATTCATACTATTTGCATGTTTTACATTTTCCTTCCTGGTTTTGTGCTATGATTGAAAACATGCTTCTTTGATCTTATATTTGCTTATTATTAATCCTCTCTTATTACCATTAGATGCCTTGATATATGTGTTAAGTGTTTTCAGATATTACAGGGCAGGAATGGCTCAGAGGATGGAAAGGAAGCATGCAAAAGTGGAAGGAATACAAGAAGTTGGAGAAACTGCTAAGCTGTCCAGCCTGACCTCTTCGCACTCAAACGGCTATAACTTTAGCTACAGAGATCCAAACGATGCGGTTCCAATTGCGTTAGAAAGCTTACATCCGGGGCTTCGATTTGATATATAATTTGCCATAGCTGCCCCGAAGTTAGGCGACGCGAACACGTGAATGACGCGTCCACGTCGCATCTGCGAACCTCAACCCGCGCGGCCGCATGGACGATGCCTCCGCGTCACTTGCCCGCGACCTGGACGTAACAGAAATCGCAGGGGGCGATTTTTGGGCTGCTTTTGACCTAGTTTTCAGCCTAGAACACACAGATTAGAGGCTATATAGTGGGGGAATGCATCCATTCATAAGAGAGCTCGCCAATTTAGTTACTTTCCATGATTTAGATCTAGTTTTGAGAGAGGTTCTCTCCTCTCTCTCTTAGGATTTAGGACTTCTCTTAGTTTTAGGAGTGACTCTCAATCCCAGGTTCTTTATTTTTATTTATTTTTCCAATTTAGTTTATGAACCCTTCATGTTAGATAATAATTCCCCTTATTAATGTTATTTGAGGTATTTCAGTTATTATTGCTTCCCATCTGAAGGCATTTTTATTCCATTAGATTTACTTTTTCTCTTTTGGTTTTGGTTAAGAAATCAGTAACTCAGGAGTTATCCAATTCAACAGCATAATCGATAATTGTTATCTTGCCAATTGAATTGAACTTCAATAATCCCAATCTTTTCTTAGGAAATAAATAGGATTCGAAGATCAAACTAATTAATCTATTGACTTTCCTTCGCTTCAGCAAAGGTTAACTAAGTGGAATTAAGATTCAATCTTCTTTATTGTTGAGAAGGGTAACTAATTTGGACTTCCAATTTCTCATACCTTGCCAAAAGTTTGCTTTACAATATTTATTTATTTTAATTGCTATTTAAATCATTTGTTATATTTGTTCCTCATTCTTAAAATCCCGAATTTACAATCTCTATAACCAATAATAAGAACATACTTCCCTGCAGTTCCTTGAGGAGACGACCCGAGGTTTAAATACTCGGTTATCAATTTTAAGGGGTTTGTTACTTGTGACAACCAAAACGTTTGTAAGAAAGGTTGATTGCTTGGTTTAGTAACTATACTTGCAATGAGTATTTACCATAACTTCTAAACCATCAATCTTCCGCTCTTTCAAAATGGCGCCGTTGCCGGGGAACTGCTAACGTGTGCCTTATTATTGGTTATTGTAAATATTTTTCTTTTACTTGTTTATTTATTTCTGTTTTTTTCATTTTAATTTTATTTGCTACTATGAACTCTCACCCCTCTTGCTTTGAGTTTGGTTCTAACTTTGTTGAAGGAAATAGAAGTTACAGCAGGAATATGCATCAAAGTCAGACCAATCAAGGATGGATGGAGCCAAGAGGATCTAATCAACCCTTTAGGCAACAACACCCTCCAAGATATCACGGACAACGACCATTCTACAATGCATACCCCACTGATAGATATGGTGGACAACCTTGTAACTACCAACAAGCCCCACCCCGTGCCTATAGACCATCCTCTCAACATAACCTCGAACCACCATACTCACAAGCTTTTCTTCACCATTCGCCACTGTATGATCCTTTCCTACCCCAGTTCCAATCCAATCACCCCCAAGCACCACCACTTCCCTATGTTTCATGTCCAAATCCATCACCCAGAGAATCAGAGGTTTGCCTCAAGGCAACAGTAAATAAACTTCAAACAACCATCTGACAACTGGAGCAAGCAGTAATTCAATTAGCTTCTAGACGCGCGAACATTCAAGGACCAACCACAGCCCCATGTGGACAATCTAATGAAAAGCGTAGCATGATGGAGACACTAGAAACTCCAGTGGACAAGAAAGAGCATGAATTCATACTAGAACAAGTAGAAGATGCTGTCATTGTACAAGAAGAAGAGTTGGTTGAAGATCTAGGAGACGCTGAACCTCCATGGGAATCCAGAGTTGAGGAGAACTCCGTCAAGGACGTTACAGTTGATGCTAAGGAGGATATTGCACAATCCCCAAGGCAAGTCGTTTATGAAGAACTAGACGGAATAACCCAGGACACAAATTCCCTTGATGATGATAGTCACAAGTCAAGTTCTCTTAGTAATGAACTTGCATCCGCAAGTGAATTCTCTGAGATCGAAGAATCTTCCCCAAGTGAATACGAAGATGACGTGGAGGTAGATTTCTCTCAACCTCCAATCTATGACTCAAGTGATAAGGAAGACATAGAAGACTTTGACCAGGACTCAGATGCATTTGAAGAACCTTACAAGGAAGTGGAGGAATTCACAGAAGAGCACAAGGGAGTAGAACTTACAGAACCACCAGAAACACCTTCCCCAAGGCCACTACCGCCTAATACAAGCTTCAAGTGGGTACAATCCTTAGCTTTAATCTTTACTTTTCCACTTGAATATGGTTTGCTTGAAACAGATGGCCAGCTTAGAGCTCTCTGCGGCTTTAAGAGTAAGAGGGAAATGGCTCGCACTCAGAGCTGGTGCACAAGGTTCAATAAGGTTCCACACTTCAACTCGAAGTACACGGATTGGTATCACGTTCAATCGAATGGATCTCGGAAAACATTTGGTCATCTTGGTGAGAATCTAATTTCCAAACCGCCCGGATGGAAAAGTATAGATCAAAACGAAGACAGATTTAGAACCAAAGTTTGGGATCCTGGAAAATATTCTGATATTTATCACCCCGGGAGCCTGAAAATCTGTTTGAAGCTGCTCAGAATAGGGGTGTCAAAAATCCCCAGGAAGCGGGGATCCCCGCGGGGACCGCCCCGAATGGGGCCCCGATAGCGGGGAATTTTCCCTGCGGGGACGGGGATGGGGGACAAAATTCCCCCGAAGCAGATGCGGGGACCCGAGCGGGGATCCCCGTCCCCGTCCCCGTATTCCCCATAATCCCCGAATATAGTAAATTACTTAAATATCCTTATGAATTTAATTTTTATTTTGGTTTTTAAGGGTCAAATCCCACGGAGATTGTTGGCTTGAAGCAATCTATGGTTATCCTGTAATTCTTAGTCAGGATATCAATTATAATTATCAGTTTGGATTGCAAAAAATAAAAGAGCATGAATTAAATACTTGTTATGCAGTAATGGAGAATATGTTGGAGTTTTGGAGATGCTTTGTCTTCTGAATCTCTGCTTTCCCCTTGTCTTCTTCTTCATGCACGCAAGGTTCCTCCTATGGCAAGCTGTGTGTTGGTGGATCACCGTTGTCAATGGCTACCATCTGTCCTCTCAGTGAAAATGGTCCAGGTGCACTATCACCGCATGGTTAATCATCTGTCAGTTCTCACTCATGCTGGAATAGGATCCATTGGTCCTTTTGCGTCTGTCACTACACCCAACCCTTGTGAGTGTGAAGCTCGTCACAGTCATTCAATCCCTAAATCCTACTCGGAATACCACAGACAAGGTTTAGACTTTCCGGATTTTCAAGAATGCTGCCAATGGATTCTAGCTTATACCACGAAGATTCTGATTAAGGAATCCAAGAGATACTCATTCAATCGAAGGTAGAACGGAGGTGGTTGTTAGGCACACATTCATAGGTTGAGAATGGTGATGAGTGTCACGGATCATCACATTCATCATATTGAAGTGCGAATGAACATCTTAGATAGAAACAAGCGTGTTTGAATAGAAAACAGAAATAATTACATTAATTCATCGAGACACAACAAAGCTCCTCACCCCCAACAATGGAGTTTAGAGACTCATGCTGTTAAAGAGTACAAAGTTCAAATCTAAAATTGTCATCAAATACAAAATAAATCTCTAAAAGTTGTTTAAATACTAAACTAGTAACCTAGGCTTACAGAAAATGAGTAAACTAAGATAGATATTGCAGAAATCCACTTCTGGGGCCCACCTGGTGTGTGCTGGGGCTGAGACTTGAGCTTTACACGTGCCTAGGCCATTTCCAGAGTTAAACGCCAGGTTGTAACCTGTTTCTGGCGTTTAATTCCAACTTGTAACCTGTTTCTGGCGTTTAACGCCAGAATGCAACATGGAACTGGCGTTGAACGCCAGTTTACGTCATTTATCTTTTAGCAATGTATGAACTATTATATATTGCTGGAAAGCCCTGGATGTCTACTTTCCAACGCAATTGAGAGCGTGCCATTTGAACTCATGTAGCTCCAGAAAATCCATTTTGAGTGTAGGGAGGTCAGAATCCAACAGCATCTGCAGTCCTTTTTCAGCCTGAATCAGATTTTTGCTCAGCTCCCTCAATTTCAGCCAAAAAATACCTGAAATCATAGAAAAACACGCAAACTCATAGTAAAGTCCAGAAATATGAATTTTGCCTAGTAACTAATAAAAATATACCAAAAACTAACTAAAACATGCTAAAAACTACATGAAATTACCCCCAAAAAGCGTATAAAATATCCGCTCATCACAACACCAAACTTAAACTGTTGCTTGTCCCCAAGCATCTAGAAAAATAAAATAGGATAAAAAGAAATCAAGAAGCAATAATATCTCAGAGTTTTAAGTGAAGCTCATATTCTAATTAGATGAGCGGGACTAGTAGCTTTTTGTTTCCGAACAGTTTTGGCATCTCACTTTATCCTTTGAAATTCAGAATGATTGGCGTCCATAGGAACTCAGAATTCAGATAGTATTATTGATTCTCCTAGTTTAGTATGTTGATTCTTGAACACAGCTATTTTATGAGTCTTTGGCCGTGGCCCTAAGCACTTTGTTTTCCAGTATTACCACCGGATACATAAATGCCACAGACACATAACTGGGTGAACCTTTTTAGATTGTGACTTAGCTTTGCTAAAGTCCCCAATTAGAGGTGTCCAGAGTTCTTAAGCATACTCTATTTTTGCTTTGGACCTCGACTTTAATCGCTCAGTCTCAAGTTTTCACTTGACACCTTCACGCCACAAGCACATGGTTAGTGACAGCTTAGTTTAGCCACTTAGGCCAGGATTTTATTCCTTTTAGACCCTCCTATCCATTAATGCTCAAAGCCTTAGATCCTTTTTACCCTTGCCTTTTGGTTTTAAGGGCTACTGGCTTTTTCTACTGCTCCTTCTTCTTCTTTTTTTTTTTTGCTGCTTTTTCTTGCTTCAAGAATCAATTTCATGATTTCTCAGATCATCAATAACATTTCTCTTGTTCATCATTCTTTCAGGAGCCAACAATTTTAACATTCATAAAATTCAATATAAAAAACATGCACTGTTCAGGCATTCATTCAGAAGACAAAAAGCATTGCCACCACATATAGATAACTAGAATTTTCCTTATTAAGAACTCGAAAAAATATTGCCTCCTTATTCTAAAAATATGCTATTTTATTCATGTTTGATGATGATGAGAAAAATAAATTATAGCTTAATTGGAGATAAAATAAAAATAGAGATACTAATTACTACTACTCATCTATAATTTCTAAGGTAAATTTTTAATAAGAACAATTATCACAGAGTTAAGACTAAGATTAGAACTCAACAACCTTGAATTTGGGAGGTGGATGCTTCTTTAGTCTGTGGAGTGCTTGGCCCTTCAAGAGATAGCTTCTGGCTCTTCAGTTCCTTCAGTTCACGCCCTTGCTCTTCTTGTTCTCTAAGCAGTTTGCAGAGCATGCTGTTTTGATTTTACTGTTCTTCCTTCAGTTGATCCACAGCTTCTTGCAACTTGGTGACAGATGCTTCTAGGCGCTCCCAGTATTCAATTTGAGGGATTTCCGGGAGGAACTCCTGTGCTCTCCTCTTGATGGGTTCGTCCTGTACTTGTTGTCCTTCCATAGACTTTTTGGTGATTGGTAGCTCAACTGGGATGTACTCATCTACTCCCATTTTTATCCTAGCATCTTTACATAACAGAGAGACCAAGCTTGGATAAGCCATTCTGGCATCTTTGGAGTTCTTGTTTGCAATCTTGTAAAGCTCACAAGCAATCAGCTGATGAACTTCCACTTCTTTTTCCAGCATAATGCAATGAATCATCACTGCTCTTCTGATGGTGACCTCAGAGCGGTTGCTAGTGGGCAATATAGAGCACCCAATGAAGTCCAGCCAGCCTCTGGCGACTAGTTTGAGATCTCCTCTTTTGAGTTGGTTCGGGGCACCCTTTATGTTGGTTGTCCATTTAGCTCCAGGGAGACATATGTCCTCTAGGATCTTGTCCAAGTTCAGGTTTGATCTCATTATTCTCCTATTAAAGGAGTATGGCTCATCTTGCAGTTGAGGCAGCTTGAAGATCTCCCTTATTTTGTCAGGGTGGGTGTGAACAATCTTCCCTCTAACCAGAGTTCTATAGTCATAGAATGCGGTTTCCGCTATTCTCTGCCTGTCTGTCCGCCACAGATTTGCATAGAATTCTTGAACCATGTTTCTTCCCACGTTTGTTTCAGGATTAGCTAGGACTTCCCAGCTCCTGTTTCGAATTTGCTCTTGGATCTCTGGATATTCGTCTTCTTTCAGAATAAATTTAACTTCCGGGATCACTGACCTTAGACCCATTATTTTGTAGTAATGGTCTGAATGTTCTTTGGTTAAGAACTTCCCTTGATTCCAAAGTGGTTTTAGAATATTCTCTTTCTTGCCTCTTGAATTGGTTTGTTTTCCCTTAGGAGCCATGATCTTAGTGGGTATTGGCTTAGTGATCACGGATAAACACACCAAACTTAGAGGTTTGCTTGTCCTCAAGCAAAAGAAAAGAAAGGAGAAGGATATGAGGAGAGCCAAGTCCGAATTGTGGAAGTGGGGGGGGAGGCCGAACTAGGATTTAAAGGGAAGGGGGGTGGGTTTTCGAAAATTTTGAAGAAGATATGATAAATGATATGATTTGTAAAAGAGAAGTATGATAGGAAAAGGATGCACTTTAAAATTTTAAAAGATATGAATAATATGGAAGATATTTGAAAAAGATAGATTTGTTTTGAAAAAGATGTTGTGAAGATTTGAAAAAGATATTGATGAGTTGAAAAGATTGTAGAAGGAAAAGAGATAGATTTGGTTTGAAAAGGATTTGAAAATAATTTGAAGAGGATAAAAAAAAGGGTTTATGAATTAAGATACATTTGATATCTTTTGAAAAACGATTTGAAAAATTAGGATTTGTAACATGTTTGTGCAAGAAATCATGAATTGAAACATAAAAAATGGAAAAAATTTGAATTGAAAACGAAATTGCCTACTCCCCACAATCCTGGTGTTAAATGCCCAACTGCTGCATGTTATGGGCGTTTAATGCCCAATTGGTGCTTGGTCTGGGCGTTTAACGCCCAGCTGTTGCTTCTAGCTGGCGTTAAACGCCAAAAACTCCTTTGTCACTGAGAGTTTTTCTGAACGCCCAGGATGCTGTAAATCTGGCGTTAAACGCCCAGAAGCTGCTTCTTTCTGGCGTTTAACGCTCAGATGGCTATCTCTACTGGCGTTAAATGCCCAGTAGATGCTCCTTTTGGGCGTTTAACACCCAATTGTGCCTCTTACTGGCGTTTTCTTGCCAGTGAGCTCCTTTTTCCTGTTTTGTGCTCTGAATCCTTCTGTAGCCGTGTGAACTTATGCAATTGATTCTTTACGTTGTTAATATTGAACTTATATGCTTTAAAAATAAATAAAATGAAGAATAGAATAAAATAAAATAACAGAAAGAGTTTTGCTAATGGCTGGGTTGCCTCCTAGCAAGTGCTTCTTTATTGTCTTTAGCTGGACCTTGCTGAGCTTTTTAATCTAGCCTCAGCCTTTAGCATTCTTGCTCAACATTGCCTTCAAGATAATGTTTGATTCTCTGTCCATTAAAAATGAACTTCTTATTAGAATCAATGTCTTGAAGCTCCACATAGCCATATGGTGATACACTTGTAATCACATATGGTCCACTCCACTGGGATTTCAGTTTCCAGGGGAATAGCCTGAGCCTAGAGTTAAACAACAGAACCTTCTGTCCTAGTTCAAAGACTCTAGATGACACCTTTCTGTCATGCCACCTTTTTGCTTTTTCTTTGTAAAGCTTGGCATTTTCGAAAGCAGTGAGTTTGAATTCCTCTAGCTCATTCAGCTGGAGCAATCTTTTTTCTCCAGCTAATTTGGCATCAAAGTTTAGGAATCTGGTTGCCCAGTAGGCTTTGTATTCCAGTTCCATGGGCAGATGACAGGCCTTACCATACACAAGCTGGTATGGAGAGGTCCCTATAGGAGTCTTGAATGTTGTTCTGTAAGCCCACAGAGCATCATCCAAGCTTCTTGCCCAATCCTTTCTACGGGTACTTACAGGATTCTTTTTAGTTCTCTATTAGAGACTTCAGCTTGCCCATTTGTCTGTGGATGATATGGAGTTGCCACTTTGTGGCTAATTCCATACCGGACCATGGCAGAGTAAAGCTGTTTGTTGCAGAAGTGAGTGCCCCTATCACTGATTAGTACTCTAGGGACACCAAACCTACTGAAGATATGTTTCTGGAGGAACTTCAGCACGGTCTTAGTATCATTAGTGGGTGTGGCAATGGCTTCTACCCATTTAGATACATAGTCGACTGCAACCAGAATATAAGTGTTTGAGTATGATGGTGGGAAAGGTCCCATGAAGTCAATTTCCCATACATCAAACAACTCAATCTCCAAGATCCCTTGTTGAGGCATGGCGTAACCATGAGGTAGATTACCAGCTCTTTGGCAGCTGTCACAGTTACGTACAAACTCTCGGGAATCTCTATATAGGGTAGGCCAGTAGAAGCCACATTGGAGGACCTTGGTGGCTGTTCGCTCACCTCTGAAATGGCCTCCATATTGTGATCCATGGCAATGCCATAAGATCTTCTGTGCTTCTTCTCTAGGCACACACCTACGGATTATTCCGTCTGCACATCTTTTAAAGAGATAGGGTTCATCCCACAAGTAGTACTTTGCATCAGTAATTAATTTTTTCTTTTGTTGCCTGCTGTACTCCTTGGGTATGAACTTTGCAGCTTTATAGTTTGCAATGTCTGCAAACCATGGTGTTTCCTGAATGGCAAACAAATGCTCATCGAGAAAGGTTTAAGAGATTTCAATAGAGGGAAAGGACGCCCCTTCTACTGGCTCTATCCGGGACAGATGATCAGCCACTTGGTTTTCTGTCCCTTTTCTGTCTCTTATTTCTATATCAAACTCTTGCAGAAGCAAGACCTATCTTATGAGCCTGGGTTTTGAATCCTGCTTTGTAAGTAGATATTTAAGAGCAGCATGGTCAATGTACACAATCACTTTTAATCCTACTAAGTATTATCTAAACTTGTCAATGGCATAAACTACTGCAAGCAATTCCTTTCCTGTGGTTGTGTAATTTTTCTAGGCATTATTTAAAACACGGCTAGCATAATAAATGATATGCAGGAGCTTGTCGTGCCTCTGCCCCAATACTGCACCAATGGCTTGGTCACTGGCATCACACATTAATTCGAATGGTAATGTCCAGTCTGGTACAGAAATAACTGGTGCTGTGACCAGCTTAGCTTTCAGGGTTTCAAATGCCTGCAGACACTCTGTGTCAAACACAAATGGCATGTCAGCAGCTAGCAAATTGCTCAGAAGTTTTACAATTTTTGAAAAATCCTTTATAAACCTCCTATAGAATCCTGCATGCCCCAGAAAGCTTCTGATTGCCTTAACATTGGCAGGTGGTGGTAATTTTTCAATTACTTCCACTTTAGCTTGATCCACCTCTATTCCCTTGTTCGAAATTTTATGCCCAAGGACAATCCCTTCAGTCACCATAAAGTGACATTTTTCCCAGTTTAAAACCAGGTTAGTCTCTTGGCATCTTTTCAGAACTAGTGTCAGGTGATCAAGACAGGAGCTGAATGAGTCTCCATATACTGAGAAGTCATCCATGAAGACTTCCAAAAATTTTTCCACCATATCAGAGAAAATAGAGAGCATGCATCTTTGAAAGGTTGCAGGTACATTACACAGCCCAAATGGCATCCTTCTGTAGGCAAATACTTCAGATGGACATGTAAATACAGTTTTCTCTTGATCCTGGAGATCTACTACAATTTTGTTGTAACCTGAATAGCCATCCAAAAAGCAGTAAAAATCATGACCTGCTAGTCTCTCTAGCATCTGGTCTATGAATGGTAAAGGAAAATGATCCTTTCTGGTGGCTGTATTGAGCCTTCTGTAGTCAATACACATGCGCCACCCTGTAACTATTCTTGTAGGAACCAGTTAATTTTTTTCATTATGAACCACTGTCATGCCTCCCTTTTTGGGGACAACTGGAACAGGGCTCACCCAGGGGCTATCAGAAATAGGATAAATAATCCCAGCCTCCAGTAACTTGGTGACCTCTTTCTGCACTACTTCCTTCATGGCTGGATTTAACCGCCTCTGTGGTTGAACCACTGGCTTAGCATCATCCTCCAATAGGATCTTGTGCATGCATCTAGCTGGGTTTATGCCCTTACGGTCACTTATGGACCACCCAAGAGCTGTCTTGTGTGTCCTTAGCACTTGAAGTAGTGCTTCCTCTTCCTGTAAATTCAAAGCAGAGCTTATGATCACTGGAAAACTGTCACCTTCTCCCAGAAATGCATATTTCAGGGATGGTGGTAATGGTTTGAGCTCGGGTTTAGGAGGTTTTTCTTCTTCCTGAGGAATTTCCAGAGGCTTTTTCAATTCCTCTGAATCCTCTAGATCAGGCTGAACATCTTTAAAGATGTCTTCCAGCTCTGATTCGAGACTCGCAGCAATGTTGATCTCCTCTACTAAAAAGTCAATAAGATCAACTTTCATGCAGTCTTTTGGTGTGTCTGGATGCTGCATGGCTTTGACAGCATTCAACTTAAACTCATCCTCATTGACTCTCACGGTTACTTCCCCCTTTTGGACATCAATGAGAGTTCGTCCAGTTGCTAGGAAAGGTCTTCCTAGAATGAGAGTAGCACTCTTGTGCTCCTCCATTTCCAGCACTACAAAGTCATTGGGGAAGGCGAATGGCCCAACCCTGACAATCATGTCTTCAATCACGCCTGATGGGTATTTAATGGAGCCATCAGCAAGTTGGAGACATATCCGGGTTGGTTTGACTTCTTCGGTTAAACCAAGCTTTCTGATAGTGGATGCAGGTATTAGATTGATACTTGCCCCAAGATCACATAAAGCTGTCTTGGTGCAATTACCCTCCAATGTGCATGGTATCATAAAGCTCTCAGGATCTTTAAGCTTTTCTGGAAAGCTTTTCAGAATGACTGCACTGCATTCTTTAGTGAGGAGAACTCTTTCAGTTTCTCTCCAATCCTTCTTATGACTCAAGATCTCTTTCATGAACTTGGCATAAGAAGGTATTTGCTCAAGTGCCTCTGCAAACGGAATCTTTATTTCAAGAGTCCTGAGATAGTCTGCAAAGCGAGAAAATTGCCTATCCTGCTCCTCTTGGCGGAGTTTTTGAGGATAAGGCATTTTGGCTTTGTATTCTTCAACCTTGGTTGCTGCAGGTTTATTTCCTACAGAGGTGGTTGGAGAAGCCTTTTTAGAGGGGTTGTTATCAGCACTTGTGTGTGTCTAATCCCTCACTGGCGTTTGAATGCCAGGGGTGGAAGCTGGATTGGCGTTGGACGCCAACTTCTTACCTGTTCCTGTTGTTTGAACGCCAGAACTGAGCTTCCTTTGGGCGTTTAATGCCAACTCCTTGCTTGTTTATGGTGTTTGAACGCTAGAACTGAGCATGGGTTGGGCGTTTAACACCATCTCTCCATCCTTTTCTTGTGTTTGAGTGCCAGAATCATTCCTCTCTGGGCTCTTACTGTCCTCAGAGGGATTTTGGATGATATTTTGCTCATCCTCTGTCAGTTGTTCTTTCCTTGGCTTTCTGCTGCTCTGAAGCGAGGTATTTAATGTTTTCCCACTTCTTAATTGAACTGCCTGGCACTCTTCTATTATCTGCTTTGATAACTGCTATTTTGTCTGATTCAATTGTGCCTCCATATTTTTATTAGCATTTTTAGTGTCTTGTAGCATCTCCTTGAATTCTGCTAGCTGTTTTGTTAGAAAGCACAATTGTTGATTGAGTTCAGCGACCCATTACTTATGTACAGATGCTGGTTTCTGGCAACTATATCAATAAGCTCTTGAGCCTCTTCAATAGTTTTCCTTATGTGTATAGATCCACCAGCTGAGTGGTCTAGGGACATCTGAGCTCCTTCTGTAAGCCCATAGTAGAAGATGTCTAACTGCACCCACTCTGAAAACATTTCAGAGGGGCATTTCTTTAGCATCCCTCTATACCTTTCCCAGGAATTATAAAGGGATTCATCATCCTCTTGTTTAAAGCCTTGGATATCCAGCCTTAGCTGTGTCATCCTTTTTGGAGGGAAATATTGATTCAGAATTTTGTCTGATAACTGTTTCTAAGTCCTTATGCTTGCTGTGGGTTGGTTATTTAACCATCTTTTAGCTTGATCTTTTACAACAAACGAAAACAGTAACAGTTTGTATACATCCTGATCTACCTCCTTGTCACGTACTGTATCAGCAATTTGCAAGAATTGTGCCAGAAACTCAGCAGGTTCTTCCTGTGGAAGACCAGAATACTGGCAGTTTTGCTGCACCATGACAATGAGCTGAGGATTTAGCTCAGAACTGCATGCTTTGATGGAGGGTATACTGATATTACTCCCATATGCAGCAGTAGTGGGGTTAGCATATGACCCCAGAGTCCTTCTGGACTGTTCATTTCTACTTAGATCCATGACGGAGAAAGGGAGACGATGTGAATTGCAAGTAAAATATATTTTTATTTTTTTTGTTTTATTTAATTAAAAATAACCAAAAAATGAAATAAAATAAAGTAAAATAATTAGAAAATAAAATATAGATTTCAAAAATTAAAAGAAAAATAAAATAAAAAGAAATTTGAATGTTGAATTGACTAATTAATTGAAAAGATTTGAAAATTTTTTAATATAATTTTTGAATAAGATTTTGAATTTTGAAAAGATTTGATTTTTGAAATAAAAATCTGAATTTTTAAAGGTAATTTTCGAAAAATCAGTTAAAATAAAGGGAAAAGATATTTTTGAATTCAATGAGGAAAGAGAAAAATAATAAAAAGACACAAAACTTAAAATTTTTAGATCCAATGCTCCTTATTTTTGAAAATTTTGGAGGGAAAACACCAAGGAACACCAAACTTAAAAATTTTAGAAAATCTTGAAGACTCAAGAACACCTTGAAGAAGACTCAAGAACACCTTGAAGACTCACAAGAACAACAAGAACAAGATTCAAAGATTCAAGAACATAAAAAGGAACACCAAACTTAAAACTTTTAGAAAACTAAGAATAACTTTTCGAAAATTAAAGAAAAATAACAAGAGAACAGCAAACTTAAAAGTTTGGCACCAGATTTAATCAAAGAAAAATTATTTTTGAAAAAGTTTTAAAAGGAAAATTCCTAATTTCCAGGAACAAAAACACAACGCTCTAGCCAATTGAGTTATAAATTTAAAGTGTTTTAATAAGGTATTTAATGTATAAATTTTTTTTTTTTTTGAAAACTGATATTTTGAAAAAGCACAAGAAAAACAAGAAAAATCACAAAAAAAGAAAAACTAAAGATCAAACAAGGAAAATAAACAAGAACAACTTGAGGATTAAGAAATAACAATGAATATAAATTCAAAAATTTAAAAGAAAATAAAAACATGCAATTGACACCAAACTTAAAATATGAAACTAAACTCAAACAGGAAAACTGAATTATTAGTTTGTAAAAATTTTCGAAAAATTTAAAAAAGAGAAAATAAGAATTTTAAAAAAATTTAACCAAAAACAATGATAGAAGACTCTAAACCAAAAAAGAAAAATTTTTCCTAATCTAAGCAACAAAATAAACCGTCAGTTGTCCAAACTCGAACAATCCCCGGCAACGGTGCCAAAAACTTGGTGCATGAATTGTAAATCACACTTTTCACAACTCGTACCACTAACCAGCAAGTGCACTAGGTCGTCCAAGTAATACCTTACGTGAGTAAGGGTCGAATCCCACGAAGATTGTTAGCTTGAAGCAATCTATGGTTATCTTGTAATTCTTAGTCAGGATATCAATTATAATTATCAGTTTGGATTGCGAAAAATAAAAGAGCATGAATTAAATACTTGTTATGCAGTAATGGAGAATATGTTGGAGTTTTGGAGATGCTTTGTCTTCTGAATCTCTGCATTCCCCCTGTCTTCTTCTTCACGCACGCAAGGTTCCTCCTATGGCAAGCTGTGTGTTGGTGGATCACCGTTGTCAATGGCTACCATCCGTCCTCTCAGTGAAAATGGTCCAGGTGCGCTGTCACCGCATGGCTAATCATTTGTCGATTCTCACTCATGCTGGAATAGGATCCATTGATCCTTTTGCGTCTGTCACTACGCCCAACCCTTGTGAGTGGGAAGCTTGTCACAGTCATTCAACCCCTGAATCCTACTCGGAATACCACAGACAAGGTTTAGACCTTCTGGATTCTCAAGAATGCTGCCAATGGATTCTAGCTTATACCACGAAGATTCTGATTAAGGAATCCAAGAGATACTCATTCAATCGAAGGTAGAACGAAGGTGGTTGTCAGGCACACATTCATAGGTTGAGAATGGTGATGAGTGTCACGGATCATCACATTCATCATATTGAGGTGCGAATGAACATCTTAGATAGAAACAAGCGTGTTTGAATAGAAAACAGAAATAATTGCATTAATTCATCGAGACACAGCAGAGCTCCTCAACCCCAACAATGGAGTTTAGAGACTCATGCCGTCAAAGAGTACAAAGTTCAGATCTAAAATTGTCATCAGATACAAAACAAATCTCTAAAAGTTGTTTAAATAATAAACTAGTAACCTAGGTTTACAGAAAATGAGTAAACTAAGATAGATAGTGCAGAAATCCACTTCTGGGGCCCACTTGGTGTGTGCTGGGGCTGAGACTTGAGCTTTACAAGTGCCTAGGCTGTTTCCAGAGTTAAACGCCAGGTTGTAACCTGTTTCTGGCGTTTAACTCCAACTTGTAACCTGTTTCTGGCGTTTAACGACAGAATGCAACATGGAACTGGCATTGAACGCCAATTTACATCATTTATCTTTGAGCAAAGTATGGAATATTATATATTGCTGGAAAGCCCTAAATGTCTACTTTCCAACGCAAGTGAGAGCGCGCCATTTGGACTCTTGTGGCTACAGAAAATTCATTTCGAGTGCAGGGAGGACAGAATCCAACAGCATCTGCAGTACTTTTTCAGCCTGAATCAGATTTTTGCTCAGCTCCCTCAATTTCAGCCAGAAAATACCTAAAATCACAGAAAAATATACAAACTCATAGTAAAGTCCAGAAATATGAATTTTGCCTAGAAACTAATAAAAATATACTAAAAATTAACTAAAACATGCTAAAAACTACATGAAATTACCCCCCAAAAAGCGTATAAAATATCCGCTCATCAATGTGGTGCATTTATCTTAATGCGGTGTGTTTCTTGATCATATGCATCCATATGTTTTTTGGCTTGAATGCTTTCATGCTTCTTTATTGCTTGTTTGGTTGTTTTAACCTACATGTTTAGAGCATCTCAAGCACACTAGAATGAGTGAAGTACATGTTCCCTTTTTGTGTAACTGTGACATAGATTTTCATGTTAGTGTGTGTGTTCTAATTGTGCGCAACTTAGAATGCACACTTACTTTTATCCATGTCGCACATTGGGTCACTCACTTCATTCTAGTGATTATTACCTCATTCCAACAATATATGCTTCCTTGCTTTTGCATTTACTTGTCTTCTTATCTTATTTTATATTTTCAGGGTGAGTCATCTTAGGCAAAGACAAAAGCGGGAAGAAAGAACATGTAGCAACTGGTTGATCCACCAGCTGAAGGTGGCAACCCGGAAAGTCACCGTACCCCCTTGTTCATCTTTGAATGCAACGAGGATGGTGCAAACTTTTAAGTGTGGGGAGTTCGTCCGATCAGTCGGCGTTTTTGGGTGACAAATTTCTAATCCCAACACTTTTGCATTTCATTCTTAGGGCTTTTAGGATTTTTAGTTGCATTTTCTTAATTTGCATATATATACAAAAGAAAAAGAAAAATAAAGCAATAAAAAGGGGACAAAATGCCCCAAAGTAGAGTTCAATAAAAGTCAATACATATGAGTTGCAATAAAAAAGAGAACGCATGAGTGTGTGGAAAAGTGAAGAATGGGTAGTTAGGTGTGTGTAGAATTGTATAGGTTGTTATATAGGTTAGGTAGGAAGCTTGGGTTAATCAAAGATTCAAATTTCAAGTCCACTTGACCATATGCATCCTACCTTAACCCTAGCCCCATTACAACCTAAGAATAAGACCTCATGATATTTGTATGCATGCATGAAATAATTGTTGACTGTTAGATGAAAAATAAATCTTGGAAAGCATGATTAGGGGAGAATTGAGTGAATAAACCCCAAACACTTGAGCAATTAGAGCGGATACACATTCGGTGAGGGTTGGGTTGCTCAATTACATGTTTTCACCTATGATCATCTCTTTTCCTGCAAGTTGTAAAATCTTTAATAACTCAATTCAATTGTGGTTTTGCTTGGGTGTTAATACCTTTGGCCCTTATGCTTATATTGATTTTCTTGGGAATTGATTTATTTTGACCAAGTAATTGCATCCATTTAGATAGGTTGTAGGTAGATTGCATTTAGGTAGTTTGCATTGAATAAATGTTGATACCCTCTGTCTCTTTCTTGGTTTAGCATGAGGACATGCTTAGTTTAAGTGTGGGGAGATTCGATGCACCACTATTTCGTGGTACATTTTATGCTGAATTGGGTGGATTTTATCAATTTTTTCCACATTTATTCAATAAAATGGCATGATTTCATGATTTTCTCCTAATTTGTGCTTAAGAGTGAAAACATATTTTTTAAGCCCTTAAATTGCTAATTTTAATTCACCTTTTAGTCCACTAGATGCCTTGATGCATTTGCTGAGTGATTTCAGGTTCAAAAGGCTGGGAATGGATCAAAGGAGTGAAGAGAAAAGCATGCAAAACGGAGAACTCAGGAAAAATCAAGGATTTGGGATGTATTCATCGACGCCCACGGGTGGCAGACACGCACGCGTGAATATGATGTCGCATGGTTGATCCCTCTTCATTCCTTGGGTTAAATAGCATCAGAGGTGAGTTTGATTTGGGCCTAGGAAGCCCAGAAATCGCCCCTAGTGGATTGTCTTTAAGTGAGTCACGTGCGAGCATCGACGCGTACGCGTGGGTCACGCGTATGGTCGCTTGACAATTTGCTATCCACGCGTACGCGTCACCATGCGACTCCACAATCCACGCGTGCGCGTCTGCTGCGCGTGCGTGTCAATCTCAGCTTCCCAAATTCTTGTTTCTTCATGAGTTCTCCACTTGCATGCTTTTCCTCTCCATCCCTTTGATCCATTCCTAGCCTTTCCAATCTGAATTCACTAACAAACATATCAAGGCATCTAGTGGAATCAAAGGTGAATCAAAATTAACAATTAAGGGCCTAAAAAGCATATTTTCACACTTAAGCACAAATTAGGAAACAATCATGAAACCATGCTATTTCATTGAATAAATGTGGGTAAAAGGTCATAAAATCCCCTAAATTAAGCACAAGATAAACCCTAAAAATGGGGTTTATCACTCAACATGGGGGCTCCAACGTTCGCCTGGTCACGCGTACGCGTGAATGGTCGATTTTGCTATCTCGCGCGTGCGCATCGTCAATGCGCGCGCGAGGTTGGGAAAAGACTGCACGTCCACGTGTACGCATCACTAACGCTTCCGCGCTATTGCAATTTTCCCAACTCCAATTTTTGAAAACTTATCGCAGACGTTGGCCTCAGCATTGGGTTGGTAACATTCCCTCCAACGTTGGTATACTCACGCGTGCGCGTCACTCACACGTGCGCGTGGAGTGTGAAACTACAACGCTCACGCGTACGCATTGCCCACGCGTGCGTGTCGATGCCAATTTCTAAAACTTCATAATGCACAAGAAAGTGCATAAAACCTAATAAAAACAAAAGAAGAAGGCTAGTGAAACTGGCCTAAGATGCCTTGGCATCAATAACAGAAATAAGAAAATTAGGAATTGGAATAGTCAGAAGGCTGAAACTCAACAACCTCAAGCTTGAGGGGCGCTGGGCTCTTCGGGGGAGAGCTTCTGGTGCTTCAACTCCTATATCTCACACCCTGCTTCTCTTGATCTTTGACCAGTTTGCAAATCATGCTAGTCTAATTTTTCTGCTCCTCTTTTAATTGATCCAAGGTTGTTTGCAGTTGCATCGCAGATGCTTTCAACTGATCCCAATATTCAATTGGACGGATCTCTTGGGGAGGCTCAGGTGCCTTCCTTTTAGGATGATCCTCTGGTATCTTATAGCTTTTCATCACCTGCTTGGTGATTGGACTTTTCACTGGAATAAATGTGTCTGCATGAAGTAGGAGTTTAGCCTCTTTGCATAGGCGAAAGATAAGGTTAGGATAGGCCAGTATGGCATGAGTAGACATCCTGTTTGCCAACTTGTACATTTCACGGAGGATTATTTGGTGAATTTCTACCTCATTCCCCATCATGATGCAGTGAATCATCACAGCTCTCTGAATTGTGACTTTAGAATGGTTACTAGTAGGGAGTATAGAACTCCCAATAAAGTCTAGCCATCCTCTAGCAATTGGCTTAAGGTTCATTATTTTTAGCTAGTTTGGCTTGCCTTTTGCTTCCTCAATCCATTGAGTTCCAAGCAGGCAAATGTCCTCTAGGACTTGATCCAGCTTAGGGTTAGCCACCACCCTTCTATTGTAGGAATCAAGGTCATCCCTTTGCAAAGGTAATTTAAAGATCTCTCTCACTCTATCCAGATGAAAATAGATGATCTTCCCCCTGGCCATAGTGCAAAAAGTATGGAATATTGTTCCATCTTTCTTTTGCTTATCTGTCATCCACATATTTGCATAGAATTCATGGATCATATTGAATCCAACAGTGATCCCAGGATTGGCTAGAATCTCCCAGCCTCTCTTTTGAATTTGCTCTTGAATCACTGGGTATTCGTCTTCTCTTAATTCGAATCTGACCTCAGGGATTGCTAGTCTCTTACTCATTATTTTGTGATAATGGTCTTCATGTTGCTTGGTGTAGAATCTAATAGGTTTGAAAACAACTGTTGGGTCATCTTCTTTCTTGTTTCTTGGAGTGGTCTTGCCATTTCTTGGAGCCATGGGATTCGAATCTCAATGAGAGAAAAGGGCTCCTTCCACACTAAACTTAAAAGGTTTGCTCATCCTCGAATGGAGAGGTGGGGAATAAGTGAGAAGGGAGCACATATATATATAGGGAGGGGGTAGGGATTTTCAAATTCAATCTTAAAAGAAAGATAAAGAAGTTTTGAAAAAGATAGAAAAAGATAATTTGTTAAACCTGAAAGATATGAAAACGATATGAAAGGGATAAACAAGATATAAAAGATAAGATAAGAAGTAAGAAGAAGATTTTAATGTTTAATAAAAGATATGAACCCGAATTACTAAGGATAAGAAAAGATTTTGAAAGAATTTGAAAGCTAGTTGAAAAAGATATGAGGTTTTGAAAAAGATTTGAAAAGATTTAAAAATGTTTTAAATTTGAAATCAATTTGAATTTGAAAAAGATTTGACTTAAAAATCTTGGTATTTCAAAATTGAAATTTAAAATGATAGGGTGAATGAAGAAAAGATAAGGTTTTGGAAATTACCTCCCTTGTTTGTCTTGCTGGCGTTAAACGCCCAGAATGGCTGCATTCTGGTGTTTAACGCTGTTGTCCCTACTTGGTGGGCATTGAATGCCCAGAATGGCACCCATTCTGGCATTCAACGCCAGGTTGCCTGCCACCTTCTTTTGGAGATTCTGGGCGGCCACAGTCTTCTTGGTCTTGCGCAAATATTTCATGGAATCAGAATCCGAAGCCATCTCTGAAAAAGAAAACAAAAACATCATCAGAAACGCAACAAAATAGATTCAAAAGTAGAGCAAGAGGTCAGATACTACCTAACTCAGACTCGAGAAGGTTGGGATCCCCTAAAAACTTCTTCGTATCCAAGTGAGGAGCCTGACCCCAATGCTCCTCCAACACGCCCACGAAGGCCCGCTCCACCTCATCCAAACTCTCTATGGTATACTTAGCCACCACAGGGTTCTCTAGCCACCAAAGGTGAAAGGCAGGCTCATCATTCACATCTAAGAAAAAAGGATGGACATTCTCTACAGCTCGGATCTTAAAATAAAAATTCTTAAAGTCATGAAAGGAGTCATCGAAAATGGCAAACGCCTTCCTACCCTGGGTAGCCCTAAAAGAAATCCAATAAGCCTTTTTCTTGGTCGTCCAGGCTTAGTCAACACAAACAGAAATAAGAAAAGATGGATAGAAGGTCAGACACCTAGCTCGCGACAAAGAAGCTGAAAGATCTTCATAAAGGCCCAAGAGTTAGGATGGAGTTGAGTAAGGGCAAGGTTACAGGTCCCGAGGATATCAGTCTTAAAGGCAGTAAAGGGAAGGGTAATACCCAACTTGGTGAAAAAACAGTCATAAACGTAAAAAAAGGAGCGCTCAGAATGACTCAAAGAGGGAAAGCACACCCTCTCCTCGGGGTCGGGGGCAACCAGCTCATAGTTTTTTTCATCTTCCTTATTCTCACACACCTTGTGGAACCTCCTAAACTTCTCACAAAACTCCCGATCTACTACTGTCACACAACACAAAACTACAAAGTCTTCCCAATCAGCCATACCAGGGGGACCTTTGTAGACATCTCAATAAGATTCTTACGAGACATATACACTACACCTACAAACAGTGAAAACAAAGAAACATCAGTACATGCAGCTCAGACAGAAATGAAAAAGAAATCGATAAGGGCAAAACAGCAAAAAATGGAGACACCAAAAAGGGCGCCCCAACTGCGCAAACGCCAGCATTACGATACGGTAGCACCCTTTGGAGGCAACATAAGCACAGAACAAACAAGCATATCAGTTGATGACTTTCATCATCTACCCCTTTCTCTTATCTAAAAAGACCATAGAATTGGTGAATTCTCATTCAATTGATGCAATTTCATGAACTATATGAAAAATTTATGGGACATTGCTTTGAAATGAGTCTTGCTTGAAGATAGCATATTGATGGGGGCCAACAAAGCTCATAGGTGAAATTGCCACCCACTCAACATGTTCTTGGACCGGAATTGCTTCCTCACCAACTTCCTCTTCCCCATCACTCAAATCATAACATAGAGGTTGTGAGAAGTCTACCTCCATGTCTCTCTCAAACTCAATGGAAAGAGGCTCATTAGGATCAACAAGGGGATTGATCAAGGAAGACAAAAAAATCATTAATGATGGAATCCTCAACCTGATCAATCTCCCTCATATCTCTCTTTCTCTCCTCCGATTCACATACTTCCCTTTCTCCCTCTTGTTTCACTTCATGCTCTAACCCTTCTTCTTTCCCTTGTGGCTCCATGCTCTTCTCTTCTCTACGTCCTTCAATTGTTTCCTTACATCCTCTAAGAAGAGTGTCTTGATCAGATGAGCGTAGAAGAACCAAGCGGTTCGCTGCTTCGGCTATGGTAGCCACAAATTGCCCTTGTGTCTTTCGGAATCCTTCTTGCTCTTGGAGAAAGGCTTGAAGGTCTTGATCTTCTTGGGACAAGGGTTGGAGAACTCTACAATTAGATAGGGGAGAAGGTTCATTGGGTGGGAAAAAGGTTGTATGTATGGGAGGTGACTCATGTTGGTAAGTATTTTGAGGTGGTATGTGAGAAGGTGGATGGTAGTAGTGGTGTGGTGTTTGGAAATGTAGTGATTGAGGGTTATGTTGAGGGTATGAGTCATAGGCATATAGTGGTGGTGGTGCATAATCAATGTAAAACCCATCATATTCTTGATTTGGGTATGCATATTGGGGAGGGGTTGGTTCATTGTAGTATAGAGGAGGTTGCTCCCTCCAAAATTGATGCTCCAATCCCATGATGCAATCCAAATTTGAAGTTATCAAGCTCTATAAAATAAGAACAACCTAACTCCAAACCAAGAGGGTGATAACTCGTAGAGGAAATAGAAAATAAAAACTAAAGACATCAATTAACAAAATAAACAAAATCTTAATTACCAAAAGAAAAGCAAAGAAAGAACCAAAAAGTATCTATTCACACTATACACATATTTACAACAACCAAAATATAGCATTCATGACGCTAGCTCCCCGGCAACAGCACCAGAATTTGACAATGACCAAAAGCATGGGTTTGGAGTTTTGCACTAAAAATAGGATTGACGTTGCAAGTATAGTCCAAACCCAACCATTGATCATCAATCAAATTATAATCCTAAAGATATGTCACAATTCAAAGCAAATATTAACCGAGAGTATTTAGACTCCCAGGCCGTTCTCCTTAGGAACTAGTGCCAATGAGTGCACACAATTTTGGTTGTGAGAAAGCAAGGGCGTTTTAAATTATTGAGCACAAACAAATAAGGTAATTAAAGAACAAGCCAAAATTGCAATTAATGAAGCAATGAAAGGACAAAAGAACTATTTATGTAATATAAACAAGTAAGGCTAAAAAGTAATAAAAAAGTGGTTCAAAGCATAAATGGAACCTTGACTTGGGATGAGTTATGGAATCCCTTCCTTGCCATAACCACAACTATGATAATTATGATGGATTAATCTCACTAACTCAACCTTTAACATCGAAGGATAAGTTAAGTGAGCATGATTGTTATTAATCCACAAATCCTAGCTAACTTACTAATTAGCTTAGTAAAAAGCTAGCGTTAGTGGAAACAATAACAGCCAAAAACCCAAGAATTATCACTAAATATTGGACATTATGGCTCTAGTAAACCATAAACTCATTTTCCCAAGCCAAGGAGTATAAATCTACCCCATAATCAAAATTAGAATTTCATCAAACACATAGAGGGCATAAACATAAGGCATGGCAAAATTGGGAAATTGATGAAAGCTATGAACCATAAATGATAACAAGCAATAAAAGCAACTCAACAACCATAAAATAAGCATCAAACATTAAATTCAACAACTAGAAAAACAAAATTGTAAGACTATATATAAATTGGCAAGAGAAATGAAAATATGAGAAAGTGTAGAACAAGTATAATAATTAAAAGAGAAATTAAAGAAATACTTACAATGAGATAGCAAAATCCAAAGCCAAAATTGAAGTATACAATGCTACAAAACCTAATGAAAACCCTAAGAGAGAATTGAGAGAAAACCTAACCTAAACTACCCTAAAACTACTCCTAAGAACTATTCTATGAAGTATGATAGTGTATGGTATGATATATGGTTGCTTCCCCCTTTAAATATGCTTCAAAGTCTTCAAAAATGGGCCAAAAAGCCCCTAAAACGCGAGTCCACGTGCAATTTTAATGGAGGCACGCGCTGGTACCTGTGCGGATGCACAGGTCTGTGCATGGGAACACTTGCTGATTTTCCTCCTGTGCGTGGGCACAGACCTGTGCGGACGCGCAGGTCCTGATTTCCATTCTGCCTTGAGCATGGGCATAGCCTGTGCATGGGCACAGGCTGAAATGCTTTTCTCCTTTGTTTTCTTCATTTTTTCTCCCTTTTTGCATGCTTTTTTCCACCTCTACCAAACCATTCTTGCCTCTAGGACATGAAATCACTCAACAAACATCTCACGGTATCGAATGGAATAAAAGTGAGATTAAATTGCTCAATTTAAGCACAAAAATGCATGTTTTCACATTTAGGCTCAATTTAGGGATCAAACACAAAAGTATGCTATTTTGGTGAATAAGTGTGAGTTTATGTGATGATATTCATCCAATTATAGCCAAAATATATCATTAAATATGGATTCATCAGAACCTCCATGGGAATCTAGAGTAATAGAAAACCCATCCAAGGAGATTGAATTTGACGTTGAGGAGGAGAGTGCACAACCTCCAAAATAATCTTTGAATGAAGACTTGGAAGGAATGAAGAAAGAATTGAGCTCCCTTCGTGATGAAGATCATGCATCAAACTTTCTTGGTAATGAATACTTTGAACTTGAAGAATCTTCTCCCGGTGAGATAGAAAGCAATGTGGAGGTAGATTTCTCTAATCCTTCCATTTATGATTTGAGTGATGGAGAGAGTTAGATGAAATTGGGGAACAAAAGATTGAATTTGAAGAAGTTTGTAAAGAGGTGGTGGTAATCAAAGAAGAACATAAAGGAGTAGAGCTTGTAAAGACAATGGAAACACCTCTCCCCAAGCCATCAACATCCATCCTTTCATTTAAGTGGGTAAATCTCTCATCTCTAAGCTTAATTATCCCACTTGAATATGGTTTACTTGAGACGGATGGGCAACTTAGAGCTCTTTGTGGCTTTAAGAGCAAAAGGGAGATGGTTAGTGGTTGGCATTGTAAAGCAAAGTTCATGATGGTTGCATGCTCAAGGTTTGATTGCAGGGGTTGGTGTAGAGTTAGATTTTTTAGGTCTAAGAAGTGGTTTGGGTGCTCAAATGAGAATTCAGCATTCATGCCACCCAATTGGACTAATGATAATCAATTTAAACACGGGTTTCAAAACAAAGTGTGGGATCTTGGATCGCACAAGGAGAATCAATTTTGGGAGCTCATGGTTTGTGAAGAACTCCATCAAAGCTTGAAGCTTTTAATTTTGAAGAATGGAGCTTATTGGAGACTCAAGCGTTGTTGGATATTCAAGGATGGCTTCAAGCAGAAGCCACCTTGATGAGGAGCTCCCCATAAGTCCAACTTAAGGACAATAAATAAAAGAGCTAGGTGGGAGACACCCCACCATGATAAAATCTTTTTATTTTTCTCTTTTGTAAATATTGGTAAGAATAGGTTTAATTTCATATTTTGATTGGTTTGTTGAGTTTATTTGGAAGTCTAATATGTTAAATAAGGCTTTATGGTGTTTTGGTAGCTGTTTGGAGGTTTGGAATGCTTGGTTTGGTGCAAGAACATGGAAAATTTTGAAAAATAGAGCACCAACCCACGTGCATGTGTCATTCACACGTGCGTGTGACCCTAAGCATTTCGACACTCCACGCGCACGTGTCACCCACGCGTACGCGTGGATCCAAAATTTTAACCTCCAAACAAAATCCAGAGAGTTGTGCCTACCTTGTGCCCGTTTTGTGCCTCTAGCACAAAATCTCCCACGCGTATGCATCACGCCACGCATACGCATCGCCGCTCTAAATTACCCATCACGCGTACGCATGACCCACGCGTATACGTCGCATCCATTTCACCTCACCACGCGCACGCGTCACTCCACGCGTACGCGTGGATAGCCTTTTTTTCACCACTCTTCTTTTCTCATCTTCTTTCCATTTCTTTCCTTCTTCTCTCTTCTCTTCTTTTCTTTCCTTGCTCTAACCATCAGCCAACACTATCAATCACCATCTAACACCATTTCTTAGTTTAGTTAGTTAGTTTCATTTTTGTTTAATTTTTGTCTTCAAAACAAGTGTTGGATTATTAATTTTGATTGCTATTTATTGTTGATCATTACTAACTGAATGCTATTTTAGCATAATTGTTTTTGGATATTCATTGTTGGATTCTTTTGTTGAGGTTACAATTTATTACTTGATTTTGAATTTTTCATGCTTAACCTTCGTGAACACCAAGCACATGAGAATTGCCTTTAAAGCATGTTAAATCTTTTTGAATTGCATGATTTGGCCACCATGTGATTTGAACCCTCTTCTTTAATTAGGCAATTTCTTGATGGATGTTGTACATTTATCTTAATGCGGTGTGTTTCTTGATCATATGCATCCATATGTTATTTGGCTTGAATGCTTTCATGCTTCTTTATTACTTGTTTGGTTGTTTTAACCTACATGTTTAGAGCATCTCAAGCACACTAGAATGAGTGAAGTACATGTTCCCTTTTTGTGTAACTGTGACATAGCTTTTTATGTTAGTGTGTGTGTTCTAAACTGCGTGCAACTTAGAATGCACACTTACTTTTATCCATGTCGCACATTGGGTCACTCACTTCATTCTAGAGATTATTACCTCATTCCAACAATATATGCTTCCTTGATTTTGCATTTACTTATCTTCTTATCTTATTTTATATTTTCAGGGTGAGTCATCTTAAGCAAAGACAAAAGCGGGAAGAAAGAACATGTAGCAACCGGTTGATCCACCAACTGAAGGTGGCAACCCGGAAAGTCACCGTACCCCCTTGTTCATCTTTGAATGCAACGAGGACGGTGCAAACTTTTAAGTATGGGGAGTTCGTCCGAACAGTCGGTATTTTTGGGTGACAAATTTCTAATCCCAACACTTTTGCATTTCATTCTTAGGGCTTTTAGGAATTTTAGTTGCATTTTCTTAATTTGCATATATATACATAATAAGCTTAGTCAAAATAATGAAATTTTTCAAGAAATTCATTTATAGGGCATTGACACTCCAATTGATTTGAGTAAAAATTTTTCATGGAACTTGCTTGAATTATATATTGTGGATCATGTTTTCGAGCTAAGAGCACAAGCATGTGAGAATTGAGCCTTAATTGCATGATTACATCATATAACCACTTATTTTCCTTCTTGTGTGTATTATTCTCTTTCTATGATTGTAATTGGTGCACGAAATTGTGATCTCAGGTAACGGCGCTAGAAACTCTGTACGCACGTCTTTATAAATCGTTTTTCATTCATAACTTCGATACAACTAATCAGCAAGTGCACTGGGTCGTCCAAGTAATAAACCTTACGTGAGTAAGGGTCGATCCTACGGAGATTGTTGGTATGAAGCAAGCTATGGTCACCTTGTAAATCTCAATCAGGCGGATATAAAATAGTTATGGAGTTTTCGAAATTAAATAATAAGTAATCATAAAACAAGGATAGAAACACTTACGTAATTCATTAGTGAGAATTTCAGATAAGCGTATAGAGATGCTTTCTTTCTTCTGAATCTTTGATTTCCTGTTGTCTTCATCCAATCAATCCTACTCCTTTCCATGGCTGGCTTTATGTAAGGGCATCACCGTTGTCAATGGCTACATCTCATCCTCTTGTGACAATGGTCCAAATACTCTATCACAGCACGGCTAATCATCTGAGGTTCTCGATCATACTGGAATAAGATTCACCCTCCTTTTGCGTCTGTCACTACGCCCAGACAAGGTTTAGACTTTCCGGATTCTCATGAATGCCGCCATCAATCTAGCTTACACCACGAAGATTCTGATTAAGAGATCTAAGAGATATTCATTCAATCTAAGGTAGAACGGAAGTGGTTGTCAGGCACGCGTTCATAGGGAATGATGATGATTGTCATGCTCATCACATTCAGGTTGGAGTGCGAATGAATATCTTAGAAGCGGAATAAGTTGAATTGAATAGAAAAACAGTAGTACTTTGCATTAATCTTTGAGGAACAGCAGAGCTCCACACCTTAATCTATGGAGTGTAGAAACTCTACCATTAAAAATACATAAGTGAAAGGTCCAGGCATGGCCGAGAGGCCAGCCCCCATGATCTAAGAACCAGACGTCCCAAGATGTCTAATACAATAGTAAAAAGTCCTATTTATAATAAACTAGCTACTAGGGTTTACAAAAGTAAGTAATTGATGCATAAATCCACTTCCGGGGCCCACTTGGTGTGTGCTTGGGCTGAGCTTGAATGTTACACGTGCAGAGGCTCTTTCTGGAGTTGAACGCCAGGTTGTAACGTATTTCTGGCGTTCAACTCTGGTTTGTGACTTGTTTCTGGCGTTTAACTCCAGACAGCAGCGTAGAACTGGCGTTCAACGCCCTTTTACGTCGTCTAAACTCGACCAAGGTATAGACTATTATACATTTCTGGCGTTCAACGCAATTGGAAGCGCGCCATTTTGAGTTCTGTAGCTCCAGAAAATCCACTTTGAGTGCAGGGAGGTCAGAATCCAACAGCATCAGCAGTCCTTCTTCAACCTCTGAATCTGATTTTTGCTCAAGTCCGTCAATTTCAGCCAGAAAATACAGAAATCACAGAAAAACACACAAACTCATAGTAAAGTCCAGAAATGTGAATTTAACATAAAAACTAATGAAAACATCCCTAAAAGTAGCTAGATTCTACTAAAAACATACTAAAAACAATGCCAAAAAGCGTATAAATTATCCGCTCATCAGTAATCTTTGATTTGTTTGATTCTTTATTTCCATTATTTTGTGTATACATGAATTTATATGATTGAGGCCATCATTTCATTTAGCTTAGTTACCCAAATAGCCTTACCTTTTATCTTCCATTGTTAGCCAACTTTGAGCCTACAATTAACCCACTTTGTTCTTAAATTTAGCACATTACAAGCCTTAAAGCGAAAAATAATAAATGTCCTTAATTTAGATCTTTGATTAGCTTAGGCTAGTGAGTGTGTGTATCATTCAAGTGTGGGAAAGCTTGGGACATTGGTTGAGAAAAAGAGTGTTTTTTATTTTCATTGAAGATCTTGGGAATTTGGTACATACTCATGTGTTAATTGAATGTAAAACCATATGCATTGAAGCTCTTGTAAATATTTATGTTTGAAAAAAAATAAAAATAATAAAAATAGAAAAACAAAAGAAAAATAAAAAGAAGATAACAAAAGAAAAAGAAAAAGAAAGCAATAAAAAGGGGACAAAATGCCCCAAAGTAGAGTTCAATAAAAGTCAATACATATGAGTTGCAATAAAAAAGAGAACGCATGAGTGTGTGGAAAAGTGAAGAATGGGTAGTTAGGTGTGTGTAGAATTGTATAGGTTGTTATATAGGTTAGGTAGGAAGCTTAGATTAATCAAAGATTCAAATTTCAAGTCCACTTGACCATATGCATCCTACCTTGACCCTAGCCCATTACAACCTAAGAATAAGACCTCATGATATTTGTATGCATGCATGAAATAATTGTTGACTGTTAGATGAAAAACAAATCTTGGAAAGCATGATTAGGGGAGAATTGAGTGAATAAACCCCATACACTTGAGCAATTAGAGCGGATACACATCCGGTGAGGATTCGGTTGCTCAATTACATGTTTTCACCTATGATCATCTCTTTTCTTGCAAGTTGTAAAATCTTTAATAACTCAATTCAATTGTGGTTTGGCTTGGGTGTTAATACCTTTGGCCCTTATGCTTATATTGGTTTTCTTGGGAATTAATTTATTTTGACCAAGTAATTGCATCCATTTAGATAGGTTGTAGGTGGATTGCATTTAGGTAGTTTGCATTGAATAAATGTTGATACCCTCTGTCTCTTTCTTGGTTTAGCATGAGGACATGCTTGGTTTAAGTGTGGAGAGATTTGATGCACCGCTATTTCGTGGTACATTTTATGCTGAATTGGGTGGATTTTATCAACTTTTTCCATATTTATTCAATAAAATAGCATGATTTCATGATTTTTTCCTAATTGGTGCTTAAGAGTGAAAACTTATTTTTTAGGCCCTTAAATTGCTAATTTTAATTCACCTTTGAGTCCACTAGATGCCTTGATACATTTGCTGAGTGATTTCAGGTTCAAAAGGCTGGGATCAAAGGAGTGAAGAGAAAAGCATGCAAAGTGGAGAACTCAGGAAAAATCAAGGATTTGGGATGTATTCATCGACGCCCACGGGTAGCAGACGCGCACGCGTGAATATGATGTCGCATGGCGACGTGTACGCATGACATCACGCGTATGCGTGGAGGGAAAAATGCCAAGCGACACGTACGCGTGACCATGGGTACGTGTCGTAGCTCGCTCGTGACTTTATTAAAGTGAAAATGCTGAGGGCAATTTCTTAGCTGTCCAGGTCCAAATCCAACTCATTTCTGAGCCTATTACATGCAAAATTCAAGAGGAGTCAAAGGGGGGAGCACATAGTTGAGTTTGGTCATGCTTTAGTTAGTTTCTAGAGAGAGAAGCTCTCTCTTCTCTCTAGAATTAGGATAGATGTAGATTAGGATTTCTTATATCCTGGTTTAATTCATGTCTTGATTTACTTTTCCTTTACATTTCTTGTTCTTCTACCCTTGCTTTCCTAGTTTTGTATTTCATTACTTGTAATTGTCAATCTTGTTGTTGATGCACTCCTGTTTCTTCTATTCTTCTTTAATGCAATTTATGTGTCATTTTCTTTTATTGTTGATTTGAGTTGTTGTTGTTAATTTCTTACATTTGGTAGTTGTAGATTTATAATTCTCGCAATTTTATCTTACTTTCCTTTATGCCTTCCAAGTGTTTGATTAAATGCTTAGAAGGATGTTAGAGTAGATTTTTGTGTTCTTGGCTTGGGATGGTAACTTAGGTGAACTTGAGTTGCTAATGTCCAAGTGTTGATAATTGGTATCCATTGACACTAGCTTTCCCTAAATTAGTTAGTGAGAAGGTTAGGATTTATGGATTAAGATTGATGTAGCCCATTTGACTTTCCTTCAGTAGTTAGAGGATGACTTAATGGGATTGATCCTTGTGATTATCATGTTGTGGTTAGTGACAAGGATAAAGATCCTTAACCATCAACCCTTGCCAAGACCTTTTTATTATTTGAGTTTCCATTTATTTCTTGCAATTCACTCTTCTTGTTTCTTATTCCAAAACCCCAAAATACTTGTTCCATAACCAATAATTAAGTAGACTTCCCTGCAATTCCTTTGAGAGACGACCTGAAGTTTGAATACTTCGGTTATTTTTATTGGGGTTTGCACTTGTGACAAACAATTTTTCGCATGAGAGGATTGTTTGTTGGTTTAGAAATTATACTTGCAACGAGAATTTATTGTGAAATTCTAAACCACATTGTTCTTCCTCTCCTACATTCTTTCTTGAATCCTCTGTGTTGGGCTCAGGGTGGCTGCAGATTTCTTCCTCCAGGATTTCCTCATCTCTTAGAGTGATCACCTTGCATTCTTCCCATCTCATATTCTTGGTATCTCCTCTTGGGTTCTTCTCGGTATCACTTGGGAAGCTGTCAGTGGACTTTGGGAATTGTTGAGATAGGTATCCTACTTGAGATTTAAACTTCTTGATGGTCTCTCCTCGATTTCTCATACTAGCCCTTACTTTATCCTTGAATGTTCTGTTATCCTGAACCTCCTTGCAAAGATTTTCAAGCAATGTCTCAATCCGAGATAGTCTGTCCTCATGTGGTGATGGCTGGTTAGAATTGGGGGGTTGAGAATGATTGTTATGTGTTTGATTTTAAGGTTGATGAGAATTGTTGTATGGGTGTTGGTATGATCTTTTATTGGGTCGTTGGTAAGTGTACTGGTTGGAATTGTGAGGTTTCTGGTCTTGGCTCTGATTTTGCTGATTTCCCCACCCAAAGTTTGGATGGTTCTTCCAGCCAGGGTTATAGGTCTTGGAGTATGGATCATGAGATTGTCTTGATGGGTTTCCAATGTAATTGGCTTGTTCTTAATCACTTCCTTCCTCTTTATTCAACTCTTCTTGTGTTGATGGTTGAGCATGGATTGCTGCAGCTTGATTCCTCTCCATTTGCTTAGTCAGGTCTGCCAATTGCTTAGCGATCGTCTTGTTTTGAGCTAGTATTGCATCCATGTGATTTTGCTCCATCACTCCTCTATTTTTGCTTCTATTTAAGGCATAGAAATATTCATTGTTGGCCACTGTTTCAATGACATCTATAGCCTCTTTAATCGTTTTCTTCTTGTTGAGAGAGCCTCTAGAAGAATGATCCAATGCTTTCTTTGACTCTTGTAATAGACCTTCATAGAAGATGTACAGCTATACCCATTCATTGAACATGTCAGGAGGGTACTTCCTTGTCAGCTCTTTATATCTCTCCCATGCTTCATATAGAGTTTCACCATCTTGTTGCCTGAATGTTTGAACCTCAGCTCTCAATCGGTTAACTTTTTGAGGAGGATATAATCTTGCCAAGAATTTGTTCACCACATCTTTCCATGTTTCTGGCTTTCCTTTGAAAAAGATTCTAGCTACTTAGATGCCTTGTCCCTTAGAAACAAGGGGAACAAAAGTAATATGCAAGTGTCAGGAAGAACACCGTTTGACATTACAGTATCATAAATTCTCAGGAAGGTGATTAAATATTGTTCTTCTTGTGCACTTCCTCCAAATGAGCAATTGTTTTGGACAAGGGTGATTAGCTGTGGCTTCAACTCGAAGTTATTGGCATGGATGGTTGGTTTTAGGATGCTGCTCCCACAATTCTCAGGATTGGGATTAATGTAGGAGCCTAGCACCCTTCTCTCCTGTCCAGCATGGTTGGTTGTACCTTCTCTAGCATGATTATGAACTTCTTCCTCATGATGATTCTCCATATCATCCTCCATATTCATATCTAAGTCCTCCTCTTCTTCCTCTGCACTAATAGCCTTCTTTCCTCTTGATTCCCTCCTTAATCTAAGGAAGGCCCTATCAGGTTCACTATCAAAAGAGGTTGAAGTTTCTCCTCTTCTACCTGTCATACATTCAGCAAACACAGGCAAATAGCAAGTGGAAAATTCACTAAGAATTATGGTTAGCTTGGTTAGTGCAATTGATCAAACAATTAGTGGATTAATTTGCTGAAAAGTGAAGAAATAAAGAACAACAACTCAAATTGCAGAAAATAAAAGCAAACAGCTGAAATTGAAACTTAATTAACAATAGAAAAGAAAAATGTTCAATCTAGTTATCCTCCAATTTAATCATTGTTAATACATAATCAATCCCCGGCAATGGCGCCATAAACTTGATACACGAAAACTTGTCTCTCAAACAAATTTCCACTGGCAAGTGCACCGGATTGTGGTCAAGTAAAAACTCACAATAGAGTGAGGTCGAATCCCACAGGAATTGATTGGTTGAGCAATTTTTAATTGCAGGAGTGTTCTAGTTGAACTAAATCAGAATTGAATTGAGGGTTGCAGAATTTAAATTGGTGGGAAACTTAAAAGGCAAGAAATGTAAATGAACAGAATGTAAATAAGTGAAATTAAATGGCAGAAAGAAAATTGTAGGAAATTAACTGCAACAACTTAAATTGCAAGAAATTAAATGGGAATGGGGATTGTTAAGCATAAATGTAACAGCAGAGTTAAAGGAATGGGTAAGATCAGAAGTGGGAAAGTTCATTGGGGTCAGGGGATATTATAATCCTCCAGATCAAGTTCATTTTCATCTCTTTCTCAATCAAAGCATTCATTGATCTCCTTGGCAATCTTAGGTGATTGGATCCCAATTCCTTGACAATCCAATCTCTATAAGCATGAACAATTGCCCAATTCCTTGATTTAAGTGCTCATGGGAAGAGATGAACTTTGGTCACTGATTATAGCACACAAATTCATAGATAAAAGTATTGGTAGGATTACATGTCACTATATCCATCCAACCCCCAACCTAATCCAATGTGAGAAAGATTTCAAGCATGATTCTGTGATTTCTCTTCAAAGCCTATCACAGAACCCAATTACATTCAATTTGTTTCCCAAGACAATTGAATGATTGAATGAAGAACAAAATCCTTTTAGTAGATCAAGAGAAAAAAAAGAAGAAGAAGAATAAAAACTAGTATTGATCCATTGAATTACAACAGAGCTCCCTAACCCAATGAAGAGCAGAAGTAAATTACAGAGCAAGTATAGAGAAAATAATTACAGAGTTCTCCAATTGGGTTCTGGACTGCCTAACCCCCCTAACTAACTTAAACTCTATTATATTTATACACTTTCTTCAATTGGTTTTCAAGTCTTTGGATTGGGATTTTGGCCTTTGTTGAAGCAGCTTGATGAGACTTTCAGTGGTATTGAGGATGGACGTTGGCAACTAACATTTTACCTTCTGCAATGTGTTCAGTTGCATAGCTCTGGTATCAATGTTGGGGTCAACGTTTTTAAGCCAATGTTGGGTCAAACGTTCTCTTAAGGAAAAATGGATTCTGAGTGTTTTGAGCAACGTTTGACTCAATGATAATTGGATTTTTGATGGTTTAGAATTCACAATAAATTCTCGTTGCAAGTATAGTTTCCAAACCAACAAATAATCCTTTCATACTAAAATTTGGTTGTCACAAGTAACAAACCCCTAAAAATAATAACTGAAGTATTCAAATCTCGGGTCGTTCTCCCTAGGAATTGCAATAAAGTGTTCTTGTTATTGGTTAGAGGTATGTTTTGGGGTTTTTGAAGTAATAGACAAGAAATATAAATGGCAAAGGAAATAAACTAACAACTAACAAAGCTCTTGGCAAGGTATGAGAACTAGAAGTCCTATCCTAGTTATCCTCCTCAATTGTGATGAGAATTGTCCATTGCTCCCACTTAGTTAACCTCTAACTATGAAGGAATGTCAAGTGGATGAATTAACTTGATTCCACAAGTCCTAGCCTAATCATGATGAAAGACTAGCTTTAGTGGCATTCAAATCAATCAGCAACTTCTAATTATCAATCAATAAAGGAGTTTGATAACTCAAGAGTCACCAATTACTCTACCTAGGCCAAGAGGAGAAAAATCTATACTAAAATCCAACTAAGCATTTTATCAAACACTTGGAAGGCATAAAAGGAAAGTAAAATCAATTTGCAAGAAAAGTAAATCTACACTAAAGCAAATCGATAATAAAGGAAATCAAAACTTGAATTGCATTAAAATGAAAATAGAAGAAACAAAAGTACATCAACATAAAAGTAGAGAAATACAAGAATTAAATGCTAAACTAGAGAGAGGAGATGTAGAAGAACAAGAATCACAAAAGAAAAAGTAAATCAAAGCATGAAATTAACCTAGATCTAAGAAATACTAATTTACCTCTAACCTAATTTTAGAGAGAAGAGAGAGCTTCTCTCTCTAGAAACTAACTTTCCCTTCAAAACTTTCCCCACACTTAAAAGTTTGCACCATCCTCGGTGCAGTCAAAGATGAGCAAGAGGGTACGACGACTCTCCGGATTGCCACCTTCCGCTGGTAGGTCAACCGGTTGCTGTGTGTTCTTTCGACAGCTTCCATTTTGCTAATAATGACTCATCTTGAAAATAGAAAACAGGATAGTAATAAAGGTAATTGCAAAAGCAAGGAAGCATACATTGTTGAGATGACGTAGATCACTAGAATGGGGTGAGTGAATTAGTTTGACATTGATAAAAGTAAGTGTGGGAGTGCTAAGATGCGTGCTGTCTCGAACACTCACTAGCATAGAAACTATGTCACATTTACACAAAAGAAGCATGCACATGACTCATCCTAATGTGCTTGAAATGCTCTAAACTTGTAGGTTAAGACAAGCAATAAAGAAGCATAAGACTATTCAAGCCAAACACATATGGATGCATATAATCAAGAAACACAATGTATTAAGGTAAATTCATAACATCCATCATTAAGAAATTGCCAAATCAAAGAATAGGATTCAAATCACATGGTGGCCAAATCATGCAATTCAAAAAGATTAACAAGCTTGAAGGCAATTCTCATTCACTTGGCATTCACAAAGTTAAGCATGAAAAATTCAAAATCAAGTAGCATAATGTAACCTCAATCAAGGAATCCAACAAATATTATAAACATAATGATATTAAGACAACATCTTTTTTAATACTCATCAGCAATTAATGGTAAACAAGATTAACAATCCAGCACTTATAAAGAATAGGAGAAAATTAAAGGAAAATTCAACTAACTAATTAACTACCTAAAAGAAATGGTTATAGGTGGTGTTTAATAGTGTTGGATGATGGTTGAAGATGGGAAAGAATAGAGGAGAAGAAAGAATAAGGAAAGAAATTGAAAGGAGAGAAGAAAAGAAGTGTGTGAAAGAAGGGCATCCACGCGTACGCGTATGTCACGCGTTCGCGTGGGTTGAGGTGGAATTGACACGATGCGTACGCGTGTATCATGTGTTCGCATCTATGGGTTATTTAGAGAGCGACGCATATGCGTCATGTACGCGTATGCGTCGTGTACGCGTATGCGTCGTGTACGCATATGCGTGAGTTCACTTGTGTGAAAGGCACAAGACGCGCACAGTGTAGGCGCAACTCTCTGGAATTTGGCTTGGGGGTGGGATTATGGCATCCACGTGTACGCGTGTATGACGCGTGCGCGTGGATGGTTGAAAATGTTTTATGCACGCGTACGCGTGAGGCAAGCGTACGCGTGGGTTGGTGCTCTGTTTTTCAAAATTTTTTCTATGTTTTGCACCAAACCAAGCATTCCAAACCTCCCAAACAGCTACCAAAAGACCATAAAACCTTATTTAACACACCAAGCTACTAACTAAACTCAACAACCCAATAAAAACATGAAATTAAGCTAATTACCAATATGTACAAAAGAGAAAAAAAAGGAAAGATTTTACCATGGTGGGGTGTCTCCCACCTAGCACTTTTGTTTATTGTCCTTAAGTTGGACTTATGGGGAGCTCCTCATTAAGGTGGCTTGTGCTTAAATTCTTCTTGGAACTCCCACCAATGCTTGGTTCTCCATTGTGCCCCAAGATTTCTCATATGTTGCACCAAGTCTTGATGGAGTTCTTCACAAGCTTGGGGCTCCCAAAGTCGATCCTCTTCTTGTAATCCGGAATCCCACACTTTATTTTCACACTCGTTTTCGAGTTAATCATTATTAGTCCATCCGGGTGGCATGCAAGATGAATTCTCAATGAAGTGACCAAACATCCTTCTAGACCCACGTAATTGAGCACTATTCCAACCTTTATATTCCATCTTTGCTGTATCAACCATAATGAGCCTTGATTTACAACGCCAACCACGAAACATTTTTCTCTTACGCTTCATCCCGCAAAGCATCCTAAGTTGACCATCTGTTTCAAGCAAGCCATACTCAAGTGGGATAATAAAGCTAATAGAAATGTATTTTACCCACTCAAGTGAAGGAGTATATGAAAACCTAGGCAAAGAAGCTTCCAAGGGTCTTGACAAAGCGTATCCTATCCTCCCTTTTCTAAGGACCTCCACCTCCTCACAAGATCTCTTAATCTCAATCCTTTGTTCAACAATTTTATCTAATTCTTTTCCCTTACTCAAATCATAAATGGGAGAATGAGAGAATTTTACCTCCACATTACTTTCCATCTCATCAGGGAAAGGTTCTTCAAGTTCAAAGGATTCACCACCACTAGGATTTGATGCTTGATCTTCAATTCCAAAGGAACCCAATTCTTGCTCTATCCCATCCAATTCTTCATATGGAATATGCTTTGGGGGTTGTGCAATTTCCTCCTTAGCCTCAAGTTCAATCTTCTTGCAGGGGTCTTCCTTAACTTTATCTTCCCATGGGGGTTCTGTATCACCTAAGTTCTCAACCACTTCTTCCTTCTCTTCAACAATGGTAGCTTTCTCCAATTGTTCCAACCCAAAGCAACTTCCCTCATTTCCCACCAGAGTTTCCAATCTCTCCTTTATGCTATGCTCTTCATTTGATTCTCCACATGTTGCCATGGGAGTTCTTTGAGTGTCCAAGCATTGGAAGGCTAATCGGTTTACTACATCGACCAAGACGGCCGTGAATTCTAGTACCTCCCTTTTCATCTCCTCTTGTCCTTGAACAAGAACATCAAGGATGTTATCCATTGGAGGTTGGGGTGGATGGAAGGGTTCATCGTCTTAGAGAAAGGGCTCATAATAGGAAGATGGTTCTTCTTGGTCGGGTTGTAGTGGTTCAACACTTTCCACTTTTTCCACTTGTTGCACAACAAGCTCCATGGTTGCTTGAAGTTGATCCAATGTTTCCTTGAGATGATCCCTTGATTCTTGTTCCGCTTGGATAACATGATTAGGATCATATGGCTCTTGGATCGATGGACATGAATATTCTTCCATGGGAGGTTGTGGTGGAAAGTAGAATTCATCTTGTAGTTGAAAATTTTCATACATTAGAGGTGGTTCATCTTGGTAATAATATGGAGGGGGTGGCTCTTGAAAGTGGTGATGTTCGGATGGTAGTGGCTCTCATTCCATTTTTTGTGGTTTATTTATTTTTTTTTGCTACAGCCAGAGCCCAGCCAGAGTCTAGCCGGGCTCGGGGACTGTTTCCAGGAATCCCAGATAACTCTGATTTATTTGAATTAAAAAAATGAGATTCGCCCCCCTTGGTGGAGGTTGTTGCCATGAAGACTGATCATATGCATATGGCTCCTCCTACCTTTGGTTGTCCCATCCATGATACATATCCTCATTGAAGCTTCCATTTCCTACAACATAGTTAGAACCAAACTCATAGCCAAGGTGAGAATTCATAATGAAAATAGAAAATAGAAACAAAAGCTAATAAGAAAGAATGAAACAAAGTCCTAATACTAGCAAAAACTAACAAGCAATCCAAAAATCAAGCTATCCATAATATTCACATATATACAACAACCAATAACTTAACACCATTGCAATTTCTCGGCAACGGTTCCATTTTGATGATTAGATTTTTAACGGTTTAGAATTCAAAATAAATTCCCGTTGCATGTATAATTTTTAAACCAACAAATAATTCTTTCATACAAAAATTAGGTTGTCACAAGTAACAAACCCCAAAAAATAATAACTAAAGTATTCAAACCTCGGGTCATTCTCCCTAAGAATTGCAATAAAGGGTTCTTGTTGTTGGTTAAAGGTATGTTTTGGGGTTTTTGAAGTAATAGACAAGAAATATAAATGGCAAAGGAAATAAACTAACAACTAACAAAGCTCTTAGCAAGTTATGAGAACTAGAAGTCCTATCCTAGTTATCCTCCTCAATTATGATGAGAATTGTCCATTGCTCCGACTTAGTTAACCTCTAACTATGAAGGAAAGTCAAGTAGATGAATTAACTTGATTCCACAAGTCTTAGCCTAATCATGATGAAAGACTAGCTTTAGTGGCATTCAAGTCAATTAGCAACTTCTAATTATCAATCAACAAAAGAGTTTGATAACTCAAGAGTCACCAATTACTCTACCTTGGCCAAGAGGAGAAAAATATATACTAAAATCCAACCAAGCATTTTATCAAACACTTGGAAGGCATAAAAGGAAAGTAAAATCAAATTGCAAGAAAAGTAAATCTACACTAAAGCAAATCGATAATAAAGGAAATCAAAACTTGAAATGCATTAAAATGAAAATAGAAGAAACAAAAGTACATCAACATAAAAGTAGAGAAATACAAGAATTAAATGCTAAACTAGAGAGAGGAGATGTAGAAGAACAAGAATCACAAAAGAAAAAGTAAATCAAAGCATGAAATTAACCTAGATCTAAGAAATCCTAATTTAACTCTAACCTAATTCTAGAGAGAAGAGAGAGCTTCTCTCTCTAGAAACTAAGTTTCCCTTCAAAACTTTCCCCACACTTAAAAGTTTGCACCATCCTCGGTGCAGTCAAAGATGAGCAAGGGGGTACGGCGACTCTCCGGATTGCCACCTTCCGCTGGTAGGTCAACCGGTTGCTGTGTGTTCTTTCGACAGCTTCCATTTTGCTAATAATGACTCATCTTGAAAATAGAAAACAGGATAGTAATAAAGGTAATTGCAAAAGCAAGGAAGCATACATTGTTGAGATGACGTAGATCTCTAGAATGGGGTAAGTGAATTAGTTTGACATTGATAAAAGTAAGTGTGGGAGTGCTAAGATGCGTGCTGTCTCGAACACTCACTAGCATAGAAACTATGTCACATTTACACAAAAGAAGCATGCACATGACTCATCCTAATGTGCTTGAAATGCTCTAAACTTGTAGGTTAAGACAAGCAATAAAGAAGCATAAGACTATTCAAGCCAAACACATATGGATGCATATAATCAAGAAACACAATGTATTAAGGTAAATTCATAACATCCATCATTAAGAAATTGCCAAATCAAAGAATAGGATTCAAATCACATGCTGGCCAAATCATGCAATTCAAAAAGATTAACAAGCTTGAAGGCAATTCTCATTCCCTTGGTATTCACAAAGTTAACCATGAAAAATTCAAAACCAAGTAGCATAATGTAACCTCAATCAAGGAATCCAACAAATATTATAAACATAATGATATTAAGACAACATCCTTTTTAATACTCATCAGCAATTAATGGTAAACAAGATTAACAATCCAGCACTTATAAAGAATAGGAGAAAATTAAAGGAAAATTCAACTAACTAATTAACTACCTAAAAGAAATGGTTATAGGTGGTGTTTAATAGTGTTGGATGATGGTTAAAGATGGGAAAGAATAGAGGAGAAGAAAGAATAAGGAAAGAAATGGAAAGGAGAGAAGAAAAGAAGTGTGTGAAAGAAGGGCATCCACGCGTACGCGTATGTCACGCGTTCGCGTGGGTTGAGGTGGAATTGACACGATGCGTACGTGTGTATCATGTGTTCACATCTATGGGTTATTTAGAGAGCGACGCATATGCGTCATGTACGCGTATGCGTCGTGTACGCGTATGCGTCGTGTACGCATATGCGTGAGTTCACTTGTGTGAAAGGCACAAGACGCGCACAGTGTAGGCGCAACTCTCTGGAATTTGGCTTGGGGGTGGGATTGTGGCATCCACGTGTACGCGTGTATGACGCGTGCGCGTGGATGGTTGAAAATGTTTTATGCACGCGTACGCGTGAGGCAAGCGTACGCGTGGGTTGGTGCTCTATTTTTCAAAATTTTTTCTATGTTTTGCACCAAACCAAGCATTCCAAACCTCCCAAACAGCTACCAAAAGACCATAAAACCTTATTTAACACACCAAGCTACTAACTAAACTCAACAACCCAATAAAAACATGAAATTAAGCTAATTACCAATATGTACAAAAGAGAAAAAAAAGGAAAGATTTTACCATGGTGGGGTGTCTCCCACCTAGCACTTTTGTTAATTGTCCTTAAGTTGGACTTATGGGGAGCTCCTCATTAAGGTTGCTTGTGCTTAAATTCTTCTTGGAACTCCCACCAATGCTTGGTTCTCCATTGTGCCCCAAGATTTCTCATATGTTGCACCAAGTCTTGATGGAGTTCTTCACAAGCTTGGGGCTCCCAAAGTCGATCCTCTTCTTGTAATCCGGAATCCCACACTTTATTTTCACACCCGTTTTCGAGTTAATCATTATTAGTCCATCCGGGTGGCATGCAAGATGAATTCTCAATGAAGTGACCAAACATCCTTCTAGACCCACGTAATTGAGCACTATTCCAACCTTTATATTCCATCTTTGCTGTATCAACCATAATGAGCCTTGATTTACAACGCCAACCACGAAACATTTTTCTCTTACGCTTCATCCCGCAAAGCATCCTAAGTTGACCATCTGTTTCAAGCAATCCATACTCAAGTGGGATAATAAAGCTAATAGAAATGTATTTTACCCACTCAAGTGAAGGAGTATATGAAAACCTAGGCAAAGAAGCTTCCAAGGGTCTTGACAAAGCGTATCCTGTCCTCCCTTTTCTAAGGACCTCCACCTCCTCACAAGATCTCTTAATCTCAATCCTTTGTTCAACAATTTTATCTAATTCTTTTCCCTTACTCAAATCATAAATGGGAGAATGAGAGAATTTTACCTCCACATTACTTTCCATCTCATCAGGGAAAGGTTCTTCAAGTTCAAAGGATTCACCACCACTAGGATTTGATGCTTGATCTTCAATTCCAAAGGAACCCAATTCTTGCTCTATCCCATCCAATTCTTCATATGGAATATGCTTTGGGGGTTTTGCAATTTCCTCCTTAGCCTCAAGTTCAATCTTCTTGGAGGGGTCTTCCTTAACTTTATCTTCCCATGGGGGTTCTGTATCACCTAAGTTCTCAACCACTTCTTCCTTCTCTTCAACAATGGTAGCTTTCTCCAATTGTTCCAACCCAAAGGAACTTCCCTCATTTCCCACCAGAGTTTCCAATCTCTCCTTTATGCTATGCTCTTCATTTGATTCTCCACATGTTGCCATGGGAGTTCTTTGAGTGTCCAAGCATTGGAAGGCTAATCGGTTTACTACATCGACCAAGACGGCCGTGAATTCTAGTACCTCCCTTTTCATCTCCTCTTGTCCTTGAACAAGAACATCAAGGATGTTATCCATTGGAGGTTGGGGTGGATGGAAGGGTTCATCGTCTTAGAGAAAGGGCTCATAATAGGAAGATGGTTCTTCTTGGTCGGGTTGTAGTGGTTCAACACTTTCCACTTTTTCCACTTGTTGCACAACAAGCTCCATGGTTGCTTGAAGTTGATCCAATCTTTCCTTGAGATGATCCCTTGATTCTTGTTCCGCTTGGATAACATGATTAGGATCATATGGCTCTTGGATCGATGGACATGAATATTCTTCCATGGGAGGTTATGGTGGAAAGTAGAATTCATCTTGTAGTTGAAAATTTTCATACATTAGAGGTGGTTCATCTTGGTAATAATATGGAGGGGGTGGCTCTTGAAAGTGGTGATGTTCGGATGGTAGTGGCTCTCATTCCATTTTTTGTGGTTTATTTTTTTTTTTTTTTTGCTACAGCCAGAGCCCAGCCAGAGTCTAGCCGGGCTCGGGGACTGTTTCCAGGAATCCCAGATAACTCTGATTTATTTGAATTAAAAAATTGAGATTCGCCCCCCTTGGTGGAGGTTGTTGCCATGAAGACTGATCATATGCATATGGCTCCTCCTACCTTTGGTTGTCCCATCCATGATACATATCCTCATTGAAGCTTCCATTTCCTACAACATAGTTAGAACCAAACTCATAGCCAAGGTGAGAATTCATAATGAAAATAGAAAATAGAAACAAAAGCTAATAAGAAAGAATGAAACAAAGTCCTAATACTAGCAAAAACTAACAAGCAATCCAAAAATCAAGCTATCCATAATATTCACATATATACAACAACCAATAACATAACACCATTGCAATTTCCCGGCAACGGTGCCATTTTGATGATTAGATTTTTAACGGTTTAGAATTCAAAATAAATTCTTGTTGCAAGTATAATTTTTAAACCAACAAATAATTCTTTCATACAAAAATTAGGTTGTCACAAGTAACAAACCCCAAAAAATAATAACTAAAGTATTCAAACCTCGGGTCATTCTCCCTAAGAATTGCAATAAAGGGTTCTTGCTGTTGGTTAGAGATATGTTTTGGGGTTTTTGAAGTAATAGACAAGAAATATAAATGGCAAAGGAAATAAACTAACAACTAACAAAGCTCTTAGCAAGTTATGAGAACTAGAAGTCCTATCCTAGTTATCCTCCTCAATTATGATGAGAATTGTCCATTGCTCCGACTTAGTTAACCTCTAACTATGAAGGAAAGTCAAGTGGATGAATTAACTTGATTCCACAAGTCTTAGCCTAATCATGATGAAAGACTAGCTTTAGTGGCATTCATGTCAATTAGCAACTTCTAATTATCAATCAACAAAGGAGTTTGATAACTCAAGAGTCACCAATTACTCTACCTTGGCCAAGAGGAGAAAAATCTATACTAAAATCCAACCAAGCATTTTATCAAACACTTGGAAGGCATAAAAGGAAAGTAAAATCAAATTGCAAGAAAAGTAAATCTACACTAAAGCAAATCAACAATAAAGGAAATCAAAACATGAATTGTATTAAAATGAAAATAGAAGAAACAAAAGTACATCAACATAAAAGTAGAGAATTACAAGAATTAAATGCTAAACTAGAGAGAGGAGATGTAGAAGAACAAGAATCACAAAAGGAAAAGTAAATCAAAGCATGAAATTAACCTAGATCTAAGAAATTCTAATCTACCTCTAACCTAATTCTAGAGAGAAGAGAGAGCTTCTCTCTCTAGAAACTAACTTTCCCTCCAAAACTAAACTAAACTAAACTAATTGTGACTTGATGGTTGATCCCTCTTCATTCCTTGGGTTAAATAGCATCAGAGGTGAGTTTGATTTGGGCCTAGGAAGCCCAGAAATCGCCCCTAGTGGATTGCCTTTAAGTGAGTCATGTGCGAGCATCGATGCGTATGCGTGGGTCATACGTACGGTTGCTTGACAATTTCCTATCCACGCGTACGCGTCGCCATGCGAATCCACAATCCACACGTGCGCGTCTGCTGCGCGTGCGTGTCGATCTCAGCATCCCAAATCCTTGTTTCTTCATGAGTTCTCCACTTGCATGCTTTTCCTCTCCATCCCTTTGATCCATTCCTAGCCTTTCCAATCTGAATTCACTAACAAACATATCAAGGCATCAAGTGGAATCAAAGGTGAATCAAAATTAGCAATTAAGGGCATAAAAAGTATGTTTTCACACTTAGGCACAAATTAGGAAACAATCATGAAACCATGCTATTTCATTGAATAAATGTGGGTAAAAGGTCATAAAATCCCCTAAATTAAGCACAATATAAACCCTAAAAATGGGGTTAATCACTCAACGTGGGGGCTCCAACGTTCGCCTGGTCACGCGTACGCGTGAATGGTCGATTTTGCCATCTCGCGCATGCGCATCATCAATGCGTGCGCGAGGTTGGGAAGAGACTGCACGTCCACGTGTACGCGTCACTGACGCTTCCGCGCCATTGCAATTTTCCCAACTCCAATTTTTGAAAACTTATCGCAGACGTTGGCCTCAGCATTGGGTTGGTAACATTCCCTCTAACGTTGGTACACTCACGCGTGCGCGTCACCCACACGAGCACGTGGAGTGTCAAACTACAACGCTCACGCGTACGCATTGCTTACGCGTGCATGTCGATGCCAATTTCTAAATCTCTATAATTGAACTTTTTATCACGAGCGTTGGGCTCAACATTTGCTTGGCAACATTCCCTCCAACGTTGGCTGACTCACGCGTTCGCGTCACCCACGCATGCGAGGGGATCATCAAAATTCCACAATTCACGCGTGTGCATTGCCCACGCGTACGTGTCACAACAAATTTTCCAAATTCTAGAAAGCAAACTGTATCAAAGAGCGTTGGAGGTAACGTTGTCTTTCCAACGTTCCCTCCAATGTTGGCACCGAAACTTTCCAGAAAATTACATTGCCTTTTATCATCAATCAAACACATGCATCAAAGCCTTGCTAAAATCATAAAAAATTGCATCATTCTTAACACACAAGCAATTATGACATAATTCTCATGAAAATGCATTAAATTAACCATGTTTGAATGAATCAAAGTATACATGAACTTTTAGTCCAAACACTTACTTAATGCTCAAGAAAGTACATAAAACCTAATAAAAACAAAAGAAGAAGGCTAGTGAAATTGGCCTAAGATGCCTTGGCATCAATAACAGAAATAAGAAAAATAGGAATTGGAATAGTCAGAAGGCTGAAACTCAACACCCTCAAGCTTGAGGGGCACTAGGCTCTTCAGGGGAGAGCTTCTGGCGCTTCAACTCCTCTATCTCACACCCTGCTTCTCTTGATCTTTCACCAGTTTGCAAATCATGCTAGTCTAATTTTTCTGCTCCTCTTTTAATTCATCCAAGGTTGTTTGCAGTTGCATCGCAGATGCTTTCAACTGATCTCAATATTCAATTAGACGGATCTCTTGGGGAGGCTCAGGTGCCTTCCTTTTAGGATGATCCTCTGGTATCTTAGAGCTTTTCATCACCTGCTTGGTGATTGGACTTTTCACTGGAATAAATATGTCTGCAGGAAGTAGGAGTTTAGCCTCTTAGCATAGGCAAAAGATAAGGTTAGGATAGGCCAGTATGGCATGAGTAGACATCCTGTTTGCCAACTTGTACATCTCACGGAGGATTATTTGGTGAACTTCTACCTCATTCCCATCATGATGCAGTGAATCATCACAGCTCTCTGAATTGTGACTTTAGAATGGTTACTAGTAGGGAGTATAGAACTCCCAATAAAGTCTAGCCATCCTCTAGCAATTGGCTTAAGGTTCATTCTTTTTAGCTAGTTTGGCTTGCCTTTTGCTTCCTCAATCCATTGAGTTCCAGGCAGGCAAATGTCCTCTAGGACTTGATCCAGCTTAAGGTTGGCCACCACCCTTCTATTGTAGGAATCAGGGTCATCCTTTTGCAAGGGTAATTTAAAGATCTCTCTCACTCTATCCAGATGAAAATAGATGATCTTCCCCCTGGCCATAGTACAAAAAGTATGGAATGTTGTTCCATCTTTCTTTTGCTTATCTGTCATCCACATATTTGCATAGAATTCATGGATCATGTTGAATCCAACAGTGATCCGAGGATTGGCTAGAATCTCCCAGCCTCTCTTTCGAATTTGCTATTGAATCACTGGGTATTCGTCTTCTCTTAATTCGAATCTGACCTCAGGGATCACTACTCTCTTACTCATTGTTTTGTGATAATGGTCTTCATGTTGCTTGGTGTAGAATCTAATAAGTTTGAAAACAACTGTTGGGTCATCTTCTTTCTTGTTTCTTGGAGCGGTCTTGCCACTTCTTGGAGCCATGGAATTTGAATCTCAATGAGAGAAAAGGGCTCCTTCCACACTAAACTTAAAAGGTTTGCTCATCCTCGAGCAAAAGGTAAGAAAGAAAGAAGAAGAAAGTGAGGGAAGGGAGAATAAAAAGAGAGAATTCGAATAGAGAGGTGGGGAATAAGTGAGAGGCGAGCACATATATATATAGGGATGCGGTAGGGATTTTCGAATTCAATCTTAAAAGAAAGATAAAGAAATTTTGAAAAAGATAATTTTTTTAAATTTGAAAGATATGAAAAAGATATGAAAGGGATAAAGAAGATATAAAAGATAAGATAAGAAGTAAGAAGAAGATTTTAATGTTTAATAAAAGATATGAACCCGAATTACTAAGGATAAGAAAAGATTTTGAAAGAATTTGAAAGCTAGTTGAAAAAGATATGAGGTTTTGAAAAAAGATTTGAAAAGATTTAAAAATGTTTTAAATTTGAAAACAATTTGAATTTGAAATATTTGAAAAAGATTTGACTTAAAAATCTTGGCATTTCAAAATTGAAATTTAAAATGATAGGTTGAATGAAGAAAATATAAGGTTTTGGAAATTACCTCCCTTGCTTGTCTTGCTGGCGTTAAACGCCCAGAATGGCTGCATTCTGGTGTTTAACGCTGTTGTCCCTACTTGCTGGGCGTTGAACGCCCAGAATGGCACCCATTCTGGCATTCAACGCCAGGTTGCCTGCCACCTTCTTTTGGAGATTCTAGGCGGCCACAGTCTTCTTGGTCTTGCGCAAATATTTCATGGAATCAGAACCCGAAGCCATCTCTGAAAAAGAAAACAAAAACATCATCAGAAACGCAACAAAATAGATTCAAAAGTAGAGCAAGAGGTCAGATACTACCTAACTCGGACCGAAGAAGGCTGGGATCCCCTAAAAACTTCTTCGTATCTAAGTGAGGAGCCTGACCCCAATGCTCCTCCAACACGCCCACGAAGGCCCGCTCCACCTCATCCAAAATCTCTAGGGTATACTTAGCCACTATAGGGTTCTCTTGCCACCAAAGGTGAAAGGCAGGCTCGTCATTCACATCTAAAAAAAAGGATGGACATTCTCTACAGCTCGAATCTTAAAATAAAAATTCTTAAAGTCATGAAAGGAGTCATCGAAAATGGCAAACGCCTTCCTACCCTGGGTGGCCCTAAAAGAAATCCAATAAGCCTTTTTCTTGGTCGCCCAGGCTTAGTCAACACAAACAGAAATAAGAAAGGATGGATAGAAGGTCGGACACCTAGCTCGTGACAAAGAAGCTGAAAGATCTTCATAAAGGCCCAAGAGTTAGGATGGAGTTGAGTAAGGGCAAGGTTACAGGTCCCGAGGATATCAGTCTTAAAGGCAGTAAAGGGAAGGGTAATACCCAACTTGGTGAAAAAAACAGTCATAAACGTAAAAAAAGGAGCGCTCAGAATGACTCAAAGAGGGAAAGCACACCCTCTCCTCGGGGTCGGGGGCAACCAGCTCATAGTTTTTTTTCATCTTCCTTATTCTCACACACCTTGTGGAACCTCCTAAACTTCTCATAAAACTCCCGATCTACTACTATCACACAACACAAAACTACAAAGTCTTCCCAATCAGCCATACCAGGGGGACCTTTGTAGACATCTCAATAAGATTCTTACGAGACATATACACTACACCTACAAACAGTGAAAACAAAGAAACATCAGCACATGCAGCTCAGACAGAAATGAAAAAGAAATTGGCAAGGGCAAAACAGCAAAAAATGGAGAAACCAAAAAGGGCGCCCCAACTGCGCAAACGCCAGCATTACGATACGGCAGCACCCTTTGGAGGCAACATAAGCACAGAACAAACAAGCATATCAGCTGATGACTTGCATCATCTACCTCTTTCTCTTATCTAAAAGGACCATAGAATTGGTGAATTCTCATTCAATTGATGCAATTTCATGAACTATATGACAAATTTATGGAACATTGCATTGAAATGAGTCTTGCTTGAATTTCAGGTGAAAATAGCAACAAAAGAGGAAGAAAGCAAGAAAATGGAGCTGGGCGTGTGTGCTTGGCGTGCCACTTCAGGCAAATTCCACAATTTTGACTGGGCATGGCACGCCAGCTATGGGGCGTGGCACGCCAATAAAATCAATTTTAGGGAGCAATTTTGAGGGATTACTATGGGTGTGGCACGCCAGAGCTGGGCGTGGCACGCCAACTATATTTTCCAGAAAGAGTCCATGAAGAACTTCAATGGGCATGGCACGCTAAGGCCAAGCGTGGCATGCCAGCTATAATTTCTAGAAGAGACACCATGAAGAGCTACAATGGGCATGGCACGCCGGTTATCTTTCCCAGAACATGGATGGATAAGCTTTACTATAGGCGTGGCACGCCACAGCTGGGCATGACACGCCAATTACATCCTCCAGAGAGGAACCCCAAAGTTTTACTATGGGCGTGGCACGCCAAGCTTTTCAACCAGAAAGAAGTAAAGGGAGAGTTATTATGGGTGTGGCACGTCAGGTATTCTGGCCAGAGAAGGATCTTTGAAGAAATCCAAGGGGCGTGGCACACCAGTTCAACTGAGCATAGGAGAAGGGAAGAAGCAGCATCGAAGGCGTGCCACTTGGTCCTTTGGGCATGGCATGCTAAGCTTGTAAGTTCACTTATCATCATGGGCGTGGCACTTGAGCCCAAGGCGTGGCACGCCAGTTCACCCAACCAGAAAGGGTGAATGAAGCTCCAACAAGGGCGTGGCACGCTAGGTCGAAGGCGTGGAACCCTAATACAAAGTCCTAGAAAAGAAAGAACAAGGCCTCATCGAAGGTGTGCCACTTGAGATTCTAGTCGTGGCACACCAAGTCAAAGTATCAATGGGCGTGCCACTTGGTGTCTTGGGCGTGGCACGCCAACCTTGTTCGTATCATGGGCATGGCACGCCAGCTTACTGCACCAGAGGGCAATGTTCATGCACCATCAATGGCGTGGCACGCCAAACCTAGGCATGGCACGCCAGTTCAAAAGCCCAGAAGAGGAGCTTGAAGATATTAGTATGGGCGTGCCACTTTGGACTTTTGGCGCGGCACGCCAGTTCAACATGCATTATGTGCGTGCTACTTCATCTTCTTCCATCTCTTGTACTTTATCTATGTTATGAGTAGATAAACTCCCTCTCATTGGGGAAGGGAGCTCTGTTGTACTTGATGGATTAATTGATAGTGAATTTCTTCTTCTTTTCATCTCTCTTTGATTTGCTAGAAGGAATTTCGTTCTTCATGCTTAGTGTTCAATCATCTTGGAAAAGAGGTTGAATGCAAAATGGGTTTTACGGGAGCCTTGGAAAAGGAAACATGAAACTATGCTTGAAATCCTTTTTCACATTGAGTAGATCTGGATTTCGGGGTTGGATATGGTGACATGAAATCTTCCCAATTACTTGGATCTATGAGGATGTATGGTAAAATTAGGGACCAAGCTTATCTCTCTTCATGAAAAATTAGACCAAGGAATTGGCTGATTATCAGTATTTGAGAGATTGAATCACCAAGGAATTGGGGTTTAATCAATCATGATTGCCAAGAGGTCAATGAGTTGTATGATTGAAGTTGAGATGATCTTAAATTGATCCAAAGAGAGCAACATCTCCCAACTCCAATGAATCTTCCCTATCCTTATCTTCCCTATTCTTTATAGCTTTCTTTAATTTTTGTAATCAACCCATTCCCCATTTACAATTCAGCCGTTTATATTTCTGCAATTTACTTTCATGTTCTTTACATTTCTGCACTTTATTGCTTACCTTTATCTTTAAGTCATTTGGACAATTCTGCTATTTAGAATTCTGCATTTAACAATTACTCTTGATTAGCTTGACTAAACTACCCAGTAACTAAAGTTGCTCAATCAATCAATCTCTGTGGGATTTGACCTCACTCATTGTGAGTAATTACTTGACGATACTTTGGTATACTTGCCAAGGACGGGTTCATTATAGTGAGTATTATAAATTTCCAGTCATCAAGTTTATGGTGCCATTGCCAGGGATTGATTTTGAATTGACAATGATTAAGTTGATGGGTACATAGATTAAGCATTTTCTTTACTTTGTTAATGATGGCGAAAAATTGAATTTGCACAAACTACTGGCAAGTATACCGGGTCACATCATGTAGTAAAACTCACCAGAGTGAGGTCGATCCCACTAGGATTGATGGATCAAGCAACTTTAGTGAGGTGATATGTCTAGTTAAGCGAAATATTAAAAGAGTTTGATGAAAACTTATTAACAAAATATACATTGTAGGAAATGTAGATTGCTGAATGTAAATTGACAGAAACTTAAATGGCAAGAAACTTAAATTGCATGAAAAGTAACTTGCGGGAAATGAAAATGGGGATTGGGTGCTGGAAAATTAAAGGAAGCAGTAAATTAAAGCAATTAAAGTGAGCTCAAGGACAAGTAATAGAAAGAAAAATTCATTAGGGATTGGAGATATCATAATCCACAATGAATCAAATGGGCCTCAATTTCCTTCTCAATCATATGAATACATCTATGGCAGATTGAAATTGGTTAGATCCCAATTCCTTGGCAATCCAATCTCTCTAATCACAATCAATATTGCCAATTCCTTGATCTAATTGTCATGAGAAGAGGTTAAGCATGATCTCTCATCCATAAGCCACACAAACTCTCAAGATCTCAATTCCTCCCGAATGGTATTGATTAAGAGAGTTGTGAGAGATAAAGCTTCAGTTCTAATTTCCATGATCCCCTTCCAAGGCTCACATGGAAATTCAATGGATCCAAACCCCCTTCTGAACTGAATGGATCAAATCAAAACAGAAGTTATCTCTTAGCTGCCCAAGCAGATTGAGAGGAAGAAGAATTTCATTCAATTCGTATGAATTACAATAGAGCTCTTTCCCCTAATGAAGTTGGGGTTTGATTGAGAACACTTTCAGAAAAACTAAATTTCATGAAAGTAAATCAAACTGATTATGAACGGAAATGTAAAATTGCAGAAGAACAGAAGTGTGATAACGAAAAATTCACACCCCATTCAAAAATTGGTGAATTAGTTCTTTTGGCAAGCGCACCAAAATTATCGTCAAGTAATAACCCACAGTAGAGTGAGATCGTATCCAAAGAGATTGGCAAATTCAAGCAGTTTTAATTAATTGATGAATTAGTCAAGCAGATCAATAAGATTGTGAAGTCTAGAATTGTAAATGACATAAATGTAAATGACTAGAATATAAAGAAAAGCAATAAAATGCAGAAATAGAAATGACAAAATGTAAAGTGCAGAATCATAAATGACTTGAATGTAAATGGGGATGGGGAATTGCTGAATATAAAATTAAGCTGTAAAGAAATGGATAGATAAGAATGGGGAAATTCATTGAGATTGGGAGATGTTGTCTCTTTGGATCAAATGTAGCTTATATTCTCTTCAATCATGCAATTCATTGACCTCTTGGCAATCATGATTGATTGAGCCCCAATCCCTTGGTGACTCAATCTCTCAGATCTTGATCAATAGCCAATTCCTTGGTCTAATTGCTCAGAAAGAGAGATATGCTTGGTCCCTGATTATACCACATACCATTATAGGTCCAAGTAGAGGGAGGATTATATGTCACATATCCAAACACCGAAACCCAGATTCTACTCAAGTGTGGAAAGGATTTCAAGCATGGTTTCATGTTTCCTTTCCCAAGGTTCCCATGAAACCCAATTGCATTCAATCTCTTTCCCAAGATAATTGAACACTAAGCATTAAGAACGAAATTCTTTCTAGCAAATCAAAGAGAAGATGAAGAGAAGAAGAATTTTACTATTATCAATCCATCAAGTACAACAGAGCTCCCTCTCTCAATAAGAGGGAAGTTATCTACTCATAGCTCAAAAAGTACTCAAAAGTGAAGTGTAAAAGTGGATCTAAAACTGACTGCTCAACCCCCTTATTCAGTACTCCTTGGGGGTATTTATACTACTCCTAGTAAAATAAAAAAATTACAAAACTGAAAAAAGAAAAATTACATTTTGGAGGGAAAAGAAGCTCAATAAGTGTGATCTCCCAGCTGGCGTGTAATTGGCGCTCTAGTGGGCCCCAGAAGTAGATTTTAGCACTAAAAAGACTGTTTTACCCATACTGGTCATTTGTTTAGTATTTAAGGGATTAGATTTATGTTATTCACACAGAATTAGGAGGACGCACATCATATTTCATTTATCAATGTATTTTCTATCAGTATGAGTTTCTAAACCTCCTAGGTTGAGGGGAGGAGCCCTGCTGAGTCCTGTGAATTCATAAAAGTATTACTGTTTCTCTTCGATTCATGTTTGATATATTTCTAAGATGTATACTCGTTCTTCAACATGGTGGATAGGATGATCAGTGACAATCAGCTCTGTTCATTATACTAGGACTGTGTGCCTGACAACCACCCGTGTCTACTTGGGTTCATGTGAATACATGACTGGAAAGCACGAACTGTCAGCTTGATTATACATCTCTCAGACGGCTAATCCACAACTTTATTGGGGACCTCTCGAGACACCAGCTCAACTGATTTTTGGGGAGATTAAGGTCTCTGTGGTAGAGGCTAGAACCCAAAGAAGCAGCATTCTCTGATCCGGAAGATTCGACCTTGTCTGTGGCATTTTGAGTAGGATCGCCAGGAGAATCAATTGCTAGAGCTTCACCCTTGTTCAGATTGGATGACCACGACCAATGGTGTTTGATCTAAAATAGAGGAGATTGATGACCACATCCCATGGCATTGATCACATACAGCCTGCCATTGAAGAAATCACTCACAAGCAAAGGAGACAGTAATACTGATTCCAGGGCATCTTGGCCAGTTTCATTGACCTTTTCTTTACTGTTTTTAAGGTAGTTTCATGCATTTCTTTAGGAAATAAGCTAGTTTTGGGTAGATATTCACCTACACCTTGATTCAAGCATACATTGTGCATTTTACATTATTTCATGAGGATTTTGCATGAATTTAGTGACAAATTGTATGCTGCATTACCCATGACTTGGACTAGAACTTTGATGCACTCTGTTGCTTGATTTCAGGACCAAAGGAAGCAAGGAAAGGGAGGTAACTTGCAAAGTAAATGAGAAAAGTAATTGCTAATAACACTCTCAAAGCCATCATTGCCCACGTTAAGAGTCACGTTAACTAAGTTAACGTGCACTCTAACGTGGAGAAGGGAAGTTGAGCCAACGTTAGTGACACTTAACATTGTCACTAACGTTGGCAAACACTCATGAGTGGCCACGTTAGAGCCCACGTTAACCTAGTTAACGTGGCCTCTAACGTTAAAGGGGGAAGAGAAGCCAACGTTAATGACATTCAACATTGTCACTAACGTTGGCCTAAGGATGCAACACACCACATTAACTCCCACGTTAACTTGGTTAACGTGGGAGCTAACGTAAGAAGTGAGAGTTGTCGACAACGTTAGTGACACTCAACATCGTCACTAACGTTGGAAGAAACCACACAACCCCCCAAGGAGCCACGTTAACTTCCACGTTAACTTAGTTAACGTGGAAGCTAACGATGAGGAATGAATGATGAGCCAACGTTAGTGACACTCAACATTGTCACTAACGTTGGGATGGCTAAGAATGGCCACGTTAGAAGCCACGTTAACCTTGTTAACGTGGACTCTAACGTGAGATCTAGGGGCACATTGGAACGTTAGTGACAATGTTGAGTGTCACTAACGTTCTCGAAGTTTGGCAAAGCCACGTTAGAAGCCACGTTAACCTAGTTAACCTAGTTAACGTGGGCTTTAACGTGAAGCAAAAAGGGGCACACTGGAACGTTAGTGACCATAACCCTCTCAATACTTGATTTGGGATGGGTATGCGACTATAACCCTCTCAATACTTGATTTGGGAAATGCATGTGGTATAATCAGTGACCATACTTCATCTCTTCTCATGAGCAATTTACCAAGGAATTGGCTATTGATCAAGACTTGAGAGATTGAATTGCAAGAAATTGTAATTCAATCAATTAAGATTGCCAAGGAGATCAATGGGTGCATTGATTGAGGAAGAGATGAAAATAAACTTGATCAGGAGAATTGCAACATCTCCTAAGCCCAATGAACTCCCCATCTCTGATCTTACCCATTCTCTTTAATTTCTGCTATTTACTTTTATGAGCAAATCCCCCATTCCCATTTACAATTCTGCAATTTATCTTCAGTCATTTACTTCCAGTCCTTTAATTCTAGCATTTACTTTTCTGTTATTTACATTCCCGCCAATTTATTTTCTGCAACTCTCAACCCAAATTCTGGATTCGCTCAACTAGAACATTCTTCTAATTAAAGTTGCTTGATCAATCAATCCCTGTGGGATTCGACCTCACTCTATTATGAGTTTTTACTTGACGACAAATTCGGTACACTTGCCGAAGGGAGATTTGTTGAGAGACAAGTTTTCCGTGCATCAAGTTTATGGCGCCGTTGCCGGGGATTGATTATTCATCAACAATGATTAAATTGGAAGATCACTAGATTGAGCATTTTTATTTTGTGAATTTTATTTTCTATTTGAGTGATTTACTTTTTGTTTTAGTTAAACTTCTTCCCTTCCCCCTCTACTCTTTTGTTTTTCTTTGTTATTTTTAATTCTGTTTGCTAACCCACTAACTGTTTGATATATTGCATCACCCACAACTAACAGTAATTCTAACACAAATACTTTCTGCACCTATCTTTTCTTGCTTGCACTTGATGGTTGTATGACAGGGTGAAAAAGCGGGGCTTCAACTTCCTTCGATTCTGAACCTGAGAGGACCTTCCTTAGATTAAGGAGGGAGGCAAGAGGAAAGAAAGTGGTTGGTGCTGAGGAAGAAGAGGAATTCTTTGAAATAAACATGGAAGACAACATGGAAAACCATCATGAAGAAGAGGATCACAACCATGGGGGAGGAAGTAGAGCAAATCATGCTGGGGAGGATAGAAGAGTTTTGGGCTCTTACATCAATCCAAACCCAGGCAATTGTGGAAGTAGCATCCAAAAGCCAACAATCCATGCCAACAACTTTGAACTTAAACCACAGCTCATCACCCTTGTTCAGAACAACTGTTCGTTTGGAGGAGGTGTTCAAGAAGACCCCAATCAACATTTGACCACCTTCCTGAGAATATGTGACACAGTGAAGTCTAATGGTGTTCATCCTAATACCTATAGACTGCTCTTGTTTCCATTCTCACTTAGGGACAAAGCAGCCAAGTGGCTGGAATCTTTCCCAAGGGAAAGCTTGACAACTTGGGAAGACGTGGTGAACAAATTTTTAGCAAGATTTTACCCTCCTCAACGAATCAACAGGCTGAGAGCTGAGGTCCAAACTTTCAGGCAACAAGATGGTGAGACTCTATATGAAGCATGGGAGAGGTTCAAGGACTTAACAAGGAGGTGTCCACCTGACATATTCAACGAATGGGTGCAGCTGCACATTTTCTATGAAGGACTCTCTTATGAGTCAAAGAAGGCCGTAGACCATTCATCTGGAGGATCTTTGAACAAGAAAAAGACTATTGAGGAAGCCATAGATGTTATTGAAACAGTAGCAGAGAATGATTACTTCTATGCTTTCGAAAGAGGGAACACAAGAGGAGTAATGGAGCTAAACAACGTAGATGCTCTGTTGGCCCAAAACAAGCTCATTACCCAGTAGCTGGCTGACCTCACTAAGAAGATGGAGATGAACCAAGTAGCAGCAATCTCTACTTCATCAACAACCCAAGAAGGAGTGAATGAAGAAGCAGAGGGGAGTCAGGAGCAAGCCAACTACATTGGGAATTCACCAAGGAAAAACTATGATCCATACTCCAAGACCTACAACCCTGGATGGAGAAACCACCCAAACTTTAGGTGGGGAAGTGAGCAAGATCAAAACTAAGACCAGAGACGTTACAACTCCAACAACAACACTTCTCCACACGCCTATCAAAACCAAAACAGCATATCTGCTCCGAATCACCCATCAATTGATGACAAGCTCTCTAAGATCGAAACCTTAATTGAAGGAGTATGCAAAGACATTCGAAACAGTAAAGCATTCAGAGAGGAAGTGTAGTCAAACATGCAGAATCAAAATGCTGCCATCAAGAAACTGGAGACACAAATCAGCTATCTGTTTAAGCAGCTTCCTAACCACAACTTTTGCTATGATGCCTATTCAAGCAAAAGGGAGGAGTGTCAAGCTATCACACTTAGGAGTGGAAAGGAACTGAAGGAACGTCCCCAAAAACCACAAGAAGAAGGCTCAAATGAAAAGGGAGAAGAGCAAGATGGAGTTCAACCTCCCACGCCAAGTCTGCAGAAAGAAAAAGGGATACCACAACTGAACATCTCAAGAGCTCCATATCCCCAGCTATTGAAGAAAAGGGAAGATGACAACCAGTTCTTGAGATTTTTGGAAATCTTCAAGAAGCTACAAATCAACATACCCTTTGCTGAAGCCATAGAACAAATGCCACTCTATGCCAAGTTTTTGAAGGAGCTAATGACTAAGAAGAGAAGCTGGAAGAACAATGAGACAGTGATACTAACCGAAGAGTGTAGTGCTATCATTCAGCAAAAACTACCCCAGAAATTGAAGGATCCTGGGAGTTTTCAGATCCCTTGTATTATAGGAGAAATCACAGTGGAGAAGGCTCTTTATGACTTAGGGGCCAGCATCAATTTGATGTCAGTAGCTATGATGAGAAAGATAAAAATTGAGGAGGCTAAACCAACAAAAATGGCCCTACAACTGGCAGACCGATCATTCAAATTCCCTCACGGGATAGTAGAGGATTTGCTGGTAAAAGTGGGAGATTTCATATTTCCAGCAGATTTTGTGGTGCTGGACATGCAGGAGGACGCCAAGACCTCCATCATCTTGGGAAGGCCATTCTTGGCCACTGCTGGAGCTGTCATTGATGTTCAGAAGGGTGACCTCACCCTGAGATTACACAATGAAAAGATGACATTCAATGTGTTCAAGGCCATGAGTTACCCACCCGAACAATTAGGGGAATGCATGAGGTTAGATGCACTTGAGGAGGAAGTGCAGGAGAATTTTGAAGAAGAAGAACCTGAAGAGGATGAGAGATTGGTGGAGGAAGAATCTGAATCAAGTGAAGAGGTGGCCACAGCAGAAATACATATACCAGATGCACCAAAGGAAGGGAACGAAAAGTCAGAAGCACCCAAACTTGAACTCAAAGCACTGCCACCCACTCTCAAATATGCATATCTAGGAGAAAATGAAAACTACCCAGTGATCATAAATTCATCCCTCAATCAAGATCAAGAGGACGAGCTACTCAAGGTGCTGCGGAGCATAAGGATGCCATTGGATGGACCCTTGCTGACTTGAAGGGAATCAGTTCAGCCATATGCATGCATAAAATACTATTAGAAGATGATGCCAAGCCATCCATTCAATCCCAAAGAAGGCTGAACCCAATCATGAAGGAAGTGGTACAGAAAGAGGTTATGAAGCTTTGGCAAGGAGGGGTCATATACCCAATTTCGGACAGCCCTTGGGTTAGCCCCATACATGTTGTGCCCAAGAAGGGAGGAATCACTGTGGTTACCAATGAGAAGAATGAGCTCATACCTACAAGGACTGTCACAGGATGGCGGATGTGCATAGACTACAGAAAACTCAATGAGGCTACACGAAAGGACCATTTTCCCCTTCCATTCATGGATCAGATGTTGGAAAGACTTGCAGGGCACGCATATTATTGTTTTCTCGACGGTTATTCAGGATATAACCAAATAGTGGTTGATCCGAGAGACCAAGAGAAAACCTCATTCACTTGTCCGTATGGAGTGTTTGCTTATAGGCACATGCCATTTGGGTTATGTAATGCTCCTGCAACTTTCCAACGCTGCATGCTTTCTATCTTTTCAGATATGATAGAAAAATTTATTGAAGTTTTTATGGATGATTTCTCGGTATTCGGAGATTCCTTTCCTAGTTGCCTACATCACCTCGCCTTGGTATTGAAAAGATGCCAAGAGACCAATTTGGTCTTGAACTGGAAAAAATGCCACTTCATGGTGACAGGAAGAATAGACCTTGGTCACGAGGTCTCTCACCAAGGCATTGAGGTTGATAGAGCTAAAGTAGAACTTATTGAAAAACTACCCCCACCCAGTGATGTCAAGGCAATTAGGAGTTTTTTAGGGCATGCTGGTTTTTACAGAAGGTTCATTAAAGATTTTTCAAAGATAGACAAGCCCTTAAGCAATCTCCTTGTATCTGATACACCATTTATCTTTGATGAAATATGCATGCTAGCATTTGCACATTTGAAAATGAGGTTATCCTCTGCTCCTATCATCTCCCCACCTGATTGGAACTTACCATTTGAATTGATGTGTGATGCATCTGATTTTGCAGTTGGGGCAGTGTTAGGACAAAGGAAAGATAACTTAGTTTGTGTGATATACTATGCTAGCAAAGTCCTTAATGAAACTCAAAGAAATTATACCACAACTGAAAAGGAGTTGCTAGCAATAGTTTTTGCATTTGACAAATTTAGATCATACCTCATTGGTGCTAAAGTGATTGTCTTTACAGATCACACAGCACTTAAATATTTGTTTGCCAAGTAAGAATCAAAGCCAAGACTAATAAGGTGGATCTTACTGTTGCAGGAATTTGATATTGAAATCAGAGACAAGAAAGGAGTGGAGAACAGGGTGGCAGATCACCTATCCAGAATCCCTCATGATCAAGGTGGAGGAAATGATACAAATGTGAATGAACTCTTCCCCGATGAGCAGTTGATGATAGTTCAAAAAGCACCATGGTTTGCAGATATTGCAAATTTCAAGGCAACTGGGGTATTACCTCCAGGGATCAATAAACATCAAAAAAGGAAGCTCATGAATGATGCAAAATACTTTGTCTGGGACGAGCCATATCTCTTCAAGAAATGTTCAGATGAAATCCTTAGAAGATGTGTTTCGGAAGAAGAAGGAAGAGAAGTTCTGTGGAATTGCCACAGTTCATGTTATGGCGGGCACTTTGGAGGGACAGAACTGCCGCAAAGGTGTTACAAAGCAGATTCTTTTGGCCCACCCTTTTCAAGGATGCCAAGGAACTAGTAAAAAGCTGCAATGAATACCAAAGATCTGGAAACCTGCCCAAAAGAAACGCCATGCCACAAATTTTCATCTTGGAACTGGAACTGTTTGATGTGTGGGGAATAGATTTCATGGGACCATTCCCAACCTCATATGCAAACAAGTACATCCTGGTAGCAGTGGATTATGTTTCCAAGTGGGTAGAGGCAATGGCAACCCCAACTAATGATAACAAGGTAGTCATGAACTTCCTCAGGAAAAATATCTTTAGCCGGTTTGGAGTCCCAAGATGCCTCATCAGTGACGGAGGGAGCCACTTTTGTAACAAACCACTAGAAGCTCTCCTCCTACGATATGGGGTAAAACACAAAGTAGCCACACCTTACCATCCTCAAACAAGTGGGCAAACTGAGATATCCAACAGAGAGCTGAAGAGGATCCTGGAAAAGACTGTGGGTGCATCTAGAAAGGATTAGTCAAAGAAGTTGGATGATGCTCTTTGGGCATACAGAACAGCATTCAAAACTCCACTTGGAATGTCTCCATATCAACTGGTCTATGGGAAGGCTTGTCATTTACCACTGGAGCTGGAGCACAAAGCTCTCTGGGCTATCAAGATACTAAATTTTGACAGCATTGCTGCTGGTGCAAAAAGGATCTTACAGCTGCAAGAGATGGAGGAATTCAGGTCACAAGCCTATGAAAACACTAAGATGTATAAAGAAAAAGCAAAGAGAAAACATGACATGCATCTTGCGCCCAGAAGTTTTGAAAAGGGGGAGCGAGTACTCCTTTACAATTCTAAATTAAGGCTGTTCCCAGGAAAACTCAAGTCAAGGTGGTCCGGACCTTTCATGGTTACGAAAGTATCACCATATGGCCACATCGAAATCATGGATGAAGGTTCAGAGAGGACTTTTACAGTGATGGACAAAGACTCAAGCATTATCTGGGCAACATGGGGGAAAACCCCAGAGTAAAGTACCATCTCAAGTAATTAAGGACTCGTCGAGCTAGCGACGATAAAAGAGCGCTCTGTTGGGAGGCAACCCAACCTCAGGTAGTTTCACTTTCATCTTTATTTCAATAAAAAAATCACAAGTCATTTCCCCTGTATTGTAAGGAACTAAGTTTGGTGTTCCACACCAGAACAATCCAAGAGTGATGGTGTAATTCTAAGTTTGGTGTTCCACCAAAGGACATTGGTTAGAATTACACTCCACTCCAGAAGAACATTGCTAGCTCCATCCAATCAAGAGAAACCACTTAGATATAGTTAGACTATATGTTATCATTGTTTTGTTGACAACAAGATATGGGGTTCTCTGCATATGTGCAATGTTTGGACTGGGCAAGGAACTAAGTTTGGTGTTCACACACCAAATTGAGTTCAAAAAGCACCAGCATACATGCAAGCTAACTATGTCTCAAGTGCTTTGGGAACAAGCAACTTCCAGTAACCTTGCAGGAACCTTGTGAGGAAATGGTGCACTTCCACCCAAAGAAGCTAGGCAGCAAAAACTAGGATGATGACAAAGAGAGAGGGCAACCAGAAATCATCACCCAAAGGTTGTATTGTTACTTAATTCCATTGTATTCAGAATTGTTGAAAGTTGGAAGTCCGAATGCACTTTTGATTTGTAGTTACTCGTAGTTGAACCCTTTTTAAATTCTGTCTTTTAAGTTCTGAATAGGTCTATGTGTGCTAGTCTTTATGTCACTGCATCCTCCTTAACTTACTTGTATGTTTGTCCCTTTTTAATCAAATGAAGAGAGAATGTTCATGTTTTAAAAGACCAGAGTGGAATTCACACTATGGAGTACATTCATGAGTTTGTCGTATGATCATAAGTTAGCTAAGTTGGTTCAACCATAAGGTGGGATGACAACTATCTGGCCTGAATACTTTGCTTTGAATATACTCATGAGACTAAGTATATGACAAGATCCTAATAAGAGAAAGAGAAAAGAATAATGAAAGTGGAAAAATAAAAGAAAAAGAGTAAGCAATAAGGCTAGGCACCAATGGTTTTGATCTTAAGATATGTGTCTGTGGTGTTCCTGTGTGAGGGATCTACTTGGATGAATAAGCTCTAAGGGGTGCTTTATCACCTGGTAACTTGGGTTAACTAACCCGGAATTATCAGCTGAAAGTCCATTATCAAGAGTAACCCTCACCACAGAGCATTTAGTAACCCAAAGAGGTGCTGGACACCAAGGTCTCAAGAAAGAAAATAAATGAACTATATGCCTGTGGTGTGTATGTATGGGGGAGAGACTTGAGGGAGTAAGTCCTTAGGGGTGCTTCAACACCTAGCACCTTGAACCAACTGGTTCGGGAGTGTTGGCTGAAAGCTTATCTTAAAAAGTTGCCCCCTTACAGAGCACTTAGCCTAAGAACACCAATAAGCTCTGAAATGACAATAAAGGGATCAATGAATAAAAGTCTCATGGGATGTAAGCAAAGTGAGTGTTTTAAGACATGATAAAGGTCTGAAAGCCAGGAATGAACCTAAGTTGCTATGCATGAAACCACCATAAAATCAGTGATATGACTTCCACAAGAATGACTCATTCCTCTGGATATTCCATTCATCATTCTCTTGTTCCAGTACTTGCTTAGTGGTGCACGAATTGTGAATCACACTTTTCACAACGCGTACCACTAACCAGCAAGTGCACTGGGTCGTCCAAGTAATACCTTACGTATGAAAGGGTCGAATCCCACGGAGATTGTTAGTTTGAGTACAAGATTTAAAATTTTTAGATCTAATGCTCCTTGTTTTCGAAAAATTTGGAGGGAAAACACCAAGGAACACCAAACTTAAAAATTTTAAGATCAAGACACAAGGAAAACTCAAGAACACTTTGAAGACTCACAAGAACACAAGAACATGAAGAAAGAACACCAAACTTAAAATTTTTAGAAAACCAAACCAAAATTTTCGAAAACCAAAGGGAAATCAACAAGAAAACACCAAACTTTAAGTTTGGCACAAAATTTAATAGAGAAAATATTATTTATGAAAAAGAAGGTTTTGAAAAGAATATAAAAGACTCTAACCCAATTACCAAGAACACAGATTAACGCTCTAGCCAAATGAGTTATGGGACTTTCAAAAATTTTAAGAAAGATTATTTTTGAAAACACCAAACTTAAAGTTTGGCACAGGATTTAATAGAAAAATTATTTTTGAAAAAGGTTTTAAAAAATATGATAGCCAATTATCATGAACATAAACACCACGTTCTAAATAACTGAGCTATAAGTTTAAAGTATTTTAACAAGGGATAAATAATAAAAGACTCTAAACCAAAAAAAAGAAAGATTTTTCCTAATCTAAGCAACAGAATAATCCGTCAGTTGTTCAAACACGAACAATCCCCGGCAACGGCGCCAAAAACTTGGTGCATAAAATTGTTACTCTCTTACAATTTCGCACACATGACCAGCAAGTGCACTGGGTCGTCCAAGTAATACCTTACGTGAGTAAGGGTCGAATCCCACGGAGATTGTTGGTTTGAAGCAATCTATGGTTATCTTGTAAATCTTAGTCAGGAAGTCAATTATGTTTATCAGTTGAATTGTGAATGACTGAGAGAGCATAAATTAAAGGTTACTTGTTATGCAGTAATGGAGAATATGTTGGAGTTTTGGAGATGCTTTGTCTTCTGAATCTCTGCTTTCCTCTGTCTTCTGATTCACGCACGCACGTCCTCCTATGGCAAGCTGTGTGTTGGTGGATCACCGTTGTCAATGGCTACCTTCCATCCTTCCAGTGAAAACTACGCTCACGCGCTCTGTCACAGCACGGCTAATCACCGGTTGGTTCTCGATCCGGTTGGAATAGGATTTACTATCCTTTTGCGTCTGTCACTAACGCCCCTCCTTCAGGAGTTTGAAGCTCGTCACAGTCATTCAATCCTTGAATCCTACTCGGAATACCACAGACAAGGTTTAGACTTTCCGGATTCTCATGAATGCTGCCATCAGTTCTAGCTTATACCACGGAGATTCTGATTAAGAGATCTCAGAGATACTCATTCAATCGGATATAGAACGGAGGTGGTTGTCAGGCACACGTTCATGGGTTGAGGAAGGTGATGAATGTCACTGATCATCACCTTCATCACAGTTAAGCGCGAATGAACATCTTAGATAGGAACAAGCGTGTTTGAATAGAAAACAGAAATACTTGCATTAATTCATCGAGACACAGCAGAGCTCCTCACCCCCAACAATGGGGTTTAGAGACTCATGCCGTCAGAGAATACAAAGTTTAGATCTGAAATGTCATGAGATACATAAGTCTCTAAAAGTTGTTTAAATACTAAACTAGTAGCCTAGGGTTACAAAATATGAGTGGACTATGATGGATGATGCAGAGGTCCACTTCTGGGGCCCACTTGGTGTGTGCTGGGGCTGAGATTTAAGTGAGTCACGTACAGAGGCCATTTGTGGAGTTGAACGCCAGTTTTTATGCCAGTTTGGGCGTTCAACTCCAGTTTTTTATCCTTTTCTGGCGCGGGACGCCAGAATTGGGCAGAGAACTGGCGTTGAACGCCAGTTTACGTCGTCTATCCTTGTGCAAAGTATGGACTATTATATATTGCTGGAAAGCCCTGGATGTCTACTTTCCAATGCAATTGGAAGAATGCCATTTCGAGTTCTGTAGCTCCAGAAAATCCAATTTGAGTGCAGGGAGGTCAGAATCCAACAGCATTAGCAGTCCTTTTTCAGCCTGAATCAGATTTTTGCTCAGCTCCTTCAATTTCAGCCAGAAAAATACCTGAAATTATAGAAAAACACACAACTCATAGTAAAGTCCAGAAATATGAATTTTTCCTAAAAACTACTAGAAATAGACTAAAAACTAACTAAAACATACTCTAAACTATATGAAATTATCCCCAAAAAGCGTATAAAATATCCGCTCATCACAACACCAAACTTAAACTGTTGCTTGTCCTCAAGCAACTAGACAAATAAAATAGAAGACTAGTAGGTTGAGAAGCAATAATATCTCAGAGTTTTTTTGCATGAAGCTCAGATTCTAATTAGATGAGCGGGGCTAGTAGCTTTTTGCTCCCGAACAGTTTTGGCATCTCACTTTATCCATTGAAGCTCAGAGTGATTGGCATCTATAGGAACTTAGAATTCAGATAGTGTTATTGAGTATCCTATTTCAGTATGATGATTCTTGAACACAGCTATTTTATGAGTCTTGGCCGTGGCCCTAAGCACTTTGTTTTCCAGTATTACTACCGGATACATAAATGCCACAGACACATAACTGGGTGAACCTTTTCAGATTGTGACTCAGCTTTGCTAAAGTCCCCAATTAGAGGTGTCCAGAGTTCTTAAGCACACTCTTCTTTTTGCTTTGGACCTTGACTTTAACCGCTCAGTCTCAAGTTTTCACTTGACACCTGCACGCCACAAGCACATGGTTAGGGACAGCTTGGTTTAGCCGCTTAGACCAGGATTTTAGTCCTTTAGGCCCTCCTATCCACTGATGCTCAAAGCCTTGGGATCCTTTTTATTTGCCCTTGCCTTTTGGTTTTAAGAGCTTTTGGCTTTTTCTGCTTGCTTTTTTTTTTTCTGCAAGCTTTGTTCTTTGCTGCTTTTTCTTGCTTCAAGAATCATTTTTATGATTTTCAGATTATCAATAACATGTCTCATATTCATCATTCTTTCAAGAGCCAACATATTTAACAGTCTTAAACAACAAATTCAAAAGACATATGCATTGTTCAAGCATTCATTCAGAAGACAGAAAGTATTGCCACCACATTTAACCAATTAGAATTTCTTTTATTAAACTCGAAATTTTATTGCTTCTTATTCAAAAGATCTACTACTTTATTCATGTTTGCTGATGATGAGAAAAATAAACTATAGCTTAATTGGAGATAAAATCAAAATAGATACTAATTACTACTATATGACTCCTAAGGTAAAATTAAAATAAGAACAGTTATCACAGAGTTAAGGCTAAGATTAGAACTCAACAACCTTGAGGTTTGGGAAGTGGATGTTCCTCTAGTCTGTGAGGTGCTTGGTCCTTCAAGAGAGAATTTCTGGCGCTTCAGTTCCTTTAAATCACGCCCTTGCTCCTCTTGGAGTGGGTTGTTTTCCTTTAGGAGCCATGATCTTAGTGATCATGGATAAGCACACCAAACTTAGAGCTTTGCTTGTCCTCAAGCAAAAGAAAAAGAAGGAGATGGGTAGAAGGAGAGCTCCTCCCCACCATCCTGGCGTTTGAACGCCCAAACACTGCCTGTTTTGGGCGTTCAACGCCCAAATGCTGCTCTCCTGGGCGTTCAACGCCCAGTTGTTGCCCTTTTCTGGTGTTGAACGCCAGATAGCTATCCTTACTGGCATTCAGCGCCCACTGGATGCCCATTTTGGGCGCTGAACGCCCAAAATGGCCTTCACTGGCGTTTTCTTGCCAGTAAGCTCCCTATCTCTGTTTTGTGGGTAGATTCCTTCTGTAACCCTGTAAACTTATGCAAATGATTCTTTACCTTAGTGTCAGTGAACTTTATATAAACAAATAAAAATAAAAATAGGGCAAAATGCTTAGAGGATTGTTGCCCCATGGCTGGGTTGCCTCCCAGCAAGTGCTTCTTTATTGTCTTTAGCTGAACCTTGCTGAGCTTTTAATCTAGCTTCAGCCTTGAGCATTCTTGCTCAATGTTGCCCTCAAGATAATGCTTGATTCTCTGTCCATTGACAATGAACTTCTTATCAGAATCAATATCTTGAAGCTCCACATAACCATATGGTGATACACTTGTAATCACGTATGGTCCCCTCCACCGGGATTTCAGTTTCCCGGGGAATAGCCTGAGTCTAGAGTTAAACAACAGGACCTTCTGTCCTGGTTCAAAGATTCTAGATGACAGCTTTCTGTCATGCCATTTTTTTTATTTTTCTTTATAAAGCTTGGCATTTTCGAAAGCTGTGAATCTGAATTCCTCTAGCTCATTTAGCTGGAGCAATCGTTTTTCTCCTGCTAGTTTGGCATCAAAGTTTAGGAATCTGGTTGCCCAGTAGGCCTTGTGTTCCAGTTCCACGGGCAGGTGACATGCCTTACCATACACGAGTTGGTATGGAGAGGTCCCTATAGGGGTCTTGAATGCTGTTCTGTAAGCCCACAGAGCATCATCCAAGCTCCTTGCCCAATCCTTTCTACGGGTATTTACTGTCCGTTCCAGGATTCTCTTTAATTCTTTGTTAGAGACTTCAGCTTGCCCGTTGGTTTGTGGATGATATGGAGTGGCCACTTTGTGGCGAATTCCATACCGAACCATGGCAGAGTAAAGCTGTTTATTGCAGAAGTGAGTGCCCCCATCACTGATTAACACTCTAGGGACACCAAACCTGCTAAAGATATGTTTCTGGAGGAACTTCAGCACTGTTTTAGTATCATTGGTGGGTGTGGCAATAGCCTCAACCCATTTTGATACATACTCAACTGCCACCAGAATATAAGTGTTTGAGTAAGATGGTGGGAAAGGTCCCATGAAGTCAATTCTCCATACGTCAAACAACTCTATTTCCAAGATTCCTTATTGAGGTATGGCGTAACCATGAGGCAGATTACCAGCTCTTTGGCAACTGTCACAATTATGTACAAACTTTCGGGAATCTTTATAGAGTGTGGGCCAATAGAAGCCACATTGGAGGACCTTGGTGGCTGTTCGCTCACCTCCGAAATGGCCTCCATATTGAGATCCATGGCAATGCCATAGGATTCTCTGTGCTTCCTCTCTGGGGACACACCTACGGATAATTCCGTCTGCACATCTCTTAAAGAGATAGAGCTCATCCCACAAGTAGTACTTTGCATCAGTAATTAGTTTCTTTTTTTGTATTCTATTGTACTCCTTGGGTATGAACCTTGCAGCTTTATAGTTTGCAATATCGGCAAACCATGGTGCTTCCTGAATGGCAAATAGATGCTCATCAGGGAACGTCTCAGAGATCTCAAGGAAGGGGAGGGACGTCCCTTCCACTGGCTCTATCCGAGACAGATGATTAGCTACTTGGTTCTCTGTCCCTTTTCTGTCTCTTATTTCTATATCAAACTCTTGCAGAAGCAATACCCATCTGATGAGCCTGGGTTTTGAATCCTGCTTTGTGAGTAGATACTTAAGAGTAGCATGGTCAGTGTACACAATCACCTTTGATCCTACTAAGTAGGATCTGAACTTGTCAATGGCGTAAACCACTGCAAGTAATTCCTTTTCTGTGGTTGTGTAATTTTTCTGGGCATCATTTAAAACGCGACTGGCATAATAAATGACATGCAGAAGCTTGTCATGCCTCTGTCCCAATACTGCACCAATGGCATGATCACTGGCATCACACATTAGCTCAAATGGTAATGTCCAGTCTGGTGCAGAAATGACTGGTGCTGTGACCAGCTTAGCTTTCAGCGTTTCAAACGCCTGCAGGCACTCTGTGTCAAACACAAATGGCGTGTCAGCAGCTAGCAGATTGCTTAGAGGTTTTGCGATTTTTGAAAAATCCTTTATAAACCTCCTATAGAATCCTGCATGCCCCAAAAAGCTTCTGATTGCCTTAACATTGGCAGGTGGTGGTAATTTTTCAATTACCTCTATTTTTGCTTGATCCACCTCTATTCCCTTGTTTGAGATTTTATGCCCAAGAACAATTCCTTCAGTCACCATGAAGTGACACTTTTCCCAGTTTAAAACTAGGTTGGTTTCTTGGCATCTTTTCAGAACAAGTTTTAGGTGATCAAGACAGGAGCTGAATGAGTCTCCATATACTGAGAAGTCATCCATGAAGACTTCCAGAAATTTTTCCACCATATCAGAGAAAATAGAGAGCATGCATCTCTGGAAGGTTGCAGGTGCATTGCATAGCCCAAAGGGCATCCTTCTATAAGCAAACACTCCGGATGGACATGTGAATGTTGTTTTCTCTTGATCCTGGGGATCTACTGCAATCTGGTTATAGCCTGAGTAGCCATCCAAAAAGCAGTAATAATCATGACCTGCTAGTCTCTCTAGCATCTGGTCTATGAATGGTAAAGGAAAATGATCCTTTCTGGTGGCTGTATTGATCCTTCTATAGTCAATACACATGCGCTACCCTGTAACTGTTCTTGTGGGAACCAGTTCATTTTTTTCATTATGAATCACTGTCATGCCTCCTTTTTTTGGGACGACTTAAACAGGACTCACCCAGGGGCTATCAGAAATAGGATAAATAATCCCAGCCTCTAGTAATTTGGTGACCTCTTTCTGCACCACTTCCTTCATGGCTGGATTTAGCCTCCTCTGTGGTTGAACCACTGGTTTGGCATTATCCTCCAATAGGATTTTGTGCATGCATCTAGCTGGGCTTATGCCCTTAAGGTCACCTATGGACCACCCAAGAGCTGTCTTGTGTGTCCTTAGCACTTGAATAAGTGCTTCCTCTTCCTGTGATATTAAAGCAGAGCTTATGATCACTGGAAAAGTGTCACCTTCTCCCAGAAATGCGTATTTCAAGGATGATAGTAGTGGCTTGAGCTCGGGTTTAGGAGGTTTTTCCTCTTTCAGAAGAAAGTTCAGAGGCTCTTTCATGTCCTCTGAATCCTCCAAATCAGGCTGAACATCTTTAAAGATGTCTTCCAACTCTGATTCGAGACTCTCAGCCATGTTGATCTCTTCTACCAAAGAGTCAATGAGATCAACTTTCATGCAGTCTGTTGATGTGTCTGGATGCTGCATGGCTTTGACAGCGTTCAACTTAAACTCATCATCATTGACTCTCAGGGTTATTTCCCCCTGTTGGACATCAATGAGGGATCGTCCAGTTGCTAGGAAGGGTCTTCCTAGAATGAGAGTAGCACTCTTGTGCTCCTCCATTTCCAGCACAACAAAGTCAGTGGGAACGGCGAATGGCCCAACTCTGACAATCATGTCCTCAATCACGCCTGATGGGTATTTAGTGGAACCATCAGCAAGTTGGAGACATATCCGGGTTGGTTTAACTTCTTCAGTTAAGCCAAGCTTCCTGATAGTGGATGCAGGTATCAGGTTGATGCTTGCCCCAAGATCGCATAAAGCTGTCTTGGTGCAATCACCTTCTAATATGCATGGTATCAGAAAACTCCCAGGGTCTTTAAGCTTTTCAGGAAAGCTTTTCAGAATGACTGCACTGCATTCTTCAGTGAGGAGAACTCTTTCTGTTTCTCTCCACTCCTTTTTATGACTCAAGATCTCTTTCATGAACTTGGCATAAGAAGGTATTTGCTCAAGTGCCTCTGCAAATGGAATCTTTATTTCAAGAGTCCTTAGATAACCTGCAAAGCGAGCAAATTGCTTATCCTGCTCCTCTTTCCGGAGTTTTTGAGGATAAGGTATCTTGGCTTTATATTCCTCAACCTTAGTAGTTAAAGGAGCCTTTTTAGAGGGGTTATTATCAGCACTTGTGTGTGTCTGATCCCTCACTGGCAATTGAGTGCCAGAGTCAGAAGCTGGAGTGACGTTAGACGCCAGCTCACTGTCTGTTCCTGGCGCCTGAACGCCAGAAATGTACCCATTTTGGGCGTTCAACGCTGGATTCTGCCCCATTTGGGCGTTCAACGCCAGATTCTTGCCCATTTCTGGCATTGAACGCCAATCCTGCCTTGTTTCTGGCGCTGAACGCCAGTTTTGGGCATGGTCTGGGCGTTCAGCGCCAGCCTTCCACCCATTTTCTGGCGTTTTAGTGCCAGAATTATTTTTCCCTGGGCTCTTACTGTCCTCAGGTGAATCTTTGGTGGGTCGCTCATTTCTTGAATTTTTGATGCCTTGAGGTGGGGTATTTAATTTTTTCCCACTTCTTAATTGAACTGCTTGGCATTCTTCTGCTATTTGCCTTGATAGCTGCTGCTTTGTTTGCTTAAACTGTTCGTCCATATGTATATTAGCTATCCTTGTCTCCTGTAGCCTGTCTTTGAATTCAGCTAGCTGCTTTGTTAGAAAATCCAATTGCTGATTGAATTCAGCAGCTTGTTTTACAGTACTGAATTCATCAGTTACTGTTTTAACCTCTTCATTCATGGAAGGGTTGCTGCTTAGATACAGATGCTGATTCCTGGCAACTGTATCAATGAGCTCTTGAGCTTCTTCAATTGTCTTTCTCATGTGGATAGATCCACCAGCTGAGTAATCTAAAGACATCTGAGCTCCTTCTGCAAGCCCATAGTAGAAGATGTCTAACTGAACCCACTCTGAAAACATTTCAGAGGGGCATTTTCGTAGCATCTCTCTGTATCTCTCCCAGGCATCATAAAGAGATTCATTATCTCCTTGTTTAAAGCCTTGGATGTCCAGCCTTAGTTGTGTCATCCTTTTTGGAGGGAAATATTGATTCAGGAATTTTTCTGTCAGCTGTTTCCATGTTCTTATGCTGGCCTTAGGTTGGTTATTTAACCACCTCTTGGCTTGATCTTTTACAGCAAATGGAAACAGTAATAGTCTGTAGACATCCTGATCTATTTCCTTGTCATGTACTGTGTCAGCAATTTGTAAAAATTGTGCCAGAAACTCTGTAGGTTCTTCCTGTGGAAGACCGGAATACTGGCAACTTTGCTGCACCATGATAATGAGCTGAGGATTCAACTCAAAGCTACTGACTCCAATGGAGGGTATGCAGATGCTACTTCCATATGAAGCAGTAGAGGGGTTAGAATATGACCCCAGAGTCCTCCTGGACTGTTCATTTCCACTTATGTCCATGACGGATCTATGGATATAACTTGGACTGATTTACCTTTTTATTTATTTTATTTTATAAGAAGTAAATACTTAAATAAAATAAAATAACTAAAAAGAATTTGAATTTTGAAGTTAAAAAAAAATTTATTTTTCGTTTATAAAAAAAAGAAATTAATTAGTTAAAAAAAAGAAATTTTTTTGAAAAAGAGGGAAGATATTTTCGAAAATTAGAGAGAGGGAGAGTTAGTTAGGTGGTTTTGAAAAAGTTAAGAAACAAACAAAAAGTTAGTTGGTTAGTTGAAACAAATTTTGAAAAGATAAGAAGTTAGGAAGTTAGAAGAGATATTTTGAAAAGATATTTTTGAATTTAGTGAGGAGAGAGAAAAACAATAAGATAGTACAAGATTTAAAATTTTTAGATCTAATGCTCCTTGTTTTCGAAAAATTTGGAGGGAAAACACCAAGGAACACCAAACTTAAAAATTTTAAGATCAAGACACAAGGAAAACTCAAGAACACTTTGAAGACTCACAAGAACACAAGAACATGAAGAAAGAACACCAAACTTAAAATTTTTAGAAAACCAAACCAAAATTTTCGAAAACCAAAGGGAAATCAACAAGAAAACACCAAACTTTAAGTTTGGCACAAAATTTAATAGAGAAAATATTATTTATGAAAAAGAAGGTTTTGAAAAGAATATAAAAGACTCTAACCCAATTACCAAGAACACAGATTAACGCTCTAGCCAAATGAGTTATGGGACTTTCAAAAATTTTAAGAAAGATTATTTTTGAAAACACCAAACTTAAAGTTTGGCACAGGATTTAATAGAAAAATTATTTTTGAAAAAGGTTTTAAAAAATATGATAGCCAATTATCATGAACATAAACACCACGTTCTAAATAACTGAGCTATAAGTTTAAAGTATTTTAACAAGGGATAAATAATAAAAGACTCTAAACCAAAAAAAAAGAAAGATTTTTCCTAATCTAAGCAACAGAATAATCCGTCAGTTGTTCAAACACGAACAATCCCCGGCAACGGCGCCAAAAACTTGGTGCATAAAATTGTTACTCTCTTACAATTTCGCACACATGACCAGCAAGTGCACTGGGTCGTCCAAGTAATACCTTACGTGAGTAAGGGTCGAATCCCACGGAGATTGTTGGTTTGAAGCAATCTATGGTTATCTTGTAAATCTTAGTCAGGAAGTCAATTATGTTTATCAGTTGAATTGTGAATGACTGAGAGAGCATAAATTAAAGGTTACTTGTTATGCAGTAATGGAGAATATGTTGGAGTTTTGGAGATGCTTTGTCTTCTGAATCTCTGCTTTCCTCTGTCTTCTGATTCACGCACGCACGTCCTCCTATGGCAAGCTGTGTGTTGGTGGATCACCGTTGTCAATGGCTACCTTCCATCCTTCCAGTGAAAACTACGCTCACGCGCTCTGTCACAGCACGGCTAATCACCGGTTGGTTCTCGATCCGGTTGGAATAGGATTTACTATCCTTTTGCGTCTGTCACTAACGCCCCTCCTTCAGGAGTTTGAAGCTCGTCACAGTCATTCAATCCTTGAATCCTACTCGGAATACCACAGACAAGGTTTAGACTTTCCGGATTCTCATGAATGCTGCCATCAGTTCTAGCTTATACCACGGAGATTCTGATTAAGAGATCTCAGAGATACTCATTCAATCGGATATAGAACGGAGGTGGTTGTCAGGCACACGTTCATGGGTTGAGGAAGGTGATGAATGTCACTGATCATCACCTTCATCACAGTTAAGCGCGAATGAACATCTTAGATAGGAACAAGCGTGTTTGAATAGAAAACAGAAATACTTGCATTAATTCATCGAGACACAGCAGAGCTCCTCACCCCCAACAATGGGGTTTAGAGACTCATGCCATCAGAGAATACAAAGTTTAGATCTGAAATGTCATGAGATACAAAATAAGTCTCTAAAAGTTGTTTAAATACTAAACTAGTAGCCTAGGGTTACAAAATATGAGTGGACTATGATGGATGATGCAGAGGTCCACTTCTGGGGCCCACTTGGTGTGTGCTGGGGCTGAGATTTAAGTGAGTCACGTGCAGAGGCCATTTGTGGAGTTGAACACCAGTTTTTATGCCAGTTTGGGCGTTCAACTCCAGTTTTTGATCCTTTTCTGGCGCTGGACGCCAGAATTGGGCAGAGAACTGGCGTTGAACGCCAGTTTACGTCGTCTATCCTTGTGCAAAGTATGGACTATTATATATTGCTGGAAAGCCCTGGATGTCTACTTTCCAATGCAATTGGAAGCATGCCATTTTGAGTTCTGTAGCTCCAGAAAATCCAATTTTAGTGCAGGGAGGTCAGAATCCAACAGCATTAGCAGTCCTTTTTCAGCCTGAATCAGATTTTTGCTCAGCTCCTTCAATTTCAGCCAGAAAAATACCTGAAATTACAGAAAAACACACAACTCATAGTAAAGTCCAGAAATATGAATTTTTCCTAAAAACTACTAGAAATAGACTAAAAACTAACTAAAACATACTCTAAACTATATGAAATTATCCCCAAAAAGCGTATAAAATATCCGCTCATCACTTAGGGACAAGCAAGCTTTAAGTTTGGTGTTGTAATGCCAGGGCATCTTGGCCAGTTTCACTGACCTTTTCTTTACTATTTTTAGGGGAGTTTCATGCATTTCTTTAGGAAATAAGCTAGTTTTGGGTAGATATTCACCTACACCTTGATTCAAGCATACATTGTGAATTTTACATTATTTCATGAGGATTTTGCATGAATTTAGTGACAAATTGTATGCTGCATTACCCATGACTTGGACTAGAACTTTGATGCACTCTGTTGCTTGATTTCAAGACCAAAGGAAGCAAGGAAAGGGAGGTAACTTGCAAAGTTAATGAGAAAAGTGATTGCCAATAACACTCTCAAAGCCATCATTGTCCACGTTAAGAGTCACGTTAACTAAGTTAACGTGCACTCTAACGTGGAGAAGGGAAGTTGAGCCAACGTTAGTGACACTTAACATTGTCACTAACGTTGGCAAACACTCGTGAGTGGCCACGTTAGAGCCCACGTTAACCTAGTTAACGTGGCCTCTAACGTTAAAGGGGGAAGAGAAGCCAACGTTAGTGACATTCAACATTGTCACTAACGTTGGCCTAAGGATGCAACACACCACGTTAACTCCCACGTTAACTTGGTTAACGTGGGAGCTAACGTAAGAAGTGAGAGTTGTCGACAACGTTAGTGACACTCAACATCGTCACTAACGTTGAAAGCAACCACACAACCCCCCAAGGAGCAACGTTAACTTCCACGTTAACTTAGTTAACGTGGAAGCTAACGATGAGGAATGAATGATGAGCCAACGTTAGTGACACTCAACATTGTCACTAACGTTGGGATGGCTAAGAATGGCCACGTTAGAAGCCATGTTAACCTAGTTAACGTGGACTCTAACGTGAGATCTAGGGGCACATTGGAACGTTAGTGACAATGTTGATTGTCACTAACGTTCTCGAAGTTTGGCAAAGCCACGTTAGAAGCCACGTTAACCTAGTTAACGTGGGCTTTAACGTGAAGCAAAAAGATGCACACTGGAACGTTAGTGACAATGTTGAGTGTCACTAACGTTCTCAAAGGTTGGCAAGGCCACGTTAGAAGCCACGTTAACCTAGTTAACGTGGGCTCTAACGTGAGGCAAAGGGGTACATTGGAACGTTAGTGAAAATGTTAAGTGTCACCAACGTTCTCGAACTTATACTTTCACTAAATGTTAACACCCCTAACGCCCTGAGCTAAAGTCTCTGCCCACTTAGCACTTTTTCTCTGCAAGTAAAGCCAAGCCCAAATGAAGAAAAGAATTGCTTCAAACTCAAGATCCAAAGGCCCAAGACTTGAAGAGCAAACTAGAAGCTGAGAAGAGTAGTATATATAGGAGTAGCTTTGAATTGTTAAAGGAGTTCTGGAGGCAAAAAAATGAGAACTACTCTCTGTATTTTACTTTCTCTGCATTTTCTAGTTTTATGATGTATTCTCCATCTTTGTTTTCATTTTCTAGAGCTACGAACAACTAAACCCATTTCATTGGGTTAGGGAGCTCTGTTGTAATTTGATGGATCAATACTAATTTTCATTATTCTTCTTCTATCTTTTCTCTTGATTTTACTTGAAAGCTTTCGATCTTCATCCCATTGAGTAGTTATCTTGGAAAAGAAGCTATTCAAACTTGGATCTCTTTTGAACCTTGAAAGAGGAATGAAGAGATCAAGCTAGACATGCTTTCTCATGTTGGACCAAATTGGGTTTGGATGGGTATGTGACTATAACCCTCTCAATACTTGATTTGGGAAATGCATGTGGTATAATCAGTGGCCATACTTCATCTCTTCTCATGAGCAATTGACCAAGGAATTGGCTATTGATCAAGACTTGAGAGATTGAATTGCAAGAAATTGTAATTCAATCAATTAAGATTGCCAAGGAGATCAATGAGTGCATTGATTGAGGAAGAGATGAAAATGAACTTGATCTGGAGAATTGCAACATCTCCTAAGCCCAATGAACTCCCCATCTTTGATCTTACCCATTCTCTTTAATTTCTGCCATTTACTTTTATGAGCAAATCCCCCATTCCCATTTACGATTCTGCAATTTATCTTCAGTCATTTACTTCCAGTCCTTTAATTCTAGCATTTACTTTTCTGTTATTTACATTCCCGCCATTTTATTTTCTGCAACTCTCAACCCAAATTCTAGATTCGCTCAACTAGAACATTCTTCTAATTAAATTTGCTTGATCAATCAATCCCTGTGGGATTCGACCTCACTCTATTGTGAGTTTTTACTTGACAACAAATTCGGTACACTTGCCGAAGGGAGATTTGTTGAGAGACAAGTTTTCCGTGCATTAAATACCAAAGTTAATCCAAAAAGACAAAGCAACTCCAATCCTTAACCATATTCCTATTACTGATTCCCTTCTAATATACAAAGTATTTTATTTTATTCCTTTCATGTCAACTTAGTTTAGATCTCACAAATACAAATTATGAATAACTCTTCTGATTTGCTTGACTATGACCTGCAAGCTATCCATATCTTGCTTCAAACTACAATCCTCGTATGATCAACCCTGACTCGCTCAGGTATTACTTAAACGACCCAGTGCACTTGCTGGTACAGCTGTACGAAGGTGTGGGGATTCATGCACCAGTCCCTAACCCTACTATATTCAAAAGAAGAGCAGCATCATTCACAACGTTTTGAGAAGACCTATACAAAAGAGGCTTCTCTCAACCACTCTTACGTTGCTTAGGGAAAGAGGAAAGCAGACTCATCATGGATGAAATCCATGAAGGGTTATGTGGAAATCACATAGGAGGAATGAGTTTAGCATCAAAAACAGCTAGGGTAGGCTATTATTGGCCAACAATGAAGCAAGATTGCATTAATAAGGTAAGGCACTATGATAGCTGCTAGAAGCACTCCCCAATAATACACAACCCAACTGAGTTATTACATACCTCAGAAATAAGTTGGCCTTTCTATAAATGGGGCTTAGACATCCTTGGACCATTCCCCAAAGCTCCCGGCCAGGTAAAATTTATATTAGTTGCAATTGATTACTTCTCAAAATGGATCGAAGCCACATCATTAGCAAAACTAGGAGAGAATTTATTTGGAAAAATATTATTTGCTACTTTCTCTTACCCCATGCTATTATCAATGACAATGGTCGGCGGTTTACCGACCAAGGCTTGGCAACATTTTTACAGGGCTTCAACATTAAACACCATTTCTCTTTATTAGAGCATCCACAAACAAACGGATTAGCTGAGGTCGCAAACAAAGTCCTCCTCAGTGCCCTAAAGAAAAAACTCAGAGTTGCCAAAGGACAATGGGCCAACCTTATCCTATGGAGCAACAACACTACTAAACATACCACTATATAGGAAACACCGTTCTAGTTAGTATATGGGTCGAATGCAGTAATACCAGTAGAGATCGCCATAAGTTCAAGGCGAGCCGAACTAACAACATCGGATGACAATAACAAAGCACGACAAAAAGAATTGAACATGATAGAAGAGGACAGAAACAACGCATAAATAGGACAGAAGGTAATGCAGTCAATAATTGCAAGAAAGTACAACAAGAAGGTACAACCAAGGGCCTTTACAGAAGGAAACCTCGTTCTCCGACGAACAGAGGAAGCAAGAAAGCCATCAACCCATGGAAAGCTCACTACAACATGGGAAGGGCCATACCGAATATGGTGCATATAATCTTCAAACACTACATGGAGCCGAACTCCCCAGTATTTGGAATGTCTCATCACAAAAATTTTATTTTAGCTAAAAAATGATATAGGCAAGGGGAGATACTCTTTTTCCTACTCATAAGGTTTTTTCCCATCATGGGTTTTTGTTGGAGAGGTTTTAATGAGGTCCTCCACCCCCATATCATTCATATGTACAGCTTTTTCTCTTCATCAATAATACAAACATATATTCACTAGCTTATCCTTGACTATGAAAGAACAAAAACAAACCAAAAGTCCTTAAATAGACCAAACTATTAATAATAGTTTAAATCATTCAAATAGTTTCGCGAAACAAGTCAACTACAATTTACAATACTGTTTTAATTACAAACAAAAAGCAAAAACCAAACAAGAATATAAACTAATATGCTTTTCCAATAGAAACGCTCTCATCCTGCTTTTCAACCAATGTATCATCATCAACCAGTTCACCATTATTAACAATTTTTGTTACATCCAACCTACTCACATTGGCATCAGGAGCAGCCACCCTTCTCTAACTAATAGCTCGGTCAAAACCAAGCGTAAAAGCAGCCAACACCTCCTCCCTTTCATTTTTTCATTTTTGGTAACACTAGCTTCTAAATCATCTCTCACCTTCTTTGACTCAGTCTTAGAACTTTTCAACTTGTCTTTCAAATTTCTAACCTCTGCCCTAAGCTTCTCCATTTTGACATCTTTATTGCAGCAACATTATCCCCTTCCAAAATGGCGTCAAGCTCAGACATGTGGCCAATAGACAATAGCCAAGCCCCAATAACCTTACCAAAATAATCCAAAATTAGAACTTACAAAAACCAAATACCACAACCATAGCAAGAAACATGAATAAAAAACTAACCAATAAGTACCGAGCCACACCTATCTTACCAGTCTCATGAATGATCCTAACATCTGAGTCAACCTGCGCAACCTCATCGACGACAGCCATGAAGGGGTAACCAACCAACTAGAGGGAGTTCTTGGGACCTTCTTTATAACCATGCAAGACAATTTGGCTCTGGTGGGCGTCATCGATCTCTTCAGCAGCAAACACATCAGCATCTTCCTTTAGTTCGGTCAAGTCAACAACCCTGGATGATGCCTCACCCCATTTTATTTTCAAAGGAACCTCTTCGTTAGCAGCAGAATGGGCACCACCAATCTCGCTCTCCTTCACTACACTGGTAGAGGAACCCTCCCTCTCTTTTTTCTTAGCTTTAGAAACAAAAGCTTTTAAGTTAGTTGTAGTCAATGTCGAAACCTTCTCACCTGAAAAAGACACCACAAGAACAATATATCAGAAAAATGCAGACCCTTCGAATTCAAACATACAATATACAAACCTATATTACTTAAATACTCCTCCATTGCCTCCCTACCTCCTTCAAGTTTTAACAAACTAGATATCGACAACAATTCTAACGACGCCATCACCAACATCAAAAAATCTAAAATATAACTCTCACTCTTTACCCTATTCTCACAGTCCAATATTTGCTTTGGTTCAAAAGACCAGAAAATAGGGAACCTCTCATTCATCAACGAGTCCAAGAAAAATGGATAAAACTCCTCATCAATCTGTACCTTCACAAACATCTCTTTAAATTTCTTAAATGAGAACTTATACAAACTAAAGATACTCCGACCCGGGTAGCTACTCAAGTTCACCCAACCCCCCTTCCAGATACCTTTCACTAGGAACAAAGAAAAAAACAACCCTAATGATGGATAACACTCTAGGTATTCCATCAGATACTCGAAAGCTCGGACAAAAGCCCATGAGTTAGGATATAACGGTGTTGGTGCACAGTTTAATTGAGCCAAAACCCACATTCAAAGTTAGAAAAGGGGAGCCTTATACCCAGTTCCGTCAACATGCAGGTATAAAGATAGAAATAAGTCCATTCGAACTTTTGTTCACACACCTTGCCACCTTCTCCACAAGGCAGAAACTTTACTTCCAAACTCTCCCCACTTCTTATATCCTAACTTCATTTAACTGAAAAACTACCTCGACAATACTAAAAATAGACATATGACTTTTCACGTCACTATCAACCTGACGGGAGAAAAATTGCCGATTAAGAATTTATAATAAGAACGGTGTTGCAAGTACAGTTCTTAACCAATGAAAATTTTGCTTATCAATTTAGAAAAGAGTTGTCACAAATTTAAGAACAAAATACTGGGAGTAGAATTCCCAGGTAGTCTCCCAACGAGTTGACAAAATAGTGTAGATTATTGGTCAAGAGTTTTCCGAAAAATTTTAAGAGTTGGAGAACAGAAAAATAAATGATTATAAATTAAAGCAATGAAAATTAGCGAGAGAATTTATGTAATTAAAATAAAAAGCCTTGACCGGGAGAAGATTAATTGGATGTTCTATCCTTGTTGAATTTTCCCAAGTGTAATAATAAAAGGTTGTTGTTTTTACTTAGTTAACCTTTACCGAATAAAGGAAAGTTAAGCAATTGAGCTAACTCTGTTTCACAAGCCCTAATCCTCTCCTATGGAAGGATTAGCGTTAGTGACTAGAGAGTTAGCCAACAACTTCCAATTAAAATTCACACTTGAGTATTCCAACTCAAGGGTCTCCTTTTAATCAACTCCCAAGTCAAGTTGGGGGTCTACTCCATTGATATGAATTCCATTTTCATAAACCATAAAAGGGAATAAAAAGAAGACATGATAAATTAAATAAAATAATAACTAAAAATTAATTAAAGGTAAAAAGTAGTTATTTGTATTAATAAATTCCAAAATCAAAGATATCCATATGTAAATCTGAATGGGGTAAATGGGTGATTAAAAAGTAAGGGAATAAGGAAACAAACTAGAATGATAGAAACTTCAACGGAGGTAGTAACTCTTCTCAATATCCAAATCAAAAACATAAAACTAGAAATCTATGAATGTGAGGAATCCTAGAGGAAGGAGTAGAATTCTCTCTAAGATTCAAAACTAAAAACTAAAACTGTGTCAAAGTGAATGTGTGTTGAGTCTCTGCTTGTCCCCTGGCTCTAGTCTGCGCTTCTGGGCCAAAAACTGGGTCCAAACTCAGCCAAAAATTGCCCCCAACGTCTTCTGCGATTTCTGCACGTGGCGCTTGATGATTGAATTTTTGATGGTTTAGAATTCACAAATGAAGTCTCATTGTAAAGTATAGTTTCTAAACCAACAAATAATCCTTTTATACAAAAGATTATTTGTCACTAAAACAAACCCCTAAATTTATAAACCGAAGTATTCGAACCTCGGGTCGTTCTCCCTAGGAATTACAATAAAGTGTTCTTGTTATTGGTTATGAGGTATGTTTTGGGGTTTTTGAGATAAGAGACATGAAATGTAAATGGCAATGGAAATAAACTAATAGCTAAAAAGGTCTTGGCAAGGTTTGGTGGTCAAGGATCTCTATCCCTATCACTAACCACAACAAGAGAATTGGCAAGGATCAATCCTACTAAGTCATCCCCTAAGTAATAGTAGAGGAAAGTCAAGTGAGCTATATCAATCCAAGTCCATAAGTCCTAGTTCTCCACTAAATCAATTAGTGAGATCTAGAGTTAATGGTTCCCAATCATCAATTACTTGGACATTAGTAACTCAAGAGTTCCTAAGTTACCTTCCCAAGCCAAGAGCATAAAATTCTACTCTAAAATCCAACCAAGCATTTTATCAAACACTTGGAAGGCACAAAAGGAAAGCATAGTAAAATTGCAAGGAATGTAAATCTACACTACTCAATTGCAAGGAATTAAAAAACAACAAATCAAATGAACAATAAAGGAACATGAATCATAAATTGTATTAAAGAGAAATAGAAGAAACAAAAGTGCATCAACATAAAAGTAGAGAATTACAAGAACTAAATACTAAACTAGAAAGATAAGAGGTAGAAGAAGAATAAATTGCAAAGGAAAAGTAAATCTAAACATGAAATTAACCTAGATCTGAGAATTCCTAATCTAGATCTAACCTACTCATAATTCTAGAGAGAAGAGAGAGATTCTCTCTCTAGAAACCAATTTTCCCTCTAAAAATTAAACTAAAACTACACTAGTGTCTAAAGTCTCCCATCCCCCTTCAATCCTTGGGTTAAATAGCATCAGAAATGAGTTGGATTAGGCCCACAAGGCTTCTAAAATCGCTGGCCACGAGTTGCATTAAGTGAATCATGTGAACCAACGGCGCGTACATGTACTGTGCACGTGCGCGCCCCTAAACACGATGCAACTATGGAAAATCTTATATCATTTCGAAGCCTCGGATGTTAGCTTTCCAACACAACTAAAATCGCATCATTTGGACCTCTGTAGCTCAAGTTATGGTCGATTGAGTGCGAAGAGGTCGGCTTGATAGCATTTGCGATTCCTTCATTTCTTCATGAATTCTCCATTTTTACATGCTTTTCCTTCATTCCCTTGATCCAATCTTTGCCTCATAAAATCTGAAATCACTTAACAAACATATCAATGCATCTAATGGAATCAAGGTGAATTACATTTAGCTATTTTAAGACCTAGAAAGCATGTTTTCACTCGTAAGCACAAATTAGGAGACAATCATGAAACCATGCTATTTCATTGAATAAATATGGATAAAAGGTTATAAAATTCCCTAAATCAAGCACAAGATAAACCCTACAAATGGGGTTTATCAACGCATGTCATGCGTACGCGTCAGTCACGCGTACGCATCGATGGTCTTCTTCGCGTGTCACGCGTACGCGTCAGGTATGCGCGCACGCGTCGCTGTGCAATCTCGCTTTTCACACGTACGTGTCAGGTATGTACACGCGTCGCTGTGGAAAGCTCCAAGTCACGCGCACGCGTGAGCCATGCGTGCGCGTCGATCCTCACTGATTATCTCCTTTGTTTCTTGTGTTCCTTCCATTTTTGCAAGCTTCCTCTCCATCCTGTAAGCCATTCTTGCCCTATATAGCCTAAAAACACTTAGCACATAGATCACAACATTGAATGGTATAGAGGCAGGTTAAAATACACAATTTAAGGGCTTAGGAAGCAAGTTTTCAACCATAGAATAAAATTTGGGAAGGAATTGTAAAATCATGCAAATTGTATGAATAAGTGTGCAAAGACTTGATAAAAACCACTCAAATTAGCACAAGATAAACCATAAAATAGTGGTTTATCAATCTCCCCACAATTAAACATTAACATGTCCTCATGCTAAGCTCAAGGAGACAAAAGGAATGAATGGGGGAAAGTAAGACTCATGAGATGCAACCTATGAATGCAACTATATACTAAGATGTTTCTGTCTACTTGGTTAGAAGTAAATAAGCTCTCCAAGACAAACATAAATCAAATTTCACTAATTCAAATCACACAATAAAAGACAAGTAAACTTGTAAGAAGATAGCTCATGAAAGCAGGGAACATAGAATCAAGCATTGAACCCTCACTAGAAGTGTATATGCATTCTAATCGCTCAAGTGTCTAGGGTTAATCCACTCTACTCTTCTCTAGTCATGCTTTCTAAAACTTTGTTCTTCATCTAACCAATCAACAAATATTTAATGTATAAATGCAAACATCATGAGGTCTTTTCAAGGTTGTAATGGGGATAAGGTGAAGGTGAGGATATATGTAAGGCCAAGTGAGCTATAATATGAATCTTTGACTAACCTAAGTTCTCACCTACACAGACACACACTCTATATAATTCTAAAATCATGCCTAGCTACCCATAATCTCACTTTTTGTGTATTTCACATACTCATGTATCAAATTTTCTTTAATTTCACCATATATGCATTGATCTTTTATTTAACTTATCATTGGGGTAATTTTATCCCCTATTTATTTATTTATTTATTTAAATTATAATAATATTTTTTTTATTTTTGATGCACATGGAAGCAAACATAACATATCAATGCATATGGTTTTTCTGGTCTCACATGATTATGTTCCCAAATTTCCAATATTCAAACAAAGTAGAAACATAACACATTTCCATTAACCCAGGTATCCACAATTCCCCACACTTAGTTAATACACAGTCTCTATCTTAAGCTACCCAAAGATTCAATTGGGGTAATTAATTATTTTTCTGCTTAAGGCTAGTGATGTGGTAAAATATAGAACAAATGGGGATTAAAAGGCTCAAAGTGGCAAACAAAGGTAATTGAAATGGTAGGCTATTTCGGATGAGTGAGCTAATAACAAATGATGGCTTCAATCATATGTATGCATGTAAATACACTAAACAATGGACATATAGAATGGAACAAAGCAAATATTGTAATCATAGAGAAGAAAACACACAAGAATAAAAATTCATGGTTAAATAATGTAACCAAATAATCAAGCTCAAAATCTCATAGGTTGTGTGTTCTTAGCTATAAACCATGTTCCAAATTACAATCTTCAAACAAGTTTAACAAAAAAGGTTTAATTTAAGTTAGTGAAATCCTATAAAGTAGGGTCTTGAAAAGAAACTCATTACAACAATAAATTCCTTCAGATAGTTGTATCGGCGCTTGTTGCGGCGCTCCAATTGCTCCATCCGCCGGTCTTGCCGGTCGAACCTCTCAAGGATCTGAAGAAACATTTGATTGGCGGATAGTGCTTGTGGTGTGGGTGATGGTGAAGTAGAGGAAGGAGGAGTATCCAAAGATGGGCCTGCAGGCCGGCTTGCAGAGGGAACTGGTGGCCTGATGTACTTCCCATTCGGGACATACTGGTCGGCCCTAGGGATCATGACATTCGTGTCTCCTGCCCGATAGGACACACCTGCTGCAGAGATTAAATCTGAAACCAAGGCGGGGAAAGGCAGGTTACTCGCAATTTGTACGTGTCCCATGGCTTGCCGGATATGTCAGGGCAGGTTGAGAGGTTGCTCTGTCAGGATGCACCAAATGAGAACAGCCATGTTCGCAGTGAAGTTGGACTCGTGAGTGCTCGGAAAGATATAGTGGGACATAATTTGTGCCCACACGCGAGCCTCCAAGGTTAGTGACTGGGTTGAGATGCTCTTGGGTTTTAACCGATGCTGCCCATAGATCTAGCTGCTGCCAGGTTGGGCTATAACTCCAAGGGCACTGGCCCAGACGAACTGATACATCTGGTGCTTAAGAGAAGCCTCTTGATATGCATCGAAGCCCTGTGGGCTAGGTGGAAGATCCAGTGCTCGCTGTATGGCACTCTCGAAGGCAGGGACTTGTCACTGACGAACATAGATAGTTTACAGGGTAGGCGAGTAGAAGTTGGAGTAGAATTCAACTACCCATGATAAGTTGGCCTCCCGCGGCTGCCTTGTAAAAAATCCTCACTGTCTCCTCTTAATTCGGGGCTCCACAAAATCAACAAAGTGTGTTGGGACAATGAGCAGATGCTCGTTGTTGTAGTTCCTCTCAGCTAGGATGGGAAACATTTGTTCGCAGTAATGGTTAGTGAACCGTGTGGAGTCCCGTGCGGAAAAGGCTTTCTCTGCTTCATCAACCTTAATGATCCTCTTAACCCGCTTTGTTGGCGGCTTGACGCTGGTAGATGGTGCCGCCTTAGCCGGTGCTCTCTTGGTTCCTCTCCTTGCTGGTGTCTTGTCAGTGGCCTTTTCTTTTCCTTTCTTGGTACCCATGCCTAAAGAAGAAGGAAAGAGGAAGACTATTAAGCATATATAACGAAAAATTGGAGAGAGAAAATTCCAAGTGATAATGAATGCCAAAGAAAATAGAATAGCTTAAATACACGGTAGCTACAACATGTGGGTAAGACATTAATTAAGAGCAAAAAGGCAATTCATAGGAATTAGATGCAAGAGGTTAAAAGCATGCAAGTAATAGGCATAAGAAGCATAACTCAAGCATCAATTATTAAAATAAGCTAAGTTAAAGAGCACTTCTATGATGACAATTGTGAATGATAATCTCAAATACATGTGGATTACAAGTGTTGTGAAAAAGAGGCATTAAAGTATAAGAGTAAAATAGGATTCAATATGCCATAAGAGCTTTTTCACAAACACTTGGTAGGTGGTGAACAAAATTGTGATCACACTTTCACAACACCGCACAACTAACCAGAAAGTGCACTGGGTCGTCTAAGTAAAACCTTACGTGAGTAAGGGTCGATCTTACGAAGATTGTCGGCTTAAAGCAAGCTATGGTCATCTTGTAAATCTTAGTCAGGCGGATTCAAATACTTATGAGCTTTTGCTAATTAAAAGGTAAATAAAACTTAAAATAAAATAAAGATACTTATGTAATTCATTGGTGGGAATTTCAGATAAGCGTTTGGAGATGCTTTGTTGCTTCTTAACCTCTGCTTTCCTATTGTCTTCATCCAATCATGCGTGCTCCCTTCCATGGCAAGCTGTATGATCCTCTCGAATGAAAAATACCAGGTACAGTTTCTGCACGGCTAATCAACTGTCGGATTTCTCGTCTCGGATGAAAAATACCAGGTACAGCTACCGCACGGCTAATCATCTGTCGGTTCTCACTAGTGTCAGAATAGGATCTCTCTATCCTTTTGCACACTGTCACTGCGCCCAACATTCGCGAGTTTGAAGCTCGTCACAGTCATCCCTTTCCAAATCCTACTCGAAATACCACAGACAAGGTTTAGACTTTTCGGATCTCAGGAATGTTGCCAATTGGTTCTAGCCTATACCACAAAGGTACTAATCTCACGGACTCGGTCCGTGGATTAGAGACCCAAGAGAATATACTCCGGCTGTCGTCCAATGACTACGTTGAACATCATGTAGACCGCTTGTGGTTGTCAGACACGCGGATCTTGGCTAAGCGAGTAACGAAGATAGTGGCTGATTGTCAGGGGTCACCCCTTCATTCTGACTTAACTGAATTAAGTACGAGAGTATATCTTGGAGAAGAAGTAAGCGTTAATTGAAAAAGAAACAATAGTACTTGCATTAATTCATGAAGAACAGCAGGGCTCTGCACCTTAATCTATGAGGTGTAGAAACTCCACCGTAGAAAATACATAAGAGAAAAAGGTCTAAGCATGGCTGTGTGGCCAGCCTCCAATGTCTAAGGACTAAACGTCCAGAGATAGATCTGAATACAATAGTAAAAAGTGCTATTTATACTAAACTAGTTACTAGGGATTACAAAAAATAAGTAACTAAGTGCAGATAGTGCAGAAATCCACTTCCAGGGCCCACTTGGTGTGTGCTTGGGCTGAGCATTGAGCTTTACACGTGCATAGGCCATTTCTAGAGTTAAACGCCAGCTTGGATGCCAGTTTGGGTGTTTAACTCCAGTTCTGGTTCCAGTTCTAGCGTTTTACGCCAGAAAAGTGTCTCTGGCTGGCTTTGAGCGCCAGTTTGGTCCATCAAATCTCGAGCAAGGTATAGACTATTATATATTTCTGGAAATCCCAAGATGTCTACTTTCCAACGCAATTGAGAGCGCACCAATTGGGCTTCTATAGCTCCAGAAAATCCACTTTGAGTGCAGGAGGGTCAGAATCCAACAACATCTGCAGTCCTTTCTCAGCCTCTGAATCAGACTTTTGCTCAGATCCCTCAATTTCAGCCAAAAAATACCTGAAATTACAGAAAAACACACAAACTCATAGTAAAGTCCAGAAATGTGATTTTTTCATAAACACTAATAAAAATATAATAAAAAGTAACTAAAACATACTAAAAACTATGTAAAATCAATGCCAAAAAGGGTATAAATTATCCGCTCATCAGTATGCAAATTAAAATAGGAATGAAAATAATGAATCTAAATGTATATGAGAGCTAAATTTAAATGTCAATTGTCAAATCACTCCTCATAAGATCCACATGCTCAATAATAATAGGGTAAGACCCAAATAAAACTCCAATACCAACATAAAAATTGCATGATAAAACAATGAAAAAGAAACCATGAATAACTAAGCTAAAAGAAAAATTGAGATGAAAGAAAAATAAATAAATGCAATAATTTAAAGAAGAACGAAAGAGTAGAGGGGAGGAAGAAAAGAACCTGAGGTCGAAGATGAAACAGGGAGGAAGAAAGTAGTAGATAATAAGAAGGAAGAAGGAAGAAAGAAGGAAGAAGGAAAAAGAAAGAGGATTGAAAAAGAATTAGGATTGGGGGGAGGGGATAATTGAAATCTGGCAGTGTACTGGTTTAATTGTGCGTCGCATGCGACGCGTACGCGTACGGCACGCGTACGCGTGGGTCACGCAAATTTGATGGTGACGCGTAAGCGTATGGCATGCGTACACGTGACATGGGTTATGCCAAGTGCGCAAAGGCAACCCCGCGCACACACAACTCTCGGGTTAACATACATGAGTGCCAAAAAGGCACACGACGCGTGCGCGTCAGGTACGCGCACGCATGGATAGTCACATAGTGAAACTAACGTGAATGCGTCAGGGACGCGTATGCGTGGCTAAATTCGTTCCTCTAGCATAGTTCCAGCGTGGGGGCAACACAACTCTCTGTCCTACACGCTTTTTACACCGATATCCAGGGTCACGTGTACACGTCAAGGACACTTAAGCGTGGGTTACTAAAAGCTCAAGTGACGCGCACGCGTGAGGGACGCGTACGCGCGGACTTGCTTGTGCGCAAAGCATGCTTCCAGCGCCACTCCTGTCCAACTCTTTGTTCGATTTCTATTATTCACGCATTCACATATGACGCGCACGCGTCGTGGACGCTCGCGCGTGGAATGCATTTTTTTATGCAGAATGCAGGTGATTATGCAGAAATTATGAATGACTACTGATGAAAAAAAATAAAATAAAACTAAGAATGAAAAGGGACGATCATACCATGGTGGGTTGTCTCCCACCTAGCACTTTGCTTTTACGACCTTAAGTTGGACGGTCCACAAGCTCAGTCTGCTTCTGTTGGTGGATCCTCCAAGAGGAAGACCTCTAGCTCTTTATTGTCCTTCATTTTCTCACCATGATACAGCTTTAAGTGATGTCCATTGACCTTGATGAATTTGGAACTTGAAGGATGACTCAGGTGAAAGACTCCGTATGGCTCTGCCCTTTCTACTCTATAGGAGCCTTCCCATCTTGATCTCAGCTTGCCTGGCATGAGCCTCAACCTTGAGTTGTAAAGGAGAACTAGCTCCCTAAGTCTGAATTCTCTTCTCTTGATATGCTTGTCATGCACAGCCTTCACCTTCTCTTTATATAGTCTGGAGTTGTCATATGCTTCGAGCCGAAGGTTCTTTAGTTCAGCTAGTTACAGCTTCCTTTCAGCACCAGCCATCTCAAGTCCCATGTTGCATTCCCTTACAGCCTAGAAAGCCTTGTGTTCCACCTCCACTGGGAGGTGACAAGCCTTTCCGTATCCTAGGCGGAAGGGACTCATCCCGAAGGGTTTCTTGTATGCTGTCCGATAAGTCCAAAGCGCATCAACAAGTCTGGTGCTCCAGTCCTTCCTATGAGGCTTGACAATCTTCTCCAGAATGTGCTTTATCTCTCTGTTAGACACCTCTGCTTGCCCATTGGTCTGGGGATGGTAAGCGGTTGCTACCGTGTGCACAATGCCATGTTTCTTTAGTAGACCTGTCAATCTCCTGTTACAAAAATGAGTGCCTTGATCGCTCACGATTGCTCGTGGTGATCCAAAGCGACAGATAATATAATTTCTAACAAAGGAGACAACAACGTTAGCATCATCAGTACGGGTAGGAATTTCTTCCACCCATTTAGAAACATAATCCACAGCTAACAATATGTCTAAGAAACCACTAGAGTTTGGAAACGGACCCATGAAGTCAATGCCCCAGACATAAAAAATTTCACAAAACAACATAAGTTATTGGGGCATCTCATCCCTCTTGGATATATTCCCAAACCTTTGGCATGGGGAACAAGATTTACAGAAGGCAATAGCATCCTTAAAAAGAGTGGGCCACCAGAATCCACAGCCTAAAATTTTTCTAGCTGTCCTTTGAGGACCAAAATGTCCACCACTCTCAGAGGAGTGGCAGATCTCTAAAATTGACTGAAATTCTGATTCAGGCACACACCTCCTAATTATCTGGTCAGCACCATACCTCCATAAATATGGGTCATCCCATATAATATTTGGACTCACTTTTCAGCTTGTCCCTTTGATGCTTAGTAAAATTGGGAGGGAATGTATGACTGACTAAATAATTAGCTATAGATGCATACCAAGGAACTACCTCAGATATTGCGTGCAAGCTATCAATTGGGAAAGCATCATTGATAGGAGTGGAGTCACTCTTAATGTGCTCTAGGCAACTCAAGTGGTCCGCCACTAAATTCTGGGAACCACTCCTATCTTTAATTTCTAAATCAAATTCTTGCAACAACAATATCCAACGTATTAACCTTGGTTTGGACTCTTTTTTAGCTAATAAATATTTTAGACCTGCATGGTCTAAGTACACTACCACCTTAGTACCAAGTAAGTCGGCTCGGAATTTGTCCAGAGTAAAAACTATAGCCAGAAGCTCTTTTTCAGTGGTAGTATAATTAGACTGAGTAGCGTCTAAGGTCTTAGAAGTATAAGCAATTATGAAAGGGTCCTTACCTTCGCGCTGAGCCAACGCCGCTCCTACTGCATGGTTGGAGGCATCACACATAATTTCAAAAGGCTGGCTCCAGTCTGGCCCTCTCACAATCAGAGCTTGAGTCAAGGCAATCTTCAGCTTATCGAACACTTCCATGCAGTCCTCACTCAGCTCGAACTCAATATCCTTCTACAGCAGTCTGGATAGAGGCAATTCTACCTTACTGAAGTCCTTGATAAATCTCTGGTAGAAACCTGCATGACCAAGGAACGAACGAACTTCCCTCACGGAGGAGGGGTAAGGTAAACTAGAAATGACAGCTATCTTTGCTGGATCTACAGAAATAACAGTATTAGAAACAACGTGTCCTAGAATAATACCTTGTTTTACCATAAAATGTCATTTTTCAAAATTTAATACAAGGTTTGAACTAACACACCTGTCTAACACTCTAGCTAAACTATACAAGCAAAGGTTAAATGAATCACCATACACACTAAAGTCATCCATGAAAACTTCCATACAGTCCTCAATAAGATCTGAGAAAATACTCATCATGCATCTTTGGAAAGCAGCCGGTGCATTACATAAGCCAAAAGGCATCCTCTTGTATGCATACGTTCCAAAGGGACATGTAAAAGTAGTTTTCTCCTAATCTTCAGGAGCTATATGAATTTGAAAATAGCCAGTGTAACCATCTAGAAAACAGTAGTGTGATTTACCTGACAGGCGATCAAGCATTTGATCAATGAATGGCAGGGGGTAGTGATCCTTGCGAGTAGCTTGGTTGAGGCGCCTGTAATCAATGCACACCCTCCATGAATTCTGCACTCTAGTTGTCAGGAGCTCTCCATGCTCATTTTTCACTATTGTGACTCTAGACTTCTTGGGCACCACTTGTACTGGACTGACCCATTCACTATCCGAGATTGGATAGATAATGTCAGCTTCAAGCAACCTGGTCACTTCCTTCTTGACAACCTCTAAGATGGAGGGGTTCAGCTGCCGTTGAGGTTGACGAACAGGCCTTGCTCCCTCTTCTAAAAATATCCGGTGCTCACAAACTTGAGGGCTGATGCCTACTTTATCCACCAAGCTCCACCCAATTGCTTTCTTGTATCTTCTCAGCACACTAAGCAGCTGCTCCTCCTGTTGGGAAGTGAGTTCCCTTGCAATAATAACTAGGAGCTTCTGATTATCCTCAAGGTAAGCATACTTGAGGTGGGGTGGTAGGGGCTTTAACTCTGTTTTCTGCTCATGGCGAGGCACTTGATCTTCTGGAGCTAGTGATGGTGGCAAGGTATTTTTAGTAAGCTCAGAGGGTTTTCCCACACTTGCACCTTGCTCCATGTGCATCTCTTCTACTTCATCTTGGTGAACTGCAGCTACAGTTTCATCAATGATGTCGCACTGGAAGATGGAATGATCTTCTAGGGGATGCTTCATAGCTTCATCCAAGTTGATGCTCACTGCTCTGCCATCTATCTCAAAAGAGTAAGTTCCTGAGAAGGCATCCAATTTGAAACTTGAAGTCTTCAGAAATGGCCTTCCAAGCAGGATGGATGATGGTCTTCCGGAGTTATTAGGGGGCATCTCTAAAATATAGAAGTCAATAGGAAATGTGAGCCCCTTAATGCTCACCAGCACGTCCTCAGCAATTCCTACCACCGAGATTATGCTTTTATCTGCCAAAACAAAACATGCTGCCGACCTTTTTAAGAGAGGGAGCCTCAAAGCATCATATACAGACAATGGCATAATACTCATGCACGCACCTAAATCACACATGCAGTCAGAAAATTTTACACCCTCAATAGTAATAGTAACCATGCATGGACCCAAATCACTACATTTTTCTGGTATATCACCCATCAAAGCAGATATAGAGCTACCTAGAGGAATAGTTTCTAAATTATGTATCTTATCTTTATTCATACGTAAATCTTTTAAAAACTTCGCATATTTAGGTACCTGGTGAATAGCATCAATAAGGGGAATGGTTACCTCAACCTTTTTAAAGATCTCTACCATCTTAGTGTCAAGCTTCATCTGCTTTCTGCACTTCCTAGCAAAGTGTGGAAAGGGAATAGGAATGGCTTCTCGTGTAGCTTCATCTTTCTTTGGTGCTCCTTTCCCTGGTTGAGCTGCTTCTTCTTCAACCATGTCCTGTACTTCATCCTCCTCTTCAACATCCTCTACCTCAATAATATCTTTAACTTGAATGTCCTCCTTTATGCTTGGCTCCTCATGACTCCTCTCTTGCAGTGTGGTTCTGGACCTCAAAGTGATGACATTGATTCCACCTTTAGGGTTGGGTAAAGGTTGAAAAGGAATTGCACTGGAGCTTAAGGTTGATTGTTGGGGTAGATAATGAATCCATCTAGGAGACGAGAGCTTGTAAAGTAGCATTCAGACCATTTATGGTAGAGTTGAGTGTATTCTGAATGTCTTGTTGTCCTTGCGCAAGAGAGCAAAGCATCTCATTATTAGAAGAGGAAGGGGGATAAGTGATTTGAGGGGTCTACTGTTGGTTGTTTTGAGGCGCTTGGGATTGCCTTAGGTGAGGTGCTCGGTAAGGCTGGCCTTGGTTCTTCTATTGGTAAGGAGGATTCTGCTGATTGTTGTTGTTGTTCCATCTCTGATTTCTACCGTTGCCTCTGCCTTCTCTGTTATAGTTGTCCCTCCATCCTTGGTTGGAATTATCCCTCCACCCCTGGTTAGAATTATCTCTCCATCCCTGGTTGGAGTTGTCTTGCCAACCTTGATTGTAGCTCCTACCTTAGTTATAATTGCCGCCTTGTTGATAGTATCCTTGATTCAGGCGGTCATAGAAATTATGAGTAGCTGCCAAGGTGTTGTCTTCTTGTTCGAGTTGTGGACACTCATCAGTGTAATGAGTATAGCAGGCACATATTCTGCACACTCTCTGAGGAACCAACTGTTGACTCTGTTGTCGTGGGGGAGGCTGAGGTTGTTATTGATTCAGCTGTAGCTGCTTCAGTATGTTGGTCATCTCTCCCAGAGTCTGTGTGAGAGCAGCAGTCTCACTACTAGAGGAAACCTCCGCAATAGCCTTGGGGTGGTTGTTCCTGTGCCTGACATTCTGGGTAGACTCAGCTAGATCGGTTATTAGCTGCCATGCTTCTGTCGCCGTCTTGTACTTCTTCAGAGAGCCATTACTTGCAGCATCTAATGTGGTCTTGTCCTGAGGCTTCATGCCTTGTGTGAAATAACTTATCAACACCAACTGGTCAATTTTGTAGTGGGGACATGAGTCTAGGATTGCTGAAGCGTTCCTAGTACTCGTAAAGGGTTTCTGATTCACCTTGGATAATGTAGGAAATTTCTTTCCTCAGTCTATCTGTAACTTCAACTGGAAAGTATTTATCCAGGAACTCCCTTCTGAGCAGATCCCAATTGGTAACGACTGCTTCGGGTTGAGTGTAGAACCACTCCCTTGCCTTTCCCTCAAGAGAAAATAGGAAGGCATACAGCCAAATAGTAGTTTCATCTGCACCATGATGCCTAGTAGTTGAGCAGGCTGTCTGAAAATCCCTGAGGTGCTTGATTGGCTCTTGAGCGGATAAGCCATGAAACTTGGGCAGTAGGTTGATTAGCGCAGTCTTTAGTTCAAAATCTGCAGCCAGATTTGGGTGATGCGCTTGATACGATTGCATTGTAAAGCCTGGAGCTCCTGCTTCCTGTAGAGTAATTCTTCTAGGCTTCGCCATATTACCTGCACGTAAATCAACCGAATCAGTAGACGAGGAGCTTATTTCTTCCTCAAATGGCGCTTCAGATTCGCCCTCAAATAAGACTAGTAAATTAGTAGTGACCACTTCACCACCCCCAGAGGCTAACCGACGCCGAGCTAGCCTAATACATGAAATAGTTCTTTGAATTTCAGGATCAAACGCGGCTAAGCTCGGATCAGGTAGTGAACGCGTCATTCAATGAAAGAAACATACAGCTCATGGTAATAAAATAAAATATGCAAATAAATAAATTTAAAAATATATATACCAACCAATAATTTAGCACACTGTTGCAACTCCCCGGCAACGGCGCCAAAAATTGACGGGCGAAAAATTACTGATTAAGAATTTATAATAAGAACAGCGTTGCAAGTACAGTTCTTAACCGACGAAAATTTCGCCTATCAATTTAGAAAAGAGTTGTCACAAATTTAAGAACAAAATATTGGGAGTAGAATTCCTAGGTCGTCTCCCAACGAGTTGACAAAAGAGTGCAGATTATTGGTCAGGAGTTTTTCGAGAAATTTTAAGAGTTGGAGAACAGAAAAATAAATGATTATAAATTAAAGCAATGAAAATTAGCGAGAGAATTTATGTAATCAAAATAAAAAGCCTTGACCGGGAGAATATTAATTGGAAGTTCTATCCTTGTTGAATTTTCCCAAGTGTAATAGTAAAAGGTTGTTGTTTTTACTTAGTTAACCTTTACCGAATAAAGGAAAGTCAAGCAATTGAGCTAACTCTGTTTCACAAGTCCTAATCCTCTCCTATGGAAGGATTAGCGTTAGTGACTAGAGAGTTAGCCAACAACTTCCAATTAAAATTCACACTTGAGTATTCCAACTCAAGGGTCTCCTTTTAATCAACTCCCAAGTCAAGTTGGGGGTCTACTCCATTGATATGAATGCCATTTTCATAAACCATAAAAGGGAATAAAAAGAAGACATGATAAATTAAATAAAATAATAACTAAAAATTAATTAAAGGTAAAAAGTAGTTCTTTGCATTAATAAATTCCAAAATCAAAGATATCCATATGTAAATCTGAACGGGGTAAATGGGTGATTAAAACGTAAGGGAATAAGGAAACAAACTAGAATGATAGAAACTTTAACGGAGGTAGTAACTCTTCACAACATCCAAATCAAAAGCATAAAACTAGAAATCTATGAATGTGAAGAACCCTAGAGGAAGGAGAAGAATTCTCTCTAAGATTCAAAACTAAAAACTAAAACTGTGTCAAAATGAATGTGTGTTGAGTCTCTGCTTGTCCCCTGGCTCTAGTCTGCGCTTCTGGGACAAAAACTGGATCCAAACTTCGCCCAAAATCACCCCCAGTGTCTTCTGCGATTTCTGCACGTGGCGCATGTCATGCGTACGCGTCAGTCACGCGTACGCATTGATGGTCTTCTTCCCGTGTCACGCGTACGCATCAGGTACGCGCACGCGTCGCTGTGCAATCTCGCTTTTCACGCGTACACGTCAGGTATGCGCACGCGTCGCTGTGGAAAGCTCAAAGTCACGCGCACACGTGAGCCATGCGTGCACGTCGATCCACACTGGTTATCTCCTTTGTTTCTTGTGTTCTTTTCATTTTTGCAAGCTTCCTCTCCATCCTCTAAGCCATTCCTGCCCTATATAGTCTAAAAACACTTAGCACACAGATCACGGTATCGAATGGTATAGAGGGGGGTTAAAATACACAATTTAAGAGCTTATGAAGCAAGTTTTCAACCATAGAACAAAATTTGGGAAGGAATTGTAAAATCATGCAGATTGTATGAATAAGTGTGCAAAGACTTGATAAAAACTACTCAAATTAGCACAAGATAAACCATAAAATAGTGGTTTATCACAACCCAACCATAAGGATCCCCTTCATCTATTACAGCCATTGCTTTCTTACCCATTATCCGACAGAACAAAGAAGATGAAAGTACAAACAAAAAGCAAACTACTAACCTTTCTTAGTCATGATTGTCCTTTCAGTAAACCCTACAACATGGAGAAGACAAATGGTTTTTACAAACAAGGGAAGTTAATAGGACACTAACACTTTCACCTCCCACTACCCAAATGTTTCTCTATTACAACCAAGAAACAAAAGCAAAATAAACAAAGTATAAACCCATCGACGGCCCACCACCAAAGCCCACAAACACAAAAAAAAACATGTTGAACTTGGGGGCTCATACAATATATCCTCTCAGCCCACAATATTCTAAAGCCGAGGATATAGAAGCTCAACCTGTTTTTTACAAGCTAAGCTTGGGGGCCGTGGACAATACCTACAACCTCGGCTTCATAATAAGTTACCGAGCATATATCGGACTAATGAGGAATCCTCGGCAAAACACAAATGCCGATATTCCCGTACAACTAAAACAAACATTCAAAAGCATAACGAGCTTTCCGAAAAAGACGACCACTAACTCTGAAAGCCGTTGCAGAGTACAACCTCATTCATCTATATAACAAGGGTGGAACCAATTTCACAAGAGACAATGAATACCACTAGTATCTCAAAACAACTACAATCTCATAGTATTCTAGCTTTGTTTTCTTATTCTGAAGAAAGTTACTAACTTGAGCGTCGGAGTCTTTCTTGCAAGTTTCACGCCCGAGGTCAAGTTCCGAGGATAATTCTTCTACTGACTATAGAAGCTTGCAAAACAGCGTGCAGCCGAGCTATTGCTCGGTGGAATATCCTTGACAGAATACTTGGTATTACTTGGTGCGATCCGGTGCACTCTTCGGTTGTTTTGCGAAAAATCTGTATCAAGTAGAACCAAAATTGAACACATAATAATGATCCATTATGAACCTCATTTTTTATATTCTACTATAGCAGTTCTTCCCTGGTAGGATTGGACGATTTTTATTAGCTACTAAGAGACTAAGAGCCATTGCATATTAGTGATTTTATGAGATTAAAATATTATATGATTAATGATCAGCATAAATAAATTAATTTTAATAACTTAATTAAGAGCTTTAATTAATTAGATTAATGACATGGTATTGGTTTCTATTCAACATTATTGTCACATTAACTTAGTAGTATAATTAACAAGTTTATGAGCTCAATAAAATTATTGCACAAATGAGAAATTTGTAATAAGTGATGTTATATGGCTTCAAAAGATATGCAAGAATGTAACAAAGAACCATGACATTTAACCTCCAATATGAATCACTTTAAACATTAAATAGGTATCTAATATAATTCTGAGTGTAACACATGTTTCCTAAATCATTAAGACACTAAAAAGTAGTTACTATTGTTTTGCAATTAAGATTGCACTAGGTCCTCTATGTAAAGAATGAAGCTATGTTATTGATGAGCGGATAATTTATACGCTTTTTGGCATTGTTTTTAGTATGTTTTTAGTAGAATCTAGTTACTTTTAGGGATGTTTTCATTAGTTTTTATGTTAAAATCACATTTCTGGACTTTACTATGAGTTTGTGTGTTTTTCTGTGATTTCAGGTATTTTCTGGCTGAAATTGAGGGACTTGAGCAAAAATCAGATTCAGAGGTTGAAGAAGGACTGCTGATGCTGTTGGATTCTGACCTCCCTGCACTCAAAGTGGATTTTCTGGAGCTAGAGAACTCAAAATGGCGCGCTTTCAATTGCGTTGGAAAGTAGACATCCAGGGCTTTCTAGAAATATATAATAGTCCATACTTTGGCCGAGTTTAGATGACATAAAAGGGCGTTGAACTCCAGTTCTATGCTGCTGTCTGGAGTTAAAAGCCAGAAACACGTCACAAGCCAGAGTTGAACACCAGAAATACATTACAAACTGGCGTTCAACTCCAAGATTGACCTCTACACGTGTAACATTCAAGCTCAGCCCAAGCACACACCAAGTGGGCCCCAGAAGTGGATTTATGCATCAATTACTTACTTCTGTAAACCCTAGTAACTAGTTTATTATAAATAGGACTTTTTACTATTGTATTGATCATCATCTTTGATCAGTTTTATGCTATCTTAGACTTTCATGGGGGCTGGCCATTCGGCCATGCCTGAACCATTATAACTTATGTATTTTCATACGGTAGAGTTTCTGCACTCCATAGATTAAGGTGTGGAGCTCTGCTGTTCCTCAAAGATTAATGCAAAGTACTACTGTTTTTCTATTCAATTCAACTTATTCCGCTTCTAAGATATTCATTCGCACTTCAACCTGAATGTGATGAACATGACAATCATCATCATTCCCTATGAACGCGTGCCTGACAACCACTTCCGTTCTACCTTAGATTGAATGAGTATCTCTTGGATCTCTTAATCAGAATCTTCGTGGTATAAGCTAGATTGATGGCGGCATTCATGAGAATCCGGAAAGTCTAAACCTTGTCTGTGGTATTCCGAGTAGGACTCTGGGATTGAATGACTATGACGAACTTCAAACTCGCTAGTGCTGGGCGTAGTGACAGACGCAAAAGGAGGGTGAATCCTATTCCAGTATGATCGAGAACCTCAGATGATTAGCCGTGCTGTGACAGAGCATTTGGACCATTTTCACAAGAGGATGGGATGCAGCCATTGACAAGGGTGATGCCTCCAGACGATTAGCCATGCAGTGACAACGCATCGGACCATTTTCCAGAGAGGATAAAAAGTAGCCATTGACAATGGTGATGTCCTTACATAAAGCCAGCCATGGAAAGGAGTAAGATTGATTGGATGAAGACAGCAGGAAAGCAGAGGTTCAGAGGAACGAATGCATCTCTATACGCTTATCTGAAATTCTAACCAATGATATACATAAGTATTTCTATCCTTATTTTCTATTTATTATTAATATTCGAAAACTCCATAACTATTTTATATCCGCCTGACTGAGATTTACAAGGTGACCATAGCTTGCTTCATACCAACAATCTCCGTGGGATCGACCCTTACACACGTAAGGTTTATTACTTGGACGACCCAGTGCACTTGCTGGTTAGTTGTATCGAAGTTGTGAATGAAAAACGATTTATTAAGACGTGCGTACAGAGTTTCTGGCACCGTTGCCTGAGATCACAATTTTGTGCACCAAGTTTTTGGCACCGTTGCTGGGGATTGTTCAAGTTTGAACAACTGACGGTTCATCTTGTTGCTCAGATTAGGTAATTTTCTTTTTGTTTTATTTTCAAAAATTTTTCAAAAACCTTTCAAAAATTTTTCATCTGTTTTCGAAAACAAAAATAAATAAATCTTTTCAAAAATATATTTTTCTTCAGAATTTTTAAGAATGAATTCTAGAGTTTCATGAAGCATGTTGAAGCCTGGCTGGCTGTAAAGCCATGTCTAATTCTTTTGGATAGGGGCTTCCAACCATCAGCATAGAGGTAAGTTAATTGGAATGTCAGTCGTGGCATGTCTGAGTTACATACTAAAGCTTGGCTGGCTATAAAGTCATGCCTAACCCTCGGATTGGAGCTTTAGACTAAGAATACAAGATTCCTGGAATTCATATTAAAAAATTTTGAAATCCTTATTTTCTTTTTCCTATATGTTTTTTCGAAAACAAAATATACAAAAATCCAAAAAAATCAAAAATTCATAAAAATAAAAAATATTTCATGTTTCTTGTTTGAGTCTTGAGTCAAGTTGAAAGTTTGGTGTCAATTGCATGTTTTAAAGTTTGCATAAAATTTTCGAAAAATTCATGCATTCATAGTGTTCTTCATGATCTTCAAGTTGTTCTTGGTAAGTCTTCTTGTTTGATCTTGATGTTTTCATATTTTGTGTCTTTTCTTGTTTTTCATATGCATTCTTGCATTCATAGTTTCTATACATGAAAAATTTTTAAGTTTGGTGTCTTGCATGTTTTCTTTGCATTAAAAATTTTTCAAAAATAAGTTCTTGATGTTCATCTTGACATTCAAGGTATTCTTGGTGTTCATCTTGACATTCATAGCATTCTTGCATGCATTCATTGTTTTGATCCAAAATTTTCATGCATTGAGTCTTTTTCATGTTTTTCCCTCTCATCATTAAAAATTCAAAAATCAAAAAAAAAATATCTTTCCCTTTTTCACTCATAAATTTCGAAAATTTGAGTTGACTTTTTCTAAACTTTTTAAAATCTAGTTGTTTTTATGAGTCAAATCAAATTTTCAATTCAAAAATCTTATCTTTTTCAAAATCTTTTTCAAAAAACAAATCTTTTTCATTTCTCTTATTTATTTTCGAAAATTTTAAAAATATTTTTCAAAAATCTTTTTCTTATCTTTATCTCCTAATTTTCTAAAATAACATCATCAATTAATGTTTTGATTCAAAAATTTCAAGTTTGTTACTTGCTTGTTAAGAAAGATTCAAACTTTGAGTTCTAGAATCATATCTTGTGATTTCTTGTGAATCAAGTCATTAATTGTAATTTTAAAAATCAAATCTTTTTCAAAAATAATTTCAATCATATCTTTTCAAAAATATCTTTTTATCTTATCTTTTTCAAAATCATATCTTTTTCAAAAATTTGATTTTCAAATATCTTTTCTAACTTCTTATCTTCTTATCTTTTCAAAATTGATTTTCAAATTTGTTTCAACTAACTAACTAACTTTTTGTTTGTTTCTTATCTTTTTCAAAACTACCTAACTAACTCTCTGTCTCTAATTTTCGAAAATAACTTCCCTCTTTTTCAAAATTTCTTTTTAATTAACTAATTATTTTAATTTTCAAAAAATTTCTAACCTTTTTCAAAAACTATTTTCGAAAATCACTAACTCTTTTTCAAAAATAATTTTCGAAAATTCTCCTTCTCTCTCATCTCCTTCTATTTTATTTATTCATCTACTAACATCTCTCCCTCACTCCCCAAAAATCTGAACCCTTTCTCTCTCTGAGTTCAGATTTTCTCTTCTTCTTTTCTTCTACTCATATAAGGGAACCTCTATACTTGGGCAAAAAGGATCCCTATTATTATTATTTTTCTGTCCCTCTTTTTCATATGAGCAGGAGCAAGGACAGGAATATTCTTGTTGAAGCAGATCCAGAACCTGAAAGAACTCTGAAGAGGAAACTAAGAGAAGCTAAATTACAACAATCCAGCAAGCACCTTTCAGAAATTTTCGAACAAGAAGAGGAGATGGCAGCCGAAAATAATAATAATGCAAGGAGGATGCTTGGTGACTTTACTGCACCTAATTCCAATTTACATGGAAGAAGCATCTCCATTCCTGCCATTGGAGCAAACAATTTTGAGCTTAAACCTCAATTAGTTTCTCTGATGCAGCAGAACTGCAAGTTTCATGGACTTCCATCTGAAGATCCTTTTCAGTTCTTAACTGAATTCTTGCAGATATGCGATACTGTTAAGACTAATGGAGTAGATCCTGAAGTCTACAGACTCATGCTTTTCCCTTTTGCTGTAAGAGACAAAGCTAGAGTATGGTTGGACTCTCAACCTAAGGATAGCCTGAACTCTTGGGATAAGCTAGTCAAGGCTTTCTTAGCCAAGTTCTTTCCTCCTCAAAAGCTGAGTAAGCTTAGAGTGGATGTTCAGACCTTCAGACAGAAAGAAGGTGAATCCCTCTATGAAGCTTGGGAGAGATACAAAGAACTAACCAAAAAGTGTCCTTCTGACATGCTTTCATAATGGACCATCTTGGACATATTCTATGATGGTCTGTCTGAATTAGCTAAAATGTCATTGGATACTTCTGCAGGTGGATCCATTCACTTAAAGAAAACGCCTGCAGAAGCTCAAGAACTCATTGACATGGTTGCTAATAACCAGTTCATGTACACTTCTGAGAGGAATCCTGTGAGTAATGGGACGCCTATGAAGAAGGGAGTTCTTGAAATTGATACTCTGAATGCCATATTGCTCAGAATAAAATATTGACTCAGCAAGTCAATATGATTTCTCAGAGTCTGAATGGAATGCAAGCTGCATCCAATAGTACTCAAGAGGCATCTTCTGAAGAAGAAGCTTATGATCCTAAAAACCCTGCAATAGCAGAGGTGAATTATATGGGTGAACCTTATGGAAACACCTATAACCCCTCTTGGAGAAATCATCCAAATCTCTCATAGAAGGATCAACAAAAGCCTCAACAAGGCTTTAATAATGGTGGAAGAAATAGGTTTAGCAACAGCAAGCCTTTTCCATCATCCACTTAGCAACAGACAGAGAACTCTGAACAAAATACCTCTAATTTAGCAAATTTAGTCTCTGATCTATCTAAGGCCACTGTAAGTTTCATGAATGAAACAAGGTCCTCCATTAGAAATTTGGAGGCACAAGTGGGCCAGCTGAGTAAAAGGATCACTGAAATCCCTCCTAGTACTCTCCCAAGCAATACAGGAGAAAATCCAAAAGGAGAGTGCAAGGCCATTGACATAGTCAACACGGCCGAACCTGGAGAGGAAGGGGAGGACGTAAATCCTAGTGAGGAAGACCTCCTGGGATGTCCAGTGATCAATAAGGAGTTTCCCTTTGAGGAACCAAAGGAATCTGAGACTCATCTAGAGACCATAGAGATTCCATTAAACCTCCTTATGCCCATCATGAGCTCTGATGAGTATTCATCTTCTGAAGAGAATGAGGATGTTACTGAAGAGCAAGTTACCAAGTACCTTGGTGCAATCATGAAGCTGAATGCCAAATTATTTGGTATTGAGACTTGGGAAGATGAACCTCCCTTGTTCACCAATGAACTAAGTGATCTGGATCAACTGACATTGCCTCAGAAGAAACAGGATCCTGGAAAGTTCGTAATACCTTGTACCATAGGCAACATAATCTTTGAAAAGGCTCTGTGTGACCTTGGTTCAGGGATAAACCTCATGCCCCTCTCTGTAATAGAGAAACTGGGAATCTTTGGGGTGCAAGCTACTAAAATCTCATTAGAGATGGCAGACAATTCAAGAAAACAGGCTTATGGACAAGTAGAGGACGTGTTAGTAAAGGTTAAAGGCCTTTACATCCCTGCTGATTTCATAATCCTTGATACTAGGAAGGATGAGGATGAATCCATCATCCTTGGAAGACCTTTCCTAGCCACAGCAAGAGCTGTGATTGATGTTGACAGAGGTGAATTAGTCCTTCAATTGAATGAGGACTCCCTTGTGTTTACAACTCAAGGTTACCCTTCTGTAAACATGGAAAAGAGGCACAGTAAGCTTCTCTCAAAACAGAGTCAACCAGAGCCCCCACAGTCAAACTCTAAGTTTGGTGTTGGGAGGCCGCAACCAAACTCTAAGTTTGGTGTTGAGCTCCCATATCCAAACTCTAAGTTTGGTGTTGGGAAGTCTCAACAATGCTCTGAACATCTGTGAGGCTCCATGAGAGCCCACTGTCAAACTATTGACATTAAAGAAGCGCTTGTTGGGAGGCAACCCAATTTTTATTTATCTAATTTTATTTTTCTTGTTCCTTTCATGTTTTATTAGGTTCATGATCATGTGGAATCACAAAATAAATATAAAAATTGAAAACGGAATCAAAAACAGCAGAAGAAAAATCACACCCCGGAGGAAGACCTTACTGGCGTTTAAACGCCAGTAAGAAGCATCTGGCTGGCGTTCAACGCCAGAACAGAGCATGGTTCTGGCACTGAACGCCCAAAATGGGCAGCATCTGGGCGTTTGAACGCCAGAATTGCACCCTGGAGAAGAGCTGGAGCTGAACGCCCAGAACAAGCATGGTTCTGGCGTTCAACGCTAAAAATGGGCAACAAATGGGCGTTCAACGCCCAGAACAAGCACCAATCTGGCGCTGAACGCCCAGAGTTGTGTGCAAGGGCATTTTGCATGCCTAATTTGGTGCAAGATTGTAAATCCTTGAACACCTCAGGATCTGTGGACCCCACAGGATCCCCACCTACCTCCACTCACTTCTTCTCACCCCTCTTTCACACAATCCCATACACACTCTTCCCCAAAACTCTTCACCAATCACCTCAATCTCTCTTCCCTATAACCACTTCACCACTCACATCCATCCACTCTTCCCCATAAACCTACCTCATACACCCCACCTACCTTCAAAATTCAAAATCAATTTCCCACCCAAAACCCACCCTTATGGCCAAACCTTACCCCCCCTCCCTTCCTTATATAAAGCCCTCTATTCTTCTTCATTTTCACACAACACAACCCCCTCTCCTCCATATTTTCTTCTTCTTCTTCATCTATTCTTTCTTCTCTTGCTCGAGGGCGAGCAATATTCTAAGTTTGGTATGGTAAAAGCATAAACTTTTTGTTTTTCCATTACCATTGATGGCACCCAAGACCGGAGAATCCTCTAGAAAAGGGAAAGGGAAGACAAAAGCTTCCACCTCCGAGTCATGGGAGATGGAAAGATTCATCTCCAAAGCTCATAAAGACCACTTCTATGATGTTGTGGCCAAGAAGAAGGTGACCCCCGAGGTCCCTTTCAAGCTTAAGAAGAATGAGTATCCGGAGATCCGACATGAAATCCAAAGAAGAGGTTGGGAAGTTCTAACAAACCCTATCCAACAAGTCGGCATCCTAATGGTTCAAGAGTTCTATGCCAATGCATGGATCACTAGGAACCATGATCAAAGTAAGAACCCAAACCCAAAGAATTATATTACAATGGTTCGGGGGAAATACTTAGATTTTAGTCCGGAAAATATGAGGTTGGCGTTTAACTTGCCTATGATGCAAGGAGATACACGCCCCTACACTAGAAGGGTCAACTTTAATCAAAGGTTGGACCAAGTCCTCATGGACATATGTGTAGAAGGAGCTCAATGGAAGATTGACTCCAAAGGCAAGCCGGTTCAATTAAGAAGACTGGACCTCAAGCCTGTGGCTAGAGGATGGTTGGAATTCATCCAACGCTCCATCATCCCCACTAGCAACTGATCTGAAGTTACTGTGGATCGGGCCATCATGATTGGAGAAGAAGTAGAAGTTCATGAAGTCATCTCCCTTGAACTCTACAAAATAGCCGAAAAGCCCTCTCCTGGGGCAAGGCTAGCTTTTTCTCATCTTATTTGCCATCTATGTTACTCAGCTGGAGCTTTCATAGAAGGAGACATTCCCATTGAGGAAGAGAAGCCCATCACTAAGAAAAGGATGGAGCAAGCAAGAGAGCCCATTCATGGATCTCAAGAGACGCATGAAGCTCATCACCATGAGATTCCGGAGATGCCTCAAATGCATTTTCCTCCACAAAACTATTGGGAGCAAATCAACACCTCCCTAGGAGAATTAAGTTCCAACATGGGACAATTAAGGGTGGAACATCAAGAGCACTCCATCATCCTTCATGAAATAAGAGAAGATCAAAAAGCAATGAGGGAGGAGTAACAAAGACAAGGAAGAGACATAGAAGAGCTCAAGGACATCATTGGTTCCTCAAGAAGGAAACGCCACCATCACTAAGGTGGACTCATTCCTTGTTCTTACATTCTCTATTTTTTGTTTTCTCTATGTTAAGTGCTTATCCATGTTTGTGTCTTCATTACATGATCATTAGTAGTTAGTAACTATGTCTTAAAGTTATGAATGTCCTATGAACCCATCACCTCTCTTAAATGAAAACTGTTTTAATTCAAAAGAACAAGAAGTACATGAGTTTCGAATTTATCCTTGAACTTAGTTTAATTATATTGATGTGGTGACAATGCTTCTTGTTTTCTGAATGAATGCTTGAACAGTGCATATGTCTTTTGAAGTTGTTGTTTAAGAATGTTAAATATGTTGGCTCTTGAAAGAATGATGATAAGGAGAAATGTTATTTGATAATCTGAAAAATCATAAAAATGATTCTTGAAGCAAGAAAAAGCATCAAAGAACAAAGCTTGCAGAAAAAAAAATATAGCAAAAAAATAGAAAGAAAAAAAATAAAATAAAAATAAAAAGAAAAAGCAAGCAGAAAAAACCAAAAGCTCTTAAAACCAAGAGGCAAGAGCAAAAGCCAGTAACCCTTAAAACCAAAAGGCAAGGGCAATAAAAAGGATCTCAAGGCTTTGAGCATCAGTGGATAGGAGGGCCTAAATGAATAAAATCCTGGCCTAAGTGGCTAAACCAAGCTGTCCCTAACCATGTGCTTGTGGCGTGAAGGTGTCAAGTGAAAACTTGAGACAGAGCGGTTAAAGTCAAGGTCCAAAGCAAAAGAAGAGTGTGCTTAAGAATGCTGGACACCTCTAATTGGGGACTTTAGCAAAGCTGAGTCACAATCTGAAAAGGTTCACCCAGTTATGTGTTTGTGGCATTTATGTATCCGGTGGTAATACTGGAAAACAAAGTGCTTAGGGCCACGACCAAGACTCATAAAATAGCTGTGTTCAAGAATCATCATACTGAACTAGGAGAATCAATAACACTATCTGAACTCTGAGTTCCTATAGATGCCAATCATTCTGAACCTCAATGGATAAAGTGAGATGCCAAAACTATTCAAGAGGCAAAAAGCTACAAGTCCCGCTCATCTGATTGGAGCTATGTTTCATTGATAGTTTGGAATTTATAGTATATTCTCTTCTTTTTACCCTATTTGATTTTCGGTTGCTTGGGGACAAGCAACAATTTATGTTTGGTTTTGTGATGAGCGGATAATTTATACGCTTTTTGACATTGTTTTTAGTATATTTTTAGTAGAATCTAGTTACTTTTAGGGATGTTTTCATTAGTTTTTATGTTAAATTCACATTTCTGGACTTTACTATGAGTTTGTGTGTTTTTCTGTGATTTCAGGTATTTTCTGGCTGAAATTTAGGGACTTGAGCAAAAATCAGATTCAGAGGTTGAAGAAGGACTGCTGATGCTGTTGGATTCTGACCTCCCTGCACTCAAAGTGGATTTTCTAGAGCAACAGAACTCAAAATGGCGCACTTCCAATTGCGTTGGAAAGTAGACATCTAGGGCTTTCCACCAATATATAATAGTCCATACTTTGGCCGAGTTTAGATGACGTAAAAGGGCGTTGAACGCCAGTTCTATGCTGCTGTCTGGAGTTAAACGCCAGAAACACGTCACAAGCCAGAGTTGAACGCCAGAAATATGTTACAAACTGGCGTTCAACTCCAAGATTGACCTCTACACGTATAACATTCAAGCTCAGCCCAAGCACACACCAAGTGGGCCCCGGAAGTGGATTTATGCATCAATTACTTACTTCTGTAAACTCTAGTAACTAGTTTATTATAAATAGGACTTTTTACTATTGTATTGATCATCATCTTTGATCAGTTTTATGCTATCTTAGATTTTCATGGGGGCTGGCCATTCGGCCATGCCTGAACCATTATCACTTATGTATTTTCATACGGTAGAGTTTCTGCACTCCATAGATTAAGGTGTGGAGCTCTGCTGTTCCTCAAAGATTAATGCAAAGTACTACTATTTTTCTATTCAATTCAACTTATTCCGCTTCTAAGATATTCATTCGCACTTCAACCTGAATGTGATGAACGTGACAATCATCATCATTCCCTATGAATGCGTGCCTGACAACCACTTCCATTCTACCTTAGATTGAATGAGTATCTTTTGGATCTCTTAATCAGAATCTTCGTGGTATAAGCTAGATTGATGGCGGCATTCATGAGAGTCCGGAAAGTCTAAACCTTGTCTGTGGTATTCCGAGTAGGACTCTGGGATTGAATGACTGTGACGAACTTCAAACTCGCGAGTGCTGGGCGTAGTGACAGACGCAAAAGGAGGGTGAATCCTATTCCAGTATGATCGAGAACCTCAGATGATTAGCCGTGCTGTGACAGAGCATTTGGACCATTTTCACAAGAGGATGGGATGCAGCCATTGACAAGGGTGATGCCTCCAGACGATTAGCCATGCAGTGACAGTGCATCGGACCATTTTCCAGAGAGGATAAAAAGTAGCCATTGACAACGGTGATGTCCTTACATAAAGCCAGCCATGGAAAGGAGTAAGATTGATTGGATGAAGACAGCAGGAAAGCAGAGGTTCAGAGGAACGAATGCATCTCTATACGCTTATCTGAAATTCTAACCAATGATATACATAAGTATTTCTATCCTTATTTTCTATTTATTATTAATATTTGAAAAATCCATAACTATTTTATATCCGCCTGACTGAGATTTTCAAGGTGACCGTAGCTTGCTTCATACCAACAATCTCCGTGGGATCGACCCTTACTCACGTAAGGTTTATTACTTGGACGACCCAGTGCACTTGCTGGTTAGTTGTATCGAAGTTGTGAATGAAAAACGATTTATTAAGACGTGCGTATAGAGTTTCTGGCGCCGTCGCCTAAGATCACAATTTCGTGCACCAGTTATGCACTAAAATGGTGAAAAACAACACAAATAAAAATGAACATGTTCCAATGGTTGTGCATGCAAATAGATAAATACATAAACAAATATTGAGGCCAAAAGTTGAAAAAACACATAACTCAAAAGTGAGTCAGATATCCGAGTTATTGTGATAGCTGAACATAGCTTAGAAAGATAACTAATTTAGTCTGAGTTACAGACTCTAGAACATCTATAAAACAACTTAATTAAGAATGACACAAAATTTAAAAGGATTAAAAGTTTTCTACTAAGACGGCAACAAAATTGAGTTAAAAAAATACATCACAAAGCTGCTTAAATTAGGATATCTAAATACTTGTAAAGGTATCTATGTTATGATAATTAGACTAAGAAGCTGACAATGATAGATTATGGTTTGAAAGTTGAACAAACTTCTTGTTTTTTCAAAATTTTGAATAAAAATTGAATTTTAGAATATTAAGTGATAGAACTTTCGATATATACGATGATCATAAACTAGATAAGAGAGAGGATGTAATTAGAATAATTAGCATATAAAAATCATTGAAATAATTAGAACAAGAGGATGTGAATTTAGTTACAAATCTAGAAGTAAAAAGTTAGAACGCAAACTGAGAAACAGATTGTGGAGGATAAGGCATGTTAATGGAAGAGGAGAAGCTAGCAAAGCAGAAGCTTGAGGAAGGAAGAGAAGCTCGCAGATCTGGAGAAAATCTTGATGAAGGAGGAGAAGTTAGAAGGAGCAAAAATGGCGTTTCTACGAGAATGTTTATAGGATTTCAAATAATTTAGTTGAGACTTTGATCACTGACGCTAGGATTTTTGCCAGTAAAGAATGTCATAAAAACAGTCGTGTTGTAGATATAGTCTCTAAACCGACAAAAATCCCTTCATACAAACGTTTTGATTGTCACAAGTAACAAACCCCTTTTAAAATTGTTAACCGAGTATTTAAACCTTGGGTCGTCTTCTCAAGGAATTGCAGGGAGGTATGTGCTTATTATTGGTTATGGAGATTGTAAATTTGGGGGGTTTGAATGTATAAGATAAAAAGCAAGAATAGTAAATGGCAAGAAAGTAATATTGTATTAAATTAAATAAATAATAAAACTCTTGGCAAGGTATAAGAACTGGAAGTCCTATTCTTGTCAATTGTGATGAGAATTGGGTTTTAATCCCACTTTGTTAACCTCTAACTATGAAGGTAAATCAAGTGGATTAATTAGCTTAATCCTTAGGTCCTAGTCAATTCCTATGGAAAGACTAGAGTTATAGGAGCAACTCCCAATTTCAACCACTACTTTATTTGACAGCTCAAGCGTTACCAATAAATCAACCAAAGTCAAAAGGGAAAAATCCAAATTATTTATATAATAAAAAGGAGCAATCATAAGTCTGAAATACCTCAAGATATATTAATTAGAAAATCAATCTAAACATAGAGAGTCATAAACAAATTGAGAAAAGAAATAAAAAGAACATTGAACCTGGGAAGAAGTTGAAATAATAAAGTTGAAATAATAATATATCCTAATTCCTTTAAGAGGAATCCTAATCCTAAATCCTAAGAGAAAGGAGAGAACCTCTCCCTCTAAAAACTACATGAAAGGTGAATTGTTGGAAGTCTCCTCATGAATGGATGCAGTTCCCCACTTTATAGCCTCTAATCTGTGTTTTCTGGGCCGCAAACTAGGTCAGAAACAGTCCAGAATTCGCTGGTTTCGAATTTTGCCACGCTGGATTTCCATCTCTGCGACGTGGCCGTATGGATCACGCGGTCGCGTTGCCTAGCGTCAGGGGAATTATAGCATATTATATATCAAATCGAAGCCCCAGACGTTAACTTTCCAACGCAACTGGAACCGCGTCGTTTGGACCTCTGTAGCTAAAGTTATAGCCGTTTGAGTGCAGAGAGGTCAGGCTGGACAGCTTAGCAATTTCTCCAACTTCTTGCATTCCTTCCACTTTTGCATGCTTTCTTCCCATCCTCTGAGTCATTCCTGCCCTATAATATCTGAAATCACTCAACACAAATATCAAGGCATCTAATGGTAATAAGAGAGGATTAATATTAGCAATTATAAGTCTGAAGAAGCATGTTTTCAATCAAAGTACATAATTAGGAAGGCAAATGTAAAACCATGCAAATAGTATAAATAAGTGGGTAAAGAGTAGATAAAAACTACTCAATTGAACACAAGATAAACCATGAAATAGTGGTTTATCAATCTCTCCATACTTAAACACTAGCATGTCCTCATGCTAAGCTCAAGAGAAACTATAAAGAATGAAGAGGAATGGTATGAAATGCAACCTATCTATATGAATCTAACTACATGCAAAATGTCTCTACCTACTTGGTTTAAAAGTAAATAAATTCTCCAAGAATAAATATGAACTGGATTTCACTAATTCAAATCATGAAAATGAAGTACAAATAAACTTGCAAGAAGAAAATAGCTCATGAAGGTAGGGAACAAGGAATTGAGCTTCGAACCCTCACTGGTAGTGTATACACTCTAATCACTCAAGTGTTTAAGGTTCGATTCTCTAAATGCTCTACTAACTTTGCTTTCTAAGGCTTGCTCTTCATCTAACAATCAACATAAATTTAATGTACAGATACACATATCAAGAGGTCTTTTAAGGGTTGTAATGGGGTTAGGGTCAAGGTAGGATTGTATTTGGCCAAGTGGACTAAAATCTGGATCCTTAATTAACTTAGACTTTCCACCTAACTTAAACAATCCATGTAATCACAGTACAAAATCTAACTATCCATCAACCATGTTTTCCACATATTCATACATTCTAATTTCAAGTACAATTCATATGCATTGTTTTCAACATTTACTTTGGGGCATTTTGTCCCCTTTTTCTTATTTGCTCTTTTTCCTCTTTTCTTTTCTTTTCTTTTCTTTTTTTTTATACATAATTTTTCTTTTTCTTTTATTTTTCTCAATGCATATGATTAAATTATTGGATGCATGAATCATGTCCTAAACATTTTTTTTCACATTTTCAGAAAATTCTAACATACTCAATTCTCAAACCAATTGTTTCCAAATTCGCTTCCCCACACTTAATTTATAAGCACTCTCACTAGTCTAAGCTAACTAAGGATTCAAATTAAGGACATTATTGTTTTCCGCTTAGAGTTAATGATGTGCTAAAGTAAGGAACAAAGGGGTATAATAGGCTCAAATTGGTTTGCAAAGGATAATGAAAGGTAAGGCCATATGGGTATGTAAGCTCAGTGAAACAAAGGCCTCAATCATATAAGTGCATGCATACATCAAACCATGGAAATATAGAATTAAGCAAGACAGAGATCACAATTTTAGAGAGAAAGATACACACTAAAAATAAAATATTGGTTGATAAAATGCAACCAATTTTAAATAGGCTCAAAATCTCACAGGTTTTGTGTGTTCGAGCTCTAAACCATGTTCCAGTATAATATCTCTTCAAACAAGTGTAACATTAAATTTTATTCAAATTAGTGAAATTCTCTAAAAAGGTTTCTTGAAAAAGAAAATATTACTTTAACCAAGTGGTAAAATATGCAAAAAATTAAACAAATATACAATCAAACATGCAAATGCAACAATGAATAAGGAAATAAATCATTGGTGTTGAGTCAAGAAATAACTAACCCATGGAGATTGGTATCGACCTCCCCACACTTAAAGATTGCACCGTCCTCGATGCATGCTGAGATGTGCAGGTGGACGGGTTGCTCCAACTGACGCTTGTAGATGGAGGTGCCTTAGTTGGAGATCTCTTGGTTCCTTTCCTTGCTAGTGTCTTGTCAGTGGCCTTCTCTTTTTCTTTCTTGGTACCCATGCCTAAGGAAGAAGAAAAAAAAAGAGTGTAAAATATAGAAAACTAAGACTGGAAGGGAGGAAATTTCAAGTGATAAGGAATGCCAAAGGAAAGATGATAGCCCAACTACATGGTAGCTACAACATGTAGGAAAGACAACAATAAAGATCAAAAAGGGGCAATTCAAAATAATAAGATGCAAGAGGATTAAAACATGCAAATAACAGGCATGAGAAGCATAACTCAAGCATCAAGTAATAAATGTGCTAAATTAAAGAGCATGTGTAATGATGACAATTATGAATGATAATCCCAAATACATGTGGAGCACAAGTGTTGTGAAAAAGAGGCATGCAAGTGAAAGAGTAAAATAAAATAAGATTTAAAATGCCATAAAAGCTTTTTTCACAAACACTGGGTGTGCAAGTTAAAATAGGGATGAAAATAATGTAATCCAAATGTATAAGAGAGCCATGAATAAATGTCAATTGTCAAATCTCTCCTCAGAATAGCCATCTGCTCAAATAAATTAAGGCACTTATCTAAATAAAACTCCAACACCAATGAGAATAATGCAATGAATGAAATATGCAAATAAATGAAGTAAAATAAAATGAGTGGGAAAAAGGATGAGAAGAAGAAAAAGAAAGTGAGAAAGGAGAGAGAAGGAAGAAATTAGGATTAGAAAAGAGAAGATAAGAAAATTGGCACTAATTTGGATAGGTTGTGCGACGCCGGCGACGCGGTCGCGTGGGTGACGCGGTCGCGTGGTGCGCAATAAGGTTAGGCGACGCGGACGCGTGGGGCACGCGATCGCGTGACTTGATTTGTGCTAGTGGTGCGAGTGCACCCTCGCGGTCGCACAACTCTCTGTTCGAAACTCTTTTTGCCAAAATTCTGGGTGACGCAGTCGCGTGGTCGACGCGATCGCGCGGGTTGCGTTATTTCCAATATGATGTGGATGCGTGGGTGACGTGTTCGCGTGGCAGGGCTTGTGCTACTAGCACGGATCCAGCCCAACTCCAGCTCAACTTTCGGCCATGCACCCGGTTGACGTCGATTTCAGGTCACGCGGCCGCGTGGATGACGCGGTCGCGTGGGAGGCCATTATTCCCATATGACGCGGTCGCGTCAGCGACGCGGTCGCGTGGGATGATTTGTGCCATTGGTACGCCTCCAGCGCTACTCTTGCAAAACTCTCTGTTCATATTAATATTGTCTCCCATCTCCTTGCGACGCGGACGCGTCGCTGATGCGGTCACGTCGCGTGCTCGCTTTTTTTTTTTTAATCTGAAAAGATGCAGAATACAGTGTTAATATGAATGTGATGCAAAACTCCAGGTTCAATATAATAAAATAAAATGAAACTCAAAAACAAATAAAACTAAATAAAAATTAAAAATGAACGATTATACCATGGTGGGTTGTCTCCCACCTAGCACCTTTAGTTAGAGTCCTTAAGTTGGACATTTGGTGAGCTCCCTGTTATGGTGGCTTGTGCTTGAACTCATCCAGAAATCTCCACCAATGTTTGTATCTCCAGTCACCTCCGGGGTCCCAAACTAGGCATGTAAAGCCCTTAAAAAGCTTCTAACAGATTCTTAGGCTCCCGGAGTGACAAATGTCAGAGCAGATTCCAGGATCCCAAATCTTGCTTTTACACCCATCTTTATCGGGATCTGTATTTTTCCAATTGGGTGATAAGTAATTTGAATTCTCACTGCAGCTACCAAACATCTTCCTAGACCCATTCAATTGAGCTCTACACCAACCATTGCGTTTAAAGCTTCCAACCATAACGAACCTTATAGGACAATTCGTACCACTGACCATCTTCCTCTTACTCTTAATGTCACAAAGAGCTCTAAGTTGACCATCCATCTCCAGTAGCCCATATTCAAGTGGGATTAGAAAGCTAAGGGATATGAATTTTACCCACTTGAATGTTGTGAAGGATGATGGCAACTTAGGGGGAGGTATTTCTAATGAAATTGCAAGCTCCACTCCCTTGTGCTCTTCTCTGACAACTTCCACCACCTTGTAAGCTTCTTCAATTTCAACCTCTTCCAAGTCTTCAACCAGGGTATGCCTTGGAGGTTGTACACCCTCCTCAACATCAAATGCAACCGTCTTGGAAGGAGGCTCTATGTCTTGACTTTCCCATGGAGGTTCAGCATGTCGCAAGTTTTCAACCACTTGTTCCTCTTTAATAATTACTGCTTTGTCCAGTAGTTTTAATATAAAATCGTACTCATTCTTGATGATTTGCTTTCCATGACAACTCCTTTTAATTGTTCTTTCATCTTCAAGAGTATTTACTACCTTCACCCTTAGGGCCTCCTCTAGCTCCTTATGAAGTATGGATTCGCGAAGATGATCCCTTCTCTCTTGTTCCATGTCAATAGCATCATTGGGATCATGTTGCTCTTGGATTGATGGATGTGGGTGCTCTTCCATGGATGGTGGTGATGGGATGGAGAGATCATTCTGTGGTTGAAAAGGAAGTGCACTAGAGCTTGAGGGTTGATTGTTGAAGGTATTTGGTGGTCTGATTTGGGCGACGAGAGCTTGTATAGTAGAGTTTAGATTGGCAAGTGCTTTCTCCATGGAGGTTTGGGGTGGATCTATGTATGGTTCATTTGGTTCATAAGGTGGTTGGTATGGTGGTTGAGGGTTAGGGTCATATGGAGGTGAATGGCGGAAAGGGGCTTGTGAGTATGGTGGTCCAAAGTCATGTTGATGAGAGGATTCATAGGCATATGGTGGTGGTTGTTGATAGTCCACTGGAGGTGGTTGTTGCCATGAGGGTTGATCAAATCCTTGTGGCTCCTCCCATCTTTGATTGTTCCAACCTTGATGCCTGTTCTCATTGTAATTTTTTCTTCCTGCAACATAATTGTAACCAGACTCATAGCCAAAGGGGTGAGAGTTCATAGTAGCAAAATAAAAATTAAAAATAAAAATAAAAATAAATTTAAATTAAAAGGTTATTTAAATTTTAAATTTGAAAATTAAATTTTGAAATTTGAAATTTGAAAATTTTAAATTTAAATTTTGAAAATTTTTAAATTTCAATTTTTGAAATTTGATCTTTGAAATAAGATAAGATAAGATAAAAATTTTAAAAATAAAAATTTGAAATTTTTTTTTCGAAAAAATTAATTAAAAATATTTTTGAATTTAATGAGGAAAGAGAAAAATAATAAAATGACACCAAATTTCAAATTTTTAGATCAAAACGAAGAAAACAACTAAGAACAGCTTGAACGTCAAGATTTACGTGAAGAACAACTTGAAGATCAAGATGAACACTAAGAATAAATTTTTGAAGATTTTTTTTTAATAACTAAATAAAAACCAATAACCGCTTAATTTATGAAAAAGCAAAAATAAAAACAAATAAACAAGCAAAGATCAAAAAAATATTTACAATAACCAATAATAAGGCACACGTTTGCGATTCCCCAGCAACGGCGCCATTTTGACGTTAGGATTTTTGCCAGTAAAGATTGTCATAAAAACTGTCGCGTTGTAGATATAGTCTCTAAACCGACAAAAATCCCTTCGTACAAACGTTTTGGTTGTCACAAGTAACAAACCCCTTTTAAAATTGTTAACCGAGTATTTAAACCTCAGGTCGTCTTCTCAAGGAATTGCAGGGAGGTATGTTCTTATTATTGGTTATGGAGATTATAAATTTGGGGGTTTGAATGTATAAGATAAAAAGCAAGAATAGTAAATGGCAAGAAAGTAATATTGTATTAAATTGAATAAATAATAAAACTCTTGGCAAGGTATAAGAACTGGAAGTCCTATTCTTGTCAATTGTGATGAGAATTGGGTTTTAATCCCACTTTGTTAACCTCTAACTATGAAGGTAAATCAAGTGGATTAATTAGCTTAATCCTTAGGTCCTAGTCAATTCCTATGGAAAGACTAGAGTTATAGGAGCAACTCCCAATTTCAACCATTGCTTTATTTGACAGCTCAAGCGTTACCAATAAATCAACCAAAGCCAAAAGGAAAAAATCCAAATTATTTATATAATAAAAAGGAGCAATCATAAGTCTGAAATACCTCAAGATATATTAATTAGAAAATCAATCTAAACATAAAGAGTCATAAACAAATTGAGAAAAGAAATAAAAAGAACATTGAACCTGGGAAGAAGTTGAAATAATAAAGTTGAAATAATAAAATATCCTAATTCCTTTAAGAGGAATCCTAATCCTAAATCCTAAGAGAGAGGAGAGAACCTCTCCCTCTAAAAACTACATGAAAGGTGAATTGTTGGAAGCCTCCTCATGAATGGATGCAGTCCCCCACTTTATAGCCTCTAATCTGTGTTTTCTGAGCCGCAAACTGGGTCAGAAACAGTCCAGAATTCGCTGGTTTCGAATTTTGCCACGCTGGATTTCCGTCACTGCGACGCGGCCGCATGGATCACGCGGTCGCGTCGCCTAGCATCAGGGGAACTATAGCATATTATATATCAAATCGAAGCTCCGGACGTTAGCTTTTTAATGCAACTGGAACCGCGTCATTTGGACCTTTGTAGCTAAAGTTATAGCCGTTTGAGTGCAGAGAGGTCAGGCTGGACAGCTTAGCAATTTCTCCAACTTCTTGCATTCCTTCCACTTTTGCATGCTTTCTTCCCATCCTCTGAGTCATTCCTGCCCTATAATATCTGAAATCACTCAACACACATATCAAGGCATCTAATGGTAATAAGAGAGGATTAATATTAGCAATTATAAGTCCGAAGAAGCATGTTTTCAATCAAAGTACATAATTAGGAAGGCAAATGTAAAACCATGCAAATAGTATGAATAAGTGGGTAAAGAGTAGATAAAAACCACTCAATTGAGCACAAGATAAACCATGAAATAGTGGTTTATCAATCACTCCATGATTTCAAAATAAAAAAGTATAACAACTCTAGTAAATTCCTTAAAAAAAATTTCTACAAAAAGAAAACATGAAGAAAAAGATCTATGTAGTTCACAGTGCACGTAATACTAGGAGAAAATAAGTATTCACATTATTCTACTCAATCCTATAATTACAAAGAAATTCGGTGAAGAACTTAGTCAATTTCTTCTAATAATCCCTAATTTTTTACCTAAAAATAAGTTGAACAATCAAAAAAATTAAAACCTGGCATTAAATAAAATAAGTAGTAGCAGTCAGCAAAGAACAATCAAAACTTGGAATTAAACAAAATAAGGTCAATAAGGAGAAGAGAAGCTCAAAGAACAGAAACTAATAGAATACCTTGCAGATCGCATCAATGGAAGCAAATATGCCATCAGAGGAGAAGCATTGATGGAGGTAAGATCAATGGAGGGGAGATTAGAATCGTTGATGGAGGAGAGATCGATGGAGGAGAAGCTCGTAGAGCAGCAGCGATGTTGTTTTCAAATTCTGCCACATCAACACAACTCTTACACGTACAGACGCACTTACTAATCTCACTCTCATTGCAATTAGGCATGGATCAGAGAAGTTGAACTTTTTAAAACCATCTTAAAACATAATGGCGGTCAAAACTGCCAGAATCATAAAAAAAACCATCACTAACTAAAGATGAATTGTGGCAGCCACATATGTAACACCTACCACACAGAGCTTTACGCCTAGGTCGTAATCAATGGTTATAAGGTACTACGACCTATAAAAACAAAATGTATTCATATAAATATAGCAAGGATATAATATCTAGGAGCCTTAACAAAGAAGTTAGGCAAAAACCAAGACTAGCCAATTTCGTCACACTCAAAAACTGTTAAGATCGAAGGCTTATACAGAAAAGAACCAAGAGACATAGATAGGTATAAATAGAGTTCCAAAAGATAGTTACATAATCAAGCTCTAGACCTGACCTGTGAAGCAAAGGCCAAAAGACAAATACAAGACCTAGTTCTCTAAAGTCAACCTCTAAGAGGGACAAGACATAAAATATACAAGATGGACTATATACATATATAAACATAAACAAAATACAAACATCGATTCCCAAGATTGTTCTTCGCTTCCAAGAGTCTCCAAAATGCTCAGTTCGATGCTTCGCATCCTGCATCTGAAAAAAATATTATATGTATGGAATGAGAACCGGGGGTTCTCAGTATGATAAAGGTGCCAACATAGATAATATATAAGGTCCCGAAAAAGGTAGAGGCATTCCTATAATTCTGACACTCAGATTTAAACTTAAAGGAATAAACTAAACTATAAATTTGGCAAAACTCTCTAAGGTGTTCAAGTCTCAATCTAACTCTAATTCTATAATTCACTTTCTGTCTCATTAAACCTTAACTTTATAATCCACTTTCTGTCTCCTCCAACTAAATTGTAATTCAATCATTTACTCTCCGTCTTCTCCAACCCTCCGAACCACCAGTGGAACTGCCCTCGTCATTCTTCCGCCAGACAAGGGGTCTCTCAGGTGCATAGAAAAATAATACAAACAAAGAAAACACAAATAGGATGCAGTTATAGCAGGTAAAGCATATATCAAGTAGACATATTAATTCAAATAAGCAAACCCAAGTAATTCAAACTCAAACAAAACAAACAAATGCATATGATGTATGTCTGCCCTATGGCCGATGAGTCTCATCTGTCGGTTATAAAGCCAAACCCGACATGTCTGGTAGCTAACCCTGGATAGAACATCAAACAAGGAGCAAGTGGGTCAATGCCGCAACCCTTGCATCTTACCCACGTACCCGAAGTAGGGGAAAACTTCACCCTACCTCTTACCCAGGTGGTGTTACAGTTCTCAACCCAGAGCAAATGGCAACAGAATTCAACCCTTGCATCTTACTCGAAGTCTCGAACTCTTATCCGGAGCAAGTGCATCACACCACTGCATCTTACCCGGAGTCTCGGCTCTTATCCGAAGAAAGTGGACAACACCACTGGCTTTTACCCAGAGCCTCAACTTATACCTGGAGCGAGTGGACAACGCCACCGCCTCTTGCCCGGTCACATACTTCTCATAATCATTCAATTCATTCAAATATCATACTTTAAAATCAATCATCACTATCCTTCATTCAAACTCAATATTCATCAATCCATCTCTCACTCAATTACCATTTCAATTCATACCTGGAGCAAATGGATAACACCACTACGTCTTACCCGGCTACATATATCTTGAACATAATCATTCATCATCATCTCAATCAAACTCCTTCATCATCATCTCATAATATCACTACTATTCTCATTATATCTCATTCATCAACATTGCATTGTTCTCATAATTGCCTCATTCATCACTTTCATTATCTCATCAAATCAATTATCCCCTTTTTAAACTCCTCCGATACCAATTTTCATCTTCTCCCACTCAATAACCTAAAACCTAACTAATAAACCTTAAATAGAGTTTTCAGAAGTTTGGAAAATTAGAGCAATGGTCAATAGTTCAAAAATAGTGAATTTTTATCAAAATAATAGTTTCGGAGGTTTACAAGCTTGCGGAGAAGGTCAAATGGTGAAAAATACAATTTTTGTGTAAAAAAGAGTGGTGTGCGTATGCATCATTGCTGTGCATACGCACGCAACAAAGTGACCTTCCCTTCCTGTGCATACGCATCACTGTGTGCGTACGCACACTTACAAAATCCTCAGGGTGTGCATACACACACCCCCCTCGTGCATACGCACAAGCCAAAACGCACTCCCTGTTTTGTGCGTACACACACACACACACCAGAATTCCTGATTTTCTGCAACTTAGGAAAATTCAATTTTTGGTACAAAACTTCCGACGTCCAAAACTTCCTCTATAAAATTCCGCTTTTTCAGACACTTTATACTGTTGTAAAGCTCTTGAAATTATCTTTAATTTGAGAAAGTTTCATTCAACTCCAAAATCCAAGGCTCAAGTTATGATCCGCCAAAGTTCACTAAAAATTTATTTTTACCAAAAGTCACCAAAACCTTTACATTTCTAAAACCTTAATACATATATAATTATTTCTCAATTAAAACATCCCCATGCTTCCAAATTCATATTCGCCTATTTTTCAAACACTCCTCATCATCAATACATACAATATCATCAATTCACTAAACAATTTTCACCCCAAATATAATCATTATTCAACAAAGTGTCATCAACACAACCTATCATCATCAATCATCACGTATCTCTATCAACCTCAATAATCAACACAACATAACTCATCATTATACATTATCATCATCAAACACCAACTCATCAATCTACAAAGTCATCATTCATCAACTCAATATCACTATAATTCTATGTTTCCATCAAGGTTACTAAACATTTGCATACTTACACATTTTCACCCTATCCTTTGGTCATCTAGCCTACGTTTTCATGAAACATTACATATTATCTACAAGAAACCAAAACCATACCTTGGCCAATTTCTTCCTAAGCCTAGAACACCTCAATTATCCACCGGTCCTCAAACTCCAAAGCTCCAACTCCTCATTAATTGAATTTTCAGCTCCCAGGATTCAATTTTAAGCTTCAAATATCTTCTAGTTTAACTCCAAATCACCCAATTCAATCTAATACAATACAAATTCACTATAATTAGCATAGGGTTTGCTAATTAATGATTCATAAAGGGTTAAGTAATTTCTTACCTTATCCACTCAAAATTGGTGTTGAACCCAATAGTTATCAGTCACTAGAGTACTCCTAAACTATCAAAATCACCAAAATCACTCAAAATTTAAACCAAATTCGTGGAAAAAGGGGGCACAAAAAAATGGGCACATGATTCAGAGGTACTCACCACATTGTTTGGATAGAATTGAAGAGGACTCCAAGACGAACGCGTGACCACATTAGTGTCAAAATTCATATTTTAATTATTTCTACTTCATTAAACTATAAAAATTAATTTTTTTAATTTTCTTTGAGTAATAATTAATTTATTAGCTAATTATTCATTAATTACTCGGGATTTACAACATAAACCACCATAATTCACAAATATTATGGTGCTCTTATGAGGCTGTCTTAATTCTAATGTCGTTTTATACCTCTTTTGTAGTGAGATCTGTCCTAAGGTGCTATATTAAATTACGACTTGAATATTTTTTATCCATTAAAATTATGTATATAGATAAAAAGTATTTTGAATATAAATTTTTATTTTTATTTTAAATTAAATACCATTAAAAAATAAATAAATTTAATAATATTTATAAATAATAAATTTGTAATTTTTAAAATATTTATTTTGATTTTGTTACACATAATTTTGTTAATATTTTATTTAATTTAAATTTATAAATTTTATATATTCTAAAAATTAAATTTTTTAGAAGAATTCTATATTAATTATGAAATATTTTTTATTCTCATCTTTTAGATTATGTCATTAAATCTATAAATTTAAAAAAATATATAAATTAGAGTAAAAGACAAATAGGTCCCTGACCTTTTTTTTGCGGACATTTTCGTCCCTGACCATTGAAAAATACTTTTAAGTCCCTGACGTCCTTAAAAGTTGGACGGATCAGTCCCTCCGTCCAAATGCCTCCATCAGACCCAACGGAAAGTGCTTGTCACGCATACTCGTCGCTTGGCAGACTTCCCTGTACGCGTGTGTCATGCGTACGCATTGCGATGAATTCTCCACTTCTCCATAAATTCTCCAATTTGCATGTTTTTTTTCCATTTCTTTCAAGCTATTCTTGCCTTCAAAACTTGAAATCACTTAAACAAAAAAAATGTTCTATAATTTTTTTAGTACCATTAGTACTCTTTAATTTAGTATCATTTTGGACTAAAATTTTTATTATTTATGACTCTTTTGTTACTTATCATTAGTATATAATAAAAATGAAAATAAAGTACAGTGAGAAGTATAATAAAAACAACAAAAAAAAACGAATAAAATTTATATAAATAAAACCAAATAAAAAATAAAAAAAGAATTTATATAAACAAAAAATAATAAAAATATCATAAAAATTAATAAAAATAAGACTTTATATTAACAATAGTTGTCATATGAATAAAAAAATGCAATAAAAATATAACATTAGAACACTAAAAAAATAATATTAAAATATTTATCATATAAATAAAGAAACAATAAAAGACATAAAAATCAAAATACGAAAGAGTACTAAAAATAATAAAAAAAATTAAAATCTTTATCTTATCGTGATTGAAACAAATCTAAAAGATTTTGATGAAAAAAAATTGGAACGACAAAGAATTATTGTAAAAATTATATGATTACTTGCATCCTTTTTATAGAAGAAAATGAAGGGTAGAGTTGGTAGAAGAGGAATGAATTTCTCATCTAATTTTTCAATTGTAATCAACCTTCCCCAACGTAAGCGCAGAAGCTAGAATGTTTTGCTTCATATGAACGTACGTTCAGAGGTGAGAGCAATTCTGGGTTCAGAGTTTCACAAAGTTGCCAAACATAAAAATGGGACGTTCAAGACACTCAAACGGACTTCTCTCTTCCCAACGTGAATCCCAAACATACCCTAAATTGCTAAATTTAATTTACGTTTCTCCCATTTGATGCCTTGATATGTTTATTTAAGTGATTTAAAGTTTTGAAGGCAACACTACTAGAAAATGGATTAATACAGACAGATTTAGTCTTTATTACAGACGGAATTTTGGTTACCGACGGATTTTGTACCTCTGTATCGTCGAAAATTATTTACCGACAGATTTTTTTCCGTCAAAAAATTACCGACGGATTTTTACCAGTTACCGACGGATTTTCCCTCTATAAATTCTCCATCCATTTTTTAGAGGCGACGAACTTTCCGACGGATTTTCTGTCGGTAATTACAGACGGATTTTTCGTCTGTAATTACAGACAGATTTTTCGACGAATTTTCCGTCTGTAATTATAGACAGATTTTCCGTTTGTAATTTGAACCTTGGAAAATCATCTCACACTCTAATTACAGACAAAAAATTCATCTGTAAATCTGTCGGTAAGGTAAAATAGAATTTTTTTTATTTTTTCAATTACAAAATAAACTTATTTTCATACAAAATAAATATAAATTTAATACAAATTTTTATCTAATTTATATTTGACTATTTATAATATTCAAAAAATAAACAAATTCATCGTATTATCGAAACATAAACGAAGTGTATTGATGCATCAACTATAATCCTCAGTGTATTGTCCAACCATACTAAATTTATCAGCTATAATTCATAACATTGTATTATATGAGAAAAATTACATTAGAAAAATCTCTACAAGCCAATCAACTAGTATCCCGCGCATGCTTTGAGTAATGTCGTGTTGCTTTATATCTCTTAATGCAATTGGAAACGGGCGAAAGTGACTGTTTCGCAACCGGTTTTGGTTGTGTAGTTTCCTTCTCAGTGGTTGTGGTAATGGCATGTTCCGAGGGAGCCGGATCACTGATGGTTGTAGCATCTGGTTTCTGCATAATCACAATAAACAATGAATCATAAATTATAGCTTAGTATAGTTATAGCAGTGAGGTAAAGTTTTTTCTTTGTCATAACTTGTAATGTAAGAAAGGACATACCTTTGGTAAAGAAATGTAAGGTCTTTGAGATGATATCTTTGCAAGAAGCTCCTCCGTGGGAGTCAGCGGCACAGTTGTCTCCGTGACAAGTACTTTCCGTTGGGTCTGACGGAGGGACTGATCCGTCCAACTTTTAATGATGTCAGAGACTTAAAAATATTTTTCAATGGTCAGAAACAAAAATATCCACAAAAAAAAAGTTAGAAACCTATTTGCCTTTTACTCTAAAAATTAATCTCTTAAAATTAATAGAAAAATAGCATTGGGCCGCTAGTAACAAATAATAAAACAAAATAAAACATTTTAAAATATCGTCATTTCATTCAATGTTGTGGAGCTGTCCATGCATGAAGCTACATGTGAAAGACGATAACAAGGGCCCCACAATCTACTGCCACTGTCTTATTCACTTGTAAAAGAACAAAAGACAGCAGTAACAGCACTGAATACACACAACACCCTCATCATTATCATTAATTTATGTAACTAAGCACATGTTTGGACTCCATCTACACATCATTTAGATATACATGACACATATCATCATATGTTATTCATAAAATAAAATCTGCTGCTGCTATAGATCTTGGCCTAGCTAGCTTAATAAGTAGCTAATTAGCTATTATGTGCTTCCTAACATATATATGGTGGCAATCAATCAGTAAATCACATCAATTAACATAATAATAATCCTACTAACTAATTAACTCCTTTAAGTTTCAGTTTGTTTGTTATTCATGATGTCAAATACAAAGCTAAAAAATATATATACAACCCAAGATAACAGATTTTTATGATATTGTTCATCATAGATAGGCCGGTGAACTATTTGGCAATTTGGCATAGGATGGAGGCACCTAACTAAGAGTAGTACTTTATAAAATTTTATTAAACTGTCGATTCACCCATCAACAGTAGTAGATATATGGTAATGCCTCAAAAGTGAATTAAAATTTAGATATTAGTTTATTCTTCGTCAAGGATTTTTTCATTTTGTTTAGCAAATTCGCACATGTAGCGGCAAAGGACAAACCATACAATATAACTATTTTTTTTTTTTTTTGGGGGTAATGATACAACAGAACTATAGTGTGCAGAATGCCAGTTTAAAAGGTAAAGGACAAACCATACAACAGTAATATATAACTTTTTGAATTTTTATAAATTTACTAAATTTTTAATTAAATTTAACAGTTTAAGTTTATAATTAGATTTTATATTTGCTAAAAATTTATAATTAGATTCATATTAGTTATTCTTTTTTTAAAAAATACAATGATCACTATTACACTCAGCCTCATTATTAATGACCATTCTGATATCTTGCCGCTTGTGGAGAATTTCCGACAACCAGACGGTTGATAAAGAGAAACATCATGAGTAAAATGAAAGAAATTTATTCTTTCAAGTGTAAACTTTAACGATGGCCTGACCATTTGTAAGCGTCAGAAAATTTTCACAATGAGCAGCACTATGTAGTGCCAAAGTCGTTGCAACGACGGCAACAGCTACTCATCTGTCATTAAATTTGTTTGGCAACTATTCCATCGATAACAATATTATCTTATTTTGTTTTTTTTTTTTTTTAATCTAATTATATGTTACTAGCCAAGGTCTCGATAACTTTAATTTATGAATAATATTTTCTAAAAAACATAATTAATTGACTACTACTTGGGCCATCAGTAATTAATTAAATTAATATTTAATACAAAATAAAATGGAATATACGTTACCAACGGTCTAAGCATCGGTAAACCAACAAAAATAATTTTGTTTATTAATTTTTTTATAACGCTTATTACCTTGACCACATCAATAAATTTAATATTAAATTACACATTTGGTCCCTATATTTTTCGGTAAAATTATAAATTGCCCTACATTTTAAAAATTTATAATTGGTTCCCTAAAAAAAATTAAAATTTTCAATTTAGTTCATGCCGTTCAATAGGGACCAATTTAATAGAATATTCTCAGCATATTCTCTATTTTAAACATGTGAACTGCACGTTTGACAATAGGGACCAATTTGTAATTTTAGTGAAAATATGGGGACTAACCATGTAATTTAACCATTTAAAAATGACAAAAAACTCCCTAGACTATCTGAACTCACCCCGGTCCTCCCCAGGTCTCTCATTCTCACTTTCTCACATTCCAAAACGACACCCCAACCCTAACGCTCTCTGTCTCTCACCTCGGTTTACCGTCACCGCGTCCGATCCACCGTATTTGTGCTCATGAGTTGGGTCTCGCCTCATTCCTCCATCTCGCCTCTCTCATCCGGCAACTTTTTCTTCTCTTCCAATCCCAATACTGAACACCGATAAATAAAAAAATACAATTCCAATCTCAAACATGCTCAAAGCGAACAATTCAATGTCTAAGAAGAAAATAGCAACAAATCAACAGAAAAATAGCAACTCGATTTATCAGTGGATCTGGTGCAACGACGGAGGCGAGAGGCACGACAATAGTGAGCCAAGGTGAGAGACAGAGAGCGCTGGGGTTAGCGTGCCATTTTGAAAAGTGAGAAAGTGAGAGTGAGAGAGTTGGGGAGGGGCGGGGCGGGTTCAGATAGCCTAGGAATTTTTTGGTAATTTTCAAATGGTTAAACTACACGATTGGTCTCCGTACTTTTACTAAAATTACAAATTAGTCACTATTGTTAAACATGTGCAGCTCACATGTTTAAAATAGAGAATATGCTGAGAATATTCTTTTAAATCAAACACTTTTTGAACAGCGGGGACTAAATTGCAAATTTTAATTCTCTTTAAGGACCCATTACAAACTTTTAAAGTGTAGGGACCAATTTGAAATTTTACAAAAAGTATAGAGACCAACTGTGTAATTTAACCTAAATTCAATTATTGAAAATTCAAAAGTCATGCCTTTTTCAATAATACGACAGTTGGACTGTCAGTAAGGGGTGTCTAATGAAATACAACAATTGGAGGTGTCGGTCAATTCTTTTACTGACACCTTGTCTATTGGTAAATTTCAAAATAGAATTAAAACGTCATCTCCTTCCTCCTCCCCCTCAACGCTGCGACTTTTAGTCAACGTTTTCTCTCCGATGGTGCTATGCTCGTCGTTCCAAGGCTACTATTGTTTTCTGTGTGAGTAGTCCTTCAATTTAGCCAATTTGTTTTTCTAATTGTGTTTATTTGATTTTGAATGTCCCTATTACTTGAGATTGATGATAACATACCTGTTGTGGTGGTTTTTGATGCTGCTATATTTGTTTCAAAGTTAAATAAGTCACCAAATTTTATTTGTCATTAGGTATTCATGTAAAATTAATAAATGTTAATGTTATCATATTAATTTAGCCAAAATATGAAATTACTATAATAATTATTGCAAAACTAATTTAAAAATAAAAATTATTTTGTAAATTATTTCATGTTTAGGATAAAAATTTGAACTAATAGGATAGAGTTCTAGGGTTGGAGAGGAGTAATGATCAGTATTGAAGGCATAGAGATTCTTCCCGTTGTTTGCTAAGAAGATTGTTTGTGTTTGCTTCATTCTTGACATGCGGAATAAGGTGAACAGAATGGTTAGAACCAATACAAGTATTTGCATAAGTACGATGTTTGTATAATTGTGGTTATGATGTAATTTTTCATATTATGTAAATAGAAATTTTGCTTATGGTGTATCTTATTTGTAGGCTAGATCTTGCCAAAATTTTTTAAAATATTTGATAAAAATTAATCGAGTCATATCAATGAAAGATAGAATCTTATTGGCACTTGTATGAGTGGTTAAGGATCCTACTAGCACTGACATAAAATCTAGTTTGGATGGAGTCTATAACAACCTATCTTTCAGATACGAGACCTTTTATAAAAAGTGGAGTTTTCTGAAAGATCAGTAAAGGAAGCACCTTTGCTATATCATCAAGAACCTCGATCTACATCACCATTATGTCATTACTAAGCTACACCTCTACTGAGATAAGCTCGACGACATAGTCACAAAGAACCTAGTTTTTAAGCCGCTTCGGTCTGGAATTTTAGATTCTGGTTTCCGTAGTTAGTCTCAGTTTGACAAGTCAGACTCGATTTGTGAGAGAAAAAAATAATATTATAATATTACTTGATCTGCTTTAGTTACAAACTGGAGATAAGTATAACTAGACTCACAGTCTACTGGTGAAGGTTAACACCAGCACTCTCTGATGATTTTAGCAATGCTAATGTCCCATCATCTATTTTCTATTCTCATGTTAATCATGTTACTAGTGTCATCTATACTAGTAGCTCAGATATTAATCTCTAGATATGTTGTTAAGTGTGTTCTGATACATCTAGTTATAGTAATTATACACCTGAGATATTTTGTTTTTATCCACCTCCCCAACCAACCAATCACGGCTCTTCCTCACCCCCCAAGACACTCCAAGACTGGTTCATTTCTTCCCTGTGGCCGAAACTAGCAAGAGAGAAAAAGAGAGAAAAGTTCTTAGTTCTTGATCTTCAAAGTTTGATTTCTTCCGAACTAAAACTCAAATCAAAATTCTAAACCAATCAAAGTGATCCTCTCTTCTTCCTCTTCAAAACCATGTATCTTTTCATGGCTGAAGTTCAGGTGAGATGGCTGCTCCCCCTCTCACTTTGCTTCGGTTTCAAGGAACTATGCATAAACATGTGTTTTCTTGGTGTTCTTCTATAGATCTCTTGCTTAGCTTGACTTGTGGGACAAGAAACTTCAATTTCCAGTAGGTTTATAGTGATGTATTCTATCTTAACATGTAGCTAAAGGTTCGTTCAGTTGGATTTTCAAGGATTTAAAGTTGTTCTTGATTGATTTTAAGAGGAAAAATTGATCTGAATACTTGGAGGAGTGACCGAATTAGAGGCAACAAACTAAGGTAGGGTTTGGTGAAATTAATCTTGATTAATTGTGTTTGAGTTATGTGATCGTTGTATGGTTTGGTCATGCTTGAAATTGATTGTTTATATGAGTGATTCTTGTTGAAATTTTGTTGAAAAATTGATGAAAATTTATGATATTCAATCCTTGAATCTTGTTCTTGAAAGCTACTGGAAACCAAACTCTAAGCCTGAACATTAATGATGAATTTATATTAAAATCAAGTGGAAATCATGGGGCTTTAGTGGCTACTAATTTATTTTGAACTATGGTAAAAATGGGTTACCGAAAAGATTGAAAAATGGATCAAAATTGAAGAAAGAATTTGATGAATTTATGAAGAACACGAAGAATACTTTGAATGTCACCAATAACACTCAAGAAAATGAAGAACATGGACGTTGATTATTTTGGAATCAAAATGTAGATATTAAAAGTTTGGGGTGGCAAGTATAAATACTAAGAGTTTAAGGGGTTAAAGTATAAATATCAAAAGTTAAAATGATCAAAATATAACTTTTATAAAATTTTAGGGGTTAAAATATAATTTTCAAAAATTTATAATAAAATATTATTAAAAATATTTAATAAAAAATTAAATATTATTATTTTATAAAAAATAATAAAATAATAGTGAGAAGACAATTTTTCTTAAAAGCCTTAGGAAGGCAACTTCAAGCTTAGAAAATACCTTCATAAAAATACTTAGGGAGTGCTAAGAACATGTTAGTAAGAAAAAGATAAAAAAAAGATAAAACGCTAAAGAAAGATAAAAACCAAAGAAAAAGTAAGTAAAGCTTTTTAAAGTCAAAGATAAATATCGATTAGGGAAGCGATCTAGAAGCAACATAGTTAGTGATTGATTTGCGTTTATGGTTAGGTATTATATGAAAAGTCAAACCGGTTCAGCATAGACTTAATGAACCTATGCTTGCAACAGGCTAATTATTCATACCGAAACTGAAATAAGCTATAAATACAAATGTTAAGAAGAGAAATAAGGTTGGAATGAAGAGGCAAAGAGAAAAGAGAAAAATGAGAAAGAGAATAAAGAGTAAAGCACTTAATGTATGTTCATCTACAGCTTTGAGGCAGTTAGATAGATGGTGGTGCGACCACAAATTCAAAGATATCATGTACTTTACCTTTGTAGGGAAACTATGATACCTACAGTTATTTTCCACTCCCAAGAGTATATATTTTTTTGCGAGTAGAAAGTAGAGGCTATCTCAAAAGAGCTGCTAAAAGTTATTATTTGCGTATTTGAATAGAAAATCATATAAAAAAAATCGTAGACTCGTGTCTGGATAAATGTCGGGAATGCAGGTAGCCAACCGACACATGAGCTCATGACCTGTACTAGGATTAGACATGCATCATTCTTGTTCACGAATCATTCTCTGATGTATTTCTCTGTGTGTGTGACTTGTTTCTTGTATATCTCTGTTTGTAATCGCTTTCTCTATTTTCTCTATTTATCTACTTTTTGTTGTAGTTTCTCTGTTTACTTTAAAATATAATACTATCTGATAAACACAACGGAACAGATTAACATGGCTAATTAGCCTGACTCTGCTAAGAACTTTCCAGTTCTTACCCCTTCTCTCCCCTTTAGATGGAAACGGGCATCATATTCTATGAAGTTAAAGAGCCTTATATTTATGAGGATCTGGTATACCATAATTACTACGTTTTTGGAGCGGAGCCTCGAGTTAGACATTATGCGTTGAGAGATTGTCCTTTCTAGCATCCTCTGACTAGCCCTCTTTTCGACCCTGATGCTCCTTATGAGTTTCCTCTGTCCTGGCTTCACCCTGACATTCTTGGTCATCCTTTTCCTTATGGTCACGCACATCCTATCCCAGCTCAACCTCTGAATTAGGCGGCACCTAAACTTATTGTACCCGACGAGCTTGAGTTGGTTGGTGATCATCTTCCTATGATACCACCGGAGTGGGATTTTCCTCCTGAGCCTATCTCAGATTTTTTGCCAAACAATGAGCCAGCACTACCGGATGATGGAGTCGTCCCTATCCAGGCAAACGAACCTGTGCTCGCGAATTGATTTGTGAGTAGCAATAGTAGTATTTCTGGTAGATCTGGGGGGTATTACTGTAATTTCTGATGATGAGGATGAGGAGGACCCAAACATGGAGATAGAAAAGGATGAAGAAATGGGTGAGCACTGATGCACCACTATTTTGTGGTGCATTCTATGCTGAATTTAGGGAATTTTATCACCTTTTTTCCCACGTTTATCCAATGAAATGACATGGTTTTGTATATTCTCCCAAATTTGTGCTTAAGTGTGAAAACATGCTTTTTAGGCCCTTAATTAGTTAATTTAATTCACCTTTGATTCCACTAGATGCCTTGATGTGTGTGTTAGTGATTTCAGGCCCAAAAGGCTAGGAATAGATCAAAGGAATGAAGAGAAAAGCATGCAAAGTGAAGAACTCATGGAAAATCAAGGATTGGGTGAATATTCATCGATGCGCACGCGTGGAAACGATGAGGTCGCACGGCGACGCGTATGCGTACATGACGCTTACGCATACATGACGTGTACGCGTGGGAAGCAAAATTGCCAAGCGACACGTACGCGTGAGCCACGCTAAACCCTAAACCCTAAATCCTAAACCCTCATTAAAGTGAAAACGCTGGAGGTGAATTCTGGGCTTCCCATGCCCAAATCCAACTAATTCTCTGAGCCTATTAGATGCAAAAATCAAGAGGAGTCAAAGGGGGGGGGGGAAGTCATAATTGAATTTTGGAGGGAATGCTTTAGTTAGTTTCTAGAGAGAGAAGCTCTCTCTTCTCTCTAGAATTAGGTTAGATGTAGATTAGGATTTCTTAGATCTAGGTTTAATCCATTCTTTGATTCACTTTTCCTTTCTAGATTATTGTTCTTCTACCTTTGCTCTCTCTTGTTTTGTACTTTACTTCTTGTAATTGTCTACTTTGTTGTTGATGCACTCTTGTTTCTTCTACTTTCCTTTAATGCAATTTATATTTGATGTTCCTTTATTGTTGATTTGAATTGTTGTTGTTAATTTCCTTGCAATTAGTAGTTGTAGATCTACTTTTCTTGTAATTTTATCTTGCTTTCCTTTTATGCCTTCCAAGTGTTTGATTAAATGCTTGGAAGGATGTTAGGGTAGATTTTTCTCCTCTTGGCTTTGGTTGAGTAATTGGAGATTCTTGAGTTGTCAAACTCTTTTGTTGATTGATAATTGGAAGTTGCTAATTGACTTGAATGACACTAACTCTAGTCTTTCCTTAGGATTTGACTAGGACTTGTGGACTCAAGTTGATTTATCCACTTGACTTTTCTACATAGCTAGAGGTTGACTAACTGGGAGCAATGGATAATTTTCATCGCAATTGATGATGATAATGAAGCTAGGACTTCTAGTTCTCATACCTTGCCAAGAGCTTTCTTAGCTATTAGTTTTATTCTTGCAATTTACTTTTCTTGTTCCTTATTCAAAACCCCAAAATATACATCTCATAACAAATAACAAGAACACTTCCCTACAATTCCTTTGAGAGACGACCCGAGGTTTGAATACTTCGGTTATTTTTATTGGGGTTTGTACTTGTGGCAAATAATTTTTTGCATGAGAGTATTATTTGTTGGTTTAGAAACTATACTTGCAACGAGAATTTATTGTGAAATTCTAAACCGTCAAAAATCAACTTATCAAGCACCACGGTGACTTACCTAACGTCCACATATGATGATAATCTGATTATAGTAGGAGCATTCTTTTTATGACACTCCAGTCTAACATTAACTTATGTGTAACACCCTAATTACCCTAAGATTTACCTCATGCTGTAAAGCAAAAGATAGTTAAATGTCACAATAATTCTATGGCTTATACCATATTATATATGTATATATAGAGAAAGATAGTAATTCTAGAACCCCGATGAGAAATAAGCTAAGAAAAAACAGAGTTAGAAAAGCGCGAACGTGCACACGAAGCTACAAGCTTAAAGGCACAAGATATAGATATAAGATAATAGGGCATATGTAGATATATGAGTATAATAGTCATAAAGTACTAGCCTCATTTCACAGAGTTTACGCCAACTAGCTATATACAAACATATAGTGTTTGAAAGTTAAAAACAACATATACAATATCTCTTTCAAAGTTAGCCTTTCAGGCAAATATAGATACAAAAGTGAGAGTACTAAAAGAAAATATCCAAAAAAAACTCCAAAATATGATAAAGATCCTCCACTCTGTCACCATATCGCAACTCACCGAGGTGGGTTATGACCTGCATCCGAAAAACAACAACAAAATATGGTATGAGAACCAGAGGTTTTCAGTATGGTAACAGTGCCCAGTAATGTAAGATATAATATTCCGGGATACTAGAGGCAATCCTAGAACTTCACATGAATCATAATATTCAAGCTTATAAAATTGATAAATAAATCCTTAAACAGGTCATCTAACTTAGGAGATTTCTAATCTAGCATTTACACCGCTGTCCCACAGCCTTCGCCAGCCTAAATGCCATGCGATCCCATCGCCCCGCCTTCCGAACCTCCTCAATCCCAGTAGAAAGCAGAAGTAATAGTAATACAAGTAAAACACAAGTATAATAATGTTTATTAAGTAATTCAAGAAGCAATTAAGCATGTTATACAATTAGGCAAACAATGCAAGTCGGCAAAGCAAGAAAACATATAGAATATGCACATGATGAATGCCTGCTCTATTCGGCTGTGATATCACATTGTCGGTTAAACTGCCAATCCGACACATTCCCATGGGAATGTCACCTTTCAGTCACAAATATAAAGGGAAACCCCTGGTGCAGGAAATTAGAACTCGCACAACTGAACCAGCAAGTGCACCGGGTTGTCCAAGTAATACCTCAGGTGAGTGAGGGTCGAATCCCACGAGGATTGCCGGATTGAGCAAGCTGTGGTTATCATGCAGATCTTAGTCAGGCGAACAAAATGTTGGTTGTTGTTGTTTTAGGCACATAAGCAAAACAATAACAAAAGCAACAAAGAAATAGCAGAGAAACAATAATGAGAAATCAGTTAAGGCTTTGGAGATGCTTTATCTTTCTGGATTAACTTTTCTTACTGATTACTTCAATAAAGAATGATTCATTCAATGGCAAGGCTGTAAGTGATTAACTCATGTCCTCTCATCAAGTTAATCTCCCCTAAACCATAGCAAAACACCGTATTTGAGTAACTCATGTCCTTTCATCAAGTTAGCGGTGACTCACTATAGCCGAAGATGAAGCCCGTGCAATCCACTCTCCTTTTGTTGATCCTACTCAAAACGCCACAGACAAGGTCAGATCTTCCGGATCGGAGAATGATGCTTTATGATTCTAGCCTTAGCACCACAGAGACCTCATTTACCCATGACTAATGAGATTTTATGTCACGTATCCTAATTAGCCTATGTACTCTCTTCGAACCTGTGATGCACTCTCAAGCTGTAGCTCAATGCTATCCAGGTCAGGACTCACATGAACTCATGTAGAATAAGGGGTCATACTTCCATTCCATCCCAGATTCATAAGGTTGAAGGACCAAAATGCATCATAGAATAGAATTAAACATATATTGAAATAGAAATAGTAATATTATTAATCCATAGGAATCAGCAGAGCTTCTAACCTTAACCTAGGAGATTAGTTACTCATACTGATGGGTAAAATTTGGAAAAACGGATTTCCAATCACCCAAAACTCACCGGCAAGTATACCGGGTCGCATCAAGTAGAAAAACTCACTTAGAGTGAGGTCGATCCCACAGGGATTGATGGATCAAGCAACTTTAGTGGGTGATTAGTTTAGTCAAGCTAACATTGATGATTTGAGGTGTAAAGTGACCAACAGAATTTTAAATGACAGAAAATTTAAAGTTGCAGGAAGTAAATGTACAGAAACTTAAAGAACAAGAAAAGTAAATTGCAGAAGCTTAAATGACAATAAATGTAAATGACTGAATCTTAAAGTGCAAGAAATGTAAATTGATTGAATTATAAAAGGGAGTGGGAGCTGGGATTGCAGAATTTAAACAAGGAGAATTAAATTGCAACAAACAGATGAACTAAAGATGAATTAAATGGCAATAGATTTCAAACAGAAAGGTAAAAATGCTTGAAGGATGAAAACAGAAAGACTGATGCTTAATTTGCAGTAATTTAAAAGAAGGTTGAAGATCTCAGGGGTTGGAAGAGACTAGAAAATAAGTCTAGATCTCAAATCCTTCCTTGATCCAACAAGAACAATTGCAAATTGAAAATGGAAAAGTAAATTGCAGAAGAAAAGAGAGTTGGAAGTAGTAAACAGAATTGAAATTTAAATTCTAGAATTATGCAGAAAGCAAACAAAAGATCTCAAGGTAAGATTGAAACAGAAGTTCTTCAATTCTTCACCCAAGATTCAAAACAGAAATGAAAATTAAAAGAGAGAGCAAAATCAAAACTAAAGAGTGTAAAACTCCCTATTGGAGCCAGCCTTCTCAATGGAACTCTAATGGAGCTCACCTCCATTGAAAATGAGAATGATGCCTTTATATAGGCTTTTTACAAAATAAAATAAAATTGAAATGAAAAAAAAAATTAAATGATAATCCTAATTCTAGCTTGTTCTTGTGCCTTTGAGTGATGATGTGGGCTTTGCTTGCTTTGGATTTAAAGAGAGATGGGTTTGGTTGGCCTTGATTCAATTTGGTGAAGAATTGATTTTAATTAAAATTTTGGTTGAATTTTGGCCCAATATTGCACCTCCCAGGGACGGCTCAGTTAGAAAACCAAACTGAACACCCAATGTTGCCTTGCTTGCTTGATTTGGTGTGCGTTCAGCCTTGCCCATATTGCATGACACTAGAGCTCAGTTGGAATTTTGAACTGAGCTCTATGTCTTGGCTGTGCCAAAAGTTGTGTGCGTCATGGCATCCTTGGCCGTGTCACTTACGCCAAAATGTGAGTGATGGGGGAATGTAGCGCTCAGTTGGAAAAACCAACTGAGCTCCCTATGTGTAGTGCCTTGCTTGGGACCTCAAGCTTCCAAGTTCGAACCATAGTAGAGACATCTTGGTGTTAATTTCTTTGGAAGAGTGGAGTGCTCCTTGCTTTTGATATGAGAAGCTCCAAGTTCGAATCTGGCTGTTCCCTTTTTACTTTATTGCGCTTTGTATTTTCCTTGTGGCAAGCCCGATAAAGATCACAAAACCAACCGAGCGCTCTTGCTTCCTTTCTTTAATTGAACGCTAGGCTTTATGCTTTTATTTTGTTCTCTTTAATGAATGCTATACATGCTTTATATTGCAATGCATTAATGTAAGCTTTAACAATCAAATGATTCATGCATGCATTCATCTTTGTTAATTAATGTCAATTGTAATAACGTTAAAGCCATTTGCTTTAATAATATCTTACATGAAATTTTCCATTGGCTTTAATTAATAATGCATGTATTTCATTCATTTAGCGTTCATTTCGTTGGCGTTATACATTTCATGCATGCATGCTTTTATTTATTTAATTAATAATGCTAATGCGTTCATGCATTGCATAATTATTAAACGCATGCGTACATGTGCATTAATGCATATGCCAAAGCCTCATGGTCATGGGTCACGCTTTTAAAAGCGTGGCCTAAGGTTCCAAAGCGTGCTCAATTTCAAAGTGTGCCCAAAATTTTTCTTTTTTTCTTTTTAGCTTATTTTGTGCTCTTTTTGCTTCTTTTTCTTCTTATTTTCTACAAAATTTATAAAATCAAAAGATGAAGGAAATATACCATTTAAGCACAAAAGAATGCAATATTTAAGCACTAATTATCAATTTCTTGTATGAAAAAGCATAGAAAAACATGACATGGTGACATATCATCACATACTTTACAGGAAGTAATGTATGATATGTTTTGAGGGGCTGAAGATCCTAAACATGGGTGATTTTTGCCTATATATACTAACCTAATAATTAAACATTATAAAAATGATATAAACAAAGCAGAAAGGTGAGAAAATCCACTTCTGGGCCACTTAGTGAGTGTTTAAGCTGAGCTAGCGCCTAACTTGGATGAGTGGGTGTCCAACACCCACTAGGGGGTGTCCATGCTGCCTTGATGCTCCCATGGTGGCATTGAACACCAGTCTTGGGTGTTCAACGCTAGCTTTGGTCCTCTTGGAGCGTTGAATGCCAGAAAGGGGGTAGTTTGGGCGTTCAACGCCTATTTTGGACAGTCCAATCGAATAAAAAGTGTAAGTCAGCTTTCCAACGCCGTTGAGAATGTGTTAATTGAATTTCTGTAGCTCCAGAAATACTCGTTTGAATGCATGGAAGTCAAAATCAGAGAGCATCTGCTATGCTTTCCTTGCCTCAGAATCAGACTTTTCCAGAACTTGCTAAAATCACCCAAAATTTACCTAAAATCATAAGAAAAACACAAAAGCTCAAATTAGTATCCAAAAAGTGATTTTTGCATTAAAACCAACTAAAACATAATAAAACTTAACAGAATATACTAAAAATAGTAGGAAAATAACATCAAAAGGCGTATAAAATATCCACTTATCAACCCCCAGGGATTAGTGCCCGGCTCACTCTATGACTCGAAAGGATGCGAGCGGGATACTTAGCCACGCGGGATTAACCATCATCCTTACGCAGCCGCCGTGACCTCGACAAGCGGGATTAACCACTGTCCTTGCTAGGCGCATAACGTCACAACAATATCAGTAACTTTTTAGAAATCATTCTTATTACTTAGTAAAGTCATCATTCAATCCTGAGTCCTAGACTCATCTCAAACATCGTCAGCCCGTAATTCCACAACTCATCAAATTAATCATTGTTACAGTACTCCACCATCTCACTCAACTAATCCATCTTTAGTACTCCAGAAACCTAACTCTTCATCTTCTAAATTCATACAAAAATTCCCTAAATTAAGTTACTAACTCATCTTTAGTAATATTAGGACCTAAGCACTAGATAGTATTCTTAAACAACACTTAAAGAATGTTTGGAAAGCTAGAGAACTTTTGAAAATGAGAAAAATAATTTTTCAGCAAAACAGGGGTCTCACATACGCAAGCTTCTGTCTCTTGTACGCATGCATAGAAAATTGGGTGTCCACAAACGCAAACCTGAGTGAAATGCTCGCGTCGCGTGTTGAAGCTCGCGTACGCAAGGGTCAAAATTTTGGTAGTTCGCGTACGCATGTAGTGCCTACGTATGCGAGATGCCCAACCCAAATGGAATGCTCGCGTCACGTGCACTGTGTCGCGTACGCAACCCTTACTAGACTCAGAAATTTTTCAATTCTATAGAATTTCAGTTTTAAACACCAAACTTTAACGGTCATAACTTCCTCTACAAAACTCCAATTTTCTCAAACTTTATATCATTTTTAAGCTATTGAAATAACCTTTAATTTAGAACAAAGATCATTAAATTTCAAGGTTTAAGGCTCAAGTTATGATCTGCCAAAGTTTGTCAAAAATCAAGTTTCACAAAATCCAACAATGTTATCTAATTTTCAAAACTTTGAACTAAACCAACTCCAAACCACAACATGTATCAATTCACATCAGAACTTACCATTTTGTCTCAAACCACCACGCTTACCAAATTTCCATTTACAATGCATTATCCTCATAATTCTCAACCCCAATCATCAAATTCCTCACACTAAAACCATTTCTCAACCAACACACTCATCAAATATCATTCTATCATTACCAATCATCATAATTAGCATTATTCAACCTCAATCTCAATATTTTACACCATGTACCAGCAACAACAACATAGTTTATTAAAATCATCAAAATCCATCAAATTATCATACATCATCATTTCAATAAATTTCAACAACCAATTCAATCCTATTCTAAGGTCCACTAGCCTAAGTGTCCAGAAATATTACATATTACAGAGAGAAAACCAAAACCATACCTTGGCCGATTTCAATATGCATTAAACCACCAATATGACTGCAATCTAATCAATTCTTCAAGCTCCAAGCATCAACCAATCCACCAATCAACTCCAACAAGCATCAACAATCAAATTTTTCAAGCTATAGACATTAATTTACCACAAATCAATACCTAGGGTTCCTAAATATACAATTTTACAAGAGATAAGAGCAAGCTTACCTTACCCATAATTGATTAGGATAAAATCCAATAGAAACCAAGTGCTAGAGTGTACCTAAATACCAAAAATCACAAAAATCTACTCAAATCAAAACCCAAAATTTCAAAATTCATAGAGCTTAAGAATGGGAAGAGAGTTTAAAAATCTTTCCAACAAAAGTTAGATAAAACTAACGGGCTCGGCAAGAGCTTCGCGTAGCCGCAAACGGCACGCGAATCAGAGCATCGTAGCTCGAGTTATGGTCATCAGATGTTGATTGTGAATAGTAACTTCCCCCCTTCTCTTCTGTCAACTCTTTCAGCTGTGATTTTGGTGTGTAAGTGATAAACGAGGCTGAATGAGCTTCATTTTAGAGTATTTGTATGTTGGACTTAGGCCCAGTCCAATCCATTAGCGTTTTTTGACCATTTAGCCCAATTTTGGGCCAAACTTTTAGAATTAGTGCCCGATTTTTAATTTTAAATATTTTTCTAAGTTTTTCTACTGTTATTATTATTCTTACACAGTATCAGACAGAGTTAAGCCGGTATTGTTGGCTAATTTACCGGTATGCGTTTGTACGCAATTTTCACAGAAAATTATGTTTTCCGACTCAGAAAAATCTACTGATTCCAAATATCATATTTAAAATTTTTAATTAATATTTTAAGTTTTTGGAACCTATTTTGGTCACTTAAATTTATTAATTAAGTAGTTAATTAATTGCAGTTCTTACATTATGAATAGTCTCTCACTTGTGTTAGTACACCCGAGAGTTAGGAGCTGTAAAGTTGTTAGGCTAGCCTGGGAGTAAAATTAGTGGCCTTTTAATGGGTCAGGCCCCAGGGTGTCGTGTATATATTATCTATATAAGAGTTGACGAGGATGTATACTGAGTTGATCTTTTGTAAACACTGCATGATCTGTATATGTTGTATATGATGTACATTATCAGTTATGATGTATGTTCTTTTACATTTATGCCTGTGTATGTTTATTTATATTTAATCTTTTGTTTAACCTCAACATTTTAAAAGAAAAAATTTACTCGTAAAATTGGTAACGCTCTAACAAGGCACATGCTCATATATTAAATGTTAGATAATATTTAAGAGAACAAGTTGGTGACACTTAGCTTCTTGTATGACCATGGCATACCGAGAGTTGGGTCATTACAGAGTGCACATAGATAGGGTAGGTTTGAAACCATCGTTTTTGGATGAACTCAACGGATGTATAGATTCTTGTAACAGAATATATGATTTCTTAAGGATGAAAAATATGAGGTGTTCACCGTGTGCTAAATGTAAATGAACAAGATTTAAAGGTATCAATGATGTTAGGTATGGTCTAATGATGGATGGACTTATATCAAGTTATTGGAAGCAGCTCAAAATATTTGTATTATAATTACATAGTTGGGCATGTTAGCTAGGAAAATAACAATGTTAGGCATGAAGAGATGGTGTGCGATGCACTTTATCAACCCATCCAAGTAGTGGAGGATGAGGAAGAAGAACCGAATCCCAATTCTTAGAGGTTTTACGGTATGCTTGAATCTGTGCGAACACCTCCCTAGGATAGTAGTGTTCACTCCCAGTTGTCAATTTCAACTAGAATGCTAAATATCAAGTCTAAGAATAACCACACATAGGATTTGTTTGAGAAAATAGCTGACCTAGTTAAGGAGATCACACTTAACCATCATGATTTACCCAAGAATTATTACAAAGCCAAAAAAATAGTTTCTAAGTTGGGGTTCAAAATGATAAACATAAATTATTGTTTGAATGGTTGCATTATTTACTACAAGGATGATGAGGGATTAAATGAGTGTGAATTTTTCAATTCACCTTGGCTAGACTGCAGGAAACATACCAACAATGTTTCCTTTAAAAGAGTGCATTACTTTCCTTTAATACCAAGGTTGCAAAGGTTTTATGGATAAATGAGCTCCACCCCTCACATGAGGTGGCATTTTGATAATCATCAAACTGACAATGTTATCATCCACCATTCTACGAGGAATCATGGATTCATTTTGACTAAAAATACTCTGATTTTGCAACCAAGCTTAGAATTGCTAGGCTTAAACTTTGTCATGATGGATTTGTCCCTAATATCAGCTTTAGCAACTCGTAATCTTGTTGGTCTATGATTATTATGTCGTACAATCTTCCAACCAAAATGTATATGAAAGATCCTTCTCTCTTCATAACATGTGTTATCCCTGGCCTTAAAAATCTAAAGGCTAAAAAACAAATGTATTCCATCATACTCTAATTAATGGGTTTAATGTTCTTTGTAGCCCTCGGCATTTTGACTTATGACGTAGATACTAAAACAAATTTCATCCTAAGGATTACTTTCATGTGGACAATAAATGATTTTTCTGCATACAATATATTGTCTAGTTGAATGACACATGGGAGGTTAGTTTGTCCTATTTGAATGGGGATATTAAAGCATTTTAGTTTGAATATGATGAAAAGAAGTCTTGGTTTGATTATTACAGGACTTTTACCTGAGTTATCTCTATAGACATAATGGAATTACATTTAGAAAGAATAACGAAGAATATGAGAAGCTTCCGATTAGGTTAATCAGTGATCTAATGTGGACAAGGATGCATGATTTTCCTAGAATAGTTGATGCATCAATTATAGTTTCAAGGATATCAAAATGAATATAGTTAGACTAAGAGAAGTATCTTTTGGGACCCGACTTGCCGGAAACCTCTCCTAGTATAATATTATTTTGATGTGATGCATGTTGAAAAGAGAATGTTCGATAATGTTATTCATCACACGATCATGGATAGTGATCAGAGTAAGTACAATAACAAAGTCAAGTTAGACTTTGTCGATTTTTATAGGGTCCTTATTTGAATCTAGTATTTTTGGGGGATGGAGGTAGCTAAGTCAAAGGAAATCTATGTGTTGTTCTTAGAATAAAGACAGAACCTTTGTCAAGAAAGGTTTTATGGAATGAAAATTCATTATTGCCGCGTGTTTATAGAATACTTACTTCTAGTGGCATTGAGAGAATTATCCAATCATATATGGATGTCGTTGAGTGAGTTGGGTCAATATTTTAGAGATTTGTATTTACCAACTTTAGATATGGAAGACCTACTTGTTACGAAACAAACATCTCACTCATCTTAAGTTAGAGGTAATATTTTCACATGATTTCTTCAATGTCATGGAACATTTTTCCTTTCACTCGGCATATAAGGTGTGTGTACAAGTCCTGTACAATATAGGTCTATGTATCCATTTAAAAGTCAAATAGTTGTTTGCAAGAGAACAATTAAAAACAATGTCAGAGTTGAAGGGTCAGTATCTGAGGCATATTTTTCAAAATAAATAACACATTTTTATCTATACTACGTTAAACTGCAGTCCAATCAATGCGTACAAGAGTTTGTCATAACAATGATGGTGGTGAAATATCTACTTTGGAGCACTTATTGTCGATCTTCAATCAAACCGATATTATTGAGGAAATACAAAAAAAAAATAAGTAGTTAATCTTTTTGGGATTGAGTTCAACTTACCTTCACATTCTATTGAATTAAAATAATGTTGACAAAATTGAAAGGTAATTCCAATTACTTATTTGTGCCATAATTAATAAAATTTGCATGGTAAACATCAATTAAAATTCTTATTCAGAATGTTGTATGAGGCAATTAATGGTACAAAAAGCATGCAACAATTTCCATCCTGATTTCAATTCTACATATAATTTGAGTTGTTAATATGATGTGCTAGTTTATTCTCTTCAGTTAACCATTAAAAAGCATTATATAGTATTGATAACTCCATGATTCAAATAATTGAAGTTGTAAAGAGTGCATGAGAGGGTTGAATCGTACTTGATATCATTCATTTAATTGAAATAACTTAAAATACTTCTCAAAAAGTTTACTTGAGTGTAGCAAAAATGAGATTTAGTATGTTCAGATAATATGCTAGTTTTAAGTTTAATGAAGTAGATTCAGAGATAACAGCTGTAGAAAGATGTCTTCTAAGGTATTCAGCAAACTTTAAACGTGTTTCAAATCAATTTCGGAACTATTTTAGATTTGTTAAAACGATTTATTGCTATTGAACTCTAGACAAATAAATGAACAGAGAATGAAAGAGTTAAAAGTTTTGAGAGAAAGTATACAGGCGATATATACTAATGCGGCTTAAAATGCCTACATCTAGGCCTCAAGTAAGTTGAGAGTTTCACTAATAAAATATGTGTACAAAAGATATTATTTGTATAAAGTTATACCAGGCTACAACAATAACACGGATTATGCACGGATTATGCTGGGCACAATATAAGAACTTTTAATATTATTTTTTCAAACTTTCTCAAGACCATGAAGTAACTCAATTGGATACCCCATCATCCAAAAATATTAAATATTCAGCTAACTTTCTTAGAAAAGACTCAGATTTGATACTCCACCAACCTAAGAACGTTATATAATATTATTGCATTGAATCTTCTCATGCGAAGAAATAACTTAGATTGACTAATCACCAATCTATCAAAATATTTTTATTATTGTGTATACATAATATTTTTATACATTAAAATTAGTTATGATATCAAATTTTTATATATAATACTGATTTTAGATCTAAATTTTTGTATATAAATAATAGGGTAAAGTGCTAAATTGATCCGTTATATTTGGGTGTAATCCTGTTTTGATCCCTAAGGTTTAAAATGTCCTATTTGAATAAAAAAAAAAGATTCATTTAGCTTTAATGTAGTCCTGCTGTAAAGTCAAAGTCAAATAATTAACGAAGTTTAGTCTTCAAATCTAAAAAACTCATAAGAAACCTCTTCGATGGCCGAGGGGAGTTCCTGCGATGAAGGTGACGATGGCCTTGTCCTCGTTGCCGCCGGAAAACTTGCCCGAAAAAAGCGAGTTTCTGACGATGTTCTCTATGTGCTTGAACCAAGGGTAGCGACTCATGGAAATACATCCGCTGCTAATTCTGTACTTCTCGAGCTTGTACATCTTCTCCAAATTATCGACCTTGTTCTTGCACTGCTGCCACATAGCACATTTTGTTAATTATTTAATCTTAAACTCACCGTAGTACTATATTGAAGCTAAATAATTTTTTTTAAAATTTAAATAAGACACTTTAAATTTTATAGACTAAAACATAATTAAATCTAAACATAAAAAAATAATTTAATATTTTACTCTAAATAATAATTTTGAATTTGTGTACTCTCTCCTCTAGCTACCTCACACTTTTTTTCAAGCTTTTTTTATATCATTCTAGCAAGTCAAATTTAAAATAGTGCTACATGAAATGACCTTCAATCATTTGATTGGTCACGGCCCACGGGTCACCCGTAACAACTTTATAAACTTTTCTAGTTTTCTTCAGGGTAAAATGATTAGGCACATTTATATTTTCTTGTGATAGCTTTTTCTTTCATATTCTTATCCATTTTAAATTTGCTAGCTACAACACATTACGAAAGACATTTTTCATAAATGCTTAAATTTCAATATTTTGATTGCATTATGTTATCCGATTATAAAAGCACTTAAAGATAGATATCCTTGTTTATATTTAACTAATAAACTTTTAATAATCATCTCATTAATTTTTTTATATTCTGCTTTACTTTTAAACACCAATTCGGCTTCAAGTCGAGGGTGTTTGTTTTCTCGTATGGTTTTTGCAAACTTGATGGCTGTAATTAACTTTCTTGGCTTAGAATACGTACCATAGTCAAATATTATTTAGTGCACATTATTTAGCCTACTCATGTGATAATTTAATGAAATAATAAACGTTAAATATTGTTATATACATTTTAGTATTTTACCATTAGGCATGACAAGTAAAAAAAATCCAGATTTTGCGGAAAGTGATCTTCTAATTGATTAAAAAAATTGAGAGTGTAAAATATAATTTCTAACCCTTTATTATTTTTTTTTTATATTTATTTTTAATTCCACTTATAAAATTAAGGCAAATTTTTCGGTATAAATACTGCATAGACATCTATATATAGATTTTTGCTAGAGGAACGTCGAATAGACAAGTGTCCCTTGAAAGGACAGCTTCTGCGTCGCAGCAGCTACTTCCTGTATTTGTTGCAGTAGTTCAGTGTCAAGCACGTGCAATTTATAAAATTAAAGGAAGATAATTTGAGTAATTAGAATATCTGTAATTAGGTATTTAGATGGGCTATTTCATGGTACACGGATTTGATATATTTTTTGGGTCTCTTTCTTGTAAAACAATTTAAAACAAAAAAAAATTAGTTTTTATAGGTCTATTTTATTTACTGTTTTATTTTAATTTATTGTAATTGAAATAAATTCTTAATTTATTGCACCTTTGAAATAAGTTCTTAATTATCGGAATTAATTTTTAGGAGGAATTTTTTTGTTCACTACTGAAATTTAAAATTGTGTTATTTTATATGTAATGGCTTTACGTTTTGATAAAATTTAAAATTTTTTTAATACCAATTGAAAATAAAAATTTATAAAAAATTTACTTATATCCCTAACTGAGGAAAAACGTTAACAATATAAGTATGTATGAGTAATTATTTTATGTCGTCACTAATTTTTGTGCAACTTTTTTTACTTATTCTCTCATATATATATAGCTAAGGTAGGCAATTTGTTAAAATTAATCTTTGTACTATATTATTTTCAAATTTTTTAAATAAATATATAATAATATAACTTTATTATTCTTTTACGTTGCGAGTGAATTATAATCTATTAGAATAATTAATTAGTCTATATTAATTTATTTTTGTTTAATTTTTTATTTGATATGATTAATTATTATATATGTGTTTTGATTTTCTGTTCAACTAATAGTTATTTTTTTAGTTAAAATGAATATAAGAAATTAAAAATATACTTGTTTAGACTGAAGTACAAAGCCAAAAATAGATATAGATAAAAGGTTGATTTTTACACCAATAAATTTGAGTTAGTTAATGGAGAGTTGAATAAATATTTTTAAAATGGACAAATTCTATCTAGTTCAGAAACCTTTTCTGTTGTCCACGTGATGAAGGAAATATTTGAATAAAGAATTATTTATGTTATTACTAATTAGGCTAAAATAATTAGAGACTTTAGTATAGGTTGAATTTTTTTTGTATTATTATGTAAAATTTCACATATTATGAGTTGCTTAAACTGAAGTACGAAACCAAAAATGTCAAGTTTTACATAATAATACCCAAAAAAAACCTAACTTATACTGAAGTCTCTAATTATCTCAGCTTAATTAGTAAAAACATAAATAATTTTTTATTTGAATATTTCTTTCATCACGTGAACAACAAGAAAGGTCTATAAATTAGGTAGAATTTGTTCTATCTTAAAACATTTGTCCATTTCTCTATTAACTAACTTAAATTTATAGATGTAAAAATTAACCCTTTATCTATATCTATTTTTAGTTTCGTACTTTAATCTAAGCAGGTGTATTTTTAATTTTTTTATATTCATTTTAATTAAAAAATAATTATTAGTCGAACAGAAAATCAAAACACATATATAATGATTAATCATATCAAATAAAAAATTAAACAAAAATAAATTAATATATTAATAATATGATACAATGATTAATTCTAACAAATTGTCTATCTTAGATGAATATATTAATAATAATTTGTTACCGTATGTATTTAAAATTTATGATTATATATAAAATTATAATTATATATGAAAATGAGAGAATAAGTAAAAAAAGGTTGCACAAAAATTAGTGACGACAGAAAATAATTACTCATACATATTTATATTATTAACATTTTTTCTCAGTTAGAGATATAAGTAAATTTTTTATAAATTTTTATTTTCAATTGATATTAAAAAAAATTTTAAATTTTACCGAAACATAAAGCCATGGCATATAAAATAACACAATTTTAAATCTCAGTAGTGAACAAAAAAATTCGTCCTAAAAATTAACTCCGATAATTAAGAATTTATTTCAAAGGTGCAATAAATTAAGAATTTATTTCAATTACAATAAATTAAAATAAAACAGCAAATAAAATAGACCTATAAAAACTAACTTTTTTGTTTTAAATTGCTTTACAAGAAAGAGACCCAAAAAACATATCAAATCCGTGTACTATGAAATGGCCCATCTAAATACCTAATTACAAATATTCTAATTACTCAATTATCTTCCTTTAATTTTATAAATTGCACGTGCTTGACACTGAACTACTGCTACAAATACAGGAAGTAGCTGCTGCGACGCAGAAGTTGTCCCTTCAAGGGACACTTGTCTATTTGGTGTTCTTCCAGCAAAAATCTATATATGTAGATGTCTATGCAATATCTATATTGAAGAATTGTCCTAAAATTAATAGTAGGAGATTACGCTTTACTCTTTTAATTATTAAAAAAAATTGAGATGATCCATTTTTTAGTTTTGCACGTTCACCATTTAACTGTTTAAAGGTGTGGGCCACAGCTCCACTCCCTGATGAAGGAAAAAAACGATTCCGCACAAACTCACCGGCAAGTGTACCGGGTCGCGTCAAGTAGTAATAACTCACAAGAGTGAGGTCGATCCCACAGAAATTGATGGATTGAGCAACTTTTGTCTAGTGATGAATTTAGTTAAGCGAATATTTGATGATTTGGGGTGAAATTTGATTAAAAGAAGTAAAATTGTAAGGAAATAAAATGCAGAAAGTAAATTGGGCAGAGTCTTAAATTGCAAAAGAATTAAATTGCAGAAACTTAAAGTGCAAGAAATTAAAAGAGCCGAAACTTAAATTGCAAAAAAGGTAAATAACTGAAACTTAAAGTGCAAGTAATTTAAATTGCTGAATCTAAATTGCAGGAAACTTAAATTGCATGAAGAATAAAAGGGATTTGGGTAATGGGAATCAAAACAGAAATAAAAATTGCAGAAGAATCAAAACAGAATGAAAACTTAGATCAACTTTAAAATCCTAAAAGAGAAATTGACAATTGCAGTAGGATAACAAAAGCAGAAAGAAAATTTAGATCTCGATTGCTCTCTTAACAAAACAGAAAGTAGAAATTGTAGAAGAAAGAAAATCAGAAAGTAAATTATGATCAGATCTCCAACTCATAAAACTATCAATAAGAAAAATAAAAGAGAACTCCAAGATGAAGTAATTCAGACGAATTCTTTAATCCAAAGCCAAAAGATCCAAAACAGAAAAGTAAAAGTTGCAGAAGAAAAGAAACAAAACAGAAGGAAAAAATTCAGATCTGATCTCAATTCTAAAATTCTAAATGGAAAATTCCGAGAGAGAGAGAGAGCTCCTTTTGAAATCAAATTCCTATCTATTTATACACTTTCCACTTCTGGCTTCCCGTACTTGGAGTGGGGTTTTTGGCCTTGTATGAAATGGATCAGAATTGCAATTTGTTGCAGCTTCCAGGGGAACGTTGTGTTCTCAAAGTGAGCACAGTGTTCATTCATCCATGCATGCGCGTCTCTGACGCGTGCGCGTCCTTTTGCACTTTCTGCTCATCGACGCGCACGCGTCATGTACGCGTACGCATCACTATCAGTCTTCAGCCCCCAATATTCTCGCACGCCATGATGACGCGTACACGCCCTCAGTAGCGTTAACTTAGTGAGCGCTACGTTTGCTTAGTGAGCGCTGCGCATGCGTGCGCGTCCTTTGCGCATGCGCGTGGGTAGCAAAATATTCAATTCAGGCTTTAGCGCCAGCCACGCGTGAGCGTGCTTTGTCCCAGGTGCTCCATCGACGCGTGTGCGTCAAGCTTGCGTGCGTGTCATTTGCAAAACTTTGCCTCCAAATTCGAACATTCCCGAAAGCGCTGGCTTAGTGAACGTGGCGCTCTCTTTTGAAAATGAGCGCCAAACACTTCCACGCGTACGCGTCATGCACGCGGACGTGTGGGTCTTCAAAAATCGCCCCTGACGCGTAAGCGTCCGGTACGCGTGCGCATCGCCTACTGAGCGTGGCGTTCTTCATTTGAACGCTACGTTATACTGCAATGCTCTTCTTTTTCTTCACTTTTTCACCTAAAATCAACCAAACAAGAAATCAAAGTCTCACCAAAATCATAAGATTCATAATCAACAACTAAATTGTGCATAATTCTCATGATTTTGTACAAAATCAACAATGTTTGATTGGATCGATATAATCATGAAATTCCATTCCAACCACTTACTTATTGTGCAAGAAAGTGCATAAAACCTAATGAAACAAAAGAAAAATGCTTGTGAAACTAGCATAAGATGACTTGTTATCACAACACCAAACTTAAATCTTACTTGTCCCCAAGCAAGCACTAAAACATGAGAAGAAATGAGAGAAAACAGAAAAGCATACATGTCCTTATTTAGCAGGTAATTGAATTTGGTTCATGGGGTTTTATGCAGATGAACTTGAAGCTCTACTTTTGTTATGATTCAAGATTGAAATGTCCTTTTAAATGATGACTAAAGTTGCTGCTGTGAACCTTGTTATTCAACCATCCTTGGTATTTTGATCTCCTTTTGTTTTTCTGCTGAGAAGCTTACACCTTTATTTCACAGCTAAGTGTTATGTGTTGCAGCGGCCCTTTAGCTCTGTTTTTCAATCAACACATATCCACCACAGACACTTGGCTTACAATTCATCCTAAGACATTGATGCCCAGCACCTCTTTGGGTTACTAAACGCTTTGTAATTAGGTTGCTTTTGATGGTGGATTTTCGGTTGGTAATCCCGAATTAGTTAATCCAAGTTACCAAGTTTTAAAATACTCCTCAGAACCTAATAATCCAAGCAAATCCTAATACAATAGTATCACAGGTATGTGTCCTAGGGTCCAAGCTATTGGTGTCTAGCCTTATTATCTGTTTCTTTCATTTTTGGTTGCTAATTCTTGGCTTTTCTTCTTTTCTTTTTCTTTTTCCAAGGATAATTATTAATCAAGAGTTCACAAGCAGCAGCCTATCATACTATAAAAGAGCATTATAACCTTTATCCTTTATTAATGAGCTTACTTTAACAAACATACATATATACCACCACTGAACTTTGTTATCATTCCTACTACATTGGACATTTACTTTCTGTTTCAATATTTTCTCTTATTTATGCAGGAGGAACAAGACATATATTCAAGTGGATGAAATGATGCAAACATTCTGGCTAGATCACTTAATTGAGTAATGACAAGACAGTAGTCAAACAAAATGCAGATAAGGGTAACCTATCAGAGAGGGATACAATTAAACTTCCATCCAAAACATAGCAAGATATAAACAGTTGAGTAACAATACAACCTTTTTGGTATCTTCTTGCTTAGTCTTTCATCCTCCTTTCTTAGCTTCTGTGCTTTGCTTGCTTTTGGTGTATTGTCCTTCCAAAAAGGTTGAATAATTTTCTGCAATGGTAGTGGAAGTTGCTTGTCCCCCCAAGCACTTGAAAAATGGTCAATATGCATGAATGTTTGTAGGTTTTTTTGAATTTACTTTGGTGTGTGAACACCAAACTTAGTCCCTTGCCAGTATCTCTTATGCAACAATTCATCCATATATATATGAAACCCTGTGCCTTTTCTGAAGGGAGCAAAACTAAAAACTAGAAAACAGATAATGGTTGAGTAGTTTCCCAGATTGTTTGGACCTAGTAACCAATTATGCAAAGGGTTGAAATGTGTTTTTAAATGAAATTTTTGGTGGAACACCAAACTTAGCATCCTTCATTAACCCTTAAATTGTCTTGGTGTGCAACACCAAACTTAGATCCTTGCAATCCATATAAATATACTTAACCTTTTTTATTGAAATAGTTAGGAAAAGAAAACTACCTTTGGTTAGGTTGCCTCCCAACAAGCGCTTGTTTATCGTCATTAGCTTGACATCCTCCTTCTTTGTTTATCCTAACTCATGAACACTTTCTTTTTTGTTCCAAGATCCTCCCAGATAATGCTTGGCTCTTTGACCATTTGCTGTGATTATGTCCTTTGTTGCTTCATTCAGAAGTTCAAGGCTTCCATGTGGGAAAACCTTGGTTATCAGATAGGGGCCAGTCCATTTGGATTTGAGTTTTCCAGGAAAAATTTTTAGCCTGGAGTTATATAAGAGCACTTGTTGTCCTGGTTTGAACTCTCTTTTCAATATTTTCTTGTCATGCCACTTTTTAGCTCTCTCCTTGTATATCTTTGCATTCTCATAAGTTTCCAATCTGAATTCATCTAGCTCATTGAGTTGTAGTAGCCTTTTCTCTCCTGCTACTTGAGAGTCCAGATTGAGGAGCTTAGTGGCCCAGCAAGCTTTATGTTCTAACTCCACAGGAAGGTGACATGATTTCCCATAGATTAGCTTAAAGGGTGACTTTCCAATTGGAGTTTTGAATGTTGTTCTATATGCCTACAGAACATCATCCAATTTTCTTGCCCAGTCTTTCCTTATAATCCCCACTGTCTTCTCTAGAATTTTCTTCAGCTTTCTGTTTGCCAATTCAGCCTGGCCATTGGTCTGAGGGTGATATGGTGTGGCTACCTTGTGAATTACTCCATATTTGTGGAGCAGCTTTTCCATCTGTCTGTTACAAAAGTGGCTGCCACCATCACTAATAAGGATTTTAGGCACCTCATATCTAGTGAAGATGTGTCTCTTAAGAAATTGAAGAACAATTAGTGCATCACAGGTAGTTGTTGCTATGGCTTCCACCCATTTGGAGACATATTCCACTGCTACCAGAATGTATTTGAAGGAATAGGATGGAAGAAAGGGGCCCATGAAATCTATACCCCATAGATCAAACAGTTCCACTTCCAAGATGAAGTTTTGAGGCATTTCATTCCTCTTTGTCAACCCTCCAGCTCTTTGATATTCATTGCATTGGTGCACAAACTCTCTGGCGTCTTTGAATATAGTTGGCCAATAAAATCCACTTAGAAGCACCTTAGCTGCTATTCTTTCTGACTCAAAATGTCCACCATAAGCTGAACCATGACAGTGCCACAATATGTCTCTCATCTTCTTTCAGGAATGCACCTTCTAATCATCTCATCTGGACACCTCTTGAACAAAAATGGCTCATCCCACAAGAATTTCTTGGCTTCATTACACAGCTTCTTTACTTGTTGCTTGGTAAAATTTTGAGGAATCTTCCTTCCCACCTTATAGTTTGCAATGTCAGCAAACCAAGGTGCCTGCTGGATTTGAAGAAGATATTCATCTGGCAATTTTTCATTCACTAGTTGTGGTGTATCTTGGTTAGCTTCTTGTGATAGTCTTGACAAATGGTCTGCCACTTGGTTCTCATTCCCTTTTCTATCTCTCACTTTAATGTCAAATTCTTGTAGCAGCAACACCCACCTAATAAGCCTTGGCTTTGAATCCTGTTTAGACATGAGATACTTGAGAGCAGCATGATCAGTATATACTATAACCTTTGAACCAATCAAGTATTATCTAAATTTATCAAATGCATATACAATTTCCAAGAGCTCTTTCTCAGTGGTGGTATAATTTTTGTGTGCTTCATTCAACACCTTACTTGCATAGTATATAACATAATGCAGCTTGTCTTTCTTTTGCCCCAATACAGCACCAAAGTCACTTGCATCACACATGAGCTCAAAAGGCAATTCCCAATCTGGGGGTATGATGATTGGTGTTGTAATGGGTTTTCTTTTTAAAGTTTCAAAGGCATACTTGCAGTTGTCATCAAAGATGAAAGGATTGTCAATCACTAGCAAATTGCTTAATGATTTTGCTATTTTTGAAAAATCTTCGATGAATCTCCTGTAAAAACCAGCATGTCCAAGAAAACTTCTTGCTACTTTCACATTAGTAGGTATAGGAATCTTTTCTATGATTTCTATTTTAGCTTTATCAACTTCTATACCTTTGCTTGAAACTTTATGCCCAAGAACTATTCCTTTAGGAACCATGAAATGGCATTTCTCCCAATTCAATACTAGATTAGTTTCTTGGCATCTTTTCAAGACAAGAGTTAAATGATGCAAGCAGGTATCAAATGAATTGCCAAAGACAGAAAAATCATCCATGAAGACTTCTAAGAATTTTTTCACCATGTCAGAAAATATAGAAAGCATACATCTTTGAAAAGTTGTAGGGGCATTGCACAGCCCAAAGGGCATCCTTCTGTATGCAAAGATTCCAAATGGACATGTGAATGAGGTCTTTTCTTGATCCTTGGGATCTACCACTATTTGATTGTACCCAGAATACCCATCCAAGAAGCAGTAATAGGCATGGCCAGCCAATCTTTCCAGCATCTGATTAATGAAAGGGAAAGAAAAATGATATTTCCTTGTAACCTCATTCAGCCTTCTATAATCTATGCACATCCTCCACCCTGTCACTGTCCTTTTGGGAATAAGTTCATTCTTCTCATTGAAGATGACAGTCATGCCACCTTTCTTTGGCACCACTTGAACTGGTCTTACCCAAGAGCTGTCAGAGATTGAGTATATGATTCCAACATTCCACAGCTTCATCACTTCTTCTTGAACCACCTCCTTCATGGCTGGGTTAAGCCTTCTTTGGGGTTTGGTGCATGAAATTGTGATTCACACTTTTCACAACTCCGGTGCAACTAACCTGCAAGTGCACTGGGTCGTCCAAGTAATAAACCTTACGTGAGTAAGCGTTGATCCCACGGAGATTGTCGGCTTGAAGCAAGCTATGGTCATCCTTGTAAATCTCAGTCAGGAGGATTCAAATGGTTATGAGGTTTTAATAATTAAAATACAAATAAAACATAAAATAAGAGAAAGTTACTTATGTAATTCATTGGCGGGAATTTCTGATAAGCGTCTGGAGATGCTTTATTGCCTCTGAACCTCTGCTTTCCTATTGCCTTCTTCCAACCATGCGTGCTCCCTTTCATGACAAGGTGTAGGATCCTCTCAGTGAAAATGGTCCTCTACGGTTTCTGCACGGCTAATCAACTGTCAGATTTCTCGTCTCGGATGAAAAATACCAGGTACAGCTATCGCATGGATAATCATATGTCGGTTCTCGCTAGTGTCGGAATAGGATCCATTGATCCTTTTGCACACTGTCACTTGCGCCCAACATTTGCAGGTTTGAAGCTCTTTACAGTCATCCCTTCCCAGATCCTACTCGAAATAGCACAGACAAGGTTTAGACTTTCCGGATACCAGGAATGGCTGCCAATGGTTCTAGCCTATACCACGAAGATACTAATCTCACGGCCTCGGTCCGTGTATTAGATACCCAAGAGAATATGCTCTAACTGTCGTCCAATAACTACGTTGAACATCATGTAGACCGCTTGTGGTTGTCAGGCACGCGGATCTTGGCTAAGCGAGTAATGAAGATAGTGGGTGATTGTCACGGGTCACCCCTTCATTCTGACTTAACTGAATTAAGTACAAGAGTATATCTTGGAGAAGAAGTAGGTGTGAATTGAAGGAAAAACAATAGTACTTGCATTAATTCATGAAGAACAGCAGAGCTCTACACCTTAATCTATGGGGTGTAGAAACTCCACCGTAGAAAATATATAAGTGAAAGAAGGTCTAGGCATGGCTGTGAGGCCAGCCTCCAAATGTGTACAATATGATTAAAGTCTTCCAAAGATCTCTTGAATACAATAGTAAAAAGTGCTATTTATATTAAACTAGTTACTAGGGTTTATAGAAAATAAATAACTAAGTGCAGATAGTGCAGAAATCCACTTTCGGGGCCCATTTGGTGTGTGCTTGGGCTGAGCATTGAAGCTTTTTCGTGCTTAGGCTGTTCTTGGAGTTAAACGCCAGCTTAGATGCCAGTTTGGGCGTTTTACGCCAGTTTTAGTGCCAGTTCTGGCGTTTTACGCCAGAATTCTTTAGTGTGCGTTTGGACGCCAGTTTGGGCCATCAAATCTCGGGCAAAGTATGAACTATTATATATTGCTGGAAAGCCCAAGATATCTGCTTTTCAATGCAATTGAGAGGCACCAATTGGACTTTTGTAGCTCTAGAAAATTCACTTCGAGTGCATGAGGGTCAGAATCCAACAACATCTACAGTCCTTTTTTAGCCTCTGAATCAGATTTTTGCTCAGGTCCCTCAATTTCAGCCAGAAAATACCTGAAATTACAGAAAAACACACAAACTCATAGTAAAAACTAATAAAAATATAATAAAAAGTAACTAAAACATACTAAAAACTATGTAAAAACAATGCCAAAATGGGTATAAATTATCCGCTCATCACAACACCAAACTTAAATTGTTGCTTGTCCCCAAGCAACTAAAATCAAAATAGGATAAAAAGAAGAGAATATACAATAAATCTCAAATATCAATGAAGCTCAGTTCCAATTAGATGAGCAGGGCTAGTAGCTTTTTGCTTCTGAATGGTTTTGGCATCTCATTTTATCCTTTGAAGTTCAGAATGATTGGCATCTATAGGAACTCAAAATTCAAATAGTGTTATTGATTCTCCTAGTTCAGTATGTTGATTCTTGAACACAGCTCCTTTATGAGTCTTGGCCGTGACCCTAAGCATTTTGTTTTCTAGGTATTACCACCGGATACACAAATGCCACAGACACATAACTGGGTGAACTTTTTCAGATTGTGACTCAGCTTTTCTAGAGTCCCCAGTTAGAGGTGCCCAGACCTCTTAAGCACACTCTTTTTGCTTTGGACCACGACTTTAACCGCTCAGTCTCAAGCTTTTCACTTGACACCTTCACGCCACAAGCACATGGTTAGGGACAACTTGATTTAGCCGCTTAGGCCATAATTTTATTCCTTTGGGCCCTCCTATCCATTAATGCTCAAAGCCTTGGATCCTTTTTACCCTTTCCTTTTGGTTTAAAGGGTTACTGGCTTTTTCTGCTTGCTTTTTCTTTTTTTCTTTCTTTTTTCTTTAATTTTTTTCGTCATATTTTTTTTCGCAAGCTTCTTCTTTTTCACTACTTTTTCTTGCTTCAAGAATCAATTTTATGATTTTTCAGATCATCAATAACATTTCTCCTTTTTCATTATTCTTTCAAGAGCCAACAATTTTAACATTCATAAACAACAATATCAAAAATATGCACCGTTCAAGCATTCATTCAGAAAACAAAAGTATTGCCACCACATCAAAATAATTAGATTATTTTCAAGATATAATTCGAAATTTATGTACTTCTTTTTCTTTTTCAGAAAACATTTTTTTCATTTAAGAAAGGTGAAGGATTCATAGGACATTCATAGCTTTAAGACATAGACACTAAACACTAATGATCATGTAATAAAGACACAAACATAGATAAAACAACTTCATAGAAGTGGAACCTCGGGGATCACCTTTTTCTTGGCCACAACTTCATAGAAGTGGTCTTGATGGACCTTTGAGATGAATCTCTCCATCTCCCATGACTCGGAGGTGGAAGCAATTGCCTTCTCTTTCCTCTTTCTAGAGGTTTTTCTGGCCTTAGGTGCCATTAGTGGTTATAGAAAAATAAAAAGTAGAGCTTTTTCCACAACAAACTTAAAATGTTTGCTCGTCCTCGAGCAAAAGAAGAAAGAAAGGAGGAGAAGAAGAATAAATGGAGGAGATGGAGGTGAGGAGTGGGTTCGGCCAAGGGGGTTTAATTGTGTAAGATGTGTGAAATTGAAGGTGGTAAGGAGGGGTATTTATAGGGTAAGAGAGAGGGAGAATTCGGTTATGAAGGGGTGGGTTTGGGAGGGAAATGGTTTGAATTTGAATGGTGAGGTAGGTGGGGTTTTATGATGGATGGATGTGAGTGGTGAAGAGAGTATGGAGAAGAGAGTAGGATTTAATAGGTGAATAGTATTTGGGGAAGAGGTATTGATTGGATTGGTCAAGGATATTTGGGGAAGAGTGTTATGGAAAAGTGTGAAGAAGAGAGAAGAAGAGGTGGCGTAGGTGGGATCCTGTGGGGTCCACAGATCCTGAGGTGTCAAGGAATTCTGCTTCCTGCACCATTCTGGCATGTAAACGCCCACTGTGTGCCAATTCTGGCATTTAACACCAGCTTTGCTACCTTTTCTAGCGTTAAACTCCAGTCTGCTGCCCCTTTCTGGCATTTAACGCCAGTCAGACACCCTTTTCTGGCGTTAAACGCCAGTCTGTCTACCATTTCTGGCGTTTAAAACCAGCCAGATGCTAGACACCCTTTTCTGGTGTTAAACGCCCAGAATGCTGCCCATTCTGGCGTTTAACACCCAGAATGCTGCCAAACTACGCGTTAAACGCCCATTCTGCTATTCTTACTGGCGTTTAAACGCCAGTAAGCCTGTCCTCCAGGGTGTGCTATTTTTGATGCTATTGTTTGTATTGCTTTAATTCTGTAGTTATTTTTGTGACTTCACATGATCATCAACCTAAAGAAAATATAAAATAACAATGGAAAATAATTATATAAATATAATTAAATAACATTGGGTTGCCTCCCAATAAGCGCTTCTTTAATGTCAATAGCTTGACAGTAAGCTCTTAGAGAGCTTCACAGAGACTCAGAGCTTAATGTTGGCTCCCAACACCAAACTTAGAAGTTGAGTGTGGGGGCTTTGTTTGACTCTGTATTGAGAGAAGCCTTTCATGCTTCTTCTCCATGGTTACAGAAGAAGATCCTTGAGCCTTAAACACAAGGAAGTCCTCATTCAATTGAAGGACTAACTTTTCTCTGTCCACATCAATCACAGCTCTTGCTGTGCCTAGGAAGGGTCTTCCAAGGATAAGGGATTCATCCTCTTCCTTCCCAATGTCTAGGATTATGAAATCAGCAGGGATATACAGGCCTTCAACCTTCACTAAGACATCCTCTACAAGTCCATAAGCCTGTTTTCTTGATTTGTCTGCCAATTCTAATGAGAATCTAGCAGCTTGTACCTCAAAGATCCCTAGTTTCTCCATTACAGAGAGTGGCATGAGGTTTATTCCTGACCCTAGGTCACACAGAGCCTTCTCAAAGGTCATGGTGCCTATGGTACAGGGTATTAAGAACTTTCCAGGATCCTGTTTCTTCTGAGGTAATTTCAGTTGAACCAGATCATTCAGTTCATTGATGAGCAATGGAGGTTCATCCTCCCAAGTCTCATTACCAAATAGCTTGGCATTTAGCTTCATGATTGCTCTTAGATACTGAGCAACTTGCTCTTCAATAATGTCTTCATCCTCATCAGAGGAAGAATACTCATCAGAGCTCATGAATGGCAACAATAAGTTCAGTGGAATCTCTATGGTCTCTGTATGAGCCTCATATTCCTTAGGTTCCTCATTGGTGAACTCCTTAGTGGCCAGTGGACGTCCATTGAGGTCTTCCTCACTGGAAATCACTGCCTCTTCCTCCTCTCCAGGTTCGGCCATGTTGGTTATATTTATGGCCTTTCACTCTCCTTTTGGATTCTCTTCTGTATTGCTTGGGAGAGTACTATGAGGGAGTTCAGTAACTCTTTTGCTCAGTTGACCCACTTGTACCTCCAAATTTCTGATGGAGGACCTTATTTCAGTCATGAAACTGTGAGTGGTCTTGGATAGATCAGAGACTATGATTGCTAAGTCAGAGAGGCTCTGCTGAGAATTCTTTCTCTGTTGCTCAGAAGATGATGGAAAAGGCTTGCTATTGCCAAACCTATTTCTCCCACCATTATTATTATTGAAGCCTTGATTAGGCTTCTTTTGATCCTTCCATAAGAGATTAGGATGATTCCTCCATGAAGATTTGTAAGTGTTTCCATAGGATTCTCCCATGTAATTCACTTCTTCCATTCCAGGATTCTCAGGATCATAAGCTTTTCCTTAAGGGGAGGCTTCTTTAGTACTGCCTGATGCAGCTTGCATTTCAGTCAGACTTTGAGAAATCATATTGACTTGCTGAGTCAATGATGCTAGGGCATTTTGGCCAGTTTCACTGACCTTTTCTTTACTGTTTTAGGGTAGTTTCATGCATTTTCTTAGTTAATAAGCAAGTTTTAGGTAGATAATCACTTACATCTTGATTTAAGCAAACATTGTGAATTTTATACGATTTTATGAGAATTATGCATGAATTGAATGATAAAATGGATGATGCATGATCTCATGAGTTAGAACCTAGCTTTGATGCACATTACTTGCTTGATTTCAGGACAAAGGAAGCAAGAAAGATGCCACGTTAATAGCCATGTTAGTCTAACTAACGTGACCATTAACATGGAATGGGAGCAAGCTTGCAACGTTAATGAGAAAAGTGATTTCCAATAACGCTTTCAAAAGCCATTATAGCCCACGTTAGTTGCCACGTTCACTACATTAACGTGGAAGCTAATGTGGAGGAGAAGTAAAGCTCCAACGTTAGTGGTAAAAGTGAATACCACTAATATTGGAAAAAGGGGCACGCTTAGCCACGTTAAGAGCCACGTTAATTACATTAACGTGAACTCTAACGTGGAAGGAACAAAGAAGTGCCAACATTAGTGACACTCACCTTTGTCACTAACATTGGACCAAGCCACTATTAGCCACGTTAGTTGCCACGTTAATTACATTAACGTGGAGGAAAGAATTGATGAGCCAATGTTAGTGACACTCACCTTTGTCACTAACGTTGGAGATTGCAATCACCACCATGTTAGTGGCCACGTTAATACAATTAACGTGAGGCACTAATGTGAGAAGGGGCATTTGGAGCATTAGTGACAAAGGTAAGTGTCACTAACATTCTCAAAGTTGAGGCATGCCCACGTTAAGGGTCACGTTAGCTACACTAACGTGGACACTAACGTAGGGAGGAAGGGCAACAAGCAAACGTTATTGGAAAAGGTGAGTGCCAATAACGTTTGCGAAGGACCAAGAGGCAACGTTAGTGGTCACGTTAGTGCCACTAACGTTGAAGTTAACGTGGACCATCTTGGGTTAGGAACGTTAGTGAAAAAGGTGATCGTCACTAACGTTCACGAACCCACATTTTCACTTAACGTTAACACCACTAACGTCCTAACTAACGTCCATGCCTAACTCACACTTTCTCTGCAAGCAAAGCTGAGCCCACTGAAGACTGCAACTGCTTCAACTAAAGATCCAAAGGCCCATATCCAAGACTTAAAGAGCCAACTAGAAGATCAGAAGAGTAGTATATATAGGAGTAGTTTTGAACTAGTAAGAGAGCTTTTGGGCATTGGGAGAACTACTCTCTGTATAATTTTACTTTCTCTGCAACTTCTAGTTTTACTTTTAGAATGTATTTTTCATCTTTGCTTTCCATTTCCATAGCCATGAACAACTAAACCTCTTTCATTGAGTTAGGGAGCTCTGTTGTAATTTGATGGATCAATAATAGTTTTCATTATTCTTCTTCTTTCTTTTCTCTTGATTTTACTAGAAAGCTTTCAATCTTCATCCAATTGGGTAGTTGTCTTGGAAAAGAAGCTATTCATACTTGGATCTCTTTGGAACCTTGGAAGAGGAATGAAGAGATCATGCTAGAAATGCTTTCTCATATTGGACCAAATTGGGGTTTGGACGGATATAGTGACATATAATTCTTCCAATACTTTGATTTGGAAATACATGTGGTATAATCAGTGACCATACTTCATCTCTTCTCATGAGCAATTAGACCAAGGAATTGGATATTGTTCAAGATTTGAGAGATTCAATTACCAAGGAATTAGAATTCAATCACTTAAGATTGCCAAGGAGATCAATGAATGCATTGATTGAGGAAGAGATGAAAATGAACTTGATCCAGAAAATACAACATCTCCTGAACCCAATGAACTCCCCATTTCTGATCTTACCCATTCTCTTTACTTTCTGCCATTTACTTTTATGTTCATCTTCCCTATTCCCCATTTAAGATTCTGCAATTTACTTTCCGTTATTTACATTCAGTTCTTTATTTCCAGCAATTACATTTTCTGCCATTTACTTTTCCACTATTTAATTTCCTGCAACTCTCAAATCAAATTCTGCTTAGCTCAACTAGAACATTCCTCTGATTAAAGTTGCTTGACCAATCAATCCCTGTGGGATTCGACCTCACTCTATTGTGAGTTTTTACTTGACCACAATTCGGTATACTTGCCGAGGGAAAATTGTTGAGAGACAAGTTTCCGTGCATCAAGTTTATGGCGCCATTGCCGGGGATTGATTTTGTATCAACAATGATTAAATTGGTGGATAACTAGATTGAGCATTTTTCTTTTGTTTGATTTAATTTCTGTTTGATTGATTTACTTTCAGTTTCAGTTATTTTCTTCCCTTTACCCCTACCCGTTTGTGGTGTTCTCTTATTTGTTACAATTCAGTTCACTAACCCACTAACTGTTTGATATATTACATCACTCACACTAACGGCATTTTTAACAAGAATACTCTCTATCTCCCTTTTGCTTTGGCCTTGTTGGTTGTATGACAGGTAGAAGAAGTGGGGTTCAACTTCTTTTAATTCTAAACCTGAGAGGACCTTCCTTAGATTAAGGAGGGAAGCAAGAGGAAAGAGAGTTGTTGGTGCTGAGGAAGAGGAAGAGTACTTTGAACCAGACATGGATGAGAATATGGAGAATCATCATGAAGAAGAGGCTCACAACCATGGCAGAGAAGGTCCAGTGCATCATGCTGGACAAGAGAGAAGAGTTATAGGCTCTTATATAAATCCAAACCCAGGAAACTGTGGAAGTAGCATCCAAAAGCCAACCATACATGCCAATAACTTTGAACTAAAGCCACAGCTCATCACCCTTGTTCAGAACAACTGTTCATTCGGAGGAAGTGTCCAAGAAGACCCCAATCAACATCTAACCACATTCCTAAGGATATGTGATACTGTGAAGTCTAATGGTGTTCATCCCGACACCTATAGATTGCTTTTGTTCCCCTTCTCACTCAAGGACAAAGCATCTAAATGGCTGGAATCCTTCCCGAAGGAGAGTTTAACAACCTGGGAGGATGTGGTGAACAAATTCTTGGCGAGATTCTATCCTCCTCAAAGAATCAACAGGTTGAGAGCTGAGGTACAAACCTTAGGCAACAAGATGGTGAAACTCTATATGAAGCATGGGAGAGGTTTAAGGACTTGACAAGAAGGTGCCCACCAAATATGTTCAATGAATGAGTGCAGTTACACATTTTCTATGAAGGTCTTTCTTATGAATCAAAGAAGGCAGTAGACCACTCATCTGGGGGATCTCTGAACAAGAAGAAGACCATTGAAGAAGCTACAGATGTCATTGAGATTGTAGCTGAGAATGACTACTTCTATGCTTCTGAAAGAGGCAACAATAAAGGAGTGATGTAGCTAAACAACGTGGATGCATTGCTGGCCCAGAATAAGATAATTACCAAGCAGTTGGCTGAACTTACCAAGAAGATGGAGAGGAACCAAGTAGCAGCAATCACCACCTCATCAGCAGCTCAAGAAGGAGTGAATGCAGAGGCAGAGGGTGATCAGGAACAAGCCAACTACATTGGAAACTCACCTAGGCAGACCCATGATCCATACTCCAAAACTTATAATCCTGGTTGGAAGAACCACCGAAACTTTGGATGGGGAAATCAACAAGATCAAGGCCAAGATCAGAGACGTCACAACCCCAACAACAATGCAGCTCACCAACATTCCACACAGAGATCATATCAGCACCCACCTAACAACACCTCTCAACATCCATATCAAAACCAAAATGGCCCTTCTCATCCCTCCAATCTCAACTCCAATCTCTACTTGAAGGCATATGTAAGGAAATTCAAGATAACAAGGTGTTCAAGGAGGAGGTGTGAGCCAATATCAAAAACCAGGGAGACACCATCAAGAGGCTAGAATTTCAAGTGGGATACCTCTCTGAGAAGATTCCTAAACCTACTGACAGCTTCCCAAGTGACACAGAGAAAAACCCGAGAGGTGAAGCAAAGAAAGTAAGATGGGAAGATTGCAAGATGGTCACTATAAGTGATAAGGGGACTGAGGAAGAGCTGAACAAACCCTTAGAACACTCTGGAGATACTTCAGTAGAGAAGCAGGAAGAGTGTCACCAAGAAACCAAAATTACACAGAAGGAGATTCTGAACCTCTATGCACCTTTTCCCCAAAAGACTCAAGGGTGGTGTAAAAAAGAGAATATACTCAAAATTCCTCGACATGTTTGCATCCCTTCATGTAAACATACTATTAATCAAGGCTCTCCAACAAATGCCCTCATACATTAAGTACGTGAAGGAGCTGCTAACCAGGAAAAGCTCACTCAAAGGAGGGCAAACAATAGTGATGAATAAGGAGTGCAGTGCTCTCATTCAACAAGAGTTGCCTACAAAAAGGAAGGACCCAGGGAGTTTTCACATCCCCTGTGCCATAGGAGACACACTGATTGATAAGGGACTCTGTGATCTGGGAGCAAGCATTAATTTAATGCTTCTATCTCTCATGAAGAAGCTGCAGATCAATGAGCTAATGCCCATAGACGTAGTCATCAGGCTGGCTGACAAAACTCAAAAACAAGCAGTAGGAGTGGTTGAAAACGTGTTGGTGAAGGTTGGGAACTACTTCCTTCCCACAGACTTTGTCATATTAGAAATGGAAGAGAGTCACCTTTACCCAATCATATTGGGAAGACCACTCCTAGCTACAGCCAGAGCGCTTATAGATGTGGAGCGAGGAGAGCTAATACTGAGGATACATTATGAATAACTCGCATTCAATGTCTTCAAACCCTCACAAGAAGCAGATCAGGAAAACGAGGAACCAGGGGGAGAGCACGACAAAGCACTGGTGGAAGAAACAAGCATTGAAACACAAGCTGTACACCTGGGAATCCCTTTGGTTGATGAGCAAGACAGTCAGCAGTTGTCACAGCTAAAGGAAAACCAGGAGGAACCTAAACCACCAGAGTCATATGAGACCAGCAACAAAATTTCCTTGGAAAAAGAGGCCACAAAGAGCAGGGCAACATCAAAAGAAACAAAGAAGAAGGCACCAAGGAGATGGAGGAACAAGAAGATCCCTACAGAGGACTTCTCTCCAGGGGATAAAGTGATCTTAGCATATTTCCCAGTTATCCCCCTCATCTCCCCACCATCTCATCTCAGCTACCTAAAGTTTTCACCATCAATAGAATTCTCTCCTTAGAACATGTGGAGATTCTTGATGAAGCCAATGGAGATATATTTACTGCGAGGGGGGAAGATTTGAAGCATTACCAACCACCCTGACAAAGTCAGAACGTCAAGCTAGTGACATTAAATAAGCACTTCAAGGGAGGCAACCCATGTTTTATATGCTTTTAAAGTAGTTAATAATGCAAGATTCATGAATTCCAAATCAACTTTGACATATACTTGAATGAATCCTTTTATGCAGCACAAAGTGAAGAACAAGTTTGGTGTTCAAGGCATACTAAGAGAGCATAAATGTAATGCATATCATGTCACTCTTAGAGCCTTAAACAAAACTTTGTACACCACATGGCCACAAACTAAGTTTGGTGTCACCAATGTTGCATACATGGATAATTAAATAGTCAGTTGGTTTGCATTCATGAATAGCACTTAGTTAGTTAGAAACAAAAAAAAACTTTAAAAAGTAGTTATCCCATTTTTTTTATTTTGCCGCCACTATCCAAAAATTCATTAATCACATTCTTTTTGTAGGAGAATTGATGGGACAATTGAAGGAGGAAGGGTTCGGCCACTTCAAAAGAAGAGGACTATACACGTGTCTTCAAGGGGAATGCATTGGGAAATGTTGGCATGCAACATTGAAAGAATGACACGCTTGGAAATCGAACCAACCCCATCATAAAGTTGATGATCCTTGTGCTCATCCCATGCTAAACCCCATCCGTTCATGACACACCCACTCCATCAATCCACACCTTTCATTCACTCACCACCTCCCTATATAAGTGGTTCTTATTCCGTACCCTCTTCACATTCTATTCCCATTCTCTGTACTTCCTACTTTCGGCACCCAACTCCTCTTACCCCATCAAAAGCACTCTCACCCACTCCCTTAACTATACCCTATCCTAACCCGGCCAAATTCCACCACCTATCCATACCCTTTAACACCTTCACATCTCAAAAGTCACTTATGGCATCATCAAGCTCTAAAAGAAGAAAGGGGAAGGAGCCTATGGAGCAACGCCCTTTTGATGAAAAGAAGTTTAGAACCTTTCACCATGCATTTCAATATGGGTGGATGGCTGATAAGGAGATCATATACGAGCTAGGCTTTCAAGTCAGAAAAACGGAGTGCCCCGAAATCACAGAAAAGGTGGAAAAGAGAAGATGGGAGCTCCTCACTGATCCGGTCACAAAAGTAAACGCAACTCTTATAAGAGAGTTTTACGCAAATGCAGTCAGGTATGATAAGGCAGATGAGTCCTATACAAGCTTTGTAAGAGGGGTGACCATGGATTTTAGTCCCATGAGCATCATGAGGGCATTAAAACTACGAACCATATCATTTGCAAAAGAAAGCTATCACTCCAGAATAGATAGCAGTCCCAATTATAACCAAATAGTACAAGATATTTGCGTGCAAGGAGCTGATTGGGTACGAGATCCTCAGGGGAAGCCCAAGTTCATCAAGAGAGGGGACTGATGAGCGGATAATTTATACGCTTTTTGACATTGTTTTTAGTATGTTTTTAGTAGGATCTAGTTACTTTTAGGGATGTTTTCATTAGTTTTTATGTTAAATTCACATTTCTAGACTTTACAATGAGTTTGTGTATTTTTCTGTGATTTCAGGTATTTTCTGACTGAAATTGAGGGACTTGAGCAGAAATCAGATTCAGAGGTTGAAGAAGGACTGCTGATGCTGTTGGATTCTGACCTCTCTGCACTCAAAGTGGATTTTTTGGAGCTACAGAACTCGAAATGGCGCGATTCCAATTGAGTTGGAAAGTAGACATCCAGGGCTTTCCAGCAATGTATAATAGTCCATACTTTGGCCAAGTTTAGATGACGCAAACTGGTGTTCAACGCCAGCTCTCTGCCCAAATCTGGCGTCCAGCGCCAGAAAAGGATCCAAAACCAGAGTTGAACGCCCAAACTGGCACAAAAACTGGCGTTCAACTCCAAGAAGGACCTCTACACGTGCAACACTCAAGCTCAGCCCAAGCACACACCAAGTGGGCCCCGGAAGTGGATTTATGCATTAATTACTTACTTCTGTAAACCCTAGTAGCTAGTTTATTATAAATAGGACCTTTTACTATTGTATTAGGTATCTTTGATCAGTTGTATGCTATCTTTGGATTATCTTTTGATCTATTGATCACGTTTTGAGGGCTGGCCTCTCGGCCATGCCTGGACCTTCACTTATGTATTTTCAACGGTAGAGCTTCTACACTCCATAGATTAAGGTGTGGAGCTCTGCTGTTCCTCAAAGATTAATGCAAAGTACTACTGTTTTCTATTCAATTCAACTTATTCCACTTCTAAGATATTCATTCGCACTTCAACCTGAATGTGATGAACGTGACAATCATCATCATTCCCTATGAACGCGTGCCTGACAACCACTCCCGTTCTACCTTCGATTGAACGAGTATCTCTTAGATTACTAATACAGGGGACCGAGTCCGAGATATTGGGATCTTCGTGGTATAAGCTAGATTGATGGTGGCATTCATGAGAATCTAGAAAGTCTAAACCTTGTCCGTGGTATTCCGAGTAGGATTCTAGGATTGAATGATTGTGACGAGTTTCAAACTCGCGAGTGCTGGGCGTAGTGACAGACGCAAAAGGATAGTAAATCCTATTCCAGCATGATCGAGAACCTCCAGATGATTAGCCATGCAGTGACAGCGCATCGGACCATTTTCACAGGGAGAAATAGGATGCAACCAACGACAAAGGTGATGCCTCCAGACGATTAGCCGTGCTGTGACAGAGCATTTGGATCATTTTCCTGAGAGAGATCGAAAGTAGCCATTGGCACCGGTGACATCCTTACATAAAGCCAGCCATAGAAAGGAGTAAGATTGATTGGATGAAGACAACAGGAAAGCAGAGGTTCAGAGGAACGAAAGCATCTCTACACGCTTATCTGAAATTCTAACCAATGAATTACATAAGTATTTCTATCCTTATTTTAGTATTATTTTCGAAAACCCCATTACTATTTTATATCTGCCTGACTGAGATTTACAAGGTGACTATAGCTTGCTTCATACCAACAATCTCCGTGGGATTCGACCCTTACTCACGTAAGGTATTACTTGGACGACCCAGTGCACTTGCTGGTTAGTTGTGCGAAGTTGTGAACCATAGTATTGGCATCATGTTTTTGGCGCCATTGCCAGGGAAAGAAAGAGCAATGAATTTTACATAATCAAAGTGTAATCACAATTTCTGCGCACCAAGTTTTTGGCGCCGTTGCCGGGGATTGTTCGAGTTTGGACAACTAACGGTTCATCTTGTTGCTCAGATTAGGTAAATTTTCTTTTTGTTTTCTTTTCAAAAATTTTTCAAAAAATTTTTCAAAAATTTCTCCTTTGTTTTCGAAAAAATCTTAAAAAAAAAATTTTTTCAAAAATATAATAAAAATAATGTTTTCAAAAATAAATTATTCTATGGCTTCAAAACTTTTAAGAATGAATTCTAGAGTTTCATGGTAGCATGTTGAAGCCTATCTGGCTGTAAAGCCATACCCAAACTGCTTTGGGATTGGTCTTCAACTAATCACCTCAATGGAGCCATGCCCAATCCTTCTGGATAGGGTATGTCAGGCGTGTCATGTCTGAGTTATATACTAAAGCTTGGCTGGCTATTAAGCCATGCCTGACCCTTTGATTGGAGCTTTAGAGCATAAGATTCCTGGAATTCATGTTAAAAATTTTGAATCCTTATTTTTCTCTTTTCTAAATAATTTTCGAAAAATATAAAATAAAAATCCAAAAAAAAAATTAGAAAATCATAAAAATCAAAAATATTTTTTGTGTTTCTTGTTTGAGTCATGTGTCATGTTATAAGTTTGGTGTCAATTGCATGTGCATCTTGCATTTTTCGAAAATAATCATGCATTCATAGTGTTCTTCATGATCTTCAAGTTGTTCTTGGTAAGTCTTCTTGTTTGATCTTTGCATTTGCATGTTTTGTGTCTTTTCTTGTTTTTCATATGCATTCTAGAATTCTTAGTGTCTAAGCATTAAAGAATTCTAAGTTTGGTGTCTTGCATGTTTTCTTTGCATTAAAAATTTTTCAAAATTGTGTTCTTGATGTTCATCATGATCTTCATAGTATTCTTGGTGTTCATCTTGAAATTCATAGCATTCTTGCATGCATTCATTGTTTTGATCCATAACTTTCATGCATTGCATCATTTTTCTTGTTTTTCTCTCTCATCATAAAAATTCAAAAAAAAAAAATATATATCTTTCTCTTTTTCTCTCATCAAATTCGAAAATTTGGATTGACTTTTTCAAAATTTTTTAAAATCAAATTGTTTCTTATGAGGCAAATCAAATTTTCAATTTGAAAATCTTATCTTTTTCAAAATCTTTTTCAAAAATCAAATCTTTTTCAAATTTCTTAGTTATTTTTGAAAATTCCAAAAATATTTTTCAAAAATCTTTTTCTTATTTTTATACCAAATTTTCGAAAATAACAATAGCAATTAATGTTTTGATTCAAAAATTTCAAGTTTGTTACTTACTTGTTAAGAAAGATTCAAGCTTTAAGTTCTAGAATCATATCTTGTGATTTCTTGTGAATCAAGTCATTAATTGTGATTTTAAAAATCAAATCTTTTTCAAAACTAATTTCAAATCATATCTTTTCAAAAAAATATCTTCTCATCATACCTTTTTCAAAAAAAATTTTCAAAATATCTTTTCTAACTTCCTATCTTCTTATCTTTTCAAAATTGATTTTCAAAAATTGTTTCAACTAACTAACTAACTTTTTGTTTGTTTCTTATCTTTTTCAAAACTACCTAACTAACTCTCTCTCTCTCTAATTTTCAAAAATATCTTCCCCCTTTTTCAAAAATTTCTTTTTAATTAACTAATTATTTTTATTTTTGATTTTAAATTTTTTCGAAAAAAATTACTAACCTTTTTTCAAAAACTATTTTTCGAAAATCACTAACCCTTTTTTAAAAATTATTTTCGAAAATTCTCCCTCTCCCATCTTATTCTATTTATTTATTCATCTACTAACATCTCATCTCACATCTCTACCCTCCTCACAGTTGTGTTTCTTCCATTACATTACATTCTTTATCTCCCTCTTTTCTTCCACTCACAAAGGGATCCCTATACTGTGGTATAAAGGAACTCTATTATTATTATTTTTTCTGTGCCCTCTTCTTTGTCATATGAGCAGGAGCAAAGACAAGAATATTCTTGTTGAAGCAGATCCGGAACCTGAAAGGACTCTGAAGAAAAAATTAAGAGAAGCTAAATTACAACAATCCAGAGAGAACCTTTCAGAAATTTTCGAACAGGAAGAGGAGATGGCATCCGAAAATAATAATAATGCAAGGAGGATGCTTGGTGACTTTACTGCACCTAATTCTAATTTACATGGAAGAAGCATCTCCATTCCTGCCATTGGAGCAAACGACTTTGAGCTGAAACCTCAATTAGTTTCTCTGATACAGCAGAACTGCAAGTTTCATGGACTTCCATCTGAAGATCCTTTTCAGTTCTTAACTGAATTCTTGCAGATCTGTGATACTGTTAAGACTAATGGAGTAGATCCTGAAGTCTACAGGCTCATGCTTTTCCCATTTGCTGTAAGAGACAAAGCTAGAATATGGTTGGACTCTCAACCTAAAGATAGCCTGAACTCTTGGGATAAGCTGGTCAAGGCTTTCCTAGCCAAGTTCTTTCCTCCTCAAGAGCTGAGCAAGCTTAGAGTGGATGTTCAAACCTTCAGACAGAAAGAAGGTGAATCCCTCTATGAAGCTTGGGAGAGATACAAAGGACTGACGAAAAAGTGTCCTTCTGACATGCTTTCAGAATGGACCATCCTGGATATATTCTATGATGGTCTGTCTGAGTTATCTAAGATGTCATTGGACACCTCTGCAGGTGGATCCATTCACCTAAAGAAAACGCCTACAGAAGCTCAAGAACTCATTGACAAGGTTGCTAATAACTAGTTTATGTACACTTCTGAGAGGAATCCTATGAGTAATGGGACGCCTATGAAGAAGGAAGTTCTTGAAGTTGATACTCTGAATGCCATATTGGCTCAGAACAAAATATTGACTCAGCAAGTCAATATGATTTCTCAGAGTCTGAATGGAATGCAAGCTGCATCCAAAAGTACTCAAGAGGCTTCTTAGGCAGAAGAAGCTTATGATCCTGAAAACCCTGCAATAGCAGAGGTGAATTACTTAGGTGAACCTTATGGTAACACCTATAATCCATCATGGAGAAATCATCCAAATCTATCATGGAAGGATCAAAGGCATCAACAAGGCTTTAATAATGGTGGAAGAAACAGGTTTAACAATAATAAACCTTTTCCATCATCCACTCAGCAACAGACAGAGAACTCTGAACAAAATACTTCTAATTTAGCAAACTTAGTCTCTGATCTGTCTAAGGCCACTATAAGTTTCATGAATGAAACAAGGTCTTCCATTAGAAATTTGGAAGCACAAGTGGGCTAGCTGAGTAAAAGGATCACTGAAATCCCTCCTAGTACTCTCCCAAGAAATACAGAAGAAAATCCAAAAGGAGAATGCAAGGCCATTGACATCACCAAAATGGCCGAACACAAAGAGGGAAAGGAGGACGTGAATCCCAAGGAAGAAGACCTCCTAGGATATCCAGTGATCAATAAGGAGGTTCCCTCTGAGGAACCAAAGAAATCTGAGGCTCATCTAGAGACCATAGAGATTCCAATGAACCTCCTTATGCCCTTCATGAGCTCTGATGAGTATTCTTCTTCCGAAGAGAATAAAGATGTCACTGAAGAGCAAGTTGCCAAGTTCCTTGGTACAATCATGAAGCTGAATGACAAACTATTTGGCAATGAGACTTGGGAAGATGAACCTCCCTTGTTCACCAATGAACTAAGTGATCTGGATCAACTGACATTGCCTCAGAAGAAACAGGATCCTAGAAAGTTCTGGATCAACTGACATTGCTGAGCGGATAATTTATACGCTTTTTGACATTGTTTTTAGTATATTTTTAGTAGGATCTAATTACTTTTAGGGATGTTTTCATTAGTTTTTATGTTAAATTCACATTTCTGGACTTTACTATGAGTTTGTGTGTTTTTCTGTGATTTCAGGTATTTTCTGACTGAAATTGAGGGACTTGAGCAGAAATCAGATTCAGAGGTTGAAGAAGGACTGCTGATGCTGCTGGATTCTGACCTCCCCGCACTCAAAGTGGATTTTCTGGAGCTACAAACCTCGATATGGAGCGCTTCCAATTGCGTTGGAAAGTAGACATCCAGGGCTTTCCAGCAATGTATAATAGTCTATACTTTGGCCAAGTTTAGACGACGCAAACTGGCGTTCAATGCCAGCTCTCTGCCCAAATCTGGCGTCCAGCGCCAGAAAAGGATCCAAAACCAGTGTTGAACGCCCAAACTGGCACAAAAACTGGCGTTCAACTCCAAGAAGGACCTCTACATGTGCAACACTCAAGTTCAGCCCAAGCACACACCAAGTGGGCCCCGGAAGTGGATTTATGCATCAATTACTTACTTCTGTAAACCCTAGTAGCTAGTTTATTATAAATAGGACCTTTTACTATTGTATTAGGTATCTTTGATCAATTGTATGCTATCTTTGGATTATCTTTTGATCTATTGATCACGTTTTGAGGGCTGGCCTCTCGGCCATGCCTGGACCTTCACTTATGTATTTTCAACGGTAGAGCTTCTACACTCCATAGATTAAGGTGTGGAGCTCTGCTATTCCTCAAAGATTAATGCAAAGTACTACTGTTTTCTATTCAATTCAACTTATTCCACTTCTAAGATATTCATTCGCACTTCAACCTGAATGTGATGAACGTGACAATCATCATCATTCCCTATGAACGCGTGCCTGACAACCACTCCCATTCTACCTTCGATTGAACGAGTATCTCTTAGATTACTAATACAGGAGACCGAGTCCGAGATATTGGGATCTTCGTGGTATAAGCTAGATTGATGGCGGCATTCATGAGAATCCAGAAAGTCTAAACCTTGTCCGTGGTATTCCGAGTAGGATTCTGGGATTGAATGACTGTGACGAGCTTCAAACTCGCGAGTGCTGGGCGTAGTGACAGACGCAAAAGGATAGTAAATCCTATTCCAGCATGATCGAGAACCTCCAGATGATTAGCCATGCAGTGACAGCGCATCGGACCATTTTCACAGGGAGGAATAGGATGCAACCAATGACAAAGGTGATGCCTCCAGACGATTAGCCGTGCTGTGACAGAGCATTTGGATCATTTTCCCGAGAGAGATCGAAAGTAGCCATTGGCACCGGTGACATCCTTACATAAAGCCAGCCATAGAAAGGAGTAAGATTGATTGGATGAAGACAACAGGAAAGTAGAGGTTCAGAGGAACGAAAGCATCTCTACACGCTTATCTGAAATTCTAACCAATGAATTACATAAGTATTTCTATCCTTATTTTAGTATTATTTTCGAAAACCCCATTACTATTTTATATCTGCCTGACTGAGATTTACATGGTGACTATAGCTTGCTTCATACCAACAATCTCCGTGGGATTCGACCCTTACTCACGTAAGGTATTACTTGGACGACCCAGTGCACTTGCTGGTTAGTTGTGCGAAGTTGTGAACCATGGTATTGGCATCATGTTTTTGGCACCATTGCCAGGGAAAGAAAGAGCAATGAATTTTACATAATCAAAGTGTAATCACAATTTTGTCCACCAGGGACCTCACTCCTGAAGCAAAGGGGTGGTTCGAAATTGTAAGGAGATCCATCCTCCCCGCCGGGAATAACTCAGAGGTGAATCTTAAGAGAGCAACAATGGTGCAATGTATACTTAAAGGGGCAGAAATCAAGGTTCATGAACTCATAGCCCAAGGCATTAGGAAGATGGCTGAGAAAAGCGATTCTGGAGGAAGGTTAGGCTACCCCAGCACTATTTTCCGTCTATGTGACAGGGCTGGGGTGGTGTTCGAGGATGAGAACCCCGAGTGGATAAAAGTGGGAATCCCAATTACTGTTCGACGGATGCATGCTGTTGCATCTCCCCTACCTCAACGAAAGCCAAGAAAGAGGCTAGCCCATCAAGTGGTAGAAGGAAAAAACCTAGAGGAGCAAGCCCCTTTGGACATGCACCAACTACAGGAAGCCATTGATGGCTTATCTAGACAATACTTGAAAAATTAAGGGGCACAGAAAGAGCTTCAACTACAGTTGATGGACCGTCAAGAAGAATCACTCTCTAGATGGATGAATCAACAGGGGGAGTGGCAAAAGCAAATAATGGAGCAGCAACTGGAACAAGGGAAATAATGGGGTGAATCCTTCCACAGGTTGGAACAAGGGCAGGATCAACAACAAGAAGCCATAAAAGCTAATCAACATCCAAGCACATCAAGGTGCACACATATATGAAATGCATCGGAAACAATTAGAATAGGCAGAACTCTTCGACGAATACAGGGCGTTCTCAGAAGGAGTTTACATGAACGAGACTAGGCATCATGTGAACACTCAAGCCAGGCTCGGATATTTAGTTGGACAACTGCCTATACTGCATCCGGGAATCACAAGATATGAAGAAGTGAAAGATGAATTAGCACGAGAAGAAAGAGAGAGGGTAGAAAAGAGTCATGAATCAGTAAGGAAGGCACTTGAGGATTGGAAAAAAGCCAGACTGGCACAGATACAAGGAAACACAAGTGGACACAAAGAGGACAAACAAGAGGGAGAGCATGAGCACCCCCATGAGTAAAAGGTGGTAGAGTTCCCTCATTGTCCTATCTTTTTCAAGTTTTAAATAAGGAAAATCATGTATGAAATAGAACATGTTTCCATGGTAGTTTAGGATTTTCAATTCTGCCTTTAAGTTTGCATTGCTTAGGTCTATGCTTGCTAGTCTAATGTCACTGCTGCATTTTCACCTTGCTCACTTGTATGCTTGTCCTTTAAGTCAAATAAAAAAGAGAATGTTATGAGAAAAAGCAGAGTGATGTTCAATTTGTGGAGTAAGTTCTTAAGCTTGTGGTGTAGTAATTACTTAGCTAAGTTGGTTCACCAACAAGATAGGAAGGCAACTATCTGTCCTGAATCATATGCTTGAAACAAAACCCATGAGACTAGCTAAATAACAAGATCCTAATAAGAAAAAGGGAAAGAAAAATGAAAGTTGAGAAATAAAGAAAAAGAGTAAGAAATAAGGCTAGGCACCAAGGGTTGAATCTTGAGGCATGTGTCTGTGGTGCTCCTGTGTAAAGGATATGCTTGGATGAATAAGCTCTCAGGGGTGCCTTATCACTTGGTAACTTGGGTTAAATAACTCGGGATTATCAGCTGAAAGTCTACTATCAAGAGTAACCTTTGCTACAGAACACTTAGTAACCCAAAGAGGTGCTGGACACCAAGGTCTCAAGTAAGAAAATAACAAACCATGTGCCTGTGGTGTGTATGTATGGGGGAAAGAGACTTGAGGGAGTAAGTCCTTAGGGGTGTCTTAACACCCAGCACCTTGGACCAACTGGTTCGGGAGTGCTAGCTGAAAGCTTATCTTAAAGAGCCGCCCTCTCACAAAGCACCTAGTCTAAGAACACAATTAAACCTTGAAAAGACAAAGGCATCAATGAATAAAAGTTTCATAGGGTGCAATCAAGTAAGTATTCCAGGGCATGATAAAGGTCTGAAAGCCAGTAAAGGAATGAACCCAAGTTGCTATGCATGAAACCCCATAAAACCAAGGATATGACTTCCACAATAATGACTCATTTCTCATGTTATTTCATTCATCATTCTCATGTTTCAGTACTTGCTGAGAGACAAGCAAGCTTTAAGTTTGGTGTTGTGATGCCAGGGTATTTTGGCCAGTTTCACTGACCTTTTCTTTACTGTTTTAGGGTAATTTCATGCATTTTCTAAGTTAATAAGCAAGTTTTAGGTAGATAATCACTTACATCTTGATTCAAGTAAATATTGTGAATTTTATATGATTTTATGAGAATTATGCATGAATTGATTGATAAAATGGATGATGCATGATCTCATGAGTTAGAACCTAGCTTTGATGCACATTACTTGCTTGATTTCAAGACAAAGGAAGCAAGGAAGATGCCACGTTAATAGCCACGTTAGTCTAACTAACGTGACCATTAACGTGGAATGGGAGCTAGCTTGCAATGTTAATGAGAAAAGTGATCGCCAACAACGCTTTCGAAAGCCATCATAGCCCACGTTAGTTGCCACGTTAACTACATTAACATGGAAGCTAACGTGGAGGAGAAGTAAAGCTCCAACGTTAGTGGTAAAAGTGAATACCACTAACGTTGGAAAAAGGGGCACACTTAGCCACGTTAAGAGTCACGTTAATTACATTAACGTGAACTCTAACAAGGAAGGAACAAAGAAGTGCCAACGTTAGTGACACTCACCTTTGTCACTAACGTTGGACCAAGCCACTATTAGCCACGTTAGTTGCCACGTTAATTACATTAACGTGGAAGCTAACGTGGAGGAAAGAATTGATGAGCCAACGTTAGTGACACTCACCTTGTCACTAATGTTGGAGATGGCAATCACCACCACGTTAGTGGCCACGTTAATACAATTAACGTGAGGCACTAACGTGAGAAGGGGCGTTTGGAGCGTTAGTGACAAAGGTAAGTGTCACTAACGTTGTCGAAGCTGAGGCATGCCCACGTTAAGGGTCATGTTAGCTACACTAACGTGGACTCTAACGTAGGGAGGAAGGGCAACAAGCAAATGTTATTAGAAAAGGTGAGTGCCAATAACATTTGCGAAGGACCAAGAGGCAACGTTAGTGGTCACGTTAGTGCCACTAACGTTGAAGTTAACGTGGACCATCTTGGGTTAGGAACGTTAGTGAAAAAGGTGATCGTCACTAATGTTTTCGAACCCACATTTTCACTTAACGTTAACACCACTAACGTCCTAACTAACGTCCATGCCTAACTCACACTTTCTCTGCAAGCAAAGCTGAGCCCACTGAAGACTGCAACTGCTTCAACTAAAGAACCAAAGGCCCATATCCAAGACTTAAAGAGCCAACTAGAAGATCAGAAGAGTAGTATATATAGGAGTAGTTTTGAACTAGTAAGAGAGCTTTTGGGCATTGGGAGAACTACTGTCTGTATAATTTTACTTTCTCTGCAACTTCTAGTTTTACTTTTAGAATGTATTTTCCATCTTTGCTTTCCATTCCCAGAGCTATGAACAACTAAATCCCTTTCATTGGGTTAGGGAGCTATGTTGTAATTTGATGGATCAATAATAGTTTTCATTATTCTTCTTCTTTCTTTTCTCTTGATTTTACTAGAAAGCTTTCAATCTTCATCCAATTGGGTAGTTGTCTTGGAAAAGAAGTTATTCATACTTGGATCTCTTCGGAACCTTGGAAGAGGAATGAAGAGATCATGCTAGAAATGTTTTCTCATGTTGGACCAAATTGGGGTTTGGACGGATATAGTGACATATAATTCTCCCAATACTTTGATTTGGAAATACATGTGGTATAATCAGTGACCATACTTCATCTCTTCTCATGAGCAATTAGACCAAGGAATTGGCTATTGATCAAGATTTGAGAGATTGAATTACCAAGGAATTGGAATTCAATCACTTAAGATTGCCAAGGAATCAATGGATGCATTGATTGAGGAAGAGATAAAAATGAACTTGATCCGGAGATTACAACATCTCCTGAACCCAATGAACTCCCCATTTCTGATCTTACCCATTCTCTTTACTTTCTGCCATTTACTTTTATGTTCATCTTCCCCATTCCCCATTTAAGATTCTGCAATTTACTTTCCGTTATTTACATTCAGTTCTTTATTTCCAGCAATTACATTTTCTGCCATTTACTTTTCCGCCATTTAATTTCCTGCAACTCTCAAATCAAATTCTGCATAGCTCAACTAGAACATTCCTCTAATTAAAGTTGCTTGACCAATCAATCCCTGTGGGATTCGACCTCACTCTATTGTGAGTTTTTACTTGACGACAATTCGGTATACTTGCCGAAGGAAAATTGTTGAGAGACAAGTTTCCGTGCATCAGTCAATATTTTGTTCTGATCCAATATGGCATTCAGAGTATCAACCTCAAGAACTCCTTTCTTCTGAGTCATCCCATTATTCACAGGATTTCTTTCAGAAGTGTACATGAATTGGTTATTTGTAACCATTTCAATGAGTTCTTGGGCTTCTTCAGGCGTCTTCTTCAGATGAAGAGATCCACCAGCAGAGTGGTCCAATGACATCTTGGACAATTCAGACAGACCATCATAGAATATACATAAGATGCTCCATTCTGAAAGCATGTCAGAAGGACACCTTCTGATCAATTGCTTGTATCTTTCCCAAGCTTCATAGAGGTATTTACCTTCCTTCTGTCTGAAGGTTTGGACTTCCACTCTAAGCTTGCTCAACTTTTGAGGTGGAATGAATTTGGCCAAGAAAGCATTGACCAGCTTTTCCCAAGAGTTCAGGCTTTCTTTAGGTTGTGATTCCAACCATATCCTAGCTTTGTCTCTTACAGCAAAGGGGAAAAGCATAAGTCTGTAGACCTCGGGAGGATGCCCCATTGGTCTTAACAGTGTCACAGATTTGCAAGAACTCAGCTAAGAACTGATGAGGATCTTCCAATGGAAGTCCATGAAACTTGTAATTCTGCTGCATTAGAGAAACTAATTGAGGCTTAAACACAAAGTTGTTTGCTCCAATTACAGGAATTGAGATGCTTCTTCCATAGAAGTCAGAAGAGGGTGCAGTAAAGTCGCCAAGCATCTTCCTTGCATCTCCACCATTATTTTTATTTTCGGCTGCCATAACTTCTTCTTTTTCAAAAATTTCTGTTAAGTCCTCTCCAGAGTGTTGTACTTTAGCTTCTCTTAGCTTCCTTTTTAGAGTCCTTTCAGGTGCAGGGTCAGCTTCAACAAGAATGTCTTTATCCTCGTTCCTACTCATATGAAAAAGTAGAGAACAGAAAAGAAGAGGAATCCTCTATGTCACTGATAAACCACTATTTTATGGTTTATCTTGTGCTCAATTGAGTGATTTTTATCAACTCTTTACCCACTTATTCATACTATTTGTATGGTTTTACATTTTCCTTCCTAATTTTGTGCTATGGTTGAAAACATGTTTCCTGGGCCTTTAAATTGCTAATATTAACCCTCTCTTATTACCATTAGATGCCTTGATATATGTGTTAAGTGATTTCAGGATTTACAGGGCAGGAATGGCTTAGAGGATGGAAAGGAAGCATGCAAAAGTGGAAGGAATACAAGAAGTTGAAGGAACTGCAAAGCTGTACAGCCTGACCTCTTCGCACTAAAACAGTCATAACTTGAGCTACAAAGGTCCAAACGATGCGGTTCCAATTGCGTTGGAAAGCTAACGTCTGGGGCTTCGATTTGATATATAATATACTATAGTTGTACTGAAGCTAAGCGACGCGAACGCGTGCTCCACGCAGACGCGTCGCAGTTCCAAAAATCAGCGTGGCAGTTTTCTTCTCCAGCGATTTCTGGGCTGTTTTCGACCCAGTTTTCGTCCCAGAAAACACAGATTAGAGGCTATAAAGTGGGGGAATCCATTCATTCATAATAACAAGCTCATAATTCATAATTTTAGTTTTAGATATAGTTTTTAGAGAGAGAGGCTCTCTCCTCTCCGTTAGGATTTATTTTTAGGATTTAGGATTATTTCTTCTTCATCATAGGTTCAATGTTCCTCTTATTTATTTTCTACTTTTATTATATACTTTTAATTATTATTTATCTTTTCAATTTGGCTTATGCTACATTCATGTTATGATTTTCTTAATTAATATTATTTGAGGTATTTCAGATTTAAGATATCATTGCTTTATTTATATTGATGCTTTTGATTTAATTTAGATATTTTCTCCCTTTTGGCTTGGGTTAAGTAATTGGTAACGCTTGAGCTGTCAAATAAAGCAGTGGTTGAAATTGGGAGTTGCTCCAATAACTCTAGTCTTTCTATAGAAATTGACTAGGACATGAGGATTAAGCTAATTAATCCACTTGATTTACCTTCATAGTTAGAGGTTAACAAAGTGGGATTAAAATCCAATTCTCATCACAATTGATAAGGATAGGACTTCCAATTCTAATACCTTGCTAAGAGTTTATTTTATTATTACTATTTTTTTTTCTTATCATTTAACATACTGGTTCCTTACTTTCAAAACCCCCAATTTACAAGACTCATAACCAATAATAAGAACATACTTCCCTGCAATTCCTTGAGAAGATGACCCGAGGTTTAAATACTTCGCTTATTAATTTTAAAGGGGTTGTTACTTGTGACAACCAAAATTTTTGTAAGAAAGGTTGATTGCTTGATTTAGTAACTATACTTGCAACGAGAGTTTACTATAACTTCTAAACCATCAATCTTCAGTTCTTCAAAATAGCGCCGTTGCCGCGGAATTGCAAACATGTGCCTTATTATTGGTTATTGTAAATATTTGCTTTTTGATTTGTTTTTATTTTTATTTTTGCTTTTTCGTAAATTAAGAGGTTATTGGTTTTTATTTAGTTATAAAAAAAATTTCAGATTTTTATTTTAAAATTTTTTATCTTATCTTATCTTATTTCAAAAATCAAATTTCAAAATTCAAATTTCAAAATTTAATTTTCAAATTCAAAATTTAAATAACGTTTTAATTTAAAATTTATTTTTATTTTCGTTTTTAATTAATGAGTTCTCACCCCTCTCGCTTTGAGTTTGGTTCCAATGTTGTTGCAAGGAATGGAAATTATAACAGGAACATGCATCAAGGTCAAAACAATCAGAGATAGAAGGAGACACGAGGATCTGATCAACCCTTCCGGCAACAACACCTTCCACAGTACCACAGACAAAGACCATTCCACGATGCATACCAAGACAATAGTTATGGTGGACCCTTCCGTGACAACCAACACCCACCAAATTACTATAGTCAAGAGCCATTCCAGGGGGGCATACCAAGATGATAGATATGATGGACCCCATCATATGCCTATGAACCTCCTCAACACAACTTTGAACCACCACACTCACAACCTAACTACCACCATTCACCTTCATATGATCCTAACCCTCATCCACCATACCAACCACCTTATGAACCATATGAACCATATATAGAACCACCCCAATTCCAACCCAGTTACTCCTAAGAACCACCACCTCCATATGCACCATATCCATATCCATCAATCCAAGATCCTTATCATCCTACTTATGATACCCAAGCGGAACAAGAATCAACGGATCGTCTCAAGGAAACAGTGGATCAATTTCATGCAACCCTTCATCAATTGGAGCAAGCGATACATCAATTAGCTTCCCGACGTTCGGACAATCAAGGAACCCCCATGGCTTCATGTGGACAATCTAATGAAGAACGTAGCATGAAGGAGAGATTAGAAACTTCAGTGGACAGTAAGGAGCATGAATTTGTATTGGAACAAGTGGAGGAAGCCGGAATTATTGAAGAAGAAGAAGTGGTTGAAGACTTGGGAGATGTTGAACCTCCATGGGAAAGTCAAGACATAGAGACTCCTTCCAAGGCGATTGAAATTGATGCTGAGGCGGGTGTACAACCTCCAAGGCATATCATAGTTGAAGACTTGGAAGAGGTTGGTCAAGAGATGGAGATTAAAGAAGAAGAAGCACAGCCTCTCATGCCCTTGGTGAGCAATGAAGAAGAGATTGAATTGGAAGAAAGCTACCAAGAGGAAGAGGTTGATATTGAAGAAACTTGCAAAGAGGTGGAAGTTGTCAGAGAAGACCACAAGAGAGCGGAACTTGCAAATTCGTTAACAATACTTCCCCCTAAGTTGCCATCATCCTTCACAACATTCAAGTGGGTAAAATTCATATCCCTTAGCTTTCTAATTCCACTTGAATATGGGCTACTGGAGACGGATGGTCAACTTAGAGCTCTTTGTGGCATTAAGAGTAAGAGGAAGATGGTCAGTGGTAAGAATTGTCATGCAAGGTTCATTATGGTTGGAAGCTTTAAGTTTAAATGCAAGGGTTGGTGTAAAGCTCAACTGAATGGGTCTAGGAAGTTATTTGGCTGCTTCAGTGAGAATTCTACAGCTGAACCACCCGGATGGAATCATAATGATCAACAAGAAGACGGGTGCAAGGGCAAGGTCTAGGACCCCGAAATTCAGTCTAGAAATCAACACTCTTGGGGCCTTATCACTTGCTTTAACCTGTTTGAAGGCTTTCTGCACCTAGTTTGGGACTCCGGAGGCCATTGGAATCACAAACATTGGTAGAGATTCCTGGACGAATACAAGCATAAGCCACCATAACAGGGAGCTCACCAAATGTCCAACTTAAGGACTCTAACTAAAAGTGCTAGGTGGGAGACAACCCACCATGGTATGATTGTTCCTTTTTCAATTTTAATTTTATTTAGTTTTGTTTGTTTTTGAATTTTATTTTATTTCACTGAACCTGGAATTATTCATAACATCTGCATACTGCATTCTGCATTTTGCATATAAAAAATAGGGAAGCACGCACGCGACGCGGCAGCGTCGCTGACGCGTCCGCGTCACAAGTGCATTAGGAAGAAAAGAAAAGTGAACAGAGAGTCACGCGAGAGCGTGGCTGGAGGCATGCCTCTGGCACAAATAGATCCACGCGCCCGCGTCGATGACGCATCCGCGTCATGTGGGAAAAATGCCTCCCATGCGTCTGCGTCACCCACGCGAACGCGTGGCTTTGTAAAATTGACGTAAAGGGGTGTATGGCAGAATGTTGGGCTGGAACGTGGCTGGACTCGTGCTAGAAGCACAAGCCCTATCACGCGATCGCGTGCCCCACGCGTCCGCGTCATTTCCAAAAATGGACCAGCCACGCGATCGAGTCAACCACGCGACCGCGTCACCCAAAAATTTGGCATATCGAGTTTCGAACATAGAGTTGCGCGAACGCGAGGCTGCACTCGTGCCAATCGCACAAATCAGGTCACGCGATCGCGTGACCCACGCGTCCGCGTCACCTGACCTTATCGCGCACCACGCGACCGCGTCACTCACGCGTCCGCGTCGCCTGCGCCGCACAACTTATCCAAATCAGTGCCAAAAATCTAATCTTTTCTTCCACAAATCCTTATTTTTCCTCCCTCCTTTCTTACTTACTTCTTCTTCCCTTCTTTTCCCCCTCATTTTTTCTTATCTTTTATTTTATTTTACTTAATTTATTTGCATATTTCATTAATTGCATCTTAATTTTGTGCATATTTTTATTTTCTTTTCTAAATTCATTATTTTTCCTTTGGTGTTAAAATTTTCTTATTTAACTGCTGCATCTTCTCTTGAATTATTTTGGGTGCTTAGTGACTTGTGTTATTCTGGTTAGGTAATATTATTTAAATCAATGCCAATCTTTTATACCTGTATTAATTTTGTATTGACATTAATTTATATTGTCTTGCACTCTCTTCCCCATTGTTGCAAATTTTTTTGCACCCTTGATTTGCCATGTACTTCTACTGTTTTATCACTTGCATGTTGTAGCTACCATGTAATTGAGACCCTTATTATCTGGCATTAACACCCATATTTTATTTATTTTCTATCTTTATTTTGGGTTTCTTTTCTTCTTTTCCCTCTTCTTTCAGGATGGCCACCACGAAGGGAGAGGAAAAGCTTCTTAATGGGATGACAAACAAGTCCACCTGCACAATCTTTGGAGAAAAGTATCAGTTGAAGCAACCCGTCCACTTGTACATCTTAGCATGCACCGAGAACGGTGCAATCTTTAAGTGTGGAGAGGTCAATACCGATCTCCATGGGTTAGCTATTTTCTTCTTTCCAACACCAACGGTTTATTTTCCTTGTTAGTTATTGCATTTACATGTTTGATTGCATATTTGTTTAATTTTGTGCATATTTTACCACTTGGTTAAAGTAATATTTTCTTTTTCAAGAAACTTTTTAAAGTATTTCACTAATTTGAATAAAATTTAATGTTAAACTTGTTTGAAGAAATATTCTACTGGAACATGGTTTAGAAATATTCTATTTGAATTGGTTGCATTTTATCAACCAAAATTTTGTTTTAGTGTGTATTTTTCTCTCTAAAATTGTGATCTTTGTCTTGCTTAATTCTATATTTCCATTATTTGATGTATGCATACACTTACATGATTGAGGCCTTTGTTTCACTGAGCTTACATACCCATATGGCCTTACCCTTTCATTATTCTTTGCAAACCAATATTGAGCCTATTATACCCCTTTGTTCTTTACTTTAGCACATCATTAACTCTAAGCCGAAAACAATAATGTCCTTAATTTGAATCCTTGGTTAGCTTAGACTAGTGAGAGTGCTCATGAATTAAGTGTGGGAAAGTGAATTTGGAAACATTTGGTTTGAGAATTGAGTATGTTAGAATTTTCAAAAAAAAATGTGAAAGAAATGGACATGATTCATACATCTAATAATTTAATCATATGCATTGAGAAAAATAAAAGGAAAAAAAATATATATATATATATATAATACAAAAAAAAAGAAAAAAAAAGTGAGAAAAAGAAAAGAAAAAAGAGCAATTAAGCAGAAAAGGGACAAAATGCCCCAAAGTAAGTGGTGAAAGCAATGCATATGTACTGTACTTGAAATTAGAATGCATGAATATGTGGAAAACATGGTTAATGGATAGTTAGATGTGGTATTATAATTACATGGATTGTCTAAAGTTAGGTAAAAAGTTTAAGTTAATTAAGGATTCAGATTTTAGTCCACTTGGCCAAATACAATCCTACCTTGACCCTAACCCCATTACAACCCTTAAAAGACCTCTTGATATGTGTATTTGTGCATTAAATTTTTATTGATTGGTAGAAGAAAAGCAAGCCTTAGAAAGAAAGGTTAGTAGAGGATTGAGAGAATCGAACCTTAAACACTTGAGCGATTAGAGTGCATACACTTCCAGTGAGGGTTCGATGCTCGATTCTTTGTTCACGGCTTTCATGAGCTATTTTCTTCTGCAAGTTTACTTGTACTTTATTTTATGATTTGAATTAGTGAAATCCAGTTCATATTTCTTCTTGAAGGATTTGTTTACTTTTAACTAAGTAGGTAGAAACATTTTGAATGTAGTTGCATTCATATAAATAGGTTACATTTCATATTAATCTACCATTCCTCTTCATCTTTATAGTTTCTCTTGAGCTTAGCATGAGGACATGCTAATGTTTAAGTGTGGGGAGGTTGATAAACCACTATTTTACGGTTTATCTTGTGCTCAATTGAGTGATTTTTATCAACTCTTTACCCACTTATTCATACTATTTGCATGGTTTTACATTTTCCTTCCTAATTTTGTGCTATGGTTGAAAACATGTTTCCTGGGCCTTTAAATTGCTAATATTAATCCTTTTTTATTACCATTAGATGCCTTAATATGTGTGTTAAGTGATTTCAGGATTTACAGGGCAGGAATGCCTTAGAGGATGGAAAGGAAGCATGCAAAAGTGGAAGGAATACAAGAAGTTGAAGGAACTGCAAAGCTGTCCAGCCTGACCTCTTCGCACTAAAACAGTCATAACTTGAGCTACAGAGGTCCAAACGACCGGTTCAAGTTGCGTTGGAAAGCTAACGTCCGGGGCTTTGATTTGATATATAGTATGCCATAGTTGCTCTGGCGCTAGGCGACGCGAACGCGCGCTCTACGCGGACGCGTCGCTGTTCCGAAAATCAGCGTGGCAGTTTTCTTCTCCAGCAATTTCTGGGCTGTTTTCGACCCAGTTTTTGGCCCAGAAAACACAGATTAGAGGCTATAAAGTGGGAGAATCCATTCATTCATAATAACAAGCTCATAATTCATAATTTTAGTTTTAGATATAGTTTTTAGAGAGAGAGGCTCTTTTCTTTCTCTTAGGATTTAGTTTTAGGATTTAGGATTTTCTTCTTCATCACAGGTTCAATGTTCCTCTTATTTATTTTCTACTTTTATTATATACTTTTAATTATTATTTATCTTTTTAATTTGGCTTATGCTACATTCATGTTATGATTTTCTTAATTAATATTATTTGAGGTATTTCAGATTTAAGATTACTTTGCTTTATTTATATTGATGCTTTTGATTTAATTTAGATATTTTCTCCCTTTTGGCTTGGGTTAAGTAATTGGTAACGCTTGAGCTGTCAAATAAAGCAGTGGTTGAAATTGGGAGTTGCTCTAATAACTCTAGTCTTTCCATAGGAATTGACTAGGACCGGAGGATTAAGCTAATTAATCCACTTGATTTACCTTCATAGTTAGAGGTTAACAAAGTGGGATTAAAATCCAATTCTCATCACAATTGATAAGGATAGGACTTCCACTTCTAATACCTTGCCAAGAGTTTATTTTATTATTACTATTTTATTTTTCTTATCATTTAACATACTGGTTCCTTACTTTCAAAACCCCCAATTTACAAGACTCATAACCAATAATAAGAACATACTTCCCTGCAATTCCTTGAGAAGACGACCCGAGGTTTAAATACTTCGGTTATTAATTTTAAAGGGGTTTGTTACTTGTGACAACCAAAACTTTTGTAAGAAAGGTTGATTGCTTGGTTTAGTAACTATACTTGCAACGAGAGTTTACTATAACTTTTGTAAGAAATGGAAAATATTTTTTTTATTTTAATTAAAAGTTAGAATTCAAATATATTAAAAGAAATAAAATAAAATTAGAATTTAAAACAATTAGTTAATAAAAAAAGATTTTTTGAAAAAGATGTTAATTATTTTCGAAAATTAGAGAGAGAAATAGTTAGATAGTTTTGAAAAAGATGTTAATTATTTTCGGAATAGGATCCATTAATCTTTTTGCACACTGTCACTTGCGCCCAACATTCGCAGGTTTGAAGCTCTTTACAGTCATCCCTTCCCAGATCCTACTCGGAATACCACAGATAAGGTTTAGACTTTCCGGATCCCAAGAATGGCTGCCAATGGTTCTAGCCTATACCACGAAGATACGAATCTCACGGACTCGGTCCGTGTATTAGATACCCAAGAGAATATGCTCCGGCTGTCGTCTAATGTCTACATTGAACATCATGTAGACCGCTTGTGGTTGTGATGAGCGGATAATTTATACGCTTTTTGGCATTATTTTTAGTATGTTTTGAGTAGAATCTAGTTACTTTTAGGGATGTTTTCATTAGTTTTTATGTTAAATTCACATTTCTGGACTTTACTATGAGTTTGTGTGTTTTTCTGTGATTTCAGGTATTTTCTGGCTGAAATTGAGGGACTTGAGCAAAAATCAGATTCAGAGGTTGAAGAAGGACTGCTGATGCTGTTGGATTCTGACCTCCCTGCACTCAAAGTGGATTTTCTGGAGATACAGAACTCAAAATGGCGCGCTTTCAATTGCGTTGGAAAGTAGACATCCAGGGCTTTCCAGCAATATATAATAGTCTATACTTTGGCCGAGTTTAGACAACGTAAAAGGGTGTTGAACGCCAGTTCTACGCTGCTGTCTGAAGTTAAACGCCAGAAACACGTCACAAGCCAGAGTTGAACGCCAGAAATACGTTACAAACTGGCGTTCAACTCCAAGATTGACCTCTACACGTGTAACATTCAAGCTCAGCCCAATCACACACCAAGTGGGCCCCGGAAGTGGATTTATGCATCAATTACTTACTTCTGTAAACCCTAGTAACTAGTTTATTATAAATAGGACTTTTTACTATTGTATTAGACATCTTGGAACGTCTAGTTCTTAGATCATGGGGGCTGGCCTCTCGACCATGCCTGGACCTTTCACTTATGTATTTTTAACGGTAGAGTTTCTACACTCCATTGATTAAGGGGTGGAGCTCTGCTGTTCCTCAAAGATTAATGCAAAGTACTACTGTTTTTCTATTCAATTCAACTTATTCCGCTTCTAAGATATTCATTCACACTTCAACCTGAATGTGATGAACGTGACAATCATCATCATTCCCTATGAATGCGTGCCTAACAGCCACTTCCGTTCTACCTTAGATTGAATGAGTATCTCTTGGATCTCTTAATCAGAATCTTCGTGGTATAAGCTAGATTGATGGCGGCATTCATGAGAGTCCGAAAAGTCTAAACCTTGTCTGTGGTATTCCAAGTAGGACTCTGGGATTGAATGACTATGACGAACTTCAAACTCGCGAGTGCTGGGCATAGTGACAGATGCAAAAGGAGGGTGAATCCTATTCCAGTATGATCGAGAACCTCAGATGATTAGCCGTGCTGTGACAGAGCATTTGGACCATTTTCACAAGAGGATAGGATGCAGCCATTGACAAGGGTGATGCCTCCAGACGATTAGCCATGCAGTGACAGCGCATCGGACCATTTTCCAGAGAGGATTAAAAGTAGCCATTGACAACGGTGATGTCCTTACATAAAGCCAGCCATAGAAAGGAGTAAGACTGATTGGATGAAGACAGCAGGAAAGCAGAGGTTCAGAGGAAGAAAGCATCTCTATACACTTATCTGAAATTCTCACCAATGATATATATAAGTGTTTCTATCCTTATTTTATGTTTACTTATTATTTAATTTCGAAAACTCCATAACCTTTTGATATCCGCCTGACTGAGATTTACAAGGTGACCATAGCTTGCTTCATACCAACAATCTCCGTGGGATCGACCCTTTCTCACGTAAGGTTTATTACTTGGACGACCTAGTGCACTTGCTGGTTAGTTGTATCGAAGTTGTGAATGAAAAACGATTTATTAAGACGTGCGTACAGAGTTTCTGGCGCCGTTGCCTGAGATCACAATTTCGTGCACCAAGTTTTTGGCGCCGTTGCCGGGGATTGTTCGAGTTTGGACAACTGACGGTTCATCATGTTGCTCAGATTGGGTAATTTTCTTCTTATTTTATTTTCAAAAAGTTTTCAAAAAAAATAATAAATAAATTTTTTTTTTCAAAAATCTTTCAAAAAATTTTCCTTTATTTTCGAAAAAAAAAATTCTTTTCAAAAAATTTTTATTATGTTCTTCAGAATTTTTAAGAATGAATTCTAGAGTTTCATGAAGCATGCGAAGCCTTACTGGCTGTAAAGCCATGTCTAAATTTATTTGGATAGGGGCTTCCAACCCAACATTATCAAGAGCAAGCTAGTTGTTTCTAATCCACCTACTGCTGTTCCAGATCCAAAAGATTTACATGCTAAAGCTTGACTGGCTATTAAGCCATGTCTAACCCTCAGATTGGAGCTTTAGAATAAGAGTGCAAGATTCCTTGAATTCATATTAAAAATTTTGGAATCCTTATTTTTCTTTTTCAAATAATTTTTGACAAATCCAAAAAAAAAAAAATCATAAAAATAAAAAATATTTCATGTTTCTTGTTTGAGTCTTGAGTCAAGTTGAAAGTTTGGTGTCAATTGCATATCCATCTTGCATTTTTCGAAAAATTCATGCATTCATAGTGTTCTTCATGATCTTCAAGTTGTTCTTGGTAAGTCTTCTTGTTTGATCTTGATGTTTTCATGTTTTGTGTCTTTTCTTGTTTTTCATATGCATTCTTGCATTCATAGTGTCTATACATGAAAAATTTTTAAGTTTGGTGTCTTGCATGTTTTCTTTGCATTAAAAATTTTTCAAAAATAAGTTCTTGATGTTCATCTTGACATTCAAAGTGTTCTTGGTGTTCATCTTGACATTCATAGCATTCTTGCATGCATTCATTGTTTTGTTCCAAAATTTTCATGCATTGAGTCTTTTTCATGTTTTTCCCTCTCATCATTAAAAATTCAAAAATAAAAAAAATATCTTTCCCTTTTTCACTCATAAATTTCGAAAATTTGAGTTGACTTTTTTAAAACTTTTTAAAATCTAATTGTTTTTATGAGTCAAATCAAATTTTCAATTTAAAAATCTTATCTTTTTCAAAATCTTTTTCAAAAAATCAAATCTTTTTCATTTTTCTTAGTTATTTTCGAAAATTTTAAAAATCTTTTTCAAAAATCTTTTTCTTATCTTTATCTCCTAATTTTCGAAAATAACATCATCAATTGATGTTTAGATTAAAAAATTTCAAGTTTGTTACTTACTTGTTAAGAAAGATTCAAACTTTAAGTTCTAGAATCATATCTTGTGATTTCTTGTGAATCAAGTCATTAATTGTGATTTTAAAATTCAAATATTTTTCAAAACTAATTTCAATTATATCTTTTCAAAAATATCTTCTTATCTTATCTTTTTCAAAAATTTCACTACAAGAAAAAAGGCCTATGGCCACGCTTTTTTCTTGCCACGCTTCAAAAACGTGGACAAAAGTGGTCAATGGCCACGCTTTTGTGAGGGTGGCGATTGAATATAGATTTGGCCACGTTTTTTCTTGCCACACTTCAAAAACGTGGCGAAAAGGGTGAACGGCCACGCTTTTGGAAGGGTGACAATTGATTAGAGAAACAACCACGTTTTTTTCTGCCACGCTTCAAAAGTGTGGCCATAGAGTGAATCAGGGACGTTTTAAAAGCGTGGCGACAGGGTTTCATTACGGCCACGCTTACAAAACGTGGCCATATCCTGGTACCACGTTTTTTTTAAAGCGTGGCCATAGAGAGAAACAGGCACGTTTTAAAAGCGTGGCGACAGGGTTTCATTACGGCCACGCTTACAAAACGTGGCCATATCCTGGTACCACTTTTGGCATGCTAAAAAAGCGTGGCCAAAAGCTTTTTTAAAAAAAACCCTAAGACCCGGCCCCAACCCGGTCCCCAATCCAATTGACGCTCTTTCAACTCGGTCCCCAACCCTAATCTAGCTACCCTAATCCAGCGCACATCCCCTAGTCACTCTGCCACCAGCACCAACCCTAATCGAGCTACCCTGGAAGAGCTTAGAAGCATGCCGTCACCAGCACCACCCTTGCTGCGTCGTTAGCCTCTGCTCCCTCTCCTCCTCGTCTCCTCGTCGCCGTTACCAGCATCCTTACCGTCAGCGTCAGCGCCACCTCGTCATCAGCATCGCTTGCACTCTCTCATCTACCGGCGCTCCCTCCGTCGTCTCCCCTAACCCGTCTTTGCTGGCGTTCGCACTCCCTTGGCGCTCATTACTCACCGCGTCGGTCAGCCAACGGAGGTCGCCTTTCCTTCTTCCGCAATGCCAGTCTCTGCCCTCCTACCTCTTCTGCTCTACTGCCTTCTCAGCCAATGGGAACGGTAGAAGTTTTGATTCGGTGAACAAGGACCTTCTCCAAAACATTTTGGCGAGGCTCCCGGCTCGTTCGTTCACTTTCGCTGCTTGCGTCAGCAAATCATGGAGCCCTGTCTGCAATCGAATCCTTATTCGTCCAAAGTTCTCTTCTGCCCTTTCTCTCAATCCTTCACTTTCCGTGAGTTTCACCTATTTCCCCCAAATCAAAACATTTCTTAAAGGCTAGGGTTAATTGAAAATGGAAACGGAGCTTCGTGGTTCTATCAGCTTGTTTTTGGAGTAAAATTTTCAAATTTATACTCAAAATGGTACATGTTATGTTCTGATAAACTTGATTAGTTCTGATTCCTAGTCAAATTGTGTTCAACTTTTCAGGTTACACTAAAACACTTGACCGGAAATATGATATTGTGGTCCCTGAAGATGATCTCGGCCTCTATGCAATTGATATTCTAAATCCATCCTTGGTAATTTATTGAATTGTTAATTGATTAAACCAATAATCAACAGTTCAACATAGCCTGTTTTATTTTTTGTTATTTTTGGAAATTTTAATTAAGTGATTTGATTTGATTTTCTGCTGTTATGTGAAATGTTGTTGCAGTTTACGAAATGTATACATTCGACTGAGGTGTATCATTTCCATGATATGATTGCATGCTTGTTGGGTGTAGCTACAAGAACCACATTGCTTGGTTATGGTTATGACTTCAGGCAAAGCAATAGGTAAATAGCTCGGCCCCTTCAGCATAATATCAAGTTTAATCAGTGATTTATTTATTTGTTGAAACTGTTGTAGCTCATGATGTCATTGGCCGCTTGATGATTCAATGTTCCCGGCAGCCTGGTCTTGCACAGGTCATAGTCTACTACTTTTATGATAAAATTTTAGTTATATGATGCATATGGTTAATCTAGTTTGTTTTTTGCTTCGTTTTTTTTTTTAAATCTTTTTAATAGGAAAAAAAATTGTTTGCAAGCCTATGATTAGTTTATAGACCTGATTGGAAAACTATTATGATGATTTGTTATCCTTATTTGGTTCTGATTTTAATTGTGCAAATTTTGATCTTTTTTAGAGATTTATTTGTTCTTTATCAAATTATGGATTTGGACGGTTTTGATTTGGTGTAACATGATCAGCTTTACCGCTTCCTTTGAGGAGGACCGGCAGCAATTTCAATGTCGTGATACTGAAGGGCAAGGTTTATTTTTTCCTCTCTTATCTTTCTCAGTGGTAAGATAGGAATTCTTTCGAGTTTTGAGTACTTATACTCTCCACTGGCTCTCTTTGGTAAGAAGAAGGCAGCACCACCTCATCCTTCAAAGAAAGCTGCTACTGCTATCACTCCTGCCAATGATGAACTCGCCAAGTGGTATGGTAAGTGGTTGCCCCTATCTTCACATCCTTTCTTTTTTTTTTCTTTACCATATCCTAGTAAGCACCCACTTCTCCATGCTTCTAAATTCCAATTACTTGAACTAAATGCATCATTGTTTGATTACATAGATTTAATTTTCATGTTTTGCGTCCTTCTAAATCTGAATCTGTTCTTGAATGGGAAACGAAAATAAAGGGCATGTATTCAGGGACAAGTAGAGGAATCAAGAATTCACAATGCAGTTTCTTAAGTTTATTGTCTGAGACAGGTACTCTTATAGTTGAAACAATGGGACTCTGCTATTTTTGGATCTGAAATTCGAAGTACATCGGATGATGTTTTGTTTGCTTTGAAGTATTATTAGGCATTGGATATATATCTTGCATGCAGCTTTTGATATATATATAAGTTTATTGTCTGAGACAAGTACACTTATGGTTGAAACAATGGGACTCTGCTGTTTTTGGATCTGAAATTCAAAGTACATCGGATGATGTTTTGTTTGCTTTGAAGTATTATTAGGCATTGGATATATATCTTGCATGCAGCTTTTGAGTTTTTTTTAATATATATATATATATATATATATATATCTTGCATTACAGGCTCAACCAGTGAATGTTCCAACTAGTTTTAAGCAGAGGGCAATGCTGGTGGATGAGAAAATATTAACTGGGTTCAATTGTCCATTCTCTCAAACTCTCCTTATTTTCTTGAACTGAGCCTGTCATAGTAGCCAATTTTCTTATGGCAATGAATTTGAGTAGTATCTTGATAAAGTATGTAATCAGGGGGAAAACAATGGAATTTATTCTTTTATGCCCCACCCCACCTCACTGCATCAATATAGTATCTTATATTTAGATGGATAACAAGCTGTTTGTGGCTCTGATGTGGTGTGCTAACAAGTGAAGACATTTCTTAATACATCTTTCGTTTGTTTCTTGTTAGACTTCCATGATACATGGGCCATCCTGGATGTTCGAGTGAAAGATGCTTTTAATCTAAAGAAAACCATTCAAGAGGTAATTCTGATTCTGTCCATCGAGTTTTGGAACCTTCTCGTATTAACATGACGAGTATACCTAATTTCTGCTTAAATTGTTTCCTGAAATTTGATCTCTACCTACTTGCATTGTATCCTGCATTGCCAATTGGTTAGATTCCTTTCTCCCTTTTGCATGGTAATTCAATGGTTCCTTTTACCTTTTTTTGTTTCTTTTTTGCAAAAGGAAAAAAAGCACTGAGCTTGCTTGCCAATGGGGTTATTCCTTGTTTCTTCATTGTTATGTCTTTGGTCGGTGATTGTCAGCATTTTCATTATTATGTTCTGTGAAAAGGAAATGAAATCATTTTGTTGATGTTGGTGTTATTATTTTCAGCTCCACCAAACATTACTGGGAATCATTCTGAGAGGGGGATATTGAGCTCGGTTATGTACTTATTGGGCACAAGGTTGTAAGAAAAATATAAAATACAGAAAATGAGGGACCTTGATGTGATCTTGAGACCCCAGAACTGCTATTAATTTTTCATTGCTTTTGTAATTATACATGCGTTTTGATTAGTTAATGAATTTCGGCTGGATAGGAGGTTGAAGGGTTTTTTGTTACTGAAAAAACATGGAAAGTTTTGTATAAGGATTAATGTATAAAATAATTATACCAAAAATTGTCACTAATTACTGTTTAATTTATCTTGTAATAAAAATTGCATACTATATTTATAGGTTTGGTATAAAAAAGGATTGAAAATAAAAAAAAATATTTTTTTTTAAAATTTGACAAGGCTATCGCCACGCTTTTAAAGCGTGGCTGTATCTCTCTATCGCCATGCTTTTAAAGCGTGGCCGTATCTCCCGCTATCGCCACGCTTTTAAAGCGTGGTCGTATCTCTCGCTATCGCCACGCTTTAAAAGCGTGGCCGTATCTCCTGCTATGGCCACGCTTTAAAGCGTGGCCGTATCTCTCTATGGCCACGCTTTAAAAGCGTGGCTGTATCTCTCGCATATGGCCACGCTTTTTAAGCGGGGCAATCTGCAAAAGCGTGGCAAAAAATAAAACGTGGCGATGGGTCACTAAAAGTGTGGCAATAGAGCAACCGCCACCCTTTGATAGGCCACCCTTTCAAAAGCGTGGCGGTAGCTCAAAAAGCGTGGCGAAAAGCTATCGCCACACTTTTTTCAGCTTTTCGCCATGCTTTAAAAGCGTGGCAATAGAGCTGTTTTCTTGTAGTGTTTGATTTTAAAATATCTTTTCTAACTTCCTATCTTCTTATCTTTTCAAAATTGATTTTCAAAATTTGTTTCAACTAACTAACTAACTTTTTGTTTGTTTCTTATCTTTTTCAAAACTACCTAACTAACTCTCTCTCTCTCTCTAATTTTCGAAAATATCTTCCCTCTTTTTCAAAATTTCTTTTTAATTAATTAATTATTTTAATTTTTGATTTTAATTTTTGAAAAATTATTAACCTTTTTCAAAAACTATTTTCGAAAATCCCTAACTATTTTTCAAAAATAATTTTCGAAAATTCTCCTTCTCTCTCATCTCCTTCTGTTTATTAATCTACTAACATCTCTTCCTCACATCACTCACCAAAAATCCGAACTCCCTCTCTCTTTGAGTTCAGATTTTCTCTTCTTCTTTTCATCTTCAACTTACATAAGGGAACCTCTATACCTGGGTAAAAAGGACCCCTATTATTATTATTTTTCTATCCCTCTTTTTCATATGAGAAGGAGCAAGGACAAGAACATTCTTGTTGAAGCAGATCCAGAACCTGAAAGGACTCTGAAGAGGAAATGAAGAGAAGCTAAATTACAACAATCCAACAAGCACCTTTCAGAAATTTTTGAACAAGAAGAGGAGATGGCAGCCGAAAATAATAATAATGCAAGGAGGATGCTTGGTGACTTTACTGCACCTAATTCCAATTTACATGGAAGAAGCATCTCCATTCCTGCCATTGGAGCAACCAATTTTGAGCTGACACCTCAATTAGTTTCTCTGATGCAGTAGAACTGCAAGTTTCATGGACTTCCATCTGAAGATCCTTTTCAGTTCTTAACTGAATTCTTGCAGATATGTGATACTGTTAAGACTAATGGAGTAGATCCTGAAGTCTACAGGCTCATGCTTTTCCCTTTTGCTGTAAGAGACAGAGCTAGAGTATGGTTGGACTCTCAACCTAAGGATAGCCTGAACTCTTGGGATAAGCTGGTCAAGGCTTTCTTAGCCAAGTTCTTTCCTCCTCAAAAGCTGAGTAAGCTTAGAGTGGATGTTCAGACCTTCAGACAGAAAGAAGGTGAATCCCTCTATGAAGCTTGGAAGAGATACAAAGGATTGACTAAAAAGTGTCCTTCTGACATGCTTTCAGAATGGACCATCCTGGACATATTCTATGATAGTCTATCTGAATTGGCTAAAATGTCATTGGATACCTCTGCAGGTGGATCCATTCACCTAAAGAAAATGCCTGCAGAAGCTCAAGAACTTATTGACATAGTTGCTAATAACCAGTTCATGTACACTTCTGAGAGGAATCCTGTGAGTAATGGGACGCCTATGTAGAAGGGAGTTCTTGAAATTGATACTCTGAATGCCATACTGGCTCAGAATAAAATATTGACTCAGCAAGTCAATATGATTTCTCAGAGTCTGAATGGAATGCAAGCTGCATCCAACAATACTCGAGAGGCGCCTTCTGAAGAAGAGGCCTATGATCCTGAGAACCCTGCAATAGCAGAGGTAAATTATATGGGTGAACCTTATGGAAACACCTATAATCCATCATGGAGAAATCATCCAAATTTCTCATGGAAGGATCAACAAAAGCCTCAACAAGGCTTTAATAATGGTGGAAGAAATAGGTTTAACAATAGTAAACCTTTTCTATCATCCACTCAGCAACAGACAGAGAATTCTGAGCAGAATCCATCTAGCTTAGCAAATTTAATCTCTGATCTATCTAAGGCCACTGTGAGTTTCATGAATGAAACAAAATCCTCCATTAGAATTTTGGAAGCACAAGTGGGCCAGCTGAGTAAAAGGATCACTGAAATCCCTCCTAGTACTCTCCCAAGCAATACAGAAGAAAATCCAAAAGGAGAGTGCAAGGCCATTGACATAACCACTATAGCCGAACCTGTAAAGGAGGTTGAGGACGTAAATCCCAGTGAGGAAGACCTCCTGGGATGTCCAGTAATCAATGAGGAGTTTCCCTTTGAGGAACCAAAGGAATCTGAGACTCATCTAGAGACCATAGAGATTCCATTAAACCTCCTTATGCCCTTCATGAGCTCTGATGAGTATTCCTCTTCTGAAGAAAATGACGATGTTACTGAAGAGCAAGTTACCAAGTACCTTGGTGCAATCATGAAGCTGAATGCCAAATTATTTGGTATTGAGACTTGGGAAGATGAACCTCCCTTGTTCACCAATGAACTAAGTGATCTGGATCAACTGACATTGCCTCAGAAGAAACAGGATCCTGGAAAGTTCGTAATACCTTGTACCATAGGCAACATGATCTTTGAAAAGGCTCCGTGTGACCTTGGTTCTGGGATAAACCTCATGCCCCTCTCTGTAATAGAGAAACTGGGAATCTATGGGGTGCAAGCTGCTAAAATCTCATTAGAGATGGCAGACAATTCAAGAAAACAGGCTTATGGACAAGTAGAGGACGTGTTAGTAAAGGTTGAAGGCCTTTACATCCCTGCTGATTTCATAATCCTTGATACTGGGAAGGATGAGGATGAATCCATCATCCTTGGAAGACCTTTCCTAGCCACAGCAAGAGCTGTGATTGATGTTGACAAAGGTGAATTAGTCCTTCAATTGAATGAGGACTCCCTTGTGTTTACAACTCAAGGTCATCCATCTGTAAACATGGAGAGAAAGCATAAGAAGCTTCTCTCAAAACAGAGTCAACCAGAGCCCCCACAGTCAAACTCTAAGTTTGGTGTTGGGAGGCCATAACCAAACTCTAAGTTTGGTGTTGAACTCCCATATCCAAACCCTAAGTTTGGTTTTGGGATGTCTCAACAATGCTCTGAACATCTGTGAGGCTCCATGAGAGCCCACTGTCAAGCTATTGACATTAAAGAAACGCTTGTTGGGAGGCAACCCAACTTTTATTTATCTAATTTTATTTTTCTTTCATGTTTTATTAGGTTCATGATCATGTGGAGTCACAAAATAAATCTAAAAAATTGAAAATGGAATAAAAAATAGCAGAAGAAAAATCACACCTCGGAGGAAGACCTTACTGGCGTTTAAACGCCAGTAAGAAGCATCTGGCTGGCATTCAATGCCAGAACAGAGCATGGTTCTGGCGCTGAACGCCCAAAATGGGCAGCATCTGGGCGTTTGAACGCCAGAATTGCACCCTGAAGAAGAACTGGCGCTGAACACCCAAAACAAGCATGGTTCTGGCGTTCAACGCCAGAAATGGGCAACAAATGGGCGTTCAACGCCCAGAACAAGCACCAATCTGGCACTGAATGCCTAAAGTTGTGTGCAATGGCATTTTGCATGCCTAATTTGGTGCAAGGTTGTAAATCCTTGAACACCTTAAGATCTGTGGACCCCACAGGATCACCTCAGGATCTGTGGACCCCATAGGATCCCCACCTACCTCCACTCACTTCTTCTCACCCCTCTTTCACACAATCCCATAAACACTCTTCCCCAAAACTCTTCACCAATCACCTCAATCTCTCTTCCCTATCACCACTTCACCACTCACATCCATCCACTCTTCCCCATAAACCTACTTCATAAACCCCACCTACCTTCAAAATTTAAAATCAATTTCCCACCCAAAACCCACCCTTATGCCGAACCTTACCCCGTCCCTTCCCTATATAAAGCCCTCCATTCTTCTTCATTTTCACACAACACAACCCTCTCTTCCCCTTCTTGGCCGAATACACCCTTCCCCCTCTCCTCCATATTTTCTTCTTCTTCTTCATCTATTCTTTCTTCTCTTGCTCGAGGGCGAGCAATATTCTAAGTTTGGTGTGGTAAAAGCATAAGCTTTTTGTTTTTCCATTACCATTGATGGCACCCAAGACCGGAGTATCCTCTAGGAAAGGGAAAGGGAAGACAAAAGCTTTCACCTCCGAGTCATGGGAGATGGAAAGATTCATCTCCAATGCTCATCAAGACCAATTCTATGATGTTGTGGCCAAGAAGAAGGTGATCCCCGAGGTCCCTTTCAAGCTAAAGAGAAATGAGTATCCGGAGATCTGACATGAAATCCAAAGAAGAGGTTGGGAAGTTCTAACAAACCCCATCCAACAAGTCGGCATCCTAATGGTTCAAGAGTTCTATGCCAATGCATGGATCACTAGGAACCATGATCAAAGTAAGAACCCGGATCCAAAGAATTATCTCACCATGGTTCGGGGGAAATACTTAGATTTTAGTCCGGAAAATGTGAGGTTGGCGTTTGACTTGCCTATGATGCAAGGAGATGCATGCCCCTACACTAGAAGGGTCAACTTTGATAAAAGGTTGGACCAAGTTCTCATGGACATATGTGTGGAAGGAGCTCAATGGAAGATTGACTCAAAAGGCAAACCGGTTCAACTGAGAAGACTGGACCTTAAGCCTATAGCTAGAGGATGGTTGGAGTTCATTCAATGCTCAATCATTCCCACTAGCAACCGGTCTGAAGTTACTATAGATCGGGCCATCATGATCCATAGCATCATGATTGGAGAAGAGGTGGAGGTTCATGAGATTATACCTCAAGAATTCTACAAGGTGGCTGACAAGTCCTCCACTATGGCAAGGTTAGCCTTTCCTCACCTCATCTGCCATCTATGTTACTCAGTTGGAGCTTTCATAGAAGGAGACATTCCCATTGAGGAAGAGAAGCCCATCACTAAGAAAAGGATGGAGCAAGCAAGAGAGCCCTTTCATGGATCTCAAGAGACGCATGAAGCTCATCACCATGAGATCCCGGAGATGCCTCAAATGCATTTTCCTCCACAAAACTATTGGGAGAAAATCAACACCTCCCTAGGAGAATTAAGTTCCAACATGGGACAATTAAGGGTGGAACATCAAGAGCACTCCATCATCCTTCATGAAATAAGAGAAGATCAAAAAGCAATGAGGGAGGAGCAACAAAGACAAGGAAGAGACATAGAAGAGCTCAAGGACATCATTGGTTCCTCAAGAAGGAAACGCCACCATCACTAAGGTGGACTCATTCCTTGTTCTTACATTCTCTGTTTTTTGTTTTTTCTATGTTAAGTTCTTATCCATGTTTGTGTCTTATTACATGATCATTAGTAATTAGTAACTATGTCTTAAAGTTATGAATGTGCTATGAATCCATCACCTCTCTTAAATGAAAACGGTTTTAATTCAAAATAACAAGAAGTATATGAGTTTCGAATTTATCCTTGAACTTAGTTTAATTATATTGATTTGGTGACAATGCTTCTTGTTTTCTGAATGAATGCTTGAACAGTGCATATGTCTTTTGAAGTTGTTGTTTAAGAATGTTAAATATGTTGGCTCTTGAAAGAATGATGACAAGGAGACATGTTATTTGATAATCTGAAAAATCATAAAAATGATTCTTGAAGCAAGAAAGAGCAGCAAAGAACAAAGCTTGCAGAAAAAAAAAAGAGAAAAAAAATAGCAAAAAAAAAGAAGAGAAAAAGCAAGCAGAAAAAGCCAAAAGCTCTTAAAACCAAGAGGCAAGAGCAAAAAGCCAATAACCCTTAAAACCAAAAGGCAAGGGTAAATAAAAAGGATTCCAAGGCTTTGAGCATTAGTGGATAGGAGGGTCTAAAGGAATAAAATCCTGGCCTAAGCGGCTAAACTAAGCTGTCCCTAACCATGTGCTTGTGGCGTGAAGGTGTTAAGTGAAAACTTGAGACTGAGCGGTTAAAGTCAAGGTCCAAAGCAAAAGAAGAGTGTGCTTAAGAACCCTGGACACCTCTAATTGGGGACTTTAGCAAAGCTGAGTCACAATCTGAAAAGGTTCACCCAATTATGTGTCTGTGGCATTTATGTATCCGGTGGTAATACTGGAAAACAAAGTGCTTAGGGCCACGGCCAAGACTCATAAAATAGCTGTGTTCAAGAATCATCATACTGAACTAGGAGAATCAATAACACTATCTGAACTCTGAGTTCCTATAGATGCCAATCATTCTGAACTTCAATGGATAAAGTGAGATGCCAAAACTATTCAAGAGGCAAAAAGCTACAAGTCCCGCTCATTTTATTGGAGCTATGTTTCATTGATAGTTTGGAATTTATAGTATATTCTCTTCTTTTTATCCTATTTGATTTTCAGTTGCTTGGGGACAAGCAACAATTTAAGTTTGGTGTTGTGATGAGCGGATAATTTATACGCTTTTTGGCATTGTTTTTAGTATGTTTTTAGTAGAATCTAGTTACTTTTAGGGATGTTTTCATTAGTTTTTATGTTAAATTCACATTTCTGGACTTTACTATGAGTTTGTGTGTTTTTCTGTGATTTCAGGTATTTTCTGGCTGAAATTGAGGGACTTGAGCAAAAATCAGATTCAGAGGTTGAAGAAGGACTGCTGATGCTGTTGGATTCTGACCTCCCTGCACTCAAAGTGGATTTTCTGGAGCTACAGAACTCAAAATGGCGCGCTTCCAATTTCTTTAGAAAGTAGACATCCAGGGCTTTCCAGAAATATATAATAGTCCATACTTTGGCTGAGTTTAGATGACGTAAAAGGTCGTTGAACGCCAGTTCTACGCTGCTGTCTGGAGTTAAACGCCAGAAATACGTCACAAGCCAGAGTTGAACGCCAGAAATACGTTACAAACTGGCGTTCAACTCCAAGATTGACCTCTACACGTGTAACATTCAAGCTCAGCCCAAGCACACACCCCGTGGGCCCCAGAAGTGGATTTATGCATCAATTACTTACTTCTGTAAACCCTAGTAACTAGTTTATTATAAATAGGACTTTTTACTATTGTATTAGACATCTTGGGACGTCTAGTTCTTAGATCTGGGGGGCTGGCCTCTCGGCCATGCCTGGACCTTTCACTTATGTATTTTTAACTAACTCTGAACAGGAAGAGGAGATGGCAACCGAAAATAATAATAATGCAAGGAGAATGCTTGGTGACTTTACTGCAACTAATTCCAATTTACATGGAAGAAGCATCTCCATTCCTGCCATTGGAGCAAACAACTTTGAGCTGAAACCTCAGCTAGTTTCTCTGATGCAGCAGAACTGCAAGTTTCATGGACTTCCATATGAAGATCCTTTTCAGTTCTTAACTGAATTCTTGCAGATATGTGATACTGTTAAGACCAATGGGGTTGATCCCGAGGTCTACAGGCTTATGCTTTTCCCGTTTGCTGTAAGAGACAGAGCTAGAGTGTGGTTGGATTCTCAACCCAGAGATAGCCTGAACTCTTGGGACAAGCTGGTCATGGCTTTCTTAGCCAAGTTCTTTCCTCCTCAAAAGCTGAGCAAGCTTAGAGTGGATGTTCAAACCTTCAGACAGAAAGAAGGTGAATCCCTCTATGAAGCTTGAGAAAGATACAAGTAGCTGACCAAAAAGTGTCCTTCTGACATGCTTTCAGAATGGACCATCCTGGATATATTCTATGATGGTTTATCTGAGCTATCAAAGATGTCATTGGATACTTCTGCAGGTGGATCTATTCACCTAAAGAAAACGCCTGCAGAAGCTCAAGAACTCATTGACATGGTTGCTAATAACCAGTTCATGTACACTTCTGAGAGGAATCCTGTGAATAATGGGACGCCTATGAAGAAGGGAGTTCTTGAAATTGATACTCTGAATGCCATATTGGCTCAGAACAAAATATTGACTCAGCAAGTTAATATGATTTCTCAGAGTCTGAATGGAATGCAAGCTGCATCCAACAGTACTCAAGAGGCATCTTCTGAAGAAGAAGCTTATGATCCTGAGAACCCTGCAATAGCAGAGGTGAATTACTTAGGTGAACCTTATGGAAACACTTATAATCCATCATGGAGAAATCATCCAAATCTCTCATGGAAGGATCAACAAAAGCCTCAACAAGGCTTTAATAATGGTGGAAGAAATAGGTTTAACAATAGTAAACCTTTTCCATCATCCACTCAGCAACAGACAGAGAACTCTGAACAAAATACCTCTAATCTAGCAAACTTAGTCTCTAATCTATCTAAGGCCACTATGAGTTTCATGAATGAAACAAGGTCTTCCATTAGAAATTTGGAAGCACAAGTAGGCCAGCTGAGTAAAAGGATCACTGAAATCCCTCCTAGTACTCTCCCAAGCAATACAGAAGAAAATCCAAAAGGAGAGTGCAAGGCCATTGAATTAATTACCATGGCCGAACCAGTAAGGGAGGTTGAGGACGTGAATCCCAGTGAGGAAGACCTCCTGGGACGTCCAGTGATCAATAAGGAGTTTCCCTATGAGGAACCAAAGGAATCTGAGGCTCATTTAGAGACCATAGAGATTCCATTAAACCTCCTTATGCCCTTCATGAGCTCTGATGAGTATTCCTCTTCTGAAGAGAATGAGGATGTTACTGAAGAGCAAGTTACCAAGTACCTTGGTGCAATCATGAAGCTGAATGCCAAATTATTTGGTATTGAGACTTGGGAAGATGAACCTCCCTTGTTCACCAATGAACTAAGTGATCTGGATCAACTGACATTGCCTCAGAAGAAACAGGATCCTGGAAAGCTCGTAATACCTTGTACCATAGGCTACATGATCTTTGAAAAGGCTCTGTGTGACCTTTGTTCAGGGATAAACCTCATGCCCCTCTCTGTAATAGAGAAACTGGGAATCTTTGGGGTGCAAGCTACTAAAATCTCATTAGAGATGGCAGACAATTCAAGAAAACAGGCTTATGGACAAGTAGAGGACGTGTTAGTAAAGGTTGAAGGCCTTTACATCCCTACTGATTTCATAATCTTTGATACTGGGAAGGATGAGGATGAATCCATCATCCTTAGAAGACCTTTCCTAGCCACAGCAAGAGCTGTAATTGATGCTGACAGAGGTGAATTAGTCCTTCAATTGAATGAGGACTCCCTTGTGTTTACAACTCAAGGTTACCCTTTTGTAAACATGAAAAAGAGGCACAGTAAGATTCTCTCAAAACAGAGTCAACCAGAGCCCCCACAGTCAAACTCTAAGTTTGGTGTTGAACTCCCATATCCAAACTCTAAGTTTGGTGTTGGAAAGTCTCAACAATGCTCTAAACATCTGTGAGGCTCCATGAGAGCCCACGGTCAAGCTATTGACATTAAAGAAGTGCTTGTTGGGAGGCAACCCAATTTTTATTTAATTATATTTTTATTAGTTATATGTCTTTATAGGTACATGATCATGTGGAGTCACAAAATAAATAAAAAATTTGAGAACGGAATCAAAAATAGCAGAAGAAAAATCACACCCTGGAGGAAGACCTTACTGGCATTTAAACGCCAGTAAGAAGCATGTTTTGGGCGTTCAACGCCAGAACAGAGCATGGTTCTGGCGCTGAACGCCAGAAATGCACCCTAGAGAAGAGCTGGCGCTGAACGCCCAGAACAAGCATGGTTCTGGCGTTCAACGCCAGAAATGGGCAACAAATGGGCGTTCAACGCCCTGAACAAGCACCAATCTGGCGCTGAAGGCCCAGAGTTATGTGCAAGGGCATTTTGCATGCCTAATTTGGTGCAAGGTTGTAAATCCTTGAATACCTCAGGATCTGTGGACCCCACAGGATCACCTCAGGATCTGTGGACCCCACAGGATCCCCACCTACCTCCACTCACTTCTTCTCATCCCTCTTTCACACAATCCCATATACACTCTTCCCCAAAACCCTTCACCAATCACCTCAATCTCTCTTCCCCATCACCTCTTCACCACTCACATCCATCCACTCTTCCCCATAAACCTACCTCATAAACACCACCTACCTTCAAAATTCAAAATCAATTTCCCACCCAAACCCACCCTATATGGCCGAAACCTTAACCCCCCCTCCTTCCCTATATATAGCCCTCCATTACTCCTCATTTTCACACAACACACACCTCTCTTCCCTTTCTTGGCCGAAACACAACCCCTTCTCCCTCTCCTCTATTTCTTCTTCTTCTTCATCTATTCTTTCTTTTCTTCCTCGAGGGCGAGCAAAATTCTAAGTTTGGTGTGGTAAAAGCATAAGCTTTTTGTTTTTCCATTACCATTGATGGCACCCAAGACCGGAGAATCCTCTAGAAAAGGGAAAGGGAAGACAAAAGCTTCCACCTCCGAGTCATGGGTGATGGAAAGATTCATCTCCAAAGCTCATCAAGACCACTTCTATGATGTTGTGGCCAAGAAGAAGGTGATCCCCGAGGTCCCTTTCAAACTCAAGAAAAATGAGTATCCAGAGATCCGACATGAAATCCAACGAAGAGGCTGGGAAGTTCTAACAAACCCCATCCAATAAGTCGGCATCCTAATGGTTCAAGAGTTCTATACCAATGCATGGATCACTAGGAACCATGATCAAAGTAAAAACCCGAATCCATAGAATTATGTTACAATGGTTCGGGGGAAATACTTAGATTTTAGTCTGGAGAATGTGAGGTTGGCGTTTAACTTGCCTATGATGCAAGAACATGCACGCCCCTACGCTAGAAGGGTCAACTTTAATCAAAGGTTGGACCAAGTCCTCATGGACATATGTGTGGAAGGAGCTCAATGGAAGATTGACTCCAAAGGCAAGCCGGTTCAACTAAGAAGACTGGACCTCAAGCCTGTAGCTAGAGGATGGCTGGAATTCATCCAACGCTCCATCATCCCCACTAGCAACCGATCTGAAGTTACTGTGGATCGGGCCATCATGATCCATAGCATCATGATTGGAGAGGAAGTAGAAGTTCATGAAGTCATCTCCCTTGAACTCTACAAAATAGCCGAAAAGTCCTCCCCCATGGCAAGGCTAGCTTTTCCTCATCTTATTTGCCATCTATGTTACTCAGTTGGAGCTTTCATAGAAGGAGACATTCCCATTGAGGAAGAGAAGCCCATCACTAAGAAAAAGATGGAGCAAGCAAGAGAGCCCATTCATGGAGCTCAAGAGGCGCATGAAGTTCATCACCATGAGATCCCGGAGATGCCTCCAATGCATTTCCCTCCATAAAACTATTGGGAGCAAATCAACACCTCCCTAGGAGAATTAAGTTCCAACATGGGACAATTAAGGGTGGAACATCAAGAGCACTCCATCATCCTTCATGAAATAAGAGAAGATCAAAAGCAATGAGGGAGGAGCAACAAAGACAAGGAAGAGACATAGAAGAGCTCAAGGACATCATTGGTTCCTCAAGAAGAAAACGCCATCATCACTAAGGTGGACTCATTCCTTGTTCTCACTTTCTGTTTTTCATTTTCTATGTTAAGTGCTTATCTATGTTTGTGTCTTCATCACATGATCATTAGTAGTTAGTAACTATGTCTTAAAGTTATGAATATCCTATGAATCCATCACCTCTCTTAAATGAAAACTATTTTAATTCAAACGAACAAGAAGTACATGAGTTTCGACTTTATCCTTGAACTTAGTTTAATTATATTGATGTGGTGACAATGCTTCTTGTTTTCTGAATGAATGCTTGAACAGTGCATATGTCTTTTGAAGTTGTTGTTTAAGAATGTTAAATATGTTGGCTCTTGAAAGAATGATGATAAGGAGACATGTTATTTGATAATCTGAAAAATCATAAAAATGATTCTTGAAGCAAGAAAAAGCAGCAAAGAACAAAGCTTGCAGAAAAAAAAAATAGCGAAAAAAAATAGAAAGAAAAAAAGAAAAAGCAAGCAGAAAAAGCCAAAAGCTCTTAAAACCAAGAGGCAAGAGCAAAAAGCCAGTAACACTTAAAACCAAAAGGCAAGGGCAATAAAAACGATCCCAAGGCTTTGAGCATCAGTGGATAGGAGGGCCTAAAGGAATAAAATCCTGGTCTAAGCGGCTAAACCAAGCTGTCCCTAACCATGTGCTTGTGGCGTGAAGGTGTCAAGTGAAAACTTGAGACTGAGCAGTTAAAGTCAAGGTCCAAAGCAAAAAAAAAAGAGTGTGCTTAAGAACCCTGGACACCTCTAATTGGGGACTTTAGCAAAGCTAAGTCACAATCTGAAAAGGTTCACCCAATTATGTGTCTATGGCATTTATGTATCCGGTGGTAATACTGGAAAACAAAGTGCTTAGGGCCACGGCCAAGACTCATAAAGTAGCTGTGTTCAAGAATCAACATACTGAACTAGGAGAATCAATAACACTATCTGAACTCTGAGTTCCTATAGATGCCAATCATTCTGAACTTCAATGGATAAAGTGAGATGCCAAAACTATTCAAGAGGCAAAAAGCTACAAGTCCCGCTCATCTGATTGGAGCTATATTTCATTGATAGTTTGGAATTTATAGTATATTCTCTTCTTTTTATCCTAATTGATTTTCAGTTGCTTGGGGACAAGCAACAATTTAAGTTTGGTGTTGTGATGAGCGGATAATTTATACGCTTTTTGGCATTGTTTTTAGTATGTTTTTAGTAAAATCTAGTTACTTTTAGGGATGTTTTCATTAGTTTTTGTGTTAAATTCACATTTCTGGACTTTACTATGAGTTTGTGTGTTTTTCTGTGATTTCAGGTATTTTCTGGCTGAAATTGAGGGACTTGAGCAAAAATTAGATTCAGAGGTTGAAGAAGGACTGCTGATGCTGTTGGATTCTGACCTCCCTGCACTCAAAGTGGATTTTCTGGAGCTACAGAACTCAAAATGGCGCGCTTTCAATTGCGTTAGAAAGTAGACATCCAGGGCTTTCCAGCAATGTATAATAGTCTATACTTTAAAGGGGTTTAGATGACGTAACAGGGCATTGAACGCCAGTTCTATGCTGCTGTCTAGAGTTAAACGCCAGAAACAAGTCACAAACCAGAGTTGAACGCCAGAAATATGTTACAACCTGGCGTTCAACTCCAGAAAGAGCCTCTGCACGTGTAACATTCAAGCTCAGCCCAAGCACACACCAAGTGGGCCCCGGAAGTGGATTTATGCATCAATTACTTACTTCTGTAAACCCTAGTAGGTAGTTTATTATAAATAGAACTTTTTATTATTGTATTAGACATCCTGAGTTTTATCTTCGGATCATAGAGTCTTGGTTACTCCAGTTCCCCTCTGGGGCCGAGACCAATGAACTCCATTTTCACTTATGTATTTTCAACGGTAGAGTTTCTACACTCCAAAGATTAAGGTGTGGAGCTCTGCTGTTCCTCAAAGATTCATGCAAAGTACTACTGTTTTCTATTCAATTCAACTTATTCCGCTTCTAAGATATTCATTCGCACTTCAACCTGAATGTGATGAACGTGACAATCATCATCATTCCCCATGAACGCGTGCCTGACAACCACTTCCGTTCTACCTTCGATTGAATGATTATCTCTTAGATCTCTTAATCAGAATCTTCGTGGTGTAAGATAGATTGATGGCGGCATTCATGAGAATCCGAAAAGTCTAAACCTTGTTTGTGGTATTCCGAGATTGAATGGCTGTGACGAGCTTCAAACTCGCGAGTGCTGGGCATAGTGACAGACGCAAAAGGAGGGTGAATCCTATTCCAGCATGATCGAGAACCTCAGATGATTAGCCGTGCTGTGACAGAGCATTTGGACCATTTTAACAAGAGGAGGGGATGTAACCATTGACAACGGTGATGCCCTTGCATAAAGCCAGCCATGGAAAGGAGTAAGACTGATTGGATGAAGACAGCGGGAAAGCAGAGATTCAGAGGAACAAAAGCATCTCTACACGCTTATCTGAAATTCTCACCAATGAATTACATAAGTGTTTCTATCCTTATTTTCTGTTTAATTAGTATTATTTTCGAAAACTCCATAATCAATTATTATCCGCCTGACTGAGATTTACAAGGTGACCATAGCTTGCTTCATACCAACAATCTCCGTGGGATCGACCCTTACTCACGTAAGGTTTATTACTTGGACGACCCAGTGCACTTGCTGGTTAGTTGTATCAAAGTTGTGACAAATTATGAATTGAGATTAGAGCACCAAGTTTTTGGAGCCATTACCAGAGATCACAATTTCGTGCACCAAGGATGTTGCATGGCTTTAAAGATATTGATGATAATTTTTTCATCATCCACTCTTAGGATCATTTCACCTTTCTCCACATCAATTATAGCCCTTGTTGTGTCCTTCTTCTTCCATGTCCAAGATGACAAAGTCAGCAGGGGAAATGAATTCTCCAATCTTCACCAATAAATTTTCTACAACTCCATTTGGTATCTTGAGTGATCTGTTAGCCATTTGAAGTGACATTCTGGTGGGTTTGACTTCCTCTATTACAAGCTTTTACATTAGTGAGAGGGGCATCAAATTGATGTTGGCTCCTAAGTCACAGAGAGCCTTGTCCAAGGTCATGTTGCCTATGGTGCAAGATATGATGAAACTCCCAGGATTTTTGAGTTTAGGTGGGAGACCTTTTTGAATCACTGCACTGTACTCTTGTGTTAAGATCACTATCTCCTTCTCATTCCAGCTTCTCTTCTTGTTGATGAGTTCCTTTAGAAATTTTGCATATAGAGGCATCTGTTCCAATGCTTCATCCAGTGGGATATTGATTTCCAGCTTCTTAAAAACTTCTAGAAATTTGGGAAACTGTTGATCCTTGAGCTCTCTTTGCAATCTTTGAGGGTATGGCAAAGGAGGGATGTAATGTTTAACTTCCTTCTTCTGTTCTTGTGGAGGCTCTGTCATGACTTGTTTTCCCTTCTTTGAAGCTTGTGACTCTTCATCCTTCTTTCTGAGCTCTTCCTGGTCCTTCTCTTTAATAGTCACTTCTTCCTTACTGTTAGCCTTATCATCCTCTGCTGGCTTCTTGTTAGCTTCTTTGTTATTCTCCAGCGTCTTTTCACTCCTAAGTTGAATTGCTTTACATTCTTCCTTGGGGTTGGGAATAGTGTCACTTGGCAGTGCATTGGTTGGTCTTTCATCTACTGTTTGCTTGGAAAATTGTCCAATTTGTGTCTCCAAGTTCCTTAGTGAAGCTTCATGGTTCTTGTTGGCCAATTCTTGATGCTTGATCATTTTCTCCATCATCATCTCCAAGTTGGAGATTCTTTGAGATTCTTGGGGTGGTTGTGGCTGAGTGTGGGATGTAGATGGGGGGTGAAAATTGTTATGGCCGGTTGTGGGTTATTGGGTGGATAGAAGTTGGATTGGGGTTGATTATTTTGTGGTTTTCTGTATGGATTTTGGTTAGTGTTTTGATGATTTTGGTGGTTTGTGTTGCGGAAGTTATTTTGATTGGAGTTCCTTTGCCAAGGTTGCTGGTTCTGGTTCTCTCCCCATTTCAGATCGGGGTGGTTTCTCCAAGATGAGTTGTAAGTGTTTCTGTGGAAATCATTTGGTCTAGAACCTTGATTGTGCATGTACTGCACTTGTTCAGGCTGCTGCTCTTCATAGCTTTCCTCCTGCTGTCCCCATACCACTGGTGGTTGATTAGTTATGCTAACTGCTACAAGTTGTAATCCATCCATCCTCTTTGTCATCATTTCAATTTGTTGTTGAAGTTGTTGGTGCATGAGTTTGATCTTAGCTAATCTTGTATCAACTCCTTCAAGCTCAAATACACCTTTCTTTGGAGCTGCTTGTCTTACAGAGGAGTAGAAGTACTCATTGTTGGCCACCATGTCTATAAGATCATGTGCCTCTTGAGCAGTTTTCATCATTTGCAAAGATCCTCCTGAAGAATAATCCAAAGCTTTCCTTGAAGGTAAGGACAAGCCTTCATAGAAATTCTGCAACTCCACCCATTCACTGAACATTCCTTCTGGACACCTTCTGATCAGAGCTTTATACCTCTCCCAGGCTTCATACAATGATTCTCCTTCTAGCTGTCTGAAGGTTTGCAAATCAGTTTTTAGCTTAATGACTCTTTGAGGTGGATAGAATTTGGCTAGAAATTTGCTAACCAAATCATCCCAATTGATGATGCTTTCTTTAGGGAAGGTTTTTAACCAATGTGTGGCTTTGTCTCTCAGTGAAAATGGGAATAACAAGAGTTTATAGATGTCAGGGTGGACTCTATTGGTTTTGATAGTGTCACAAATTCTCAAAAATATAGAGAGGTGTTGGTTTGGATCTTCAGCAGCACTTCCTCCATATTGACAATTATTCTGAATGGACATTGGGGGATAGGATACTGCTCCCACAATTTCTTGGGTTGGGAATAGTGTAAGATGCTAATACTCTTCTCTGAGGTTGGCCATTGTTGTTTGCCACATCCTCAGGTGGATTTGGTGGGTTATCCTCCATCTCTTGATCTTCTTCTTCTGATTCCTCTTCTCCAGTAACTCCCTACCCTCTTGCTTCTCTTCTCAATCTCAGAAATGTCCTCTCTAGTTCAGAATAAAAAGAGGTGGATGCACCTCTTCTTCCTCCTGGCATATAACACAAACAAAACCAGAAAACTAAAATAAAATACTATACTGCTAGAGTGTGGTTAAGATTAGTTGAAACAAAATCTCAAATAGTTAAAATGCTTAACAAAAACAAAGAAAAAGTTCTTAATCTAGATTATCACTAACTTAATCATTTTTAATCTAGATCAATCCCCGGCAACGGTGCCAAAAACTTGATGAAGGTAAAAAATGATTCCACACAAACTCACTGGCAAGTGTACCGGGTCGCATCAAGTAGTAGTAACTCACAAGAGAGGTCGATCTCACAGGAATTGATGGATTGAGAAACTTTTGTCTGATGATGAATTTAGTTAAGCGAATACTTGATTATTTGGTGTGAAATTTGATTAACAGAAGTAAAATTGGAAGGAAATAAAATTCAGAAAGTAAATTGGGCAGAATCTTAAATTGCAGAAACTTAAAGTGCAAGAAATTAAAAGAGCTGAAACTTAAATTGCAAGAAAATTAAATAACTGAAACTTAAAGTGCAAATAATTTAAATTACTGAATCTAAATTGCAGGAAACTTAAATTGCATGAAGAATAAAAGGGATTTGGGTAATGGGAATCAAAACAGAAATGGAAAATTGCAGAAGAATCAAAACAGAATGAAACTTAGATCAACTTTAAAATCCTAAAAGAAAAATCGACAATTGCAGTAGGATAACAAAAGCAGAAAGAAAATTTAGATCTCGATTGCTCTCTTAACAAAACAGAAAGTAGAAATTGTAGAAGAAAGAAAATCAGAAAGTAAATTATGATTAGATCTCCAACTCATAAAACTATCAATAAGAAAAATAAAAGAGAACTCCAAGATGAAGTAATTCAGACGAATTTTTCAATCCAAAGTCAAAAGATCCAAAACAGAAAAGTAAAAGTTGCAGAAGAAAAGAAACAAAACAGAAGGAAAAAATTCAGATCTGATCTAAATTCTAAAATTCTAAAAGGAAAATTCCGAGAGAGAGAGCTCCTTTTGAAATCAAATTCCTATCTCTTTATACACTTTCCAGTTTTGACTTCCCGTACTTGGAGTGGGCTTTTTAGCCTTGTATGAAGTGGATCAGAATTGCAATTTGTTGCAGCTTCCAGGGGAACGTTGCGTTCTCAAAGTGAGCACAGCGTTCATTCATCCACGCGTGCACGTCCTTTTGCGTTTTCTGCTCATCGACGCGTACGCGTCATGTACGCGTACGCGTCACTATCAGTCTTGAGCCCCCAATATGCTCGCGCGCCATGATTACGCGTACACGCCCTCAGTAGCGTTAACTTAGTGAGCGCTACGTTGGCTTAGTGAGCACTACGTTGGCTTAGTGAGCGCTGCCCACGCGTGCGCGTCCTCTGCGGGTACGCGTGGGTAGCAAAATATCCAATTCAGGCTTTAGCGCCAGCCACGCGTGAGGGTGCTTTATCCCAGGTGCTCCATCGACGCATGCGCGTCAAGCACGCGTGCGCGTTGTTTGCAAAACTTTGCCTCCAAATTCGAACATGCCCGAAAACGCTGCCTTAGTGAACGTAGCGCTCTCTTTTGAAAACGAGCGCCAAACACTTGCACACGTACGCGTCATGCACGTGTATGTGTGGGCCTTCGTAAATCGCGCCTGACGCGTAAGCGACCTGTATGCGTGCGCGTCGCCTAATGAGCATGGCGTTCTTCATTTGAACGCTACATTATACTGCAATGCTCTTCTTTTTGTTCAATTTTTCACTTAAAATCAACTAAACAAGAAATCAAAGTCTCACCAAAATCATAAGATTCATAATCATCAACTAAATTGTGCATAATTTTCATAATTTTGTACAAAATCAGCAATGTTTGATTGGATCAAAATAATTATGAAATTTCATTCCAACCGCTTACTTATTGTGCAAGAAAGTGCATAAAACCTAATGAAACAAAAAAAAAATGCTTGTGAAACTAGCATAAGATGACTTGTCATCACTCCAAAAAAAAAAAAAAAACGGGTCGCATAGGACAAAATTGCAAGTTTCAATCCATATAGCAGCGAAGAAGAGTTTTAGTTATGTGTTATGCTGATATTTATATAAGAGGTATATTAAGTTACTGATAGATATTATCTTTGAATAAAAGAGTTTAGTTAAAATTTTTATTAGTAAAAGTTTTAAAATTTCTTTTTAATAAATACATTGAAAGCTTAAATTTTGTATATTTTTTATAAACAATTTTCAATTAGTAATCTTAGTGTATTTTTAAGATACGTATTAACTAAATAAAAAAGTTTAATTAATATGTTCTTTAAGAATACATGATAAATTTTTTATTAATAAAAAATTAAATTTTTTGTATTTTTAATAAAAAAAATTTAATTTATAATTTTAATGTGTCTAGCATAAGATAGATAAATCTAATAAAAAAATATATTATTATATTAATTAGAATTAGTTAATATAGACTTTTAGAATACATAATAAATTTATTATTAATTAAAATTTTTTAATAAATTTAGTTAAAGCCTATTAATTATGACCATAGTTGAGTGATACTTAAGATTGTCTCTAAAGTAGTGAAAGGCCTATTTGGTTTGGATTATACCCTATCCCTTCTCGTACCATGTTTCTTCATCTTATCATTGGCGTGTATATGCATAACAGCCCATGACATGAATGGTAAATTCAATCGGCATCTTTATCCACATTTAATACCCTTCCATTGTTCCCTCCCAATGGGTAATAATAACTGCCATAATTGTGTGTTACTCTCTCTTCATTTTTTCGTCCTACAACATATATCAAACTAAGTTATATACTACTAATCAAAACTAGGTTATTATAATTACCATTTAGCACTATTGGTAGTAATATATATTAGAAAGGGTATTATAATATGCTAATTTTGTTAGAAATCGAACCCATATAAAGGTTATTTCATTTCTAAAAAAATATTTTTTGGATTAGGAGGACAAAAAAATTCAATACGTAAATTTAACATTCAAAAAATATTTTTTATTAATTTTATTTTTTAACTATTTAACTCCCTTGTCTACTAAGTTCTATATTAGTCAAATTAGTAAACATCTACATATTTGGGAGTGGATCCTCTCTAGTGGAAAAAAAATTGGATAGTGTCCAGTGTAGGATCTCATTCTTCATTGCTCTCTCTCCTATTTAATTTTGGTACCACTTATAGAATTAAAGGTGAAAAATCACACTTTATTCTCTCATGTGTTAAAAAAAATTAGAGAGGATCCATTTCCTACATATTTAGATGCAAGCATGCAACAATAAATTGTTGTTTTTAACAAGTGATTTTGGAGGTTGGTTAATTGGTCACATTCTTTTCATAAAATGGATTGAATTTGTCTGGATACAACAAAATAATTTTATTAAATCTAATGAATGCATCGCTCTAAGAAGTCTATTTCTTCAGAATTTTGAACTTCTATGGCTCAACTCTTTACTGTTTTTTTATTTTTTATTTCTTACGTGTTTATACTATTTAAACCGAACACCCCTTGCCCTTTATTTTTAAAAAGAAACGTTCAAAAAGTAAAGAAAGTGGTGAAATTGAAAAACACAAACTTGATATTGAAAGAATTTCAAAAACAACAAGAACTGAGCAAAAAAAAAAAAGATATCTTCGGAAACGGATACTTCTTATTTTTTTGCAAAGAAAGGTAAGAATTCAAAGAAAATCAACGAAACCGAAGATAAAAAGATATTGGTATCGAAGAAATCCCTTGTAACAATTTTTTTTATTTTAGATGATGGAAGCGACGATTACGATATATAAAAAACGCTCGATTTGAAAATGTCGTACGAAATGATATGTCATAATTTTTTTTGATACATGACAAATGATAGAAAAGAAAGAATATCTTTTCCCTACCCTCTCAATTTGTCGACTTATCTAAAAATGATGGAAAAAAGAATAGACCCTTTAACAAGAGAAAAAATTTTCTATGATAAATTGAATAATTATTGAAACTCTCAAAATGAAGAAAAAAACTAAGCAATGAAATTCTAAACATGGCAGAAGTTCTAGATAGGGAATTTATGCCATTAAATATATTCCAAAAATAAATTAGATTATACAATAAAGAGACTCAAACAAAAAAACTTACCTAAACTATATCATCCTTTCCTGAATGGACCTTATCGTAACCGAATGAATAATTTTTTGTTATCCTCAATTAATAATATAACTTATAAAAAAATGATATTTGGATAAATAAGATTCATGGTCTCCTTCTTTCTAGTATTCAAAAAACTAGTTATTTTGAAGAGAACAAGGATATATTCAAAAGTTATTTTTAACTGAAATTAATTTTTTTTAACTTAATCCATAAATTTTCTAAAAAATCAGTATCAACCTTGAATTTTAAAGGACTTGTGTTCTTTCCGGAACATGCACACATAACACCTAAAAAATTAAATTCTTATTTGATGCAATTCCAACAGATCTAAAGGATAAAACAATTATAAAAATGTATTGTAATAAAGGAAATCAAAAACAAGTTTTCCGATGGCCTTACAAACTAATCGATGAAATTCAAGACCTCGAAGAGGGAAACAAAGATGAACAGAAGTATAGAATTCGTTCACAAAAAGTCAAATGTGTAGTTATTTTTACTCATACTGAAAAATCAAAAGATTCTAATCCTTATGGGGATACTAGAGAAACAAATAACACTGATAAAACAGGGGAATTAGCTTTAATACGTTATGCACAACAACCAAAATTTCAGCAAAAAATAATAAAAGGATCCATACGTGTTCAAAGGAGGAAAACTATTACTTGAAAAATTTTTCAAAAAAGTCTGTATTCACCCTTCTTTTTGAATAAAATTGAGTAACTCCAATTTTTTTTTTTTGAAAAATTTTGAATCAATGAGACAAATGCTTTTTCTGTTTGATGTGAGGATTTTTACTGGTTCAGAATTTAACAAAATAATTTTGTTTTGAGCATAGCCCAAACCGACAATCGATCCTCAAATCAAAGTTTAATTTTGGTTGTCACAAGTCCAACTTAATAAAAATAACCGAGAGTATTAGTCCCGAGTCATTCTCCCTAAGAATTACAATCGAATGTCCAATTATTGGATATGAGGTTCAAGGGGGGTTTAGGTTGATAAAACAAGAAATTAAAAAGACAAGAAATGTAAAGAAAACAATTAAAAATAGCAAATACTTAAGAGAGACATTCATGGCAAGGATTGAGAATATAGGCTTTCTATCCTAGTCATTAATCATAATACAATAATTAACAAGAGTTAATCCTATTTTGTCATCTCCAACATAGAAAGAAGGTACAATGTTATCTTCACATTGAGAGAAAGTCAAATAAGACTAGTTAATCTCTATCCAAAAGTCCTAATCAACTTACTAATTGAATTAGCAAGAGATTAGAGTCAATAGAAACGATATTAACTAACAACTCTAGATCACCAACATAAGTTGGGTGTTAATGACTCAAGAGGATCTAATTCCTCTTTCCAAGCCAAGAATGCTCAAAAAGCTACTCTAATATCCAACCAAGCATTTTGTCAAACACTTGGAAGGCATAAAAGGAAAGTATGGTAAATTGCAAGAAATAGTAAATTCTACCACAACCCAATGCAAGAAATCAATAATAGCAACTCGAACAAGCAAGAAAAGAACATAAAACCTCAAATTGCATTAAAGGAAAGGGGAATTAACAAGAGTTCATATAACGTAAAAAGTGGTAAAATAAAGGAAATAACAAGAGAAACTAAGAAGGTTGAAACAAATCAACAAGAAAAAGTAAAGGAAACTAAATCAAAACAAGTAATTAAACCTAAATCTAAGAGAAGACTGAACTAAGAACCCTAATTTCTAGAGAGAAGAGAGAGCTTCTCTCTCAAGAACCAACCTAAGGCATGTTTCCTACACTTCCTAATTGCTCCCCCCTTGTTCAACCCTTAATTCTACATCAAATAGCCTTAGAAATGAGTTGAATTTAGGCCTGAAAAGCTCAGAAATCGCCCCCAACATATTCACTTTAATGAGGTCACGTGATCAGCGTCACGCGTGCGCGTGGGTGACGTGTGCGCATCGCTGGCAGATCTCCTCCTCATGTGTACGCGTGGGTGATGCGTGCACGTGGCCTTCAATTCAGCAAATCCTCATTTCCTCATGAATTCTCCACTTTGCATGCTTTTCTCTTCACTTCTTCCATCCAATACTTGCCTTATGAACCTGAAATCACTCAACAAACATAACAAGGCATCGAATGGAATTAAAGTGAATTAAAATTGGCAAATTAAAGGCCCAAAAAGCATGTTTTTATCTCTTAAGCATAAATTAGGAAGAATTACAAAACCATGCTATTTCATTGAATAAATGTGAGATAAGTTGATAAAATCCCCTCAATTCAACACAAGATAAACCACAAAATTGGGGTTTATCAAACCTCCTCACACTTAAACTAAGCATGTCCTCATGATAAACTCAAGAAAGAGACAAAGGGTATCAACATTTATTCAATGCAACCTATCTACATGCAATCTATCTATATGCATGTAACTACTTGGTCAAAATAAATCAACTTCCAAGAATATATATTAACATAAGGGCTAAAGGTATTAACAGCCAAATCTAACCCACAATTGAATTCAGTTATTGAAAATAATTTATAAACTTGCAAGAAAGGAGATGATCATGGGTGAAAACATGTAATTGAGCAATCGAACCCTCACCGGATGTGTATCCGCTCTAGTCACTCAAGTGTATAGGGTTGATTCACTCGATTCTCCTCTAATCATGCATTCTAAGATTTGTTTTTCATCTAACAATCAACAATTATTTAATGCATGCATACATATATCATAAGGACTTATCCATAGGTTGTAATGGGGCTAGTGTCAAGGTAGGATTGAATATGTTTAGGTGAGCTTGAAATTTGAATCTTTGATTAACTTACGCTTTCACCTAACCTACAACCTATACAATTCAAAGCTAACCTAACTACCCATTCTTCACTTTTTCACACACTCATGCATTTTCTTTTTTATCACAACACATATGCATTGGTTATTATTACTTTACTTTGGGGCATTTTGTCCCCTTTTTATTGCTTTTCTTTTTCTATTATTTTTTTCTTTTTATTTTTCTACATTTTTTCTATTTTTTTCTCTTTTTCTTTTTATGAATTATATACAAAGGTACCAATGCATATGGTTTAAACATTTAATGCATGAGTATGTACCCAATTCCCAAAATTTTCAATGAAAACTCAAAATACACTTTTATCTCACCCAATGTTCCCAAATTTTCCCTTACTTAAGTGATACACACTCTCACTAGCCTAAGCTAATCAAAGATCCAAAAAAGGGACATTTATTGATTTTCACTTAGGGGTAGTGATGTGCTAGAATTAAGAACAAAGGGTTTAACATAGGCTCAAAATTGGCTAACAATGGAAGATAAAAGGTAGGCTATTTGGGTTAGTGAGCTATTTGAAACGATGGCCTCAATCATATAAGTACATTCATACACAAAATAATGGATATAAAGAATTAAACAAATCAAAGATTGCAATCATAGAAAGAGAATAATACACACAAGAATGAAAATAGTGGTTATATGATGTAACCACACAATTAGGCTCAAAACTCACATGCTTATGTGTTCTTAGCTCAAAAACATGTTCTACAATATATATAATTCAGCAAGTTCTAAAAAAAATTTTTTTTTAACTCAATTGGGGTGCCTATAGATAAAGTCTTTGGAAAATTTTATTATTTTGACTAAGCTTATTATATATATGCAAAATAAGAAAATGCATCTAAAAATTCTAAAAGACCCAAAAATGAAATGCGAAAGTGTTAGGATTAGAAATTTGTTATCCAAAAATGTGGATTGCTCGGACGACCTCCCCACACTTAAAAGATTGTACTGTCCTCGGTGCATTCAAAGATGAGCAAGGGTATACGACAACTCTCTGGATTGCCACCTTCAGGTGGTGGATCAACCGGTTGCTGCGTGTTCTTTCTCCCGCTTCCGTTTTAGTTTATGATGACTCACCCATGAAAAATAGGAAATAGCACCGTAAGATGAGAAAATGTAAAAGCAAGGAAGCATATATTGTTGGAATGAGGTAAGGACCACTAGAATGGAGTGAGTGAATTAGTGTGACATTAAGGAAGAATAGTGTGTGAGTTCAAAGTTGCATGCAGTTTAGAACACACACACTAGCATAGAGAGCTATGTCACAATTACACAAAAGAAGGGTGCACTTCACTCATTCTAGTGTGCTTGAGATACTTCGAAGAGAACTTGTAGGTTAAGACAATCAAACAAGAAATGAAGAAGTATAAAAGCATTCAAGCAGTAAATCAAGCAATTGTGAATTGGATAATGAATGGACATTGATTGATGTGCAAGTAAACTTAATGAACAAAATGGTATATGAAACTTAAACAACAATAAATGACATACTTTGAATTTTATTTGCAATACCTAATTGACATAAAAGTGGAAGACATTGGTGTTATGGAACTTAGGAAAAGAGAGATAGAAATTAAAATCAATCACATAGCATGAATGGACCACAAAGCTTAAAAGGCACAAAAATATGTCACTAGGTAAGTGTACAATCCAATTTCACAATTCTAAAATCTCAATGAATGGAATAGGTGATGTAAATAAAAATCGATCATAAGCAAGCATCTCCTAACAAAAAATGCATTGATAATACATAATCGCCTCATCATAGATAAAGAAATCAAATCACACGCTGGCCAAAACATGCAATTCAAAAGATTTAAAATGCTTTGAAGGCAATGTCACATGTACTTGGTGTTCAAAAACATTAAGCATGAAGAACTCAAAACAAGCAACAATTTATAACCTCAATAAAGGAATCCAACAATGAATAATTTCAGCATCAAGAAATAGCAAATCAAATCAATAATCCCACACTTACCACCTAAAACAAAAATTAAGCTAACTAACTAACTACTAACAACTAACAAACTAAAGAAAATAATGGTAGATTGTGAATGGTAGTGTTGGATGATGGTTGAAGGGTAAAAAGAAAGAGAAGAAGAGAAAAAAAAGGAAAGAAATAGAAAGAAGAAAAGTAAAGAAGTGAGTGAAACAGGCAGAGCATCATGCGTACGCATCACGTCACGCGTATGGGTGCATGGTAGAAATAAGGTGTGACACGTACGTGTCGTCAACGCACGGGTGAGTAAACAGAGAAAGGTGATTCGTATGCTGGGTCAAAATTGTACTACACGCACAATTTCATCACACTACACGCCCAACTCTCTGGTTTTTGTACTGCACCTAAAAAAATTGGGGGGTCAGGCGTAAGCATGGGCGACATGTACGCGTGGCTGAGTGCTCTGTTTTTCAAAATTTTCCAAGTTCTAGCACCAAACCAAGCATTCCAGACCTCCAAACAGCAACCAAAATACCATCAAACCTTATTTAACATACTAGGCTACTAAATAATCCAAACAAAACTAAACATGAAATTAAACTTATTTTACCACTATTTACAAAAGAAAAAAATGAAAAGAGTTTACCATGGTGGGCTGTCTCCCTCCTAGCACTTTTATTTAAAGTCCTTAAGTTGGACCATTGATGGGGTCCTTGCTATGGTGGCTTATGCTTGTGCTCATCCTTGAATCCCCACCAATGCATGCATATCCAATGTCCACCGAGATTCCAAATTAGGTGCACAAAGCTTTCAAGCAAATTCAAACAAGTGACAAGGCTCCAAAGTTGTTGATTATTGAATTGAATTCCGGGGACCTAAACCTTGTTCTTGCACCCATCTTCTTGTTGACTACCGTAGTTAAATCCGGGTGACAAGACTTGTGAATTCTCATTGAAGCACCAAACTCTCCTAGATCCTCTCAATTCAATACTACACCATCCCTTGCACTTAGATTTTGGTGATTCAACCATAAAAAACTTTGAATTGTGATGCCTACCACTAACCAACTCTTTCTTGCTTTTTATTCCACAAATATTCCTAAGTTAACCATCCGTTTCAAGCAAACCATATTCAAGTGGAATAATAAAGCTAAGGGATATGAATTTTACCCACATGAATGGTGTAAAGGAAGATGGTGACTTAGGAAGAGGGACCTCCCCATACGTTGACAATGCGAGGTCCACTCCCTTGTGCTCTTCTTTGGTTACCTCCACCTCTTGACAAGCATCTTTCATGTTCACCTCTTGACAAGGCTCTTCACATTCAATCACTTCCTCACCAACCTCTTCTAGCTCTTCTCCATCCTTCATGTCACAACTTAGAGTTAATGTGGAACTTATCTCAACGTCAATCTCAATTTTAATGGGAGAAGACTCCTCAAATTCAAAAGGATCATGTGTTGGTGTGGAATCATCATCAAGAGGAATATTTATTGGTTGCTCAACTTCTTCCAATTCCTCATCATTCACCATATGCTTTAGAGGTTGCGCACCCTCCTTGACATTGCTTTCAAGCTCAATGGAAGAAGGCTCAATACGATCATCGAGGTGATTTGTTAGTGTGGACAAGAACTCATCAATGGTTGAGTCTAATTCTTGATCAACCTCTCCTAATTCTTCAACTACTCCTTCCGACTCAATTGTCTTAACTTCCTCCCTTGGTTGCGATTCTTGCTTCAACTCCTCTTCTTCACCTTGAAGCTCCAAATTCTCCTTCTCATTGTGCTCCTCAATTAATCCCCCACAATTAGCAATAAGGGTGTCTTGGATAGTGGAGCACAATGATGCCAACTGGCTCATCACTTCAGTTGAGCTAGCCACGACCTCCCATTGCTTTTGGCAACGAGTTAGAAGTTCTTGTTGTTCTTACATTAGGGGTTGGAGAAATTCGTCCAATGAAGGTGGTGGTAGAAGAGAGGGTTCATTGTTTGAGGAAAGGTATTGTAGTTGGAAGGTGGTTCATATTGGTGAAAGTCTTGAGGTGGTGTATATAAAAAATGGTGGTTCTTGGGAGTATTGGTGTTAGAATGGTAGTGGCTCTAAGTATGGTTCATTTGGTGGTTTGTATGTTGGATATGGGTTAGGATCATATGGAGGTGAATGGTGGTAGGAGGCTTGTGAGTATAGTGGTTGAGTGCTATGTTGAGGAAAGGGGTCATATGTGTGTAGTGATTGTGATTGACAACCACAATGAGGGTCACCACATCAATTTGGATGATAAGCATTAGGAGTTGGATTATCACCTATAAGAAAGTTGATCAAATGCTTGAGGCTCCTCCCACCTTTGATTGTCCCATCTTTGATGCATATCCTCATTGTAGCTTTCATTCCCTACAACATAGTTAGAACCAAACTCATAGCAAAAGTGGTGAGAATTCATAGTAGCAAGAGAAAATAAAAATAAAAGCTAACAAGAAACAAAGAAAGCAAAGTTCTACAACTAGCAAAAACTAGCAAACAAACCAAAAATCAAGCTATTCACAATATTAACATATGTACAATAACCAATAACAAGCATACATTGCAATTCCCTAGCAACGGAGCCAAAAACTTGATATGAGGATTTATACCAGTTCAGAATTTAACAAAATAATTTCGTTGTGAGCATAGCCCAAACCGACAATCGATCCTCAAAACAAAGTTTAATTTTGGTTGTCACAAATCCAACCCAATAAAAATAACCGAGAATATTAGTTCTGGGTTGTTCGCCATAGGAATTGCAATCGAATGCCCAATTATTGGTTATGAGGTTCAAGGGGGTTGGGTTGATAAAACAAGAAATTAAAAAGACAAGAAATGTAAAGAAAACAATTAAAAATAGCAAATACTTAAGAGAGACATTCATGGCAAGGATTGAGAATATAGGCTTTCTATCCTAGTCATTAATCATAATACAATAATTAACAAGAGCTAATCCTATTTCGTCATCTCCAACATAGGAAGAAGGTACAATGTTATCTTCACATTGAGAGAAAGTCAAATAAGACTAGTTAATCTCAATCCAAAAGTCCTAATCAACTTACTAATTGAATTAGCAAGAGATTAGAGTCAATGAAAACAATATTAACTAAAAACTCTAGATCACCAACATAAGTTGGGTGTTAATGACTCAAGAGGACCTAATTCCTCTTTCCAAGCCCAGAATACTCAAAAAGCTACTCTAACATCCAACTAAGCATTTTGTCAAACACTTGGAAGGCATAAAAGGAAAGCATGGTAAATTGTAAGAAATAGTAAATTCTACCACTACCCAATGTAAGAAATCAATAATAACAACTCAAACAAGCAAGAAAAGAACATAAAACCCCAAATTACATTAAGGGAAAGGGGAATTACAAGAGTTCATATAACATAAAAAGTGGTAAAATAAAGGAAATAACAAGAGAAACTAAGAAGATTGAAGCAAATCAACAAGGAAAAGTAAAGGAAACTAAATCAAAACAAGTAATTAAACCTAAATCCAAGAGAAGACTGAAGTAAGAACCCTAATTTCTAGAGAGAAGAAAGAGCTTCTCCCTCTAGAACTAACCTAAGGCATGTTTCCTACACTACCTAATTGCTCCCCCCTTGTTTAATCTTGAATTCTGCATCAAATAGCCTCAGAAATGAGTTGGATTTGAGCCTGTAAAGCTCAGAAATCGCCCCCAGCGTTTTCACTTTAATGAGGTCACGTGATCAGCGTCACACGTGCGTGTGGATGACGCATGCGCATCGCTGGCAAATTCCCCTCTCACGCGTGCGCGTGGGTGACGCGTGCGCGTCACTGACAGATTCCTCCTCACGGGTACGCATGGGTGACGCGTGCGCGTGGCCTTCAATTCAGCAAATCCTCATTTCCTCGTGAATTCTCCACCTTGCATGCTTTTCTCTTCACTTCTTCCATTCAATACTTGCCTTATGAACTTGATATTCCTCTAGAAATATATCAAGGCATCGAATGGAATTAAACTGAATTAAAATTGGTAAATTAAAGGCCCAAAAAGCATATTTTTATCTCTTAAGCACAAATTAGAGAGAATTACAAAACCATGTTATTTCATCGAATAAATGTGAGATAAGTTGATAAAATTCCCTCAATTCAACACAAGATAAACCACAAAATTGGGGTTTATCACTCTTCCAAAAGGGGCTAAGGATAAAAACAGGATTAGAAAATTCGTATTATACAGAAGAAGAAACAAAAGAAAGTCACGAGGAGGACAAAAGAACAAAAAAAGAAGAAGAGGAAAAAAGACGTATAGCGGTAGGAGAGGCCTGGGATAGTTTTATAGTTGCTCAAATAATAAGAAGCTTGTTATTAATAACCAATCGAATCTTAGAAAATATATTGTATTGCCTTCGTTGATAATAATTAAAAATATTGTTCGTATGCTTTTATTTCAATTTTCCAAATGATCAGAAGATTTTAGGGATTGGGATAGAGAAATATATGTTAAATGCACCTATAATGGTGTTCAATTATCTGAAACAGAATTTCCAAAAAGGGGGCTATTAGACAGTATTTAGATGCAAATTAGATTTCCTTTTCATCTGAAACCTTGGCATAGATCTAAGCTAAGATCCACTAAAAAGGATCCAATGAAAAAAAAAAAGGGACTTTTGCTTTTTAACAATTTTGGAAACGGAAGTGGAATTGCCCTTTTTCACGTTACCCAAAATCCATTTGGCTTCTTTCAACCCATTTTAACGAAACTAGAAACTAAAAAAATGACAAACTCATTTTTATCAGGTTCTCGGGATTTTAAATGCAAGAACAAAAATGTTTATAAATTTTTTAAAAGAAAGAGCAAAATAGAATTAATAGATCATCAAAATTTTTTTATTTATAAATGAAAAAATAAAAAATTCCCAACTTTAGTTCTACTTACATTCAAAAAATTCATTGGATTTAAATTAAGTCAAAATCAAAATGATTCAACAATGAGTAAAAAAAATCCAACGATTTACAAATAAAATACTCGAATAAACTCTATTAATTGGACAAATTCTTCATTGAAAATAAAGATATAAATGCTAAACAAAATACAATCATTAAAAAAATGAAAAAGATTGCAAAAGAAAAGAAAAGGGAGAGTTTCACAGCAGAGAGAAATATTATTTTGAAGAAAGCCTGTAAAACCCGGTTAATTAACGACTAATTAGTTCATAAATGAGAATTTATTCTAGGAAGCTAAAAAAATGTGATTTTTATGGCTTAATATGATAGAGGAGATTAAAATAAGAATTTTGATACCAATTTTATAGAAATCGGCCCAAGATTGGACCGAACGGGCCAAACCGGGCCAACTGGACCCATATTGGGCCCTTGGTCCAACCAAACTAAACCTAAAACCCTAAAAACAGCACTCTATCTCCTCTAAGACCCTAAATGCACGCTGAAATGGTATGAGCAAGGGGAGGAACACACTCTCAAAGTTCTATCTCTCACTTGATCTTCAAACTACCATAACTTTTGATCCGGAGCTCCGATTGCCGCACCATTTGCAGCCACGCATTCACCGCGACGAGCTCTACAAAATCCACTACTTTGTTTTTAAGGAAAGCTACGAATCTAGTCAAGTTTTCTCAGCCTTAAATTCGAATTTTTGGGTAAAAAGTGTTAAGATTTTGGGCTCTTTGATGTTATAGAACCCAACTAGCTTGAAGGAGAAGAGTAATCTTGTCTACTTGACCCTTGTGTGTATTGATGGTTGGTTGGAAATGGTATTGTTGGGAATTGGGATCAGAAATTATGTATTATATGGTGTTGTGTTTGAAGTTGAATTACTTGAGTGAAATTGGTTAAGATGATGGATTGGTGGGTTATGATTTGATAAAAATGTCAATGTATGGGTTGAAGAGGCTTGAGGTTTGTTTTTGGAATGTTTTGGTTGATTTTAAAAAGGGTTGGAATTGGTTTGCTTTGAAAATGGCACTTTGTGGTTTTGTATGAAAATGTGGTTTTTAGGCACACTTTAATAGAGCATAACTTGGACTCTGGATCCCTGTTTTGTGCTAAACTTGTTTAGAAATAAAATTTGATCTAGGATGTTTATGCCATTCGAAAAACGGGCAAAAAATGATTTAAAACGGAGAAGTTATGCCCGTCAGAAGATTGGGGTTGAAAATTGTGAATTCTGCATTGTTTTTAAATATTCACAACCCACGCATGCATGTAGCCCACGCGTACGCGTCGATGAGTGAATTCAATTGGCCCAGCCAAAGTCCAGAGAGTTGTGCGAGAAGTGTGCTGGTTTTGTTTGTGGGGCACAAAACGCACCCACGCGTACGCGTGGCTAACGCGTAGGCATCACTTGGCTTTTCTTCCATCCACGCGTGTGCGTGGAGGGATGCGTACGCGTCATTGTATCTTGATGCATTCCAAAGTTGATTTTTGAGTTTTCAAAGCCAAATTTCATACTTCTAAGCGTTCGATCTCACCCCTTATGTCTTAAATTGTTATGATATGCCTAGCAATGGGAAGGAGCTAGGGAATGTGGTAACTTGTGAATGAAGAAAGGGGAGGATTAATGATCAATGATGATTAAAGAGAATTGTATGAGATACGGAGGATGGTGGTGGAAGTGCCTTATATGCCATGAGCCGAAGTGCTGTAATTGTTAACGAATTGGCTGGTTATGGATTGAATTATGAACCGGACGGTTGAGTTATTACCATATTATTCCCGAGCCATTATTGATTTATGGCTGAGTATGATTGCATTTATGCTTATTGAATGAAATGTGAATGTTGCACTTCCACTATCTGAGATATGAGTTTCCTTGGGAGAAAGCAGTGGCTAACCACCATGTGCTCCAGGTGGAGACCAGATACTCTGCTGACCCTATGTCGTAAGTGTGGCCGGACACTGAAAGTTTCGGATGAGCTCGCCACCATGAATATACACTAGTGACGGTGTTGGATATGAATTATGATTTATGATTGAGTATAACTCGAGTTGGGGATGCACGATAGAGGGACAGTCCAATGGTTAGCTACCAGGACTTGTCGAGTTGGCTTTATAACCGACAGATGAGACTCATCAGCCATTAGGACAGGCATTCATCATATGCATATTATGTGAATTGTCTGGAATTGCCTAACTGACTGCATACTACCTGCTAATTGTGGTTTTCAGATGCAGAATGTGAGGCTTCTCGCTGAGGCATGCTAGAGACTTCTGGATAAGCGAAGATCTTTGTTTCATGGGACTTTATTTTGGTTTTATATAGATAGTTGCTATCTCCACTAAATAATGTATATACATACTGTTGGACTCTTCTTAGAGGTTGTTTTGGAGAGCAGGTTTTGTTAGCTTGTCCTTGGGGTTTCCCTTGGGTTTCCTACTTTATGTTTATATTTATATGTATACTCTTATACTCGGATCAGTTATCTTCACGACCGGATCTTGAGTTTTGGATATTTGTGTTTTTGGCACTCTTTGTATATGGTTTCGCGTTAGTATATCCTTTATCTGTTTCGTTGCGTTATCGATCGGAGTGTTGCACTTATTTATTTAACGGTTTTGTTTATCCCTTTTCCTCAAAGGCTCCTAGTTATAAACATTCTCCACAATACTATATGTACTAAATTTTATTTTTAGCGGTCGTAATACCTCGCCACCTATGTCTTATGACTTAAGCATAAGGCCCTGTGTGGTAGGGTGTTTCAAAGCCATTTTTTATGCTAAAAAATTAGCATTAAAAAAATGTTTGGCAGATATTACAAAAAATAAATTCTCTATTAGCTTATAAGTCACAAAATACTCTTTTAGATGATAATTCGAAGCATTGTTTTATAAATACTCTCATGGAGAGAGTATACCTAAATATCTTTCTGTGTATCATTTTGATTTGTAGCATTGATGTACAACTTTTTCTTCAATCAAAAACAAAAAAAAAAGTCCATTTACAATAATCGAAAAAAGGTGGAAAGAACTTATCAAAGAAATAAAAGCCTAATTTACTTTGTTTCGCTTCTCAAAAGATCTTATGATCTTAGGAATACGAATTCTCATAAATTTTGTGACGTATCATCATTGTCACAAGCATATGTTTTATTTTTAAATTATCCGAAACCCATGTTATAAACTTATATAAGTTAAAATCTGTTTTTAGATATCATCGAAAATCCCCTTTTCTTAAGAATGAAATAAAAGATTATTCTTTTGGAATATAAATAATATTGATTTTAAATTTATATCCAAGAACTCCCCAATTCTCTAATGAATCAATGGACAAAAATGGTTGTTAAAGAGTCATTATCAATATGATTTATCTCAAAAGAGATGGTTTAGATTAGTGCCACTAAAATGGAGAAATAGAAATATCATCCATAAACATCATGTCATTCCAAATAAAGATTTGAAAAAATGTGATTCATATGAAAAAACCAGATCAATTCCTTACAAAAACTAACAATTAGGCTCATTAAAAAAAAACACAATATGAAATGATCTTTTTTCATATCAATACATTAAAGATAATAAAGACTCATATATCTCTTGATATGAATCATCATTCCAAGCAAATAAAAAAGAATTTCTTTCTTATAATTACAAAACATGTAAACAAAAATGATTTGATCTAACGAGTGATATCTCTATAAAGTGATATATAGCAAAAGATTACATTATAGATATGAAAGAAAATTTTCATAGAAAACATTTAGGTTGGATGCTAATAAATAAAGAAATATAAAATTATTCCATACCAAATGAAGAATTTATTAAGGCATATACGAATAACCCGTAGATCATACCAATCGAATTCCTTTTCTTCAATTTAGATATAAAACAAGATGTTAGTGAGACAAAAATTACTGGAAGGGAAAAATAGTTTTTAGATCATAAAAGAAATTGGAATTCGAGTTAGAGACTCGAAATCAAGTAAAAGCGGAAGACACTAGTGGGGTGGATTTGGAATCATCTCTTTCAACCCAAGAAAAAGATATTGAAGCAAAGTCTACAACATCAGGATTGGCCAGGAAAGAAGAAAAAAAATACAATAACAAAATGTTGCTAGAAATAAATCTCATTAACAAAGTTTTTTATTTTTTAATTGAATTGGAAGGGTTCCTTAAATCACAGAATAATGAATAATATCAAAATTTATTGTCTCCTGATTAGGTTGAAAAATATAAAAGAGATTTCTATAAGCTCTATTTAAAGAGGAGAACTCAATCTAGATCTTATGGAAAATCAAAAGAGTTTAAGTCTTACAGGATTGACGAAAAATAATAAATTGATCGAAAAGGCAATGTTTACTGTAGAACTAATTCGTCTGTCTAGAGAAAAGGATGAACAATTATATATATATCAAACCATAGTACTTTCATTGCTTCATAAGTGTAAGCGTCAAATTAAGAAAATATATTCAGAAAAAACTAATGTTGATAAGACGAACTTTGCAAAATCCATTCCAAGAATAAGAGATAAAAAAATAACAGAAAATAAAGAAAAAATCATTATGATTTGCTTGTTCCTGAATTCTTTTTTTGTTCTAGACGTTGTAGAGAATTAAAAATTCTAATTTGTTTCAATTCTAAGAATAGAAATAGTGCACATAGAAAAACAACATTTTACAATAAGAATAATAAAGTAAATAATTGCTGTAACATTTTGGCTGAAAATAAGGATCTTGATAGAAAAAAAATCTAATGAATTTCCATTTTTTTCTTTGGCCAAATTTTTTATTAGAGGATTTAGCTTGTATGAATCGCTATTGGTTTGACACTGATAATGGAAGCCGTATCAGTATAGTAAGGATACATCTGTACCCACGATTGAGAGGTCGTTACTCTATAATCTATATTTCTTTCTTCAATTTAGCGTAACATATCCAGTATGCGGATACAAATGGATACACGCATAGATGTGTACATTGTTAACTTCTATTCTATATTCTGAGGCCTTGATTCTAATTCAATTATATATCCTTTAGATACAAAAAGAATCGAAAAAATTGTCTTATCATCTTATATCTACTTTTATCTATATAATTATATATATAATTAGTATTTTATTTTTTAAATCGACCTCTTTTTATAGAAATATAGTATGATTTGACATCAGAATCACAAAATGTTAAGAAAATTTAGATTATTGTATATACAAAATACCTAATTTTAAATTAGTATCATTACTATTACAGATCAAACAAGATATCTATAAAATATGAAAGGAGGAGAAGAACGCTTTTAACTTATGGTGAAAAATTTATTTCTACCATAATTTTCACAAGAAAAAAAAAGAAAAAAATCCTGGTCCGGTTGAATTTCAAGTATTAAATTTCACCAATAAGATATGAAGACTTACCACACATTTGGAATTGCAGGGAAAATATTATTTATCTCAAAGAGGTTTACAAAAGATTTTGGAAAAACGACAATGGCTACTATCTTATTTTTCAAATAAAAATAGAATACTCTATTACAAATTAATAAATCAATTTGATATTTGGGAGTCAATAATTCATTAATTGAATTTTAAGAGTCATTTTGAATTATTTGATTTTTTAGTTCTTGAATCTTGATTAATTTTTTTCTTTCAAAATTCATGGAAGAATAAATCAAGGAAAAACCTATGAATGGGACAGCTAAAAGAAAAGATCTTATGGTAGTCAATATGAGACCTCAACACCCATCAATGCATGGTGTTCTTCGACTTATTGTTACTCTAGATGGTGAGGATGTTATTGATTGTGAACCATTATTGGATTATTTACACAGAGGGATGAAAAAAAATTGCAAATAATCGAACAAATTATACAATATCTGCCTTATGTAACACGTTGGGAATATTTAGCTACAATGTTCATAGAAGCAATAACCGTAAACAGACCAGAACAGTTGGAAAATATTCAAGTACCCCAAAGATCCAGTTATATTCGAGTAATTATGTTGGAATTGAGTCGTATAGCTTCTCACCTATTATGGCTGGGACCTTTTATGGCGGATATTGGTGCACAAACCCAACTTCTATATTTTTAGAGAAAGAGAATTAATATATGATCTATTTAAAACTACGACAGGTTTGAGAATGATGCATAATTTTTTCGTATCTAGGGAGTCGCGGCTGACGTACCTCATGGTTGAATAGATAAATGTTTCGATTTCTGTGATTATATGTGCTCTTGTATCTCACACTACACCGACCAATGCCCTCAAGTCCAAGGTGATTACACTCTTAGGGTAGCCAACAACTACAACAACCGTCAACCCTATCAACCTCAAAATCAAAGCAATTACTCCCATGGTAATAGCTCTAATGAAGGGTGGATGGACAATGCTCAATGAAACAACCACAATCAAGGATAGAACCAAAGCAACTCTTCTTCCCAACACCACAATAATACCTACCAAGCCAACCAAAACCACTATAATCAACCATACCAACACTCACAACAAAACTAAACCAACAACCATAGATACCAACCACCTCACCAAAGATAATAATCCAATCAACCTTCTTCCTCTTTCACAAACCAAGGTGATGACTCTCACCGTGCATTCTACCAAGAACAAGAGAGGCTTAGGGCTATGATAGAGAAAAATGAAGAGAACACTAGGAATCTCAACACATAAGTTGGTAATATGAGTGCTCAAATGTCCTCTATAGCCAAGATGCTCTCAAGGTTGGCCCTACCTCCTACCAATAATGCCAACACCACCTAAGCCTCTAGTTCTTCTAGCCTTCCATCCCAACCTATTCCAAACCAAGGGGGTAGCATCAATGCAATTACCTTGAGGAGTGGTACAACACTTGAGGAAGTTGAGCCCAAGCCTATTAAGTTGGCAGAGGATGTTCCTAATGTAGAAGTTAGTGAAACAATGGAGATAGATGAAGATGAAAAGGAGGAAGTTGCAAAGGAAGAAGAAAAGAAATTGAAGGCCAAGGAACCGAAGAGGAAGAATAACTTAGAGGAACAAATTCCTATACCTTTCCCTACGGTAGCCAAGAAGGCCAAGAAGCATGAGGAGCTTGATCCTAACAAAGTGCAAATCTTCAAGAATGTGGAGGTAACTATTCCACTCTTTAATGCCATACGTCAAGTCTCAAAATATGTAAAATTCCTTAAAGATGTGTGCACTCACAATGAAAAGATTGGTGGACTAGTGATGAATCTATTAGGTAATTCTATTTCTTCTTTGATGGATGATTTTCCTGAAAAATATTGTCATCCCAGTCCTTGCTTGGTATCCTGTATGGTTGGTGAGATTCAACTTAAGGATTGTATGTGTGACCTGGGGTCATGTGTGAGCATTATGCCACTCTCGGTTTAGAAAAAGTTGAACCTTGCACCGTTGAAGCGATCTGGGGCTAGATTTGTGCTAGCAGACAAGAGTATCATTTCGGTTGTGGGTATTGCTGAGAATGTATTGGTGAGAATTTAGGACTTAATTTTTCCGGTGGATTTTTATATCTTAGAGACCCTCCCATTGATTCGGATAGGCCATCTTCTATCTTACTTGGGTGGCAATTCTTGAAGATATCCCAGTTTAAACTAGACACATTTTCTGGGAATTACTCATTTGAAGCCAAAGGAAAAGTGGTGAAGTTTAAACTAGAGGAAACAATGAGGCAACCTCTAGAGGTACATTCAATTTTCGGTTGTGACATTGTTGAACATAATGTAGTTGAAGAAAACTTTGGAAGTGATGGTGAGATAAGTGTCAATAGAGACTTGGGTATAAGAGGAGTTAGCAAGGAAAAGGGAGAGGATCCACAACTTCCAAATTCTCAAGGAAACAAGGCACCAGGTCATGGTTCGATTGACAAGTGGAAGCATCTTTCCTTAAAGGACACTCTTACCAATGCCAACAAGAAGGACAAGATGGATATCCTTGAGGATGTTCCAAAGAGGTGATCGCAAGCTCATGACCGTCTAACTTAAGGACGTTAAAGAAAAGTTCTAGGTAGGAGACACCCTACCATGGTATGATCCTCCTTGTACATAGTTTCTTGCATGTAGTTTTACTCTCTTTATTTGATTTTTTTGAGTTTGTTTAAGTATGTTTGAATTACCATTGCTTCATGAGGATTTCATTAATCTTGACTTGGTTAAGTTGGCTAATTCTAAGTATTTTTGAAGTATCTAGCCTGTATGAATGCCAAGATTGCGCTATAATTGTCTTCCCTCATGCTTTAAAAAAGGGACGACGCGCACGCGTCAAATTCATTGCTGCAACTCCCTGGTACAAAAACCAGAGAATTGTGATGGAACCGTGCGGCTGGGGTGCTAGGCGCGCAATTAACCCCACGCGTACGCATAGCTGACGCGTATGCATCCCCTGTTTTTTTCGCATACCCACGCGTGTGCTTGGACGACACGCATGCGTCGTATTCTAATGTTGGAGCTGCTGGTACAAAAACTAGAGAGTTGTGCTGGAATTGTGCTGATTTTGTAGGAAGAGCACGATTTGGCCCCACACTTACGCATTGATGACGCGTACGCGTCCCCTCTCTTTTCTGCTAGCTACGCGTAGGCGTGGATGAAGCGCTCGTGACGCACGTCTGACAGAACTTATAGGGCGCGCTGCCCTGTTTCTTCCCAATTCAATTTCTTTCTTCTACTCTTTCTTCCTTTCTTCTTCTTTCGCCTTACCACCTCTTCTCTGCCCACAACCACCAGCGACCTCAGCCACCGATGACCACCATCTCCGGTGGTCCCACATCTTCTCTTTCCTCTCCTCTTCTCCTTCTTCTTCTCCTATTCTCACTTACACTCAACCTCCCTTTCTTCCTCTTCTCAAGGTTTTATTTCTTACTTTCTTGTGCTTTTTAAACTCTTCTTTGTCATTGTATTTGAATACTCTCTATGTTCTTAGCTGCATCTTAATTTTATTATTAATAGCTCACTCTTGTTTATTTTTCTTCCTTTCATATTCTTGTATGGGTGTTGAGTTCATTTACTTTTTGAATTAGTGAATTATTTCATATCTCTTGACTTGTTTGTGCTATGTGGTGTTGCTTTGATGATTGGCATTCTATTTTAGGTTTACTACATACTTGGAATTCTCAAACTTGCTTGCTGGTTAGAATATGCACACCAAGGGTTTATGAAAAAGAGCCAACAACACTTTGGTTCATTTTTTGACCTTTTTCTTTCAACTTAGTGCCTCTTTTTCATAACACCTACGCTCTATGTGCATTGAGCTTCGTTTCCATGTTTTTTTATCATCAAATGCTCATTAATTGTGGTTTGCCATGCTTGTAGCATCATGCAAGAATGAGTGGTTCAATGCTCTCTAACCCCCACATTCTTCAATTTCTAGACTTCATTGTCTTGGAGTTAGTTGAGCCAACAGTTTCCCTATGACTCCCACCATTCTTGCATGTGTTTATCATTGTTGTTATCGATGCTTGAGTTTATCCTTCTCATGCTTTATACTTGCATGCCTCTTTCACTCTTGCATCTAGTAATAGTAAGGTGCCTCCATGATTATCTTGACGTCTTACTTGCATGTAGTAGCTACCATGTTTTTAAGACGCTTCACTCTTTAGTGGCATTAATCCTCACTTGCATTTTCTTAATTCTGGTGTTTATCTCTCTGAGTTTAATGTTTTCTCTTTTCTTTTCCCTTTCAGGATGGCCACCAAGAAAGGAAAAGAAAAGGCCCCTAAAGACACACCTACAAAAAGGCCAACTCAAAGAGCGGCCACTAAGGCGCCAACTTCCTCAAAGGCCAAGCCACTTGCTAAGTGGTTGAAGAATTCTAGCCACAATGATGAGGCAGAAAAGAAAGTTCCCGCAACATTCACCAACCCATCTACAGAGGAAATCGACACTCCGGTGTCCACTTCGGATAATGGCATAGAAGTAATCAAAAGGTGAACATGGAGACGTCCTTGTTTCACCGTCCTATAGCCATTGCGAGTGACACTCCTGGACCCACTTTGCTCATCACTGATAGCACGGAGGACCGTGTAAATTTCTAAGTGTGGGGAGGTCATTTACCGACTTTCATAGGTAACAACCCCTCTCTCCAACACCCATATCTTAGTTATCTTTGTTAGTTTGCATAATTTGCTTTTTGAAGCTAGTCGCATTGCATGATAGCTTTAAAGCTTGTACATATTCCACTTATCTTTGTGTTAGAACTACTTGGTTAGAGTGATGATTTCTTTTTCAAGAAACTGTTTTAGCGCACCCTACCAATTTGAAAAATTTTTTATGCTTAACTTTATTGAAGGAATTAATTTTGGAATAGGTTTTTGAACTAAGAACACACAAGCATGTGAGTTTTGAGCTTAATTGTGTAGTTACCTCATATAACCAGTATTTTCCATTCTTGTGTGTATACTCCCTTTTTCTATAATTGTAATCTTTGATTTGTTTGATTCTTTATGTCCATTATTCTGTGTATGAATACATTTATATGATTGAGACCATCATTTCAATAGCCACTTACCCAAATAGCCTCACCTTTATCTACCATTGTTAGCCAATTTTGAGCTTATGTTAAATCCCCTTTTATTCTTTAATTTAGCACATTGCTACCCCTAAGTGAAAAACAATAAATGTCCTTTAATTTGGATCTTTGATTAGCTTAGGCTAGTGAGATTGTGTATCATTTTAGTATAGGGAAGCTTGGGAACATTGGTTGAGGTAAAAATGTGTCTTTGTATTTTTTATTGAAAATATTAAGAACCGGATACATACTCATGCATTGAATGTTTATACCATATGCATTGGTACCTTTGTATATAATTCATCAAAAGAAAAAGAGAAAAACAAAAGAAAAAGAAAAGAAAAAAGTAGAAAAAGAAAACAATAAACAGGGGACAAAATGCCCCAAAGTAAATTAATAATAATTAATACATATAGGATGTGATCAAAGAGAGAATGCATGAGTGTGTGAAAAGGTGAAGAATGGGTAGTTAGGTTTATATTTGAATTGTATAGGTTGTTATTTGTGTTAGGTGAAGAGCTTAGGTTAATCAAGGATTCAAATTTCAAGCCCACTTGGCCATATATGCATCCTTACCTTTATCCTAACCCCATTACAACCTAAATATAAGTCCTCTTGATAAATATATACATGCATTGAATAACTGTTGATTGTTACATGAAAAACAAATCTTGGAAAGCATGATTAGAAGATAATTGAGTGAATCAACCCTATACACTTGAGCGACTAGAGTAGATACACTTCCGGTGAGGGTTCAATACTTAGTTCCTTGTTCCCTACTTTCACGAGCTTTCTTCTTGCAAGTTTGTTTATACTTCATTTTTGATATTTGAATTGGTAGAGTTCATGAATCACCATATTACCTTAGCCCTACTTTTTCATATATGTTCTTGGAAGTTGATTCACTTTTAACCAAGTAGATAAAAGCATTTGCATTAGTTGCATCTAAGTAGGAAAGTTGCATTTCATAAGTCTCATTCTCCTATGTTCTTTGGTCTTTTAATTTTTAGCATGAGGACATGCTTTGTTTAAGTGTGGGGAGGTTTGATAAACCCCAATTTTAGGGTTTATCTTGTGTAGAATTTGGTGGGTTTTATCAATATTTTTCATACTTATTCATATAAATTGCATGTTTTTGTGTTTCCTTTCTAATTATGCTTCATACTTAAAACATGCTTATTTAACCTTAAAAATGATCAATGTTAATCCTCTTCTATTACCATTCAATACCATGATGTGTTTGTTAAGTGGATTCAGGATCTATAGGTCAGGAATGGTTTAGAAGATGGAAAGGAAGCATGCAAAAGAGGAAGGAACAAGAAGAATAGAGCTTTGGAGAAGTTGGTACCGATGCACACACGTGACTGATGCGTACGCATGGCTTAGTGCAAGATTGACTGACGCGCACGGGTGCTTGACGCGTACGCGTGGCTTGAGGAGTTCATCTGACGCACACGCGTGACCCACGCGTATGCGTGACGCCCAACACGTGACTCATTAATGGAAAACGTGGCTGTCATTTTCTGAAAGACTCCAGGCCTAAATCCAACTTGATTCTGAATGGAAAAGACCCAAGAATTGATGGGAGAAGGGGGGAATCAATCATACACAACATACACATAATTTTAGCTAGTTTTGTTCGTATTTTTTAGAGAGAGAAACTCGTACTTCTCTCTAGGTTTTAGTTTGTTTTGATCATCCTTTGTTGAATTTCTGAATTGGGTCTTGTTAATTCTAGTTTTATTTACTTAATCTTAGTTCTCTAGTTATAATTTTTTTAGATCTTGTGTTGGAATTGTGTTTCTTTGTTATTTTCCCTTTTTCTTCTCATTTTATGAACTTTGTGGATTTGAATTTCTATTAGCGCATTGATGTTTTCTATGATTTATAGTGTTACTTGAGTTGTTTTCTATTGATAATTGTTAGTGGGTAATTCTAATTTATAGTTAATTTTGCAAATTAGATATGTCTTTAGTTAGTGCCTACCATGTGTTTGATGAAATGTTTTCATTGATTATGGAGTAGTTTTCTATACTCTTGGCCTAGGCTAAGGGAATTGGGTGACCTTGAGTTATTGGGTCTAATTGAATTGGTGATTTGAGAACTCTTGTTGGTCAAATTGATACCCATTAACACCAATCTACTACTAAGCTAATTAGTAGTTAGATTGGGACTTATGAGTTGAAATTGATCAAGCCTATTTGACATACTTCACTTGTAGAAGTAGACTTGATGGGCTTGGTTCCTCATAATTGTTAATATATGGTTATTAGACAAGGATGGTGATCCCAATTCCTATGCCTTAGCCAACAGTCTTTTTTATAATTCATATTTTAAACCCAAAAATCCCAATTACTTGATTCTTGTCATAGTTAGCTTTAATTGTTTACTTAGTTCTAGAGTAGAAGTAGATTTATATGTTGTCTTGCTAGATTACCACTCACTTATACCTTGCTTTAATTACTTTGATTCAGTTTCTTGCACTTTAAGTTTCGTGCATGCTAAACTTTCTTAGTTTAAATTCCTGCTCATATACCTTTCAACCCTAAAATTCTAACCAATATTGTTGGATATGCTTGCCCATGCTCTTGAGGACGACCCGAGACTAATATTCTTGGTTAACTTTCATTGGGGTTGAACTAGTGACAACCATATCAAAATTTGATTGAGGGGTTATTTGTCGGTTTAGGACTATACTATGACATTATCTTTGTTGATAAAATCTAGACCGGCGATAATATTTCCATCAGAGTTTATCAGCACCGATGCTTCGGGCTTACGGAATACAATGGGATTTGCATAAAATTGAAAATTATGAGTGTTATGGAAAATTTGATTGGGATGTTCGATGGCAAAAATGATGAATGAATGATGAAATACCATCCTCCTTCTCTCCTACATCTATCTAAAACTAATGTGTGTGAATGAATGATGAATGATCCATCCTCCTTCACTCCCAGCCTCTAATCTGCATACTGGGTTTGAAACTGGGCCAGAAATGAGCTATGAAATCGCCCCCAGCATTTTCCCTTTATTACATCACGTGACGCTCGTCACGCATACGCGTCGTTTAACTATGAGCAAGGTCACGCGTACGCGTCAGTCACGCGTATGCGTCATGTAAAAACTTAAAAACATGCAATTTACATGAATAAGTGTGAGAATAGTTGACAAAATCTACTCAATTCAATCCAAAATATACCATAAGATAGTGGTTTATCATACATTTAGTGGCAAAAAGAACGAGATTCATTAGCTCGTTATTTAGTTCAAATTCGTGAAATGGTAGAATCCATAAAAATTATTCAACATGCTTTGGAAGGAATTCTTGGCAGACCATATGAGAATTTAGGAATTCGTTACTTTGATAGGAAAAGGGAACCAGAATGGAATGATTTTAAATATTGATTCATTAGTAAAAAATCGTCTCCGACTTTTGAATTGTCGAAGCAAGAACTTTATGTAAGAGTTGAATCCCCCAAAGGAGAATTGGGGATTTTTCTAGTAGGAGATCAGAATGGTTTTCCTTGGAGATGGAAAATTCGTCCACCCAGTTTTATCATTTTGCAAATTCTTCCTCAATTAGTTAAAAGAATGAAATTGGCCGATATTATGACAATACTAGCTAGTATAGATATCATTATGGAGAAGTTAATCGTTGAAATCATTATTAATACAACAGAAATACAAGATATCAATTCTCTTTTCATATTAGAATCTTTAAAGGAGGTCTATGGAAGTCTATGGGTATTTCCCCTATCTTTACTCTTGTATTGGGAATACAAAACTAATTTTAAAAGAGAGTCTTATTCCATCTAGGGGAGATACTCGTTTATTCAGTATCAGACCATCCATATCAGTTATATCCATTATAATATGCTATTCGGTAATTCCTTTTTGATATAATTTTCTTTTATCCAATCTCAATATTGGTTTTTCTTTATGGATTTCTATTTCAAGTATTGATCCGATTGGACTTCTTATGTCAGGATATGGATCAAATAACAAATATTCCTTTTTGGGTGGTCTACAAACAGTTGCTCAATCGATTAGTTATAAAATACCATTAACTTTATGTATATTATCAATGTCTCTACGTGTGATTCGTTGATACAAAAATTTCTCGATGCTATTGCTATGGCCCTTTCCTTGTAGGATAACTTTATAGGAAAATAGGAAAGGGGAAAAATATAAAAAATTCATTATTATGCTCACTTCAAATCTAATTGAAGAACAAAATCTGATAGTTATATGAGTGAAATCAGACAGCTTCTATAGAAATAGAAATTCGAGATTCTATTTAGATAATTTACAAATACTATATTAGATTAGATAGTAGATTACCAGCCTATTATATGTATATAATATATATTATATTTATCTTATATATATTATATATGGATATATGGTTATATATGTTATTTCTATGGTATAATGATTTAAAATTGCAGTCAAAATATTCAATCTCATTTTCTATGTAAAAGAATTAAGCAAAAAAAAAAATTAGACATAGACAAGTCTTATTAACCCAGGATTGGATAATTAGTAATCTTGTCTTGAAGCGGGATCAAAAGACTAACCTTATTGAGATTGAGCTTTTGTTACTATTTGGATGATTTATTATTCCTGTATTAACAGAAACAAAAAATAAGGGCAGCTCAAAAAAAAAAAAAGAAGTGGATGGTTAGAAGCACCAAGATACACAATGGATTAGTAACACCGATCTAGAGTATGCTCCTATCCACTGATTAAATAAACGATTATTGGGAACGAAATAATCCGTTAATCTTTTTTTTTTAAGTATCTCCTTTTGATTTTCACAAAAAAAGATGAATAAGAACAAAAAAAATGACTCCGTCGTTTTCCCCATCTCTCTTTTTCTGAAGAGAGAATTTTTCTAATAAATTAGAAAAAAATATGCAAGCCTTTTTCATAACCTAAAACGATGGACGGAGGGTTATAAAGATAATTCCAAAATATCTTTTTTATTGAAGAATAAAGCAATTACTTAATAATTTTTTTTATTTTTAAGGTATAAGTTCAATTCAAAAGGACCCTTTGTATCATTTAGAATATATATATATAAATTAATTTTATTTGTCTGTATTTTAAGATATAATGAGAACAGATAGAATTCAATTGGTCTAATTTAGGACCATCCAATAATTTTTAGTCTTTTTAATCTTAGGGATATCGCAAGAAAGAAATAATCGGCTAGGTCCTTAGGTTTATTTAAGGCTTTCGAGCAGCCGTATGAGGTTAAAATCTCATGTACTGTTCTGGAATAGCGATGGAGACAGTAACGTTCTCACCGACTAGCATTATATAATAGTTTAAGTACAGTTGATATAGTTGATGCACAATCAAAATATGTTTTTTTGAGGTGGAATTTGTGACAGCAACCTATAGGTTTTGTCATTTTTCTAATTTATTCCCTAGCAGAATGTGAAAGATTACCTTTTGATTTTCCATAAGCGGAAGAAGAATTAGTAGTGGGTTGTAACACCTTGACTATCAAAATGTCACACTTCTGGATGCAACACTCAGATAGCTCAGGTATTACGACGACTCTTAAAATTTTTAATACTAAAATATGAGCCTGTTTAAAACTTAAACTGAATTTTTCAAAACATACATCCATATTTAAAATACAATTTACAATACTCATAAAGAATACATATTATTAATTTATAAGCATTACATAATCAATTTCCTATCCCTCTTATAAAAACTTATATAGATAAAGGCGAGGGAAAAAGTAACTAATACAACATAAAACATCGTTTGAATAGAAAAGAAATAAAATAGGCCCTTCCGAACTTTGTCGAGTATAACCTAAAAAGGAAAAGACCTGTAGGGGAGTGAGAACATCGTCCTCGCTGGTTCTCACTATGGGATTAGAGAATTACTATAATAGGATACGTGAAATAAAACTGTTTTTAAAATACAGTGAGTAATAACTGCCTTATGCATCTTTTCAAAACCAAAGATTTAATATTCAAAAACCAAAATCCTTTCTAAAAGAGAAAGCTATTAATTTCTCAAAAATCGAAAAGCCTTTTTTCTAAAACTTTTTTCTAGACAGCATGAATGACTGAGTTATTCCAAGCATAGGTTCATTAAGTCCATGCTGAACCAGTTTAGTGTTTCATACTTTTCTAAATCAAAAACTCAAATCAAACACGGCCTTTGGCCCATCTCATAATCAACCATTGCCCTAGCCCAAACAAATCAATCCACAGCTAATTCACCATAAATTCAACCAATTTCAGTCACAAACACAAGTAAGGAGGTTCAAACACAATCGAGCAATTACATCAAGTAGAGCAGTTAACAATTAGACATAATTATTCACATAGGCAAACCAATTATAATATGCACACCTAAACAATGTCATATATATGCATATGATGAATGCCTGCCCTATGGCTTATGAGTCTCATCTGTCGAAAACCTTTCCAAGGCTCAGAATTGTGTAGTCTTGCTAAGTCAAAATGTAATACTTCAAAAGTAAAACGAATTTAATTTATCAAAGTTTAATTTCTTTTAAAATCCAACAAAACTCCTCAAAAAGTACTTTTTTAATCAAACTTCAAAACATAGGTTCTCTCATATTTAAATCAATCTTAAAACATAAGATTTCCTTAAATAGATTAAACTCGAAACACCTATTTCTTGATAAATCAAGAACCAAATAATAGAACCTCTCAAATTTATTCCTTTTCTAAATCATATTTTAAAAAAAATCTTAAATTTCATAAAAATTCGGCAGCATCTCCTCTAAAACTTGGACTTTGCCACCCTTTTCGGGTTCCAACCAAACCATTCCACAACCTCTTTCACGGGTTCAAAACCAAATCATTTTAAAATCAGACAATTTCCAAAAATTCATATCACTCTCATATTTCAAGAAACAACTTCATTGAATTTTAAAACTTTAAGAAACAACTTCAAGAACCGTCCGTTTACAAAACCAAACAATAATCCAGTCAAGCTAACATTCATATCAAACCAAGACAACCAAATAATACATAAGACTTATACAATCACTAAAGATATATTTCTCACATCAGTATCCATATATAACAGTTATAAGTTATAAAGTATAGCTTTCTGAAAAGGCCCCTACCTCGATAAGTCGAAACCATAACCCAAACACCTCACAGAATTCCCTTCGTCTCGACCCGAGTTCAATGGCAGCTTCAAAACACAGCCCCACACACCTTCGCAATAGCATAAACAACTTTAAAACACAACATGTGGTGCGCAGAAATCGTGACGGTTCCATTCCTTGGTAACGACGCTAAAAACTCAATACGCACATTCATAATCTTAATTATTTGTCACAACTTCGCACAACTAACCAGCAAGTGCACTGGGTCGTCCAAGTAATAAACCTTACGTGAGTAAGGGTCGATCCCATGGAGATTGTCGGCTTGAAGCAAGCTATGGTCACCTTGTAAATCTCAGTCAGGCGGATTCAATTGATTATAGAGATTTAATAATTAAAAGATAAATAAAATATAAAATAAAGATAGTGATACTTATGTAATTCATTGGTGAGAATTTCAGATAAGCATATAGAGATGCGTTTGTTCCTCCTGAACCTCTGCTTTCCTATTATCTTCATCCAATCATTCATACTCCTTTCTATGGCAAGCTGTTTGTTAGGCATCACCGTTTTCAATGGCTACATCCTGTCCTTTCAGTGAAAATGGTCCAATACACTGTCACTGCATGGCTAATCATCTGTCGGTTCTCGATCATACTGGAATAGGATCCATTGATCCTTTTGCGTCTGTCACTATGCCCAGTACTCGCGAGTTTGAAGCTCGTCGCAGCCATCCCTTCCCAGATCCTACTCGGTATACCACAGACAAGGTTTAGACTTTTTGGATCTCAAGAATGGCCGTCCATGGATTCTAACTTATACCACGAAGACTCTGATTAAGGAATCCCAGAGATATTCATTCAATCTAAGGTAGAACGAAAGTGGTTGTCAGGCACGCGTTCATAGTTGGGAATGATGATGACTGTCATGATCATCACATTCATATTGAGGTGCGAATGAATATCTTAGAATCGGAATAAGCTTGAATTGAATAGAAAAACAATAGTACTTTGTATTAATTCGTGAGGAACAGCAGAGCTCCACACCTTAATCTATGGTGTGTAGAAACTCTACCGTTGAAAATACATAAGTGATGAAGGTTCAGGCATGGCCGAATGGCCAGCCCCTAAACGTGATCCAAGGATCAAAAGACAATCCAAAGATGTAAATACAATAGTAAAAAGTCCTATTTATACTAAACTAGTTACTAGGGTTTACAGAATGAGTAATTGATGCAGAAATCCACTTCTGGGGCTCACTTGGTGTGTGCTTGGGGTGAGCATTGAGCTTTACACATGTAGAGGCTTCTCTTGGAGTTGAACACCAGTTTGTAACCTGTTTCTGGCGTTTGACTCCACTTTGCAACCTGTTTCTGGCGTTTAACTCTAGAATGCAGCATGGAACTGGCATTGAACGCCAGTTTTCGTTATCTAAACTCGGGCAAAGTATGGACTATTATATATTGCTAGAAAGCCCTGGATGTCTACTTTCCAACGCAATTGAGAGCGTGCCATTTGGAGTTCTGTAGCTCCAGAAAATCCACTTTGAGTGAAGGGAGGTCAGAATCCAACAGCATCTGCAGTCCTTCTTCAACCTCTGAAATATGATTTTTGCTCAGGTCCCTCAATTTCAGCCAGAAAATACCTGAAATCATAGAAAAACACAAAAACTCATAGTAAAGTCCAGAAATGTGAATTTTAATTAAAAAATAATAAAAAATATACTAAAAACTATGTAAAAAAATGCCAAAAAGCGTATAAATTATCCGCTCATCACAACACCAAACTTAAATTGTTGCTTGTCCTCAAGCAACTGAAAATCAAAATAGGATAAAAAGAAGAGAATATACTATAAATTCCAAAATATCAATGAAACTTAGCTCCAATCAGATGAGCGGGACTTGTAGCTTTTTGCCTCTTGAATAGTTTTGGCATCTCCCTTTATCCATTGAGGTTTAGAATGATTGGCATCTATAGGAACTTAGAATTCAGATAGTGTTATTGATTCTCCTAGTTCAGTATGTTGATTCTTGAACACAGCTACTTTATGAGTCTTGGCCGTGGCCCTAAGCACTTTATTTTCCAATATTACCACCGGATACATAAATGCCACAGACACATAACTGGGTGAACCTTTTCAGATTGTGACTCAGCTTTGCTAAAGTCCCTAATTAGAGGTGTCCAGGGTTCTTAAGCACACTCTATTTTTGCTTTGGACCTTGACTTTAACCGCTCAGTCTCAAGTTTTCACTTGACACCTTCACGCCACAAGCACATGGTTAGGGACAGCTTGGTTTAGCCGCTTAGGCCAGAATTTTATTCCTTTAGACACTCCTATCCACTGATACTCAAAGCCTTGGATCCTTTTTATTACCCTTGCCTTTTGGTTTTAAGGGCTATTAGCTTTTTGCTCTTGCCTTTTGGTTTAAAGAGCTTTTGGCTTTTTTCTACTTGCTTTTTCTTTTTCTTTTTTTTTCGCCATTTTTCTTTTCTCTTTTTTTTTTCTGCAAGCTTTTGTATTCACTGGTTTTTCTTGCTTCAAGAATCATTTTTATGATTTTTCAGATTATCAAATAACATTTCTCTTTTTTCATCATTCTTTCAAGAGCCAATATATTTGACATTCATAAACAACAACTTCAAAAGACATATGCACTGTTCAAGCATTCATTCAGAAAATAAAAAGTGTTGCCACCACATCAAAATAATTAAACTAGTTTCAAGGATGAATTCGAAACCATGTACTTCTTGTTCTTTTGCAATTAAAACATTTTTCATTCAAGAGAGGTGATGGATTCATATTCATAACTTTAAGGCATAGACACTTAGACACTAATGATCATGTAATAAGACATAAATATAAATAAACATAAAGCTTAAAGATTGAAAAACAGGAAAATAAATAAACAAGGAGATTAAGGAATGAGTCCACCTTAGTGAGGGTGGCGTCTTCCTCTTCTTGAAGAACCAATGGTGCTCTTGAGCTCCTCTATGTCTCTTCCTTGTCTTTCTTGCTCCTCCCTCATAGCTCTTCACTACAACAAATAAGGCTTTTCGCAACGGTCAAAAACCGTTGCCGTAGATTGAAAAACCGTTCCCAAAACTTTAGGCAACGCTTTGACAACGGTTTTTGACATGTGGTATATGCGGCCGTTACCAATGCTCAAAGGCAATGGTTTTTTACCTAAGGCAACGGTAACAGAAAAACCGTTGCCACAGTTAGTGCCTAAGACAACGGTTTTGACGAAAAGTTTTAAACAACGGTTTTGATCCGTTACTTAATAAGCAACGGTTTCGAACCGTTCCTATTAATATGACAACGGTTTAAAACCGTAACTGGATAGGCAACGGTTTTAAACTGTTGTCGTTTTATTATTCACATAGCCAACGGTTTTAAACCGTTACCGTTGGTGCCAGGTTTCGGCAACGGTTTTTGAACCGTTGCCAGTTTATAGCCATCTATGACAACGGTTTTAAAGCGTTACAGTTGATGTCATTTTCGGCAACGGTTTTAATACCATTGCCATTTTATAGTCATCTAAAACAACGGTTTTAAAGCGTTACCTTTAGAGACGCGTTTTGGCAACGGTTTTATTATGTAGTCCTCTTTGACAACGGTTTTAACACCATTGTCTTTTGTAACTATTGACAACGATTTTTTTGTGATATATAATTTTTTATTTACAATAATTTTCTCGTGAATTAAATTAATTTCAGTTTTTTTTTAATTGTTTAGTGTCAATAAATATTCTAAACTATTTGAATTAAGTCACTAAAGAAAAATAATTGAATATTTCCCATCAAATTTAACTTAAAAAAATTGTTGTAAGATCCACAATATCATCTAAGTTTGCAAAAAATATAATAACAAAAGAGAGAGTTGAAATAGCTAAGTAGCAAATAGTCATCATGTCCACAAGTTCATGACTTTTACCCTATAACATTTGCTTTTAAAAAGTTGACCTTAATCAAGTTCGATTTCCCCTTCAACATAGTTTTCCTGTAAACATAAAAAAAAAAATCAAATATAAAACTACACATCTTTAAGATATGATAACATATAGAAACTTTAACAACAAATAATACCTCTTCATGCGCATCATTATTGTTCGGATCCCCTAAAGTGCTTCCTAATTGAGCAGCTAACATGTCAAGGTCCACTCCTGAGCTTTTTTGTTGCAGCATCATCTTAACAAGCGATTTTAGTTCATCTACTTCTTTTTGCATCACATCAACCTTATTCTCTAATGTTGCTTTTTCAGTTGCATGTTGCTGCTTAAGGGTGGCAATTTCCTCATTTTTCTTCAACAAAGTTGGTGTGGTTACTCTTCCGTGACATCGCACTCTCCCTGCCTTCTCTTTCCCAAATATGGATTGGAAAGCTCTAATTGCTGATTCTTTAGACTTTTTATTCTCAGCTTGCAAATGTGCCTATATTAATGTGAAGAAAAATAATAGTAATAAAATAAGAGTAAATACACAATTGGACTAAAGGCATATATCATTTGACAACATCAAAACAAATAATAGAGATTAAAAATAATGTCAAGATTCTTTAACTCAACGCAAGCATAAAAATAACCACAAGTGATGGACAAATTGCCAAGATACAAGAAATCCATAACCTATTTTAACCAAATTAACTCATAATTAATACTTACTATAACATCCAGAGTGTCTTCATCCAATGATTTTCCCTTTGTGCTTTGGCGAGTCTCAACAAACATTTCTGCTTGAGTAGGTGGTTCATTATTTTCCTTAGAAGCAGCCTATAAGTCCAATTCAAATAGTAGTTATATAGAGTTAAAAGGCACACCACACATACACAAACAAATTCACAAAGAATTAAAAATTGTACCAATCTTGCACGTATTCTTGCAAAATTTATTGGGCCCTTTCGATGCCTAAATTTCTGTTGTGCCCTATTTTTCTTATTCTGCGCAGACATTTTCTACATAACAAGAGACAAGTATTACCAACAAATCATCAAACTTCACTCATATGTGTATATAATATAATTGCATAAACAATTACACTAAGTTTCACATGTCTTACCTTAACTTTCTCAGTTCTCCAATAAGCAATTAACTTGCGAAAATGACTCTCAGGTATGCTCTTAGGACGATTTTTCAGCATCTCATTAACACATTTGTATGGCAGAAAATGAGTTTGCTTTATTGTAGTCTTATACCTTCTCCAGTTGTCATTGATACGAGCAAGGACCATCCTCTTTCCTTCAGTTGGAATAATGAATTTAGCCTATAAAACACAATTATTTTTTGCTAGTAAGAATAAAATACATGTGTACATTTCCAAATACTTTCTAAAAGAAACAAGACTGAAGTTCTCACTTGAACATATTCCCAAATGGCTTCTTTATCTTTAATCCCCTTCCAATTTGTGTAAATTAATGGACAAAAATCTGAATTCCTTGCCACTGTGCCCAAAAATTTGCTCAAGTTGTTTACAGCTTCATCAGTAGGACCAATTGCCTCTCCTTCACTATCTAGAGTAATTTGTTCTCTATCTTCCAACTGTCTTGCATGAATCTTCAAGCATTGTGTAGGTCCTCGTGTTTTCTTCACTATTGTCTCTATACAAAGATATTAATTATATATGACATTTTCTAGCATTAAACATGACATTTCTGAATTTAAACAAACAGCAAAATCAACCCATATGAACTCACTAAAATCAAATCAGCACTAATCAAGATCAATTTATATGAATTAAATGGCAGCAAGCAGAAATGGCAATCAGCAGCGATATAAAAATTAGCATAAAAAGCCATTAACAAGGATAAAACAGCACGCACTATACAATTTGAGAAGAGAACATTCCAGGCATCAGCAGCAACCAAAAAGTTCAACCTAAATCCACTACAAATCAGATATGACTTCCTAGTTCCTAACCACCTATAATCCACTAAGCATGCATAGCTAAATCGACTAATTTAACAAAAACTGAACATACTAATTAAACTAAGAAACTATAAACAGGGAAAAAAATTGAGAAATTTCGACAGCACTCTGGCAGTAAATAGGACGTTTCTGAATTTAAACAAACAGCAAAATCAACCCATATGAACTCACTAAAATCAAATCAGCACTAATCAAGATCAATTTATATGAATTAAATGGCAGCAAGCAGAAATGGCAATCAGCAGCGATATAAAAATTAGCATAAAAAGCCATTAACAAGGATAAAACAGCACGCACTATACAATTTGAGAAGAGAACATTCCAGGCATCAGCAGCAACCAAAAAGTTCAACCTAAATCCACTACAAATCAGATATGACTTCCTAGTTCCTAACCACCTATAATCCACTAAGCATGCATAGCTAAATCGACTAATTTAACAAAAACTGAACATACTAATTAAACTAAGAAACTATAAACAGGGAAAAAAATTGAGAAATTTCGACAGCACTCTGGCAGTAAATAGGACGTTTCTGAATTTAAACAAACAGCAAAATCAACCCATATGAACTCACTAAAATCAAATCAGCACTAATCAAGATCAATTTATATGAATTAAATGGCAGCAAGCAGAAATGGCAATCAGCAGCGATATAAAAATTAGCATAAAAAGCCATTAACAAGGATAAAATAGCACGCACTATACAATTTGAGAAGAGAACATTCCAGGCATCAGCAGCAACCAAAAAGTTCAACCTAAATCCACTACAAATCAGATATGACTTCCTAGTTCCTAACCACCTATAATCCACTAAGCATGCATAGCTAAATCGACTAATTTAACAAAAACTGAACATACTAATTAAACTAAGAAACTATAAACAGGGAAAAAATTGAGAAATTTCGACAGCACTCTGGCAGTAAATAGGACGTTTCTGAATTTAAACAAACAGCAAAATCAACCCATATGAACTCACTAAAATCAAATCAGCACTAATCAAGATCAATTTATATGAATTAAATGGCAGCAAGCAGAAATGGCAATCAGCAGCGATATAAAAATTAGCATAATAAGCCATTAACAAGGATAAAACAGATATAATTTCCTAGTTCCTAGTTCCTAAACCAGGCATCAGCAACAACCAAAAAGTTCAACCTAAATCCACTACAAATCAGATATAATTTCCTAGTTCCTAACCACCTATAATCCACTAAGCATGCATAACCAAAAGTTTACCTTTCAAAGTATTGTCTAAGTTCTCAGCCTCAGTTGGATTAATATAATTCTTGTCCTGCTCCTCTATAATATCTCCTTCATTCTCATCTAATTGCTCTTCACCATCAGGTTCATTGTTAAGTTTAAGAAATGTATCAATCGGCATTGAAGCAAATTGACGTGTTTTTCCCTTCTTAGTTGGCCTTTCTTGCAAGCTGCCACAATCTTCAATGTCATCTTCAATTGTGGTCTCTTTTCTCTTCAAATCTTTACTCATTCTAGAATCTACTTCTGTAGTATTCTTGTGAGCCATAGCAGTAGATTTAGAAGGAAGTTCCTTTTCTTGTCTACATGTTGATCCTTGTGAGTGAGTCATACTTGCTTCCTTCTGTACTTTACTTTTCTTCAAAAGAGAACATCTCAACCAATCAAGAGACTAACAATTTTTATCTAACAAACTATGCAAAGAAGCTTAAGCAAACAATTAATCAGTAAATATTCTTAACAATTAAATGTTCAAACAAATTTAAAAAGATAATATATTAAATAATTTACCTGTAGTGCAGCTCAATGTCTAAGGTAATCACAGCTACAGAGAGATCCGCTATTTGATTCTCTTTTTCTGGTTTTAAAGAGACAAACTAAAACAGCAACAAAAAATAAAAATATAAGTAATTCATAACCAGATTTTTTAACAAAAAATTCACTTTTAAAACCAGTTTTTAGAAATCTTATTTTCAAAAGTGATATATAACTAAAAAATCAAACAATAGAATTATCAATTAGCAGAATAATATTATCATTACTCTTTAAATTTTAGTTCACAAACTAACACATCGTAATTTCAATTCTGGTTGATAAGAATATTTTAGAAAAGAAAGACAGGAAGGGGTGGTTCCTAATGTGTGATGAGTCATAAGTGACACATGTTGAAAATGACAGGCTGATATGATATTGGTGTGGGGGTTCCCTTCACAAGACATGCATCAGGCACCATAATTAATTATTAAGAAAAGTAGATAAAAGGGGCACCCAAATAAATAAGACAGTAAACAATAATATTAATAATAATGATGAAAGAAATAGAAAATAACAAATAGAAAATGCTAGCTGTAAAGAATGGTGCAAAGCAAAGAGCGAAGGATTAGAAGAATGAAATAGAAAATAACAAATAGAAAATGCTAGCTGTAAACAAGTAGCCGTTTGAACTTTGAAGAATGAAAGCAACATATGTAGGACTGTGTTTAAGTCTATGTGGGACTGTGTTTAAGTCTATCTGTCTAACAATGACATCCTCCAAACCCATATAATAATTATTATTTTGGATATAATCGGAATTAACATTTCATGAGAATTTCAATTGTTTTAGTTGTTAATAAAAACCTTGCTTAAGGTTTGATTTTTGTGCATTATGATGAGTCAGCGTCCAGCAGTCACCTACCTGTCAATCCTGATGGGTTAGAACTTCATTATTTGTTAACAACAAGTTAAAGAAATATGTATTAGCTCAAATGAAATGATGCTGTTTTTGGTTTTCTGCTAAAGCTTAGCTAGCAATATGCTACATGCTTATAAAATTGATATGCTTAAGAAAAGAAGAGCAGAAATCGGAGAAGCAGCAAGCCAGATTGCCATTAAAACCAGTATTACATACATATGTTCAAAGGGGTCATCGATTGGAATTTGGTCATTGTAACCGCGAATCAAGAATGGGGAGCATCTATAAGCATCACATTTTCCATCAAATATTTAAAATAATAAATATTTATCCTGGTTAATTGAGTCATATAGGAAGAAGAGCAGAATTTATGCTGATCTCTAAGTCAAATAATTGGAATAAGCATGAAATTCCTCTGTTATCCCAGATGAAACCAACCAATATGAAAAGCAGTCCACAACTCACTCAAATAATAACATTATACAAGGCTAAAATAAACAAAGCAGATACAAGCAGTCCACAACACACTACTCACAGATAATAAAATTCAAACCACAAGTACCCAGTCCAAATTCAAACCAGAACCAAAGCTCAGTCAACATTCAACCCTCATCTTGCTCATGTTCACAAATATCACCACTTTCCACAGCTAACAAAAATACCCAACAACCAATCAAGTCCTAACTAAGAAACAGAAAATCAGAGAAGGAAACTTACCACAGATGATAACCCACAAACGGCCAATGCAGCAAACCAGCAGCAGCGAAGCAACACCAGCAAACCAGCAGCAGCCAAACAAAACACTGAAGCAGAAGCAGCAAGGTAGAAGCAGCGAAGCAGAAGCAGAACAGGGGAGATCAAGGACGCCGTGGAGAAGCAGTGAAGCCTTGGAGACGGGAGAAGCACCAACGCCGCGGAGAGGAGAGACTCAGCGACGCCGGGAAGAAGGAGGCAGCGGCGATTCGGGAAGAACACAGCGCATCGACGATTTGGGAAGAACGCAGCGCAGCGACGATGATGGTGCTAGGATGGTGAGTTGCGATTTGGGGCTTCCTGGTGACTTGCGATGATGGTGCGATTTACGCCTTCATGGAGAGCTGTGGTGCGATGCGTCTCTGATTCTGATGGCTGGGTTAGGGTTCGGTTGGTGGAAGGTGGAAGAGCGTTCTTCGCTCTTTGCTGCTTTACTTCGAAGAGAAGATGAGGGCTTAGCTTTGTTATTACGTTAATTTCTTCGATCAATTCACTGTATTTCTTTATGAATTAGGGAAAATTGTTATTTTAATTTTATTTCTTTATATTAATTTTTATTATATATTTATAATAAAAATATATAATATTTATAATAAATATTATATATTATAATATTTATAATAAATATTATATATTTATAAATATATTTATAATATATAATATTTATAAATATATTTATAAATATATAATATTTATAATAAATATATTATATATTTATAAATATATTTATAATATATAATATTTATAAATATATAATATTTATAATAAATATTATATATTTTTATTATAAATATATAATATTTATTATAAATTTATTTTAGTTTTATATGTTCAAAATATAATATTTTTTATATATTTATAATAATATATAATATTTATAATAAACTTATTTCAATTTTATTTTTTTAAAATAATATTTGTTATTTATTTATAGCAATAGATTTTGAGTATTTTATAAATTCAATATTTATAGACAAAATAATTTTAATTTATATAATTATCTGAAATTATTTTTATTAGTATTATTGTTTAATTTGTATGATTATTTAAATAATATTAGAAAATAGTTGTTTCATAAATAATTGTTGTAATGGTTATAAAACCGTTCTTTAAAATAGTCAAAGAGAACGGTTTTATTTTGTTACTATAGCATAATGAAAAAATGAACTTCAACAACAACACTGTAAAAACCGTTGTCTAAGACAATCTAATGGAACGGTTTTAAAGTGTAGCATTTCGGCAACGGTTTTAATGCGTTTCTTTTGTGCAATTCTTTAAACAACAATAAAAAACCGTTGCTTAAATCCAACTCATGGTAACGGTTATAAAACCGTTCTTTAAAATAGTCAAACAGAACGGTTTTACTGTGTTGCTAGAAATTGATGAAAAATGAAATTCACCAGTAACACTTTAAAAAACCGTTGTCTAAACCTATCTAAGAGAACGGTTTTAAGGCGTTGCAAAATTTGGCGTTGCTAAAGGCCATATTTGTTGTAGTGCTTTGATCTTCTCTAATTTCATGGAGGATGATGGAGTGCTCTTGGTGCTCCACCCTTAGTTGTCCCATGTTGGAACTTAATTCTCCTAGGGAGGTGTTGATTTGCTCCCAATAATTCTGTGGAGGAAAGTGCATCCCTTGAGGCATCTCAGGGATTTCATGGTGAGGAATCTCCTCATGCTCATGTTGAGGTCCATGATCTCTTGTTTGCTCCATCCTTTTCTTAGTGATGGGCTTATCCTCTTCAATGAGGATGTCTCCCTCTATGTCAATTCCAGCCGAATTGCAGAGGTGGCATATGAGGTGAGAAAAGGCTAACCTTGCCCAAGTGGAGGACTTGTCAGCCACCTTGTAGAGTTCTTGAGGTATAATCTCATGAACTTCCACCTCCTCTCCAATCATGATACTATGGATCATGATGGCCCGGTCTATAGTAACTTCAGACCGGTTGCTTAGTAGGAATGATTGAGCGTTGAATGAACTCTAACCATCCCCTAGCCACTAGTTTGAGGTCATGCCTTCTTAGTTAAACCGGCTTGCCTCTTGAGTCAATTTTTCATTGAGCTCCTTCCTCACATATGTCTATGAGGACTTGGTCCAACCCTTGATCAAAGTTGACCCTTCTTGTGTAGGGGCGTGCGTTCTCTTCCATCATTGGCAAGTTGAACGCCAGCCTTACATTTTCTAGACTGAAATCTAAGTATTTCCCCCGAAGCATAGTAAGCCAATACTTTGGATTCGGGTTCACACTTTGATCATGGTTCCTAGTGATCCATTCGTTTGCATAGAACTCTTGAATCATTAGGATCCCGACTTGTTGAATGGGGTTGGTGAGAACTTCCCAACCTCTCCTTTGGATCTCAAGTCAGATCTCCGGATACTCATTCTTTTTGAGCTTGAAAGGAACCTCAGGGATCACTTTTTTCTTGGCCACAACTTCATAGAAGTGGTCTTGATGGACCTTTGAGATGAATCTCTCCATCTCCCATGACTCAGAGGTGGAAGCAATTGCCTTCCCTTTCCTTTTTCTAGAGGTTTCTCTGGTCTTAGGTAACATAAATGGTTATGGAAAAATAAAAAGCTATGCTTTTACCACACCAAACTTAAAATGTTTGCTCGTCCCCGAGCAAAAGAAGAAAGAAAGAAAGAGAAGAAGAAGAGAAATGGAGGAGAGGGAGAGAGAGGTGTTTTCAGCCAAGGGGTGAAGATAGGGTTGTGTTGTGTGAAAATGAAGAAGGAATGAGGGATTTATATAGGAGTGGGGGGGTTAAGTTTCGGCCATTAGGGTTGGGTTTGGGGGGGAAAATATTTTGAATTTTGAAGGTAGGTGGGGTTTTTGGGGAACAGGGGATGGATGTGAGTGGTGAAGAGGTGATGGGGAAGAGTGATTGAGTTGATTGGTAAAGGGTATTTGGAGAAGAGAGTTATGAAAAGGTGTGAAGAGGAGAGAGAAGAAGATGTGGGGACCTTGTGGGGTCCACAGGTCCTGAGGGGATCCTGTGGGGTCCACAGATCCTGAGGGTATCTTGTGGGGTCCACAGATCAAGTGGGGTCAAAGACTTAACATCCCTACTCCAATTAGGCGTGAAAAATGCCCTTGCTGTGCAATCCTAGCATTTAACGCCAGACTACTGCCTGTTTCTGGCATTAAACGTCCAAATGTAGCTTGTTTCTGGCGTTTAACACCAGGTAGATGCTTGTTTCTGGCATTAAACACCAGCTTGGTGCCTGTTTCTGGCGTTAAACGCCAGACAGATGCTTGTTTCTGACGTTTAAACGCCAGACTGCTCTCCTCCTGGGTGTGCTATTTTCAATGCTGTTTTTCATTCTATTTTTTTATTTTTCAGAAGTTTTTGTGACTTCACATGATCATCAACCTAATAAAACACGAAATAACAAAATGAAAACAAAATAGATATGCTTAAATAACATTGGGTTGCCTCCCTACAAGCGCTTCTATAATGTCAATAGCTTGACAGTGAGCTCTCGTGGAGCCTCACAGATAATCAGAGCAAGGTTGGAACCTTCCAACACCAAACGTAGAGTTTGAATGTGGGGGTTCAACACCAAACTTAGAGTTTGGTTGTGGCCTCCCAATACCAAACTTAGAGTTTGACTGTAGGGGCTTTGGTTGACTCTGCAGTGAGAGAAGCTTTTCATGCTTCCTCTCCATGGTTACAGAAGGAGATCCTTAAGTTTTAAACACAAGGTTGTCCTCATTTAGTTGAAGGATCAATTCTCCTCTATCCACATCAATTACAGCTCTTGCTGTGGCTAGGAAGGGTCTTCCAAGGATGATGGATTCATCCTCATCCTTCCCAGTGTCTAGGATTATGAAATCAACAGGGATGTAAAGGCCTTTAACCTTTACTAGCACGTCTTCTACTTGTCTATAAGCCTGTGTTCTTGAGTTGTCTACCACCTCTAATGAGATTTTGGTAGCTTGCACCTCAAAGATTCCCAGTTTCTCCATTACAGAGAGTGGCATGAGGTTTATCCTTGACCCAAGGTCACATAGAGCCTTCTCAAAGGTCATGGTGCCTATGGTACAAGGTATTAAGAACTTTTCAAGATCCTGTTTCTTCTGAGGCAATGTCAGTTGATGCAGATCACTCAGTTTATTGATGAGCAAGGGAGGTTCATCTTCCCAAGTCTCATTACCAAATAATTTGGCATTCAGCTTCATGATTGCACCAAGGTACTTGGCAACTTGCTCTTCAGTGATATCTTTATTCTCTTCAGAAGAAGAATACTCATAGGAGCTCATGAATGGCATAAGGAGGTTCAATGGAATATCTATGGTCTCTAGATGAGCCTCAGATTCCTTTGGTTTCTCAGAGGAAAACTCCTTATTGATCACTGCACATCTCAGGAGGTCTTCCTCACAGGGATTCACGTCCTCTCCCTCCCTTGTAGGTTCGGCCATGATGGTTAAATTAATGGCCTTGCACTCTCTTTTTGGAATCTCTTCTGTATTGCTTGGGAGAGTATTATGAGGAGTTTCAGTGACTCTTTTACTCAGCTGGCCCACTTGTGCCTCCAAATTTCTAATGGAGGACCTTGTTTCATTCATGAAACTTAAAGTGGCCTTAGATAGATTAGAGACTATATTTGCTAAGCTAGATAGATTCTGCTCAGAATTCTCTGTCTGTTGCTGAGTGGATGGTGGAAAAGGCTTGCTATTGCTAAACCTGTTTCTTCCACCATTATTAAAGCCTTGTTGAGGCTTTTGTTGATCCTTCCATGAGAAATTTGGATGATTCCTCCATGAGGGATTATAGGTGTTTCCGTAGGGTTCACCCATGTAATTCACCTCTGCTATTGTAGGGTTCTCAGGATCATAAGCTTCTTCTTCAGAAGATGCCTCTTTAGTACTGTTGGATGATTCCTTCAATCCATTCAGACTCTGAAAGATCATATTGACTTGCTGAGTCAATATTTTATTCTGAGCTAATATGGCATTCAGAGTATCAATTTCAAGAACTCCCTTCCTCAAAGGCGTCCCATTATTCACAGGATTCCTTTCAGAAGTGTACATGAACTGGTTATTTGCAACCATGTCAATGAGTTCTTGAGCTTCTGCAGGTGTTTTCTTTAGATGAATGGATCCACCTACAGAATGGTCCAATGGCATCTTTGATAGCTCAGACAGACCATCATAGAATATATCCAGGATGGTCCATTCTGAAAGTATGTCATAAGGACACTTTTTGGTCAGTTCCTTGTATCTCTCCCAAGCTTCATAGAGGGATCCACCTTCTTTCTGTTTGAAGGTTTGAACATCCACTCTAAGCTTACTAAGCTTTTGAGGAGGAAAGAACTTGGCTAAGAAAATCATGACCAGCTTATCCCAAGAGTTCAGGCTATCCTTAAGTTGAGAGTCCAACCATATTCTAGCTCTGTCTCTTACAGAAAATGGGAAAAGCATAAGCCTGTAGACCTCGGGATCAACCCCATTGGTCTTAACAGTATCACAGATCTGCAAGAATTCAGTTAAGAATTGAAAAGGATCTTCAGATGGAAGTCCATGAAACTTGCAGTTCTGTTGCATCAAAGAAACTAATTGAGGTTTAAGCTCAAAGTTGTTTGCTCCAATGGAAGGAATTGAGATACTTCTTCCATGTAAATTGGAATTTGGTGCAGTAAAATCACCAAGCATCTTCCTTGTATTGTTATTATTTTTGGCCATGTCTCCTTCTTTTTCGAAAATTTCTGTCAGATTTTCTCCAGAGAGTTGTGCTTTAGCTTCCCTTACCTTCTTCTTTAGAGTCCTTTCAGGTTCAGGATCAACCTTAACAAGAATGTTCTTATCCTTGTTCCTGCTCATATGAAAAAGAAGAAAACAGAAAAGAAAATATGGAATCCTCTATGTCACAGTATAGAGATTCTTTATGCAAGTATAAGAAGAGAAGAATGTAAGAAGGAGAAGAGGTAAAATTCGAACACGGAGAGGAAGATGGGGTTCGAATTTTGGGTGGAAGAGAAGTGTTAGTAGATGAATAAATAAATAGAAGGAGATGAGAGAGAGGGAATTTTGAAAATTAATTAAATTAAAATAAAATTTAAAGTTAAATTTTGAAAATTAAAATTGAAATCAAATTAAATTAAAAATTAAAACAATTAGTTAAAAAATGAATTTTGAAAAAGAGGGAAGGGAATTTCGAAAATTAGAGAGAGAGAATTAGTTAGGTAATTTTGAAAAAGATAAGAATCATTCAAAAAGTTAAGTGGTTAATTGAAAAAGATTTGAAAATCAAATTTGAAAAGATAAGAAGTTAGAAAAGATTTTGAAATTGATTTTGAAAAAGATGTGATTGAAATTTATTTTGAAAAAGATTTGAAAAAGAAATTTAAAAAGATTTGATTTTGAAAATTAAAGTTGATTACTTGACTAACAAGAAACTAAAAGATATGATTTTAAAATTTAAAGATTGAACCTTTCTCAATAGGCAAGTAACAACTTAATATTTTTGAATCAATCACATTAATTGTTAGTATTAAATTCGAAAATATGAAATAGAAATAAGAAAAAGATTTTTAAAAATCAATTTGAAATTTTCGAAAATTATGAAAGAAAAATGAAAAAGATTTGATTTTTTTGAAAAAAATTTGAAAAAGATAGAGTTTTTAAAATGAAAATTTGATTTGACTCATAAGAAACAACTAATTTTGAAAACTTTTTGAAAAAGTCAACCCAAATTTTCGAAATTTTATGATAGAATAAGGGAAAGATATTTTTTTGATTATTTTGAATTTTTAATGATGAAAGAGAAAAACATCAAAAAGACTCAATGCATGAAAATTTTGGATCAAAACATGTGATGCATGCAAGAACACTATGAATGTCAAGATGAACACCAAGAACACTTTGAATGTCAAGATGAACATCAAGAACTTATTTTTGAAAAGTTTTTAGGAAAAGAAAACATGCAAGACACCAAACTTAAAAATTTTTATTCTTTAGGCATTAATGTTTCAAGAATGCATATGAAAACCAAGAAAAGACACAAAAAAATAAAATATGAAGATCAAACAAGAAGACTGGCCAAGAACAACTTGAAGATCATGAAGAATGCAATGCATAAAATTTTCGAAAATAATTTTTTTTTTAGAAAATTAAAAAGATGCAATTGACACCAAACTTAAAACTTGACTCTAGACTCAAACAAGAAACACAAAATATTTTTGATTTTATGATTTTATAAATTTTTTTTTAAAATTTTTGAAAATAAAACAAAAAGAAGATTACCTAATCTGAGCAACAAGATGAACCGTCAGTTGTCCAAACTCAAACAATCCCCGGCAATGGTGCCAAAAACTTGGTGCGCAGAAATCGTGACGGTTCCATTCCTTGGTAACGGCTCTAAAAACTCAATACGCACGTTCATAATCTTAATTCTTTGTCACAACTTCGCACAACTAACCAGCAAGTGCACTGGGTCGTCCAAGTAATAAACCTTACGTGAGTAAGGGTCGATCCCACGGAGATTGTCGGCTTGAAGCAAGCTATGGTCACCTTGTAAAGCTCAGTCAGGCGGATTCAATTGATTATAGAGATTTAATAATTAAAAGATAAATAAAATATAAAATAAAGATACTGATACTTATGTAATTCATTGGTGAGAATTTCAGATAAGCGTATAGAGATGCGTTCGTTCCTCCTGAACCTCTGCTTTCCTATTATCTTCATCCAATCATTCATACTCCTTTCTATGGCAAGCTGTATGTTAGGCATCACTGTTGTCAATGGATACACCCTGTCCTCTCAGTGAAAATGGTCCAATGCGCTGTCACTGCATGGCTAATCATCTGTCGGTTTTCGATCATACTGGAATAGGATCCATTGATCCTTTTGCGTCTGTCACTACACCCAGCACTCGCGAGTTTGAAGCTCGTCGCAGCCATCCCTTCCCAGATCCTACTCGGAATACCACAGACAAGGTTTAGACTTTCCGAATCTCAAGAATGGCCGTCCATGGATTCTAACTTATACCACGAAGACTCTGATTAAGGAATCCCAGAGGTATTCATTCAATCTAAGGTAGAATGAAAGTGGTTGTTAGGCACGCGTTCATAGTTGGAAATGATGATGACTGTCACGATCATCACATTTATATTGAGGTGCAAATGAATATCTTAGAATCGGAATAAGCTTGAATTGAATAGAAAAATAATAGTACTTTGTATTAATTCGTGAGGAACAGCAGAGCTCCACACCTTAATCTATGGTGTGTAGAAACTCTACCGTTGAAAATACATAAGTGATGAAGGTTCAGGCATGGCTGAATGGCCAGCCCCCAAACGTGATCCAAGGATCAAAAGACAATCCAAAGATGTAAATACAATAGTAAAAAGTCCTATTTATACTAAACTAGTTACTAGGGTTTACAGAATGAGTAATTGATGCAGAAATCCACTTTTGGGGCCCACTTGGTGTGTGCTTGGGCTGAGCATTGAGCTTTACACATGTAGAGGCTTCTCTTGGAGTTGAACGCCAGTTTGTAACCTGTTTCTGGCGTTTAACTCCACTTTGCAACCTGTTTCTGGCGTTTAACTCCATAATGCAGCATGGAACTGGCGTTGAACGCCAGTTTGCATCATCTAAACTCGGGCAAAGTATGGACTATTATATATTGATGGAAAACCCTGGATGTCTACTTTCCAACTCAATTAAAAGCGCACCATTTGGACTTCTGTAGCTCCAGAAAATTCACTTTGAGTGAAGGGAGGTCAGAATCCAACAGCATATGCAGTCCTTCTTCAACCTCTGAATCTGATTTTTGCTCAGGTCCCTCAATTTCAGCCAGAAAATACTTGAAATCATAGAAAAACACACAAACTCATAGTAAAGTCCAGAAATATGAATTTTAATTAAAAACTAATAAAAAATATACTAAAAACTAACTAAATCATACTAAAAACTATGTAAAAACAATGCCAAAAAGCGGATAAATTATCCGCTCATCAACATGCAACCTCGGTTACTAATTCCTATTACATCAATATCGCAAGACTTTTATACACAGAACAGAATACTAACGCGGGGGTTTTTGAAACGTAAATACTTACTATAATGACAAAACAAAATAGCGCCAGTCTCTGAACCGATTTGGCGGCAACTCCAGCAGCCCCCTCAAGCAACAGCGGTGACCAGACTCCGGCGACGACGACTGAAACCAACATGCAATGACAATAAAACTCCCAGAATCTCAAAAGAAATGAAAACCAAACTCGAAATCCTTACCGACAGTGGATCTCGACGACGGCAGAGGCTCGGCCACCCACCTCTAAGAGCAGCGATGGAACAAGCGATGGCGGCTGGACGCAGCGGTGGTGGCAGAATCGGCTCTCTCTCGCTTCGTGTACTCTCCTTTCGGCACTCTCTTTCTTCGGCTTCTCCCAGAGATGACGGTGGCATGGTGAGGACGACGGTGGGGACGCGGCGAGGACACAGTGGCGACAGGGCGCAAACGGCGACTGGGCGGCGTGACCCATTCCTCCTTCGCGGCTCTCTCTCTTGCCTCGGTTTTGACTCGCGACGACGGCTGGCGGGCGGATCGGCAGTGACAATGGCAGTGAGGCCCCGCGGCTCCGGCACATCTCCCTCTTCTCTTCTTCCACTCCCTTTCCTTCTTTCCCTCTTCCTTTCTTTTATTCTTTCTTTTTTTTCAGCTGCTATGTTATGTTTTTTGTGTGTCTTGAGTGTGTTGAGTGTGTATGACCGTGAGCGAGAGGATGTGCATGTGTGTAGGTTAGAGTGGGGTGAAAAGTGAGTGGGTGTGTGTAAGTGAGTTAGGGTTTGGGGTGGTGTGGGTTAGTTTAGGTATTTTTATTGAAAATACATGTAGTAGTATAATTTTTGTGAAATAAATAAAAAGTAGGATAATAATAAAAAGTATCTCTTTTTAAAATATATTTTAATTACCAATCTTTAAATAATTCTCAATTAAATACGAATTTAATAAAAATTAGAGATAAGTAAATTAATTCTCCTTCATTTATAAAATAAGGTTAAAAATCTAAATATTTAAAATTAAGGCATATAAAATATTTACTATTTGTCAAATATAAGAACTTTAAATAATAAATAAGAGTTTACTTAACTTTTATATAAAAATCTCTAAAATATAGTTTTAAATAAATATATACATCATAAATAATTTATTAATAAATAAAGATTTGAAAGAGATTTTATTTTTGAAAATATTTGAAATTTTGAAAAATAGGAAGTTGGAAAGGAATATTTTAAATTTAAAAATTAAAAAGAGAAAGTAAAAAGAGAAATAAGATAAGATAAGATTTTAAAATTTGAGACAAAAGATTTGATTTTGAAAAATTTTTGAAAATTGAAAAGAGAAAGTCAGATAAAGATTTTGAAATTTAAAATTAAAAAAAAAAAAGAAAACTAACAAAATACTAAACTTTTTAAAATTTGAAATCAACTTAAAGGTAAGATAACAAAATTTTGAAAATCAATCAAAAAAGATAAGATAAATATTTTAAAGATAAAAAAAAAAGATAAGCAAGAAAATTAAATCAAAAGTTTACCAATGGGATACCAAACTTAAAATTTTGAAATCAAATCTAAAAATTTTCAAAAATATGTTTAAAATAATTTTTTTTGTTTTTCAAAAAATTAAAAAGAAAGACAAACATTACATACACACTAAACTTAAAAATTTTGAACTCAAAGACATTAAATTTCGGAAAAAAAATTGAACAGAGAAACACTAAAAGACACCAAACTTAAAAATTTTGAAATCAAAGAAAAGAAAATACACAAAAATTTCGAACAAGAAGAAAGAAAATAAGAACAATATTTGAAAGACTCAAGTAAAGAAAAATCAACAAAAACCGAAAGGACACCAAACTTAAAAATTGACACCAGACTCAAACAAAAGAAAAAGATGGCTAAAGATAAATTTTTCAAAAAGTTTTTTTGTGAAAAGAAAATAAGAAACACAATTAAAAGAAAAACTAGTCAAAAGTACCTGATATAAGGAGCAAGACAACCGTTAGTTTGTTGATGAGTGGATAATTTATACGCTTTTTGGCACTGTTTTTAGTATGTTTTTAGTATATTTTAGTTAGTTTTTATTATATTTTTATTATTTTTTATTTAAAATTCACTTTTCTGGACTTTACTATGAGTTTGCGTGTTTTTCTGTGATTTCAGGTATTTTCTGACTGAAATTGAGGGACCTGAACAAAAATCTGATTAAGAGGCTGAAAAAGGACCGCAGATGCTGTTGGATTCTGACCTCCCTGCACTTGAAGTGGATTTTCTGGAGCTACAGAAGCCCAATTGGCACGCTCTCAATTGCGTTGGAAAGCAGACATCCTGGGCTTTCCAGCAATATATAATAGTTTATACTTTGCTCAAGATTTGGTGGCCCAAACCGGCGTTCCAAGTCAGCTTAAGAATTCTAGCGTTTAACGCCAGAACTGGCATAAAAGCTGGAGTTAAACGCCCAAATTGGCACAAAAGCTGGTGTTTAACTCCAAGAAAAGTCTCTACACATGAAAGCTTCAATGCTCAGCCCAAGCAAACACCAAGTCTAAAATTATCAAGCTTGAATGTGTATCTCTTGGGTTTCTAATCTAAGATTGGAACCTTCGTGGTATAGGCTAGAATTATTGGCGGTCATTCTTGAGATCCGAAAAGTCTAAACTTTGTCTGTGGTATTCTGAGTAGGATCTGGGAAGGGATGACTGTGACGAGCATCAAACTTGCGAGTGTTGGGCGTAGTGACAGACGCAAAAGGATCAATGGATCCTATTCCAACATGATCGAGAACCGACAGATGATTAGCCGTGCGGTGACAGCTCATTTGGAACATTTTCACTGGAGGACGGGAAGTAGCCATTGACAACGGTGTTGCCCAACATAAAGCTTGCCATGGAAGGAGCCTTGCGTGCATGAAGAAGAAGACAGTAGGAAAGCAGAGATTCAGAAGACAAAGCATCTCCAAAACCTCAACTTATTCTCCATTACTGCATAACAAGTATTTATTTCATGTTCTTCTACTTTTTACAATTAAACCTGAGAATTATTGATATCCTGATGAAGAGTTACAAGATAACCATAGCTTGCTTCAAGCCGACAATCTCCGTGGGATCGACCCTTACTCATGTAAGGTATTACTTGGACGACCCAGTGCACTTGCTGGTTAGTTGTGCGGAATTGCAAAAGTGTGATTGTGATTTCGCGCACCAAGTTTTTGGCGCCATTGCCGGGGATTGTTCGAGTTTGGACAACTGACAGTTTATCTTGTTGCTTAGATTAGGAATATTTTACTTTTGTTGGTTTAGAGTCTTTTATTTGAGTTTAGTTTCATATTTTAAGTTTGGTGTCAATTGCATGCTTTTACTTTCTTTTAATTTTTTGAATTTTCATACTCTTAGTTGTTTCTTGATCTTTAAAAATTCTAAGTTTGGTGTCTTCTTTGTGTTTTCCTTTAATTTTTCGAAAATTTGTGTTTGATTTTCTAAAAATTTTAAGTTTGGTATGTTTTTGTGCTTTTATTTACTTCAAAATTTTTCAAAAATTTATTCTTGGTGTTCATCTTGATCTTCAAAGTGTTCTTGGTGTTCATCTTGACATTCAAAGTTTTCTTGTTTGTTCTCTTTGTTCTTAGTGTCGTTTTGTTGTTTTTCTCTTTCCTCATTAAAATTTAAAAATCAAAAAAATATCTTTTCCTTATTTTACTCATAATTTTCGAAATTTAACATTAAAGTAGTCAAAGATTTTCAAAATCATATCTCTTCTTTTTAATCAAATCAGAATTCTAATTTCAAAAATTGATCTTTTCAAATCTTTTTAAAAAAAAATTAAATCTTTTTAATTTCTTCAATCATATCTTCTCAATCATATCTTTTCCAAAATAATCCTCAATCATATCTTTTTGATTGCTAATCTCAAAATCTTTTTAATTAATTAATTAATTTCATCTTCAATTTGCTTTTATTTCAATTTCTTCTAATTTTTGAATTTATATTCAATTTTTCAATTATTTTATTTTATTTTATTTTATCTTATTTTAATTTCGGTTACCTTAAAAAAATTTATAATTTATTTGCAATTCATATCAATTCCCTTTTCTCTATCATGGACATAAGTGGAAATGAACAGTCCAGAAGGACTCTGGGGTAATATGCCAACCCCATTACAGCTGCATATGGGAGTAGCATTTGTATACCTCCCATCAAAGCAAGCAGTTTTGAGCTAAATCCTCAGCTCATTATCATGGTGCAGCAAAATTGAAACAGTTATCAGACAAATTCTTGAATCAATTTTACCCTCCAAAAAGGATGACACAGCTAAGGCTGGACATCCAAGGCTTTAAACAAGAGGATCATGAATCCCTTTATAATGTCTGGGAGAGGTATAGAGGGATGCTAAGGAAATGCCCCTCTAAAATGTTTACTGAGTGGGTACAGTTAGACATCTTCTACTATGGGCTTACAGAAAGAGCTCAAATGTCTCTAGACCACTCAGCTGGTGGATCTATACACATGAGAAAGACAATTGAAGAGGCCCAAGAACTCATAGATACAGTTGCTAGAAATCAACATCTGTACTCAAGCAATGAGCCATCCAAAGAAAAAGAAGCTTTGGTAGCAACTACTGATCATAATCCTCAAGAACAGATTGTTGAACTAAATCAGCAATTACTTCTAATGACAAAACAATTAGCAGAATTCAAGGAAATGCTCCAAGACACTAAAAATGCTAACAAGAATATAGAAGCGCAATTAAATCAGACAAGACAGCAGCTATCTATTCAGATAACAGAAGAATGCCAAGCTGTTCAACTAAGGAGCGGGAAGACATTAAATAATTCAGTTCAAAGTAGCAAAAAGCCGACAATCTCCGTGGGATCGACCCTTACTCACGTAAGGTATTACTTGGATGACCCAGTGCACTTGCTGGTTAATTGTGCGGAATTGCAAAAGTGTGATTGTGATTTCGTGCACCAAAATCCCTCTGAGGACAGCAAGAGCCCAGAGAAGAATAATTCTGGCGTTCAAACGCCAGAAAAGGGAGAAAAGTTGGCGTTAAACACCCATTCCTTGCCCAGTTCTGGCGTTCAAACGCCAGAAAAGGGAGAAAAGCTGGCGTTAAACCCCCATCCGGCACCCAATCCTGGCGTTCAAACGCCAATGACGGATCAAACACCTGTAAGTGCTGATAGTAACCCCTCTAAGAATGCTTCTCCAACCACTTCTATAGGGAATAAACCTGCAGCAACTAAGGTTAAAGAATATAAAGCCAAGATGCCTTATCCTCAAAAACTCCACCAAGCGAAACAGGATAAACAATTTGCCCGCTTTGCAGACTATCTCAGGATTCTTGAGATAAAGATCCCGTTTGCAGAGGCACTCGAGCAAATACCCTCTTATGCTAAGTTCATGAAAGAGATCTTAAGTCATAAGAAGGATTGGAGAGAAACTGAAAAAGTGTTTCTCCCTAAAGAATGCAGTGTAGTCATTCTGAAAAGCTTACCAGAAAAGCTTCAAGATCCAGGAAGCTTTATGATACCATGCACATTAGAGGGTGCTTGTACTAAGACAGCTCTATGTGACCTTGGAGCAAGTATCAACCTAATATCTGCATCTACTATCAGAAAGCTTGGGTTGAGTGAAGAAGTCAAACCAACCCGGATATGTCTTCAACTTGCTGATGGCTCCATTAAATATCCATCAGGCATAATTGAGGACATGATTGTCAAGGTTGGGCCATTTGCCTTTCCCACTGACTTTGTAGTGTTGGAAATGGAGGAGCACAAGAGTGCAACTCTCATTCTAGGAAGACCTTTCCTAGCAACTGGACGAACTCTTATTGATGTACAAAAAGGGGAAGTGACCCTGAGAGTCAATGAGGATGAGTTCAAGTTAAATGCTATCAAAGCTATGCATCATTCAGACACATCAAATGACTGCATGAACACTGATATTATTGACTCTTTGGTAGAAGAGATTAATATGACTGAGAGTCTTGAATCAGAGCTAGAGGACATCTTTAAAGATGTTCAGCCTGATCTGGAGGAACCAGAGGAAACTAAAGAACCTCTAAAAATCCCTCAGGGAGAGGAGAAACCTCCTAAACCCGAGCTCAAACCACTACCACCATCCCTGAAATATGCATTTCTGGGAGAGGGTGACACTTTTTCAGTGATCATAAGCTCTGCTTTAAATCCACAAGAAGAGAAAGCACTAATACAAGTGCTACGGACACACAAGACAGCTCTTGGGTGGTCCATAAGTGATCTTAAGGGCATTAGCCCAGCAAGATGCATGCACAAGATCCTATTGGAGGATGATGCTAAGCCAGTGGTTCAACCACAGAGGCGGCTAAATCCAGCCATGAAGGAGGTGGTGCAGAAAGAGGTCACTAAGTTACTAGAGGCTGGGATTATTTATCCTATTTCTGATAGCCCCTGGGTGAGCCCTGTCCAAGTTGTCCCCAAGAAGGGAGGCATGACAGTAGTTCATAATGAAAAGAATGAACTGGTTCCCACAAGAACAGTTACAGGGTGGCGTATGTGTATTGACTACAGAAGGCTCAATACAGCCACCAGAAAGGATCATTTTCCTTTACCATTCATAGACCAGATGCTAGAGAGACTAGCAGGCCATGAATACTACTACTTTTTGGATGGCTATTCAGGCTACAACTAAATTATAGTGGATTCTCAAGACCAAGAGAAAATAGCATTCACATGTCTATCTGGAGTATTTGCTTACAGAAGAATGCCTTTTGGTCTGTGCAATGCACCTGCAACCTTTCAGAGGTGCCTGCTCTCTATCTTCTCTGATATGGTAGAGAAGTTCCTGGAAGTCTTCATGGATGACTTCTCAGTATTTGGAGACTCATTCAGCTCCTGTCTTGATCATCTAGCACTTGTCCTAAATAGGTGCCAAGAGACTAACCTGGTCTTAAACTGGGAAAAATGTCACTTTATGGTGACTGAAGGAATTGTCCTTGGGCACAAAATTTCAAGCAAGGGAATAGAGGTGGATCAAGCCAAGGTAGAGGTGATTGAAAAATTACCACCACCTACCAATGTTAAGGCAATCAGAAGCTTTCTAGGGCATGCAGGATTCTATAGGAGGTTCATAAAGGATTTTTCAAAAATTGCAAAACCTCTAAGCAACCTGCTAGCTACTGACACGCCATTTGTGTTTGACACAGAGTGTCTGCAAGCGTTTGAAACCCCGAAAGCTAAGCTGGTCACAGCACCAGTCATCTCTGCACCAGACTGGACATTACCATTCGAACTAATGTGTGATGCCAGTGACCATGCCATTGGTGCAGTGTTGAGACAAATGCATAACAAGCTTCTGCACATTATTTACTATGCCAATCATGTTCTAAATGACGCACAAAAGAATTACACAACCACAGAAAAAGAGCTGCTAGCAGTGGTTTATGACATCAACAAGTTTAGATCCTATTTAGTAGGATCAAAAGTGATTGTGTATACTGACCATGCTGCTCTTAAATATTTACTCATAAAGCAGGATTCAAAACCCAGGCTCATAAGATGGGTGTTGCTTCTGCAAGAGTTTGATATAGAAATAAGAGACAGAAAAGGGACAGAGAACTAGGTAGCTGATCACCTGTCCCGGATAGAACCAGTAGCTGGGGCGTCCCTCCCTTCTACTGAGATCTCTGAGACCTTTCCAGATGAGCAACTCTTTGCCAAGGAAGCACCATGGTTTGCAGACATTACAAATTATAAAGCTGTGAGGTTCATACCCCAGGAGTACAGCAGAGTGCAAAAGAAAAAACTAATTTCTGACGCAAAGTACTACTTGTGGGATGAACCATATCTCTTTAAGAGATGTGCAGACGGAATGATCCGCAGATGCATCCCTAGAGAGGAGGCACAGAAGATCCTGTGGCATTGCCATGGATCACAGTATGGAGGACATTTCGGAAGTGAGCGCATAGCCACTAAAGTCCTCCAATGTGGCTTCTACTGGCCTACTCTCTATAGAGATGCCCGAGAGTTTGTGCGTAACTGTGACAGTTGCCAAAGAGCTGGCAACTTACCTCATGGTTACGCCATGCCTCAACAAGGGATCTTAGAGATTGAGTTGTTTGATGTATGGGGTATTGACTTCATGGGTCCTTTCCCACCATCATACTCAAACACTTACATTCTGGTGGCAGTAGACTACGTATCTAAATGGATGGAGGCAATTGCCACACCCACTAATGATACCAAGACTGTGCTGAAGTTCCTTCAGAAACATATTTTCAGCAGATTTGGTGTTCCCAGAGTACTAATCAGTGATGGGGGCACCCATTTCTGCAATAAACAGCTTTACTCTGCTATGGTCCGATATGGAATTAGCCACAAAGTAGCAACTCCGTATCATCCACAGACAAATGGACAGGCTGAAGTCTCTAATAGAGAGCTAAAAATAATCCTGAAATAGACTGTAATTGCCCTTAAAAAAGATTGGGCAAAGAGCTTGGATAATGCTCTGTGGGCATACAGAATAGCATTCAAGACTCCTATAGGAACCTCTCCATACTAGCTTGTGTATGGCAAGGCCTGTCATCTGCCTGTGGAACTGGAATATAAAGCCTACTGGGCAACCAGATTCCTAAACCTAGATGCTAAGTTAGCTGGTGAGAAAAGATTGCTCCAGCAAAATGAGCTAGAGGAGTTCAGACTCAATGCTTTTGAAAATGCAAAAATTTATAAGGAAAAAGCAAAAAAGTGGCATGACAAGAAATTGTCATCCAGAGTCTTTGAGCTAGGACAAAAAGTTCTGCTGTTCAACTCTAGGCTCAGATTATTTCCCGGGAAATTAAAATCCCGGTGGAGGGGACCATATGTGATTACAGAAGTGTCACCATATGGATATGTTAAGCTTCAAGATATTGATTATGACAAAAATTTCATTGTTAATGGACAGAGAATCAAACATTATCTTGAAAGCAATTTTGAGCAAGAATGCTCAAAACTGAGGCTTGAATGAAGCTCAGTAAAGGACCAGCTAAAGACAATAAAGAAGCGCTTGCTGGGAGGCAACCTAGCCATTAGCAGGTTATTTGTTTTAAATAATACTTGTAAAAATTTGATATACATTTTCTTCAAAGGTTAATCATCAAAATTGAAGGAATTCACAGAGTTACAGAAGGATTCAGTGCAAAAAGCAGAGAAAAGGAGCTTACTGACAAGAAAATGCCAGTAAAGGTACCATTTTGGGCGTTAAATGCCAGAATTGGTACCATTCTGGGCGTTTAACGCCAGAATTGCAGCATCCTGGGCGTTCAACAAAATGTCCAGTGATAAAGGGGTTTCTGGCGTTTAACGCCCAGCCAAGTACCTTGGCTGGCGTTAAACGCCCATAATAGCCAACAATTGGGCGTTAAACGCCAGAATGGATACCATTCTGGGCATTTAATGCCAGAAAGGCAGGGGGAGGAGATTTTGTTTCCAAATTCAAATTTTTTCAAATTTTCATGTTTTAACTCATAATTTTCTGCATAAACATGTTTCAAACTTTCATTATTCACCCTCAATTTTCAAAAATTCAACAATTCTCTAAATCTCTTTTCAATTTTCTTTCAAATCCTTCCCAAATCTTCTTCAAAAACTCAAGTATCTTTTCAATTTCTTTTCAAATATTTTCAAACCCATCATATCATCTCTTATTTCTTAGATGCATATCCAAATTATCAGATTTAACCTTTTTATATCTTTTTCAATTGAAAATCTCATCTTTTTCATATCATGATTTTATTTTCTTCCACCAATCATATCTCTATGGCATATTTCTTTCAAAATTTTCGAAATCCCTCCCCTCCTCTTATAAATACACATTCGGCCATCCCCTCCTCTCCACCATTCAAATTTTCCTTTTCTCCTCTGTCTCCTGATACGCGTGGAAACTTGTCTCATAACGAATTTCCTTCGGCAATTGTACTGAATTCGTCGTCAAGTAATAACTCACAAAAGAGTGAGGTCGAATCCCACAGAGATTAACGGATTAACCAATCAATGGTAAATTGATTATTCTAGTTAGACGAATCAGATTGGAGTGATAAGCAACAAGGGAATGTAAATGGCATAAAAGTAAAGAAAGCAATAAAGTGCAGCAAAGTAAAATGGCAAGAAAAGTAAATGTAAGAACTAAAAATAAAATGAACATTGGGATCAAGAGATATTGCAATCCTTCGGATCAAGTTCATTCTCATCTCTTCCTCAATCAATGCATTCATTGATCTCCTTGGCAATCTTAAGTGATCGAATTACAATTCCTTGTAATTCAATCTCTCAAATCTTGATCAATAGCCAATTCCTTGGTTAATTGCTCATGAGAAGAGATGAAGTATGGTCACTGATTATACCACATGCATTCTCAAATCAAATGTTGGAGGATTATAGTCACATATCCTTCCAAACCCAATTTGGTACAACATGAGAAAGCATTTCTAGCATGATCTCTTCATTCCTCTTCCAAGGTTCAGAAGAGATCCAAGTATGAATAGCTTCTTTTCCAAGATAACTATCCAATTGGATGAAGATCGAAAGCTCTCTAGTAATATCAAGAGAAAAGAAAGAAGAAGAAGAATAAGAACTACACTTAATCCATTGAATCACAATAGAGCTCTCTAACCCAATGAAAAGAGTTAGTTGATCATTGCTCTACCAAAATAGAAAAGAAAGAAAGTGCAGAAAAGTAAAGATGAAGATTGAAACTAAAAATAAAACTTCAAAATTCATAAATGAAAAGTACAAACTAGAATTAAACTACTACTAAGGAAAGAAAAAGAAGAGAAAAGGAAGAACAGTGTAGGAGGGGAGGGGTCCGAAGACCCACTCCCCTTGGAGTGTGCCAATTCACAGAAGTTTGAATTGGTCTTCACTCTCTCCCCCTTACTTCAATTTCCAGAATGCTTTCAATGTAAAAACTAAGGCCTTTATATAGGCCCTCCTAAATTACAAAATGAAATTAAAAGCAAATTACAATTAAATGAAAATTCCTATTCTAGATGCTTCTTGTGGTCTTGATTGGTTGATAATTGTGGGCTTGCTTGCTTGAGCTTTGAAGTGGACTTGAGGGAGAAGTGAGTCAAGTTGAGGTCCAGGTGCTAAACTTGGTTCTAAAGTTAGCCACACTAACACTACAAGTGTGGCGTTAGTACTAAAGTTATTGTGGCTAATGATGCACTTGCTGCCCAGTTGGTGTTTTTGCGGTTTAAAAGATGCCTCATGTTTGTGCTCCAATTTCATGCTCCCTAAAAAGTATTATATATTGTTGGAAAGCTTTGAATGTCAGCTTTCTAACGCAACTGGAATCACCTCAATTGGATCTCTATAACTCAAGTTATGCTCCTTTGAAGTGGACATGGTCGTTGGCATAGTCGCTAGCGTTAATGGAAAACGTGAGTCCCGATAACGCTAGCGACCAGGGGCTTAATATTTCCAGGTTCTGGAGCTCAAAATCAATGTCCACTCCATACTATTATATATTGTTAGAAAGCTCTGGATGTCTACTTTCCAACGCTTTTGGAAGCGCATCATTTGGAGCTCTACAACTCGAGTTACACTTCTTGGAAGGTGAAGAGGTCAGTTGGCCTTAATACAGGTTGATACCATGTTCATCATTGCACTTTCGGGGCAGGTTTTCTCCCTCAAATTTAGTGTCAACCATGTAGTGCCATATATGCTTGGAAAGCTCTGGAATCCTACTTTCCAATGCTAGTAGAATCACCTCATTTGGAGCTTTGTGGCTCAAGTTATGTGTGTTTGAAGAAGGCATGGTCAGGCTGCCAGGTGGGACTTTTGCCCACGTTAACTACCACGTTAACTTAGTTAAGTTAACATGGAAGTTAACGTGGGTCTTTTTGCTTCGCCAACGTTTGTGGAACTCACCTTTTCCACTAACGTTGGCGTTCCCCTTTCCTTCCACGTTAGTTCTCACATTAATCTCACTAACGTGGAGACTAACGTGGGTCTTCTAGCCTTCGCAAACGTTAGTGGCACTCTCTTTTTCGACTAACGTTGGCCTATACCCCTTTCGCAAGCGTTATTGGGGCTCACCTTCCCCATTAACGTTGCTTGGTGCCTTTTGTCCCTACGTTAGAGTTCACGTTAGTGTAGCTAACGTGACTCTTAACGTGGGTCTTCCTTGCTATCGTTCCATGCTCTCCTTCTTCAAAGTTAATGCCACTAACTTTTCTCCCTAACGTTGGGGCTTTCCTTCCTTCCATGTTAGTGCCCACGTTATTGTAACTAATGTAGCCACTAACGTGGCTCTTCTCTTCTTCTTTTGGCCTGAAATCAATCAAACAAAGTGCATCAAAGTCTTGCTCTTAATCATGGGATCATGCATCATCCAATTTATCATATAATTCATGCAAAATTCTCATGAAATCATGTAAAGTGCACAATGTATGCTTGAATCAAGATGTAAGTGAATATCTACCTAAAACTCGCTTATTTTCTAAGAAAATGCATGAAACTACCTTAAAAACAGTAAAGAAAAGGTCAGTGAAACTGGCCAAAATGCCTTGGCATCACCACACCAAACTTAAAGCTTGCTTTCCCTAAGCAAGTACTGGAACAAGAGAATGATGAATGGAATGCCAAGAGAAAATGAGTCATTCTTGTGGAAGTCATGTCCCTGGTTTTATGGTGGTTTCATGCATAGCAACTTAGGTTCATTCCTTCACTGGCTTTCAGACCTTTATCATGTCCTAGAATACTCACTTTGCTTGCATCCCATGAGACTTTTATTCATTGATCCCTTTTGTTTCTTGTCAATTCAGGGCTTATTTGTGTTCTTAGGCTAAGTGCTCTGTAAGGGGGCAACTCTTTAAAATAAGCTTTCAGCCAACACTGTCGAACCAGTTGGTTCAAGGTGCTAGGTGTTGAAACACCCCTACGGACTTACTTCCTCAAGTCTCTCCCCCATACATACACACCACAGGCACATGGTTTGTTTATTTTCTTTCCTTGAGGTCTTGGTGTCCAGCACCTCTTTGGGCTACTAAATGTTCTGTAGCAAAGACTGCTCTTGATAGTGGACTTTCAGCTGATAATCCTGGGTTAGTTAACCCAAGTTATCAGGTGATAAAGCACCCCTGAGAGCTTAGTAATCCAAGCAGATCCTTGGTACAAGAACACCACAGACACATCCCTCAAGACTCAAACCCTTGGTGCCTAGCCTCTTTTCTTGCTATTTTTTTTTCTTTTATTCTTCAACCTTTGTTCTCTCCCTTTTTCTTATTAGGATCTTGTTATTTAGCTAGTCTCATGGGGTGTGTTCAAAGCATATGATTCAGGACAGATAGTTATCTTCCCACCTTGTGGTTGAACCAACTTAGCTAACTTATGACCACACCACAAACTCAGGAACTTACTCCATAGTATGAACTCCACTTTGGTCTTTTATAAAACACTCATTCTCTTTTCATTTGATTCAAAAGGGACAAGCATACAAGTAAGCAAAGTAAGGATGTAGTAATGACATTCAGACTAGAAAACACAGCCTTAATCAATAAAAAGTTTAAAAGACAGAATTGACATGCTTATTCACAAGGAGCAAGCACACATACATACAAAGAACTTAGAAGACAATCATGCAATTGAATGTACTGGAAATAAGTAAGAGGAAAAAGAAACTTTACCACCTTGTAGTTCATCTTTATTGTTGTTGCCCTTTTTCTCCTACTTTTCTCCCTTTCCACACCAATTTAGACTAATTGCTTGTCTTCAAGAAGCAAATAAAACAGTGGTGGTGGGGTCTATGATGGGTCATGAACATCTTACATACTAAAATGTAAGTGATGTATGTGGTTAAGCAAGCAAAAATTAAGGATAACACTGCAAGCCTAAGAAGCAAAGGCATTATGATTATACAAACAAGTGGTGTTGCTGGATACATTGCATAGAAAAATAAGTGGCACACCAAACTTAGTGTGACACTTTCTCTGAGAATTGATGCAAGTATCCAGAAAAATTGAAAACAGATTGTTGTAGGGCAACACCAAACTTAGAATGTGATCATATGCCAATTTTATTTGGAAAGAAGCTGAGTAAAAGAACTGTTGTATTAATAACAAAATCACCAAGAGCCAGAGCTGTCACGACAGGGGCTTCTTAGTGAGGCATTAACACAAACAGTTAGAGAGCATAGAAAATAAAGAACTAAAGCAATTACATGAATAAAGCAAAACAAAAGAAAATGTCTAATCTAGGTAATCAACCAACCGGTAGTTTGTTAATCACAATTAATCCCCGGCAACGGCGCCTTAAATGTGATGCACGGAAAACTTTCTCATAACAAATTTCCTTCGGCAAGTGTACCAAATTTGTCGTCAAGTAATAACTCACAAAAGAATGAGGTCGAATCCCACAGAGATTAACGGATTAAGCAATCAATGGTTAATTGATTATTCTAGTTAGATGAATCAGATTGGAGTGATAAGCAACAAGGGAATGTAAATGGCATAAAAGTAAAGAAAGTAATAAAGTGCAGCAAAGTAAAATGGCAAGAAAAGTAAATGTAAGAACTAAAAATAAAATGAACATTGGGATCAAGAGATATTGCAATCCTCCGGATCAAGTTCATTCTCATCTCTTCCTCAATCAATGCATTCATTGATCTCCTTGGCAATCTTAAGTGATCGAATTACAATTCCTTGTAATTCAATCTCTCAAATCTTGATCAATAGCCAATTCCTTGGTCAATTGCTCATGAGAAGAGATGAAGTATGGTCACTGATTATACCACATGCATTCCCAAATCAAATGTTGGAGGATTATAGTCACATATCCTTCCAAACCCAATTTGGTACAACATGAGAAAGCATTTCTAGCATGATCTCTTCATTCCTCTTCCAAGGTTCAGAAGAGATCCAAGTATGAATAGCTTCTTTTCCAAGATAACTACCCAATTGGATGAAGATCGAAAGCTCTCTAGTAAAATCAAGAGAAAAGAAAGAAGAAGAAGAATAAAAACTACAGTTAATCCATTGAATCACAATAGAGCTCTCTAACCCAATGAAAAGAGTTAGTTGATCATTGCTCTACCAAAATAGAAAAGAAAGAAAGTGCAGAAAAGTAAAGATGAAGATTGAAACTGAAAATAAAACTTCAAAATTCATAAATGAAAAGTACAAACTAAAATTAAACTACTACTAAGGAAAGAAAAAGAAGAGAAAAGGAAGAAGAGTGTAGGAGGGGAGGGGTCCGAAGACCCACTCCCCTTGGAATGTGCCAATTCACAGAAGTTCAAATTGGTCTTCACTCTCTCCCCCTTCCTTCAATTTCTAGAATGCTTTCAATGTAAAAACTAAGGCCTTTATATAGGCTCTCCTAAATTACAAAATGAAATTAAAAGCAAATTATAATTAAATGAAAATTCCTATTCTAGATGCTTCTTGTGGTCTTGATTGGTTGACAATTGTGGGCTTGCTTGCTTGAGCTTTGAAGTGGACTTGAGGGAGAAGTGAGTCAAGTTAAGGTCCAGGTGCTAAAGTTAGTGCTAAAGTTCGCCACACTTACGCTACAAGTGTGGCGTTAGTGCTAAAGTTATTGTGGCTAACGTTGCACTTGCTGCCCAGTTGGTGTTTTTGGGGCTTAAAAGATGCCTCTTGTTTGTGCTCCAATTTTACGTCCACTATAGAGTATTAAATATTGTTGGAAAGCTCTAAATGTCAGCTTTCTAACTCAACTGAAATCACCTCAATTGGATCTCTATAACTCAAGTTATGCTCCTTTGAAGTAGACATGGTCGCTGGCATAGTCGCTAGCGTTAATGGAAAACGTGAGTCCCGATAATGCTAGCGACCAGGGGCTTAATATTTCCAGGTTCTGGAGCTCAAAATCAATGTCCACCCCATACTATTATATATTGTTGGAAATTTCTGGATGTCTACTTTCCAACGCCTTTGGAAGCGCATCATTTGGAGCTCTACAACTCGAGTTACACTTCTTGGAAGGTGAAGAGGTCAGTTGGCCTTAATACAGGTTGATACCATGTTCATCATTGCACTTTCGGGGCAGGTTTTCTCCCTCAAATTTAGCGTCAACCATGTAGTGCCATATATGCTTGGAAAGCTCTGGAATCCTACTTTTCAATGCCACTAGAATTACCTCATTTGGAGCTTTGTGGCTCAAGTTATGCGTGTTTGAAGAAGGCATGGTCAGGCTGCCAGGTGGGACTTTTGCCCACGTTAACTTAGTTAACGTGGAAGTTAACGTGGGTCTTTTTGCTTCGCCAACGTTAGTGGAACTCACCTTTTTCACTAACATTGGCGTTCCCCTTTTCTTCCACGTTAGTTCCCACGTTAATCTCACTAACGTGGAGACTAACGTGGGTCTTCTAGCCTTCGCAAACATTAGTGGCACTCTCTTTTTCCACTAACGTTGGCATATACCCCTTTCGCAAGCGTTATTGGGGCTCACTTTCCCCATTAACGTTGCTTGGTGCCTTTTGTCCCTACGTTAGAGTTCACGTTAGTGTAGCTAACGTGACTCTTAACGTGGGTCTTCCTTGCTATCATTCCATGCTCTCCTTCTTCAAAGTTAATGCCACTAACTTTTCTCCCTAACGTTGGAGATTTCCTTCCTTCCACGTTAGTGCCCACGTTAGTGTAACTAACGTAGCCACTAACGTGGCTATTCTCTTCTTCTTTTGGCCTAAAATCAATCAAACAAAGTGCATCAAAGTCTTGCTCTTAATCATGGGATCATGCATCATCCAATTTATCATATAATTCATGCAAAATTCTCATGAAATCATGTGAAGTGCACAATGTATGCTTGAATCAAGATGTAAGTGAATATCTACCCAAAAATCGCTTATTTTCTAAGAAAATGCATGAAACTACCTTAAAAACAGTAAAGAAAAGGTCAGTAAAACTGGCCAAAATGCCCTGGCATCATCTCCCCTTTCCTTTCTTTTTCTTGAGGGCAAGCAAACCTCTAAGTTTGGTGTGTTTTTTCGTGATCACTGAGCTAAGACTCATCAAGATCATGGCACCTAAGGGAAAACAAACCAAATCAAGAGGCAAGAAAGAGAATACTCCAAAGAGTCTTTTGAATCAAGAGAGGTTCCTAACCAAAGAACATGCAGACTATTACCACAAAATAATGGGTCTGAGGTCAGTGATCCTAGAAGTTAAATTCAATCTGAAAGAAGATGAATATCCGGAGATCCAAGAGCAAATTCGAAACAGAGGATGGGAAATTCTAGCTCATCCTGAAACAAAGGTTGGAAGAAACATGGTTCAAGAATTCTACTCAAATTTGTGGCTAACAGATAAGCAGAGCATAACTGGAACCGCCTTTCATACCTACCGAACCATGGTCAGAGGGAGGCTTATTTACTTCCATCTAGACAAAATAAGAGAGGTCTTCAAAATGCCTCAACTACAAGATGATCCAGATTCCTTTAATAGGAGAATGGTGAGAGTAGATAATGGGTTGGATCAAGTTCTAGAGGACATATGCCTCCCTGGAACTAAGTGGATAACCAATTCAAAAGGCGCTCCAAACCAACTGAAGAGGGAAGATCTCAAACCAGTTGCAAGAGGCTTGTTGGACTTCTTTGGGCGTTCTATATTGCCCACTAGCAACCGCTCTGAGGTCACTGTCAAAAGAGCGGTGATGATTCATTGTATTATGCTTGGAAAGGAAGTGGAGATTCATCATCTGATTTCTTGTGAGATTTACACAATTGCAAACAAGAACTCCACTGAAGTCAAACTGGCCTACCCAAGCTTAATTTCTCTGCTATGTAAAGATGCTGGGGTGAGGATGGGAGTAGATGAATTCATCCCAATCGAACACCCAATCACCAAGAAGTCAATGGAAGGACAAGTGCAAGACAACTCCATAAAAAGGAGGGCGCAGGAGTTCCTCCCAGAAATTCCTAAAATTTACTACTGGACCCGCCTAGAAGCATCTGTTACCAAGCTGCAAGAAGCTATGGAACAACTTAAGGAAGAACAGCAGAATCAAAACTGCATGCTCTGCAAACTGCTGAAGGAACAGGAGAAGCAGGGGCGTGAGCTACAGGAGCTGAAGCGCCAGAAATTCTCCCTTGAAGGACCAAACACCCCACAGATTGAGGGAGCATCCACTTCTCAAGATCAAGGTTGTTGAGTCCTAACTCTGTGATAACCTTTATTATTAAGAGTCTATTTTAAGAGTCATTTATTTTTCTATTTTTTTACTTTTCTGTCTTCTATTATTATTAGTTTGCTCTTATATTTATTTTTGAGTCTTATTGTCATTCCATGATTAATAAAATTTAAAGTTTATGTCTTAAAGCTATGAATGTCCTATGAATCCATCACCTTTCTTAAATAAAAAGTGTTTCTAATTGAAAAAGAAAAGAAGTACATGAATTTCAAATTTTAAAACAGTTTAATTATTTTGATGTGGTGGCAATACTCTTGTTTTCTGAATGAATGCTTGAACAGTGCATATGTTTGAATTTGTTAAAATTGTTGGCTCTTGAAAGAATGATGGAAAAGGAGAAGTGTTATGGATAATCTAAAAAATAAAAAAATTGATTCTTGAAGCAAGAAAAAGCAGTGAAAAAAAAAGAAGAAAAAAGAGAGAAAAAGAAAGAAAAAGCAAGCAGAAGAAGCCAATAGCCCTTTAAACCAAAAGGCAAGGGTAATAAAAAGGATCCAAGGCTTTGAGCATCAGTGGATAGGAGGGCCCTCGGGAATAAAATCCTGGCCTAAGCGGCTAAATCAAACTGTCCCTAACCATGTACTTGTGGCGTGAAGGTGTCAAGTGAAAACTTGAGACTGAGCAGTTAAAGTCGTGGTCCAAAGCAAAAAGAGTGTGCTTAAGAGCTCTGGACACCTCTAATTGGGGACTCTAGCAAAGCTGAGTCACAATCTGAAAAGGTTCACCCAGTTATGTGTCTGTGGCATTTATGTATCCGGTGGTAATACTGGAAAACAAAATACTTAGGGTCACAGCCAAGACTCATAAAGTAGCTGTGTTCAAGAATTAACATACTTAACTAGGAGAATCAATAACACTATCTGGATTCTGAGTTCCTATAGAAGCCAATCATTCTGAACTTCAAAGGATAAAATGAGATGCCAAAACTGTTCAGAGGCAAAAAGCTAAAAGCCCCGCTCATCTAATACTGATCTTCATAGATGTTTTTGGAATTCATTGTATATTCTCTTCTTTTTATCCTATTTGATTTTTAGTTGCTTGGGGACAAGCAACAATTTAAGTTTGGTGTTGTGATGAGCGGATAATTTATACGCTTTTTGGCACTGTTTTTAGTATGTTTTTAGTATATTTTAGTTAGTTTTTATTATATTTTTATTAGTTTTTATTTAAAATTCACTTTTCTGGACTTTACTATGAGTTTTCATGTTTTTCTATGATTTCAGGTATTTTCTGGCTGAAATTGAGGGACCTGAGTAAAAATCTTATTAAGAGGCTGAAAAAGGACTGCAGATGCTGTTGGATTCTGACCTCCCTGCACTCGAAGTATATTTTCTGGAGCTACAGAAGCCTAATTGGCGCACTCTCAATTGCGTTGGAAAGTAGACATCCTGGGCTTTCCAGCAATATATAATAGTCTATACTTTGCACAAGCTTTGATGGCCCAAACCGGCGTTCCAAGTCAGCTTAAGAATTCTGGCGTTTAACGCTAGAACTGGCATAAAAGCTGGAGTTAAATGCCCAAACTGGCACAAAAGCTGGCGTTTAACTCCAAGAAAAGTCTCTACACATGAAAGCTTCAATGCTCAGCCCAAGCACACACCATGTGGGCCCCGGAAGTGGATTTTTACACTAAACACCCTAGCTTACTCATTTTCTGTAATCCTAGGTGACTAGTTTACTATAAAAACTACTTTTAGTAATTCATCTTGTACCTCATGACATTTTACACGTTTCATATTGTATTCTCTACGGCATGAGTCTCTAAACCCCATGGTTGGGGGTGAGGAGCTCTGCTGTGTTTCGATGAATTAATGCAATTACTACTGTTTTCCATTCTATCATGCTTGCCTCTATTCTAAGATATTCATTCGCACTTCAACCTGATGAATGTGATGATCCGTGATACTCATCATCATTCTCACCTTTGAACGCGTGCCTGACAACCACTTCCATTCTATATGCTATCAAGCTTGAATGTGTATCTCTTGGGTTTCTAAACTAAGATTGGAACCTTCGTGGTATAGGCTAGAATTATTGGCAGTCATTCTTGAGATCCGGAAAGTCTAAACTTTGTCTGTGGTATTCTGAGTAGGATCTAGGAAGGGATGACTGTGACGAGCTTCAAACTCGCGAGTGTTGGGCGTAGTGACAGACGCAAAAGGATCAATGGATCCTATTCCGACATGATCGAGAACCGACAGATGATTAGCCATGCGGTGACAGCACATTTGGAACATTTTCACTGAGAGGACGGGAAGTAGCCATTGACAACGGTGATGCCCAACATAAAGCTTGCCATGGAAGGAGCCTTGCGTGCATGAAGAAGAAGACAGTAGGAAAGTAGAGATTCAGAAGACAAAGCATCTCCAAAACCTCAACTTATTCTCCATTACTGCATAACAAGTATTTATTTCATGTTCTTCTACTTTTTACAATTAAACCTGAGAATTATTGATATCCTGACTAAGGTATTACTTGAACGACTCAGTGCACTTGCTGGTTAGTTGTGCGGAATTACAAAACTGTGATTGTGATTTCGTGCACCATTTGTCAATCACAAATAATCCCCGACAACGGCGGCAAAAACTTGGTGCGTAAATTTGTGACTCACACAACTGAACCATCAAGTGCACCGGGTCATACAACTAATACGTCAGGTGAGTGAGGGTTGAATCCCATGAGGATTGCCGGATTGAGCAAGCTATGGTTATCCTGCAGATCTTAGTCAGGCGAATAGAAAATTGGTTGTTGTTTGTTGTAGGCACATAAAAAAAAGCAATAACAAAAGCAATAATAATAAAACATAGAACCAATGATGGGAGATCAGTTAAGGCTTTGGAGGTGCTTCTTCTTCTGGATTAACACGTCATACTTACTACTCTAATGATGAATAATTCCTTCAATGGCAAGGCAATAAGTGATTAAGCCATTCATCGTGGTCATTAATCTCCTCAGGTCCAGACCAAACACCCGAATAGGGAAAGGGTGAAGCGCGTGTAATTCAATCTCTTGATGATCCTACTCAAAATGCCACAGACAAGGTCGGATCTTCTGGATCAGAGACTGACGCTCTTATGATTCTAGCCCTTAGAGCCACAAGAACCTCAATTACCCCTGACTAACGAGGTTTTATGTCACATACCCCAATTAGCCCAGATAACTTGTTAGAACCCGTGATGCATTCTCAAGTTGTAGCTCCATACTATCCGGGTCAGGACTCATAAGGAACTCATGTAGAATCGAGATTCATAAGGATGAAGAACGACAATCCATCATAGAACAGAATCAAACATAGATTAAAGTAGAAAAGTAATTGCATTAATCCATAAGAATTAGCAGAGCTCCTAACCTTAACCTAGGAGGTTTAGTTGCTCATACTGTACGGAAAATAATGTGTGTAATGTTCTGAGGGGATGAAGATCTTAAAGATGGGTGATCATCGCCTATATATACTAATACTAAACCTAAAGAGATATTAATAATAATTAGAAATTACAAAAATGAAATAAACTAACCTAAAGGTGTGAAAGTCCAGTTCTGGGCCCACTTGGTGAGTGTTTGGGCTGAGCGTGGCTTCTAACTTGAATGAGTGGGTGTTGGACGCCCACTAGGGAGTGTCCATGCTGCTTCCTTGCTCCCGTTGTGGCGTTGAACGCCAGGTTTGGGCGTTCAACACTGGCCTTGGTCCTCTTGGGGCGTTGAACGTCCACTAGGGGGTAGTTTGGCGTTTAACACCCGTTTTGGGCTATCCAATCCAAAGAAAAGTATAGACCATTATATATTGCGGGAAAGCCCTGGAAGTTAACTTTTCAACGCTATTGAGAATGCGTCATTTGGACTCTGTAGCTCCAAAAATGCTCGTTTGAGTGCACAGAGGTCAAAATCTGACGGCATCTGTTGTGCTTTCCTTGCCTCTAAATCAGAGTTTGCCAAAACTTGCCAAATTCACCCAAAACTCACCTAAAATCATAGGAAAAACAAAAAAGCTCAAAGTTGTATCCAATAAGTGAATTTTGCATTAAAACCTACTAAAACATAATAAAACTTAATAGAATATACTGAAAACACTAGGAAAATAGCATCAAAAAGCGTATAAAATATCCACACATCAATAAATTTCGTAACTTTTTTCTGATTTTTTTATAGTCACCAATTAATGGGAAATATTTTTTCTATTTTTGTTATTGCCATTACAGCCGCTGAAGCTGCTATTGGACCGGCTATTGTTTCTTCAATTTATCATAACAGAAAATCAACTCATACCAATCAATCAAACTTGTTGAATAACTAGTATTTATATTGAATAAAACTAGTATTTATATTGAATAAATAGTATTAATAGTGAGTTATCATATAAATATTAATTTTGAATAGTGTAATTCAACAAACTCGCATGTTTGCAAAAACGTAAGAAATTAAAGTATCTTGGTCCCCTCTCCTCTTATGAATTGATCCAGAAGTCAGTTTTGAGTATCAAAATTTTGCTAAATCGTTGATTCATATGATTTATTTAGGAGTTTACTAGATCAAAAAATTTTCATTTTTGGTGTTAAAAAAGAATTATAGATCCAAATCCAATGTCACATTCAGTAAAGATTTATGATACATTTATAGGATGTACTCAATGTATCCGAACCTGCCCTACCGATGTATTAGAAATGATACCTTGGGATGGGTGTAAAGCTAAGCAAATAGCTTCTGCCCCAAGAACAGAGGAATGTGTCAGTTGTAAGAGGTGCGAATCCGCTTTTCCTACAGATTTCTTAAGTGGTCAAGTTTATTTGTAGCAAGAAACAACTCGAAGCATGGGTCTAGCTTATTGAGATTGCCCCTTTCTTTTTTTCAAAAACCAAACACCATGAGAATACATTTTTTACTAGTAAAAATCTAAGGTCAAAATAGAAAGATAATAGAAATATCTTTCTATTTTGAGCGCGGGTTTGTCTAGCCCAAGTGTATCGTATTTTTATCATGAATTATTTTCCTTGGTTAACTGGTGTGGAATTTAGAAATGTCCACAACTGAACCGGCTAGTGCAGTAGGTGGTGCAAGTAATACCTCAGGTGAGTGAGGGTCGATCCCATGAAGACTGATGGATTGAGCAACAATGGTCAACTGATTGGTTTAGTTAGGCAAACAGAAAAGTTGGTTTGGTAGTTTTCAAAAGCACTAAACAATAAATCAAGAATAAAGAAAGCAAATAGTGAGATTGGTGTAAAATCAGTGAGAGAAAATAGTTAAGGTATTGGAGATGTTTACTTTTCCAGATTAAGTTTTCTTACCAACTATTTTAATCATGCAAGATTCATTTCATGGAAAACTATAATTGACTAAACCCTAATGTCATAGTTTTTTAGTCTCCTCAAACCTTCATCAACTGCCAATGTCTTGGTCACTTGATTTTAATTAGAGGCTTAAGTTCAAATCTAGTTTTTTGCCACAAAAACCCTAATTATCGAAAGCTAAACGGATTATATGTCACATATCAAGATTAGTCCAAGTAATTAGCAATTTAGGAGGAGTTTACTTTCATGCTTTGTCCAAGTGAGAGACCTCTTCTAAGGGTCAGAAGAAAGCATCTAGAATAAGGGTCATACTTTCGTTCCACCCAGATTCATAAAATGAAGAACGAAAGTAATCCTTGAAATTGAATCAATACATTAATTGAAATAGAAAAGTAATAGTCTTAATCCATAGAAATAAACAGAGCTCCTAACCTTAACCAAGGAGGTTTAGTGGCTAATGACTTTAAGAGAAAACAAGGGTTCTAAAAGGTGTGAAAGTGCGGAAGAGAGAAGATCCTCCTAAAGGTTGAATATTTTTCCATTTATATCTAACCTAATTTGATTTGAAAATAAACTAAAATAATAAATCCTAAAACTGAAAAATATTGTTTGTAAATAAAAATACAAAAATAAAATAAAAGATAACTAATAAAAGCTAAATCCACTCGAAGATGCTTCATTGATGAGGCTTCAATTTGGATTGCTTGGTGCTAAATGCCAGTTGGGCGTTTAGTGCCCAAAGAGGCAGAGACATCCATTTTATTTGCTGGTTGCTGGCGTTAAACACCAGCTTGGCGTTTAACGCCCAAGAGGATTGCTTCAAATATTGCTTCAAATTGCTCCGAATTTTACCTTAAATAAATAAAAACACTAAAACACTCAAAGTAGCATCCAAAGAGAATTTTTGCACTAAAATAATATAAAGCTTAATAAATTCTAACTGAAACAGACTAAAAAATAAGAAAAAATGGGTACAACTAGGACTAACAATAGTTGTACTTTTACAAAAGTCGGGGTTCCTTAATATTCTTATTTCCTCATCGAGGAAATAAGGTAATTAAGTGGTTAACTAGGGCGAATTGAAGATTCTCTATCCTAATTCTTTATAAACGGATTTATCTATTTTGTATTCTAAGGGTACATATTATATTTATAAATTAAGAAATTTTTTATTAAAAATAAAAAAATTTAAGTTTTTAATACATTTATTTTGCATTCATCAAATAAAATTATTTAAAATTTTTCACTAATAATAAGCTTATCATATATCTTAAGAACCCGTTTGAATAGTGTCTATATCCATTAGAGACATGAGCATGATAACACACGTACATCTTTTGTTAAATGAGACATAAAATTATGATGGGCACAGTGACACACACAGACACAAAATACATATTTTTTATGTCTCTTCCTTAACCTGAGACACATATTCTAGACATGGATACAATTATTTTTTCACTTTTATCTTCATTATCTTTCTTTATTTCTATTTTCACTCTTCTCCTTTTAACCCTAATTCACATCCTTTCCTCTTCTTTTGTGCTTTCTTCCTCATAAGTCACACCATTTCTTCCTCCATGCCTCCCACCCAAACCGCCGCCTCACCTCCTTCACCCTCTCCACCGCCTTTATTCCTCTATCCTTCTATGCTGTCACTCCTCCTCTTCCTCCTTCTCTACCTCCCATCTTTACTGCCTCTCTTCCTCCACCTCTTCTCTATCTTTGCCTCCACAACTCCTCCCTCCCTTCTAGCTCTCTAGTATTGTAATAGCTGATTATTTATCATCATCTCTTTACATCTTCGAGCCTCCTTCTATCAAATTTATCACTGCCTCTACCTTTACCAAATCCATTGTCACCGCCTGTGTCGCGCTTCTCTCTCCCTCTCTCGATCTGCATCACATAACATGTATCTCTTGGCCTATTTCGGTTCTGCCTTCGTCTCTACTACAAGAAAAATGTTAAGTATCGTTGGATTTAGTGTCGCTGGGTAGTGGTAGATTTACTGTTGGATTTACCGGTGGTAACCATGTCAAATTCGTAAGGTTAGGTAATTACCAGAAGATTCTATTTTCCAATAGTAAATCTGTTAGTAATATTTGGAGAAAAAATAAAGTAAATTAGCGTGTCCTTTACCGTCGAGTTTACAGTCAGAAAATTTCAATAGTAACTCAATTTAGTGAAATGATGCAATTTGGTGATCCACAATAGTTTATCGTCAGAATTTTTTTATGGTAAATTTGACAGTAAATGTGGCGTAAATTCAAATCATGAATCCCTTCCCCCTCGTTCGAACCCTTTCTATCATCACCACCATCTCTCTCTCTCTCTCTCTCTCTCTCTCTCTCTCTCTCTCTCTTGTTCCAATTGTCGTCACCATCATCTGCCACCGCTGCCGAGACCACCTCCGTCGCCACCTCCTGTCCGTCGCCGTCAACCTCCACCACTGAGGCCTCCTTCTTCTCCTTTTTCCCCTCCCTCCCTCTTTCTCTCTCTTCGCCGTCACCACCATCTACCGTCTCCATCATCTGCTACCACCACAATTTTGGTAACCAAGGCTACAACATCCACCTCTTCCCTTATTTCTTGCTCTATTCTTCATTACAGGAGGTTCTTAAGCAACTCTTTTCCAATTCCTTTAATTTTAGTTGACTACAAGAAAAATATATTTTAGCAACAAACTTTTAGTGGCAATAACATAATAGCCACTAATTTCTTAATTCAAGTTATGTTTTTACAGTAATTATATATTTACCATTATTACTATATATTATAATAGTAATTGTCATTATTGCCACTAATAAATACAAGAAAATAATTTTTTAGTAGAAAATTTTTAGTGGCCATAGAATTATGGTCAGTATTATTCTTATTAAAATTATATTATAATGACAATTATTATTAATACTATCACTAATAAATACAAAAAAATCCTTTCTAATAAAAAAAGTTTTTAGTGACCATAGAATTATGACTAGTGTTATTTTTATTAAAATATTTGTTTATCTAAACCAAAGTAATAAGAGATTTAGAGAAATTAAAGAAGAGAGAGCCTAAGCTCACCGCCGAAGCTCACCATAGCCGTCGCTACCATCTTCGCCACTGTAGTTCAGATCAAGCAAAGGCTCACACCTATCGCTTTGTATCTTTCTCTCTGGTTTTCGATTTAGGGCTCACAAACTCGCTCTTTCACTCAGATCCTTCTTGCAGCTCCAATTTGCTCCTTCAGGTATCGATGAGTCAACTCATTCTCAACTTCAATCTACTTTTCTCTCTCGTACAACTCCTTTATTTCATTCACTTAAAACTTAGATCTTTTCATTTTCATTACTCATCATTTTCACCGTTTTAGATCTTGCGGTTCCAGTTCTTAAGCTTCGAATTTAATTTTCTGCTTTTAATGCTAATTCTTGTTCATGCAACTAAAGCTATGTGTCGTCAATTGAACTGTCGTTTGGTTTTGTTTCTATTTAAGAAGTGAGATGATAAAGGAATCTGTAATTTGGATGATGCCTGATTAATGTGCCTTTGGAAGTGTGTTTTAAGCTTACAAGCTTGGTTTAAGTGTTTTAGGTTAGGAATTTGGCAGATTTTTCTTGTTTTTAATGTTTGTTCATTCAACACTATCATTTCTTTGATGTATTGTTACTTTTTTAATGTTGCCAAGTGTTTGGTTAACTCATTGTTCTTGATTCTTTCTTTTTATGTATGAATATTGTGGATTTTGCTAATTTGTGTAGATAATTAATGATGTTGTTGAAGCCTATCAACTGTGTACCAAAAGAGAGTATGCTAGATGGCTAGTTAAATTGAATTCTTCTCTTGAAAGGTTAGCTCTTGGGGCATGCACTGATTTTGAACTCTTCTCTCAAGAAAGATTTATTGCTTAAGCATGGCCTGACATCAATTAAAAGTTATTTGTGTCTTTCTAAGAACCCCAAACACAGGATTGCTCCAATATATCACTTTTCAAGTACATAGTTACTGTATTTCATGATGTTTGTATGGAAGACCTTGATTTTAGATCTATTCAAGGTAAAAACTGTCAGAACTTTACTTCCCAAGAAAGTTATTTATTTTACCTGTAGAAGTTTGAATACTTCCTTCTTAATTTTAGGTTAAAGCCTTAGCAGAAGCTGGTGTAGTCCCCAATAAATTGTATTCAAAGGATAATTCTGGTTCTGGTAGATCGAACATCAAAGATAACATAAATTTTTGTCCTAATAGGTAAGTTTCAATTTGTATAAAATCCATATTATACATTTTATAATAGACAAGTTCAATTTTTATTTTTACAGATTCATCTCAAGACAGGATCTAATAAACTGGAAAGCTCAGTTGGAGTATGAATTTTTTTTCTAGAGTTACTGATCAGGTTGGCCGTTTTCAAAATAATCAATTTTTAACTCATATTTAGTCCTACAATGCACATAATAATTAGTAGCAATTAAAAAGTGAAGTCATATTCATAAGTTGAAATTGATCAAATACATATAAAATTATTGGTATTGAAATGTAAATATCATATCGTGAATTTTATGGTTTATTTTCTTCAGGCAATAACGAATGAAGACAAGTGTTCATATAATATACGTACCACTCAATCCCAAAGCTTATTGCTTTTCTGTTTATTCAGTTGGAATTGAAGTACTTTAATAATTATTCTCCTTCTCTATAGAAAGCATATAATTCCTGTCATCTTTACCTTTGGACAAAGGTTTCTTTAACTTTACGTGTCCAACTTCTTTAATTTATCATAATCATCCTACTTTTCTTTTATGCAAATCTTACATTAAAAGTTTAATGATAGATAATTAGAGATCTCTACCCCTTTATTCTTTTTAAAATGAGAATATAAAGTCCTTGTTTCATTCATAGAGAACTAATTATGACCAATGAAGATGATAAATATAGCTAAGTAAGTTATCACAGTAGGGGCCTGGAAATTTTATTTATGCAAACTTATATCAATTAGTTATTTTTTACCTGATATTGATGAGGTTTCAACAGCAACAGGTGGATTTTTGCTAAGACTAAGGTTTTTGTATGACATTCAATGCTGGTTTTATAGATCTTATATGTAAATCATGCATTATTACTACTACTTTCTTTTGATTCTTCAAATAATCTTTATTGGAGAAGAAAATTTTGTGGCATGAGTGCCAAAAACCTAAGTTGAATATTTCAATTTCATCATGTGCTTAATTGAGGCTCAAAATCAGGAAGGATAGGCAAGATAATCACATATTTAACTTATATTTGCTGCACAACTCTTGACGCATTTGTACGATGTTTCACAAATATTTTTCCTCATGTTTTCTATTTTCTCCACTTAAGTTGATGATTTATCAACTGCTCAACAGATATTTTCATCATGCATCAGGAGAGATGTATGTCATAACACGAGCCTAGCTAAATTTGTATCAATAAACAGGTTGGTACTAGTTTTTGCTGTGAAAATTTTTCGCTACCATCCAACTGTGTATATAACTAAATCTGGTTCCCATTATGAATTGACAGATTTTTTCTCCGTACCTATGCCCAAGATGATGTTAGTGATGAATGAATTTTTGTGTGGTTTAGAATTTCACAATTGAATTCTCGTTGCAAGTATAGTTTCTAAACCAACAATAATCCTTTCATACAAAAGATTGTTTGTCACAAGTACAAACCCCTAAAATAATAACCGAAGTATTCAAACCTCGGATTGTTCTCCCTAGAAAATGCAATAAAGTATTCTTGTTATTGGTTAGAGGTGTGTTTTGGGGTTTTTGAATTAAGAGATAATAAATATAAATGGAAAAAGAAATAAACTAACAGCTAGAAAAGCTCTTGGCAACGAATGAGAATTAGAAGTCATATCCTAGCTATCCTTATCAATTGTGATGAGAATTGTCTATTGCTCCCACTTTGTTAACCTCTAACCATGGAGGAGAGTCAAGTGGATGGATTAACTTGAGCCTAATCTAGATGAAAGAGTAGCTTTAGTGGCATTCAAGTCAATTAGCAACTTCTAATTTTCAATCAACAAGGGAATTAGATAACTCAAGAGTCACTAATTACTCTACCTCGGCCAAGAGGGAAAAGATCTACTCTATAATCCAACCAAGCATTTTATCAAACACTTCGAAGGCATAAAAGGAAAGTAAAATCAAATTGCAAGAAAAGTAAGTCTACACTAAAGCAAATCAACAATAAAGGAAATCAAAACATAAATTGCATTAAATGGAAAATAGAAGAAACAAAAGTGCATCAACATAAAAGTAGAGAATTACGAGAATTAAATACTAAACTAGAGAGAGGAGATGTAGAAGAACAAGAATTACAAAAGAAAAAATAAATCAAAGCATGAAATTAACCTAGATCTAGGAAATCCTAATCTATCTCTAACCTAATTCTAGAGAAAAGAGAGAGCTTCTCTCTCTAAAACTAACTTTCCCTCCAAAACTAAACTAAACTAATGTGATCAAAGGTTGATGGAAGGTGTTGACTTCCCCTTGATTTCTACCTTAAATAGCCTCAGAATGAGTTGGATCTGGGCCTGGAAAGCCCAGAATTCGCCCCCAGCATTTTGCCTTTAATTGAGTCACGTGCGAGCATCGACGCGTACGCGCCATGTACGCGTACGCATTGCTTAACAATTTCCTATCAACGCGTATGTGTCATCTACGCGTACGCGTCACCTTGCGACGTCACAATCCACGTGTGCGCGTCTGTGGCACGTGCGTGTCAATCTCAGCATCCCAAATCCTTGTTTCTTCATGAGTTCTACAGTTGCATCCTTTTCCTCTGCATCCCTTTGATCCATTCCTAGCCTTTCCAATCTGAATTCTCTAACAAACACATCAAGGCATCTAGTGGAATCAAAGGTGAATCAAAATTAGCAATTAAGGGCCTAAAAAGCATGTTTCCACACTTAAGCGCAAATTAGGGAGAATATATAAAACCATGCTATTTTAGTGGATAAATGTGGAAAAAGGGTGATAAAATCCACCAAATTCAGCATTGGATGCACCACCAAATAGTGGTGCATCAAATCTCCCCACACTTAAACCAAGCATGTCCTCATGCTTAAACCAAGAGAGAGACAAGGGTATCAACATTTATTAAAATGTAAACTAACTATGTGCAATCTATCTATATGCAACTACCTAAATGCATGCAACTACTTAGTCAAAATAAATCAATTCCTAAGAAAACCAATATAAGTACAACGGCTAAAGGTATTAACAACCAAGCCAAACCACAGTTGAATTGAGTTATTAAGAATTTTACAAACTTGCAAGAAAAGATGATTGTAGGTAAAAACATGTAGTTGAGCAATCGAACCCTCACCCGAAGTGTTTGCACTCTATTTGCTCAAGTGTCTAGGGTTGATTCACTCAATTCTCCCCTAATCATGCTTTCCAAGATTTGTTTTTCATCTAACAGTCAACAAATATTTCATGCATGCATACAATTATCATGAGGTCTTTTCATAGGTTGTAATGGGGCTAGGGTCAAGGTAGGATGCATATTTGGTCAAGTGGACTTGAAATTTGAATCTTTGATGAGCTTAAACTTCCCACATAACCTATGACATCCTATACAATTTCAAAGCTAACCTAACCACCCATTCTTCACTTTTTCACATACTCATGCATTCTTTTTTATCACAACACATATGCATTGATCTTTATTGAGCTTCACTTTGGGGTATTTTGTCCCCTCTTTATTGCTTTTCTTTTCTTTCTTTTTCTTTTCTAATTTTTTTCTTTTTTTTTCTTTCTATTTTTTTTCTCTTTGATATGTTTATTTTTTTCTTTTTCTACTTTCTCACTTTTTTCTATTTTTTTTGTAATAAAGTATATACAAGAGCATCAATGCATATGGTTTTACATTTAATTAGCACATGAGTATGTACCCAATTCCCAATATTTTCAAAAAAATACAAAGCACACTTTTTCCCAACCAATGTCCCAAGTTTTCCCACACCAAGATCCAAATTAAGAAAATTTATTATTTTTCGCTTTAAGGCTTGTAATGTGCTAAAATTAAGAACAAAATGGGTTAATCGTAGGCTCAAAGTTGGGTAACAATGGAAGATAAAAGGTAAGGCTATTTGGGCAAGTGAGCTAAATGAAATTATGGCGTCAATCATATAAGTGCATGTATACAAGGAATAATGGACATATAGAATTAAACAAATCAAGGATCACAATCATAGAGAGAGAACAATTGCACACAAGAAGGAAAGTAAGTGGTTATAAGATGTAACCACATCATTATGCTCAAATCTCACATGCTTGTGTTCTTAGCTCAAAAACATCCTTCACAAAATATATAATTCAAGCAAGCTCAAAGAAAAGTTTTTTTACTCAAACCAATTGGGATGCCCTATAGATAGAAATCTCGAAAATTTTCATCATTTTGACTAAGCTTATTGTGTATATTGGTGCACGAAATTGCGATCATCAACAATGGCGCCAAAGACATGGTGCTCTCAAACGTGAATCACACTTTGTCACAACTTCGCACAACTAACTAGCAAGTGCACTGAGTCGTCCAAGTAATAAACCTTACGTGAGTAAGGATCGATCCCACGGAGATTGTCGGCTTGAAGCAAGCTATGGTCACTTTGTAAATCTCAGTCAGGCGGATTCAAATGGTTATGGTGAATTGCTAATAAAAAGATAAATAAAATATAAACTAGGATAGAGATACTTATGTAATTCATTGGTGAGAATTTCAGATAAGCGTATAGAGATGCTTTCGTTCCTCCTGAACCTCTGCTTTCCTGCTGTCTTCATCCAATCATTCCTACTCCCTTCCATGGCAAGCTTATGCAGGGCATCACTGTTGTCAATGGATACATCCCATCCTCTCAGTGAAAATGGTCCAAAATGCGCTGTCACCACACGGCTATTCATCTGTCGGTTCTCGATCATACTGGAATAGGATTCAATCATGCTTTTGCATCTGTCACTACGCCCAGCACTCACGAGTTTGAAGCTCGTCACAGCTATCCCTTCCCAGATCCTACTCGGAATACCACAGACAAGGTTTAGACTTTCCGGATCTCAAGAATGGCCGCCAATAATTCTAGCCTATACCACGAAGACTCTGATCTCATGGAATGGAAGGCTCGGTTGTCAGGCGAGGCAACCATGCGTCATGAACCAGAAGGCTAAGAGATATGCACTTAAGCGATTGCAAGTAGAATGGAGGTGGTTGTCAGGCACGCGTTCATGGGTGAGAATGATGATGAGTGTCACGCATCATCACCTTCCTCAGGTTGAAGAACAAGTGTATATCTTAGATAAGAAATAGGCTTGAGTTGAATAGAAAAACAATAGTACTTTGCATTAATTCATGAGGAACAGCAGAGCTCCACACCTTAATCTATGGTGTGTAGAAACTCTACCGTTGAAAATACATAAGTGATAATGGTCCAGGCATGGCCGAAAGGCCAGCCCCCATAAAGGTCTAAGATAGCATAAAACTGATCAAAGATAGATCCGAAGATGTAAATACAATAGTAAAAAGTGCTATTTATACTAAACTAGTTACTAGGGTTTATAGAAATGAGTAAATGATGCAGAAATCCACTTCCAGGGCCCACTTGGTGTGTGCTTGGGCTGAGCATTGAGCTTTACACGTGTAGAGGCTTCTCTTGGAGTTGAACGCCAGTTTGTAACCTATTTCTGGCGTTTAACTCCACTTTGCAACCTGTTTCTGGCGTTTAACTCCAGAATAAGGCAGGAAGCTGGCGTTGAATGCCAGTTTGCGTCCTCTAAACGCGAGCAAAGTATGGACTATTATATATTGCTGGAAAGCCCTGGATGTCTAACGCAATTGAGAGCGCGCCATTTGGAGTTCTGTAGCTCCAGAAAATCCACTTTGAGTGCATGGAGGTCAGAATCCAACAGCATCTGCAGTCCTTCTTCAACCTCTGAATCTGATTTTTGCTCAAGTCGCTCAATTTCAGCCAGAAATTACCTGAAATCACAGAAAAATACACAAACTCATAGTAAAGTCTAGAAATGTGATTTTTATTTAAAAACTAATAAAAATATACTAAAAACTAACTAAATCATACTAAAAACTACGTAAAAACAATGCCAAAAAGCGTATAAATTATCCGCTCATCACAACACCAAACTTAAATTTTTGCTTGTCCCCAAGCAACTGAAAATCAAATAGGATAAAAAGAAGAGAACATACTATAAATTCCAAAATATCAATGAAACTTAGCTCCAATCAGATGAGCGGGACTAGTAGTTTTTTGCCTCTTGAATAGTTTTGGCATCTCACTTTATCCCTTGAAGTTCCGAATGATTGGCATCTATAGGAACTTAGAATTTAGATAGTGTTATTGATTCTCCTAGTTCAGTATGTTGATTCTTGAACACAGCTACTTTATGAGTCTTGGCCGTGACCCTAAGCACTTTATTTTCCAGTATTACCACTGGATACATAAATGCCACAGACACATAACTGGGTGAACCTTTTCAGATTGTGACTCAGCTTTGCTAAAGTCCCCAATTAGAGGCGTCCAGAGTTCTTAAGCACACTCTTCTTTTGCTTTGGACCTTGACTTTAACCGCTCAGTCTCAAGTTTTCACTTGACACCTTCACGCCACAAGCACATGGTTAGGAACAGCTTGGTTTAGCTGCTTAGGCCAGGATTTTATTTAATTTAGGCCCTCCTATCCACTGATGCTCAAAGCCTTGGATCCTTTTTATTACCCTTGCCTTTTGGTTTTAAGGGCTATTGGCTTTTTGCTCTTGCCTTTTGGTTTAAAGAGCTTTTGGCTTTTTCTGCTTGCTTTTTTCTTTTTCTTTTTCTTTTTTGCATTTTTCTCCCCTTTTTTTTTCTGTAAGCTTTTGTATTCACTGCTTTTTCTTGCTTCAAGAATCATTTTTATAATTTTTCAGATCATCAAATAACATTTCTCCTTTTTTCTTATTCTTCAAGAGCCAACATATTTAACATTCGTAAACCACAATATCAAAAGACATATGTACTGTTCAAGCATTCATTCAGAAAACAAAAAGTATTGTCACCACATCAAAATAATTAAACTAGTTTCAAAGATGAATTCGAAACCATGTACTTCTTGTTCTTTTGTAATTAAAACATTTTTCATTTAAGAGAGGTGATGGATTTATAGGACATTCATAGCCTTAAGACATAGACACTTAGACACTAGTGATCATGTAATAAGACACACACATAAATAAACATGAAGCATAAAACCGAAAAGGAAAAATAAGAACAAGGGGATTAAGGAACGGGTCCACCTTAGTGAGGGTGGCGTCTTCCTCTTCTTGAAAAACCAATGGTGCTCTTGAGCTCCTCTATGTCTCTTCCTTGTCTTTGTTGCTCCATCCCTAGTGATTTTGGTGCTCTTATCCTTAGTTGCTCCCAATAGTTGTGTGGAGAAAAATATATCCCTTGAGGCATCTCAGAGATTTCTTGGTGAGGGAATTCCTCATGCTCTTGTTGAGGTCCATGAGTGGACTCTCTTGTTGTGCAGCCAAATGCTCTACTACTGATCTATGGACCCTTGATGAATCTCTCCATCTCCCATGATTCAGAGGTAGAAGCTTTTGCCTTCCCTTTCCTCTTTCTAGAGGTTTCTTTGGCCTTAGGTGCCATTAATGGTTATGAAAAAACAAAAAGCAATGCTTTTACCACACTAAACTTAAAATGTTTGCTCGTCCTCGAGTAAAAGAAGAGAAGAGGGAGTAGAAGAAGAAGAAAATAGATGAGAGGGAGAGGTGTGAGTGGTTCGGCCAAGGGGGTTTTAGGTGGTGATGATGTGTGAAAAGGAATGAGTGATGGTTTGAAATTGAGTGGGTGGGTGTAGGTGGGTTGTATGATGGTTTTGGAGGAGTATGGAGGTGATTGGTGGAGGTTATTTTGGGGAAGAGGGTGATGAAAAGGTGTGAAGAGGAGAGAAAAAGAGGTGGAGATCCTGTGGGATCCACAGATCCAGTAGATCCAAGGACTTAACATCCCTGCTCCAATTAGGCATGTAAAACGCCCTTGTTGTGCAATCCTGGCATTTAACGCCAGACTGCTGCTTGTTTCTGGCGTTAAACGCCCAAATATAGCCTGTTTCTAGCGTTTAACGCCAGGTAGATGCTTGTTTCTGGCGTTAAACGCCAGACAGATGCTTGTTTCTGGCATTTAAACGCCAGAATGCTCCTCCTCTAGGGTGTGCTGTTTTTAATGCTGTTTTTCATTTTTCAGTAGTTTTTGTGACTCCACATGATCATCAACCTAGTAAAACACGAAATTAAAATAAAAATAAAATTAAATATAATTAAATAACATTGGGTTGCCTCCTAACAAGCGCTTCTTTAATGTCAATAGCTTGACAGTGAGCTCTCATGGAGCCTCACAGATGTTCAGAGCATTGTTGGAACCTCCCAACACCAAACTTAGAGTTTGAATGTGGGGGTTCAACACCAAACTTAGAGTTTGACTGTGGGGGCTTTGGTTGACTCTGTAGTGAGAGAAGCTTTTCATGCTTACTCTCCATGGTTACAGAAGGAGATCCTTGAGTTTTAAACACAAGGTTGTCCTCATTCAGTTGAAGGACCAACTCTCCTCTGTCCACATCAATCACAGCTCTTGCTGTGGCTAGGAAGGGTCTTCCAAGGATGAAGGATTCATCCTCATCCTTCCCAGTGTCTAGGATTATGAAATCAGCAGGGATGTAAAGGCCTTCAACCTTTACTAGCACGTCCTCTACTAGTCCATAAGCCGGTTTTCTTGAGTTGTCTGCCATCTCTAATGAGAGTTTCACAGCTTGCACCTCAAGGATCCCAAGTTTCTCCATTACAGAGAGTGGCATTAAGTTTATTCCTGACCCCAGGTCACACAGAGCTTTCTCAAAGGTCATGGTGCCTATGTTACAGGGTATTAAGAATTTACCAGGATCCTGTATCTTTTGAGGTAATTTCTTCCTATCCAACGCATTCAGTTCATTGGTGAGCAAGGGAGGTTCATCTTCCCAAGTCTCATTACTAAATAATTTGGTATTTAACTTCATGATTGCGCCAAGGTACTTAGCAACTTGCTCTTCAGTAACATCTTCATTCTCTTCAGAAGAAGAATACTTATCAGAGCTCATGAAAGGGCAGAAGGAGGTTTAATGGAATCTCTATGGTCTCTAGATGAGCCTCAGATTCCTTTAGTTCCTCAAAGGGATACTCCTTATTGGTCACTGAACATCCCAGGAGGTCTTCCTGACTAGGATTCACGTCCTTCTCCTCCCTTGTAGGTTCGGCCATGATGGTCAAATCAATGGCCTTGCACTCTCTCTTTGGATTTTCTTCTGTATTTCTTGGGAGAGTACTAGGGGAGTTTCAGTGACCCTTTTACTCAGCTGGCCCACTTGTGCCTCCAAATTTCTAATGGAGGACCTTGTTTCATTCATGAAACTGAAAGTTGCCTTAGATAGATCAGAGACTATATTTGCTAAGCTAGATGGATTCTGCTCAGAATTCTCTGTCTGTTGCTGAGTGGATGATGGAAAAGGCTTGCTATTACTAAACCTGTTTCTTCCACCATTATTAAAGCCTTGTTGAGGCTTTTGTTGATCCTTCCATGAGAAATTTGGATGATTTCTCCATGAGGGATTATAGGTATTCCCATAGGGTTCACCCATGTAATTCACCTCTACTATTGCAAGGTTCTCAGGATCATAAGCTTCTTCTTTAGAAGATGCCTCTATAGTACTGTTGGATGATTCCTTCAATCCATTCAGACTCTAAGAGATCATATTGACTTGCTGAGTCAATATTTTATTCTGAGCCAATATGGCATTCAGAGTATCAATTTCAAGAACTCCCTTCCTTTGGGGCGTCCCATTACTTACAGGATTCCTCTCAAAAGTGTACATGAACTGGTTATTAGCAACCATGTCAATGAGTTCCTAAGCTTCTGCAAGCGTTTTCTTTAGGTGAATGGATCCACCTGCAGAATGGTCCAATGACATCATTGATAACTCAGACAGACCATCATAGAATATATCCAGGATGGTCCATTCTGAAAGCATGTCAGAAGGACACTTTTTGGTCAGACGCTTTTATCTGTCCCAAGCTTCATAGAGGGATTCACCGTCCTTCTGTCTGAAGGTTTGAACATCCACTCTAAGCTTACTAAGCTTTGATGAGGAAAGAACTTGGCTAAGAAAGCCGTGACCAGCTTATCCCAAGAGTTCAGGCTATCTTTAGGTTGAGAGTCCAACCATATTCTAGCTCTGTCTCTTATAGCAAATGGGAAAAGCATAAGCCTGTAGACCTCGGGATCAATCCCATTGGTCTTAACAGTATCATAGATCTGCAAGAATTCAGTTAAGAACTGAAAAGGATCATCTGATGGAAGTCCATGAAACTTGCAGTTCTGTTACATCAGAGAAACTAATTGAGGCTTTAGCTCAAAATTGTTTGCTCCGATGGCAGGTGTTCCGAGGGTTACCTGAAACTGTAGGTCGATCTCGGAAGAGATCTTCTGTACTGGTCAGAGTTGACGTGTCTGGCTGGCGGATGGTGGCCGGAGCTGGTGCGTCCGACTTGTTGGACTGATAGCGCTGCTGATCCTCTGTCACCGAAGGGTGGAGGTACATGCAAGGGACTCTGATGCTTAAGTTAGAAAGGGTATTTAGCAGGTTTTTAGTAAAATCAGAGTATGAGTTATACCTGGGTGCTCCAGTGTATTTATAATGGTGTGGGCTGACCTTTCTGATAAGATAAGTTAGTTATCTTATCTTATCTTATCTTATTTTGGGTGAAGTCAGCTTATCTTCAAAGGAACCGCCTTTATCTCTATAGGCTTGGACTGCCTTTGGATTTGGGTCGTGTTCCTCTATTTGGGCCCTTTATTGGGCTTTCTTGTCGATTTGGCCGACCTCTTTGAGAAGAGGTCGGGTAGCCTGACCTGAAGAAGTCAGTCGCTTTGTCGCCAATCATCCCAGGTCGGATAGCTCGACCCAGGATATGAACAGTGCCCCTGCTTGAGCTCAGTCTTTTCGTTGAGGTCGAGTCCTTGACTTCGGTCCTTCTCTATTGAAGCCGAACTCAAGCATTTTGTCGATTCCTTTCTTTGTAGAGCCTTTTTGAATGTGGAACGTTTTCCTTTAAAAGCGTGCGCTTTTATATCGGCGCTTTGGGAACGTTCGAGGGTTTAATACCCTCATTAATTGGCTTCAAATGCCCCGTTTCCCTTGGTTTTTATTTTGAACTTTGCCATCAGAAACAGTTTCTCTTTTTCGTTCCTCTTCGTAACTTCTCCCTTTACTCTCTCATTTTCTGTTTTATCCTAGAGTTTCACAGTTTCTTCTTGCGACGCCTGCTCTACTACCGCTTTCTGTGGAAAAGGAGTGATTCTGGATTTCTCCCTCCGTTTTCCTTCGGCAATTTTTTCCGTTCGAGGGGTGGCTCTGTCGCTTCTTGCTCTTCAGCTTTCTTTTGAGGTTTCTTTCTATTTTCCAGGTTCGATTTTTCCTCCTCTTTCATTTTTTATGTCTGATTTTGATTTTTCTTGGAGAAAGTTTGGATCTTTCTGCTTTTACTGCGCCTGATTATTGCATGTTCTGGAGTTTCTTCGTCTTTTAGGGCTTTTGCATGTTATCACCGTTTCTGCTAATGCATTCGATGATGATTTTTGTTTGATTCTGGAGAAAAGGATGTGTCTTTGACGATTCTCTGCTTGGCATGTATGGTGTTGTCGAAGCTTTTTGTAAAAAGATAGTGGCTTTGATGACTTTTTGTACTTTTTTGTGTTTTTACTTCCTTTTTTCAAAATGTTTGTCTACTTGAAATCTTCTTTTCTTCTTTGGAAAATGCCGGGACGTAAGCTGTAAATTTTTCCTGAAATCTTGCTTTGCCACTGCCTCCAAAGGATGCCCCAGGACTTTGGTTTGAGTCTTGGGGTTTTCCTTTTCTGTCTGTATCATATTAGTCGAGTTGCTTTGCCCTTCCTCCGAGATGTTTTTTAGTGATCCAATCTTCTTTTCTTTTTGTAGGATTAGTTGGCCTCATGTCTTCTCGCAATAACGTTGTAGAGATGTCTTCCAAAGTTCCCGAGGTGATGTCTGATTGGCTGGACTCCCTTGTCCTAATGTGTGTCTCTGTCGTGGATGCTGAATTTTGTGTAGAGCTGAGGAAACGTCATAGGATTTGTGGTAATAGTGCTCGGGAGAGGGATTATGAGCTTGTAGCTCCTGACTCTGATGAGAGGGCTTGTTTTCCTACTTCGGTCGAGGGGGAGCGTCCCTTCTTCTATGCCTATGAATATTTCTTCCGCCAGTTGAACGTTACTTTTCCTTTTACTGCTTTCGAGACCGACTTGTTGTGGTCATGTAACATTGCTCCATCCCAGCTTCATCCGAATTCCTGGGGTTTTATCAAGATATTTCAACTGCTTTGCCAAGAGTTAGGCATAACACCTTCTCAAACTCTTTTCCTTTATCTTTTTGTATCTGCCAAGCCTGGAGGTTCCTCCAAAAAGAAAGCTTCCTGGGTTTCGTTCAGGTCGGCTCAGGGGCATAAAGCTTTTGCCATGTATGATGAGTCTTTTAAATATTTTAAGAATTATTTCTTCCGAGTCCGTGCTGTTGAGGGGGTCCGCCCCTTTTTTTCTTGATGAGAATGACGAGCCTGCTTTCCCTCTAGAGTGGCAAAAGAATGTGAGAGTGTCTTGCTATACATGGGAGATGCTTGATGAGGTTGAGGGGGCCTTTGTGGGGGGAACCACCCCATCTGGATACAAAAAGATTTTTGAGTGAACCATCTTTGGTTCGAACTGCTTTGGGTACTGTCTGACTTGTTTCTATACTTGTTTCTTAGTTTTTCTTCTCCTATGTTATAACTCATCATTATGGTTGATTCTGTATTTTCAGAGATGTCGAAAAATAATGATTCCATGAAGGCCTACAAGAAGGCGAAGAAGGCTGCTGCTGCTCAAAACATCTCGGCTAAGGCGGCCGGAGAGGGATCTTCTCAAGTTCCAGTGAAGCCGCCAGTGCCGAGTTCTCCTCGAGTTCGTCTGACTGATCCTCCACAGATTTCTGCCACTACTTCTGGTGCTCCTCCCAACAAGAAACAAAAAACAATTGAGGCCTTTAATCTTGACGCCCCTGATTTTAATGCAATCGAGTTCGTAGATCAGCAAATCGGTCTCTACGGTGCCCTCCCCATGGATGATGTATCAATCCTTCGCCATCTGGATTTTATGACCCGAAACAGTGTTAAAATGGCATATATGGGGGCTGCTCTGTACCGAACTTCTCAGAATCTTCCTCTCCATGCCACCAAAGAATTTATGGAGGAGGCTAAACAGGAGTTCGATCGGATGAAGGGCCTGAAGGAAGAGCTTGAGGTAAAGGTAGCCAAGTTGGAGAAGGATCTGGAGAACGAAAAGGCGAGTTCCCTTGCTCTGGCGGCTTCTGTGCGGTTGGCCGAGGACACGGCATTGAGGCATAAGGACAGTTACGTTACATCTTATCGGGAGGTGGTGCGTCTGAGGGAGGAGTTGGAGAACACCCGAGCTAATTATTCTGAGCTCCAAGGTCACCTCGTCGGCAGCGTGAACGCTGCCTATGATAATTTAAAAGAGCAAGTTCAAGTTCTTGCTCCTGAGGTTGACCTTACTCTCTTTAGCTTGGACAATGTTGTGAGGGATGGTAAGATTGTCCCCGACGACCAGGATGATGATGATGTTGATCCACCCCCTGCCAAGGTGTCCGCTTCTACAGTTCCTCCGGTTGAGGTTGGTCATTCTGTTTCTAATCCGGACTGTCAGATCTTGAATCGGGATGATGGTACCGTGGATGCTGTGCCTCTCCAGGCTCGCCCTCCTTCACCCCAGACTGATGCTGCTAAAAGTCTTCTAATCTTTAGCTGAGTTTTCTTTGGATATTTGCGTAGTTGGCCCGGCTTGTGGGCTTTAAAACTCTTTATTTTGTATAGATGAATACTTTGCTGACTGCTGGTACTCCCTTTGGTTGCTTGTTTAGCAACTTTTGTTTTTAAAAAACAAGTAGCTTTCAAGCTTTTGGGCTTGACCCTGAAGCTTCATAATATTGTATTCTATGGCATGCTTGTTTACACTTGTCTTGGCACCTTTCTGGGTTTTTAGAATACTGGAGCCTTGCTGCTCGGCCTCTTTGAACTGCTTTGTAATTGGAGGTCGTAGATGCGTGGATCCAATTTGTATTTATCCATAACCGATTTCTTTACGTCGTCCTTTTCCAAGTTATTTTTGTAGTCCTCTTTTTTGGACCTTTGTCAGGTCTCTTTCAGGGACTACTTATATAACTTGTTTGTAGGAGGTCGACTTCTTCATGTTGTCCTCTTCCAAGTTACTTTTGTAATCCTCTTTCTTGGACCTTTGTTGGGTCTCTTTCAGAGATTACTTATATAACTTGTTTGTAGGAGGTCGATTTCTTCATGTTGTCCTCTTCTAAGTTATTTTTGTAATCCTCTTTCTTGGACCTTTGTCAGGTCTCTTTCAGGGATTACTTTTATAACTTGTCTATTGTAGGAGACCGACTTCTTTATGTCGATCTCTTCTAAGTTATTTTGTAATCCTCTTTCTTGGACCTTTGTCAGGTCTCTTTCAGGGATTACTTTTATAACTTATTTTTGTAGGAGACCGACTTCGTTAGGTCAATCTCTTCTAAGTAATTTGTAATCCTCTTTCTTGGATTCTGCAGCATTTCCTGGATGAGGCTTCTATTGTTGCCCCCTGGTTTGGTGCTGGCTAGTTTTGAGAGTGCATCAGCTCGGGCATTTTGTTCGCGGGGTATGTGGCAGATCTTATATTCCCCAAGTTGTCTGAGCTGTTCCTTGGTTTTATCCAAATACTTTTTCATGGTGGGATCTTTGGCTTGGTATCTCTCTGTTATTTGTGAGGTGATTACTTGTGAATCACTGAAGATGTTGAGTTTTTGAGCTCCCACCTCCTTAGCCAGCTTCAAACCAGCTAGTAACGCTTCATATTCTCCTTGGTTGTTTGAGGCCGGGAACCCAAATTTGAGAGATAGCTCAACTTGGGTTCCTTGGTTGCTTTCTATTATCACACCTGCGCCGCTTCCAGTCTTATTTGAAGACCTGTCCACGTATAGATTCCATTCTGTGGGGGTTTCCAGGGTATCTGTGAATTCTGCGATGAAGTCGGCCAAGTATTGTGATTTGATGGCGGTCCGAGCTTCATATTGGAGGTCGAACTCTGATAACTCGACTGCCCATTGTAAAATTCTGCCTGCTAGATCTGTTTTCTTCAGTAACCCTTTTATGGGCTGGTCGGTCCGAACCTTAATGGTGTGAGCCTGGAAGTACGGGCGAAGTCGTCGAGATGTCAGTATGAGAGGGTAGGCGAACTTTTCTTTTTTTTGGTAGTTCAGCTCGGATCCTTGCAGCGCTTTACTAATGAAGTATACAGTTGTTACCCTTTGTCGACCTCTCGAACCAGTGCTGAGGCTACTGCCTGACTTCCTACTGCAAGGTATAATACGAGTAGTTCTTCCTCTCATGGTCGAGTTAGGATAGGTGGTCCTCCCAGAAAATTTTTGAAATCCTGAAAGGCTTGCTCGCATTCCATTGTCCATTCAAACTTCTTTCCTTTCCTTAAAGTGGCATAGAAGGGGAGGGATCTTATCGCTGATCCCGCTAAGAATCTAGATAAGGCTGCTAATCTCCCGTTGAGTGTTGTACCTCTATGACACAAGTCGGGCTCTTCATGTTGAGTATGGCCTGGCATTTGTCCGGGTTTGCTTCAATTCCTCTTTGTGTAAGCATGAAACCTAAGAATTTGCCCACTTCTACTGTAAAGGTGCATTTTGCGGGATTGAGTCGTATGTCATGCTTCCTTATAGTGTTGAACACCTGAGCCAGGTCGGTCAGTAATGTCTCTTCGCTTTGTGTCTTTATTAACATGTCATCCATGTAGACTTCCATGATTTTTCCGATATGATCTGAAAAGACTTTATTCATTAGCCTTTGATACGTAGCTCCCGCATTCTTGAGACCGAAAGGCATCACTATGTAGCAGTAATTTGCTTTTGGTGTTAAAAACGAGGTCTTTTTTTGATCTGGTGGATACATGGGGATTTGGTTGTATCCGGAATATGCATCCATAAACGAGAGGTGTCTATATCCGGATGAAGCATCTACCAGAGCGTCGATACTTGGGAGTGGGTAAGGATCTTTTGGGCAGGCTTTGTTGAGATCGGTGTAGTCAGTGCACATTCGCCATTTCCCATTTGATTTTTTCACCAAGATGACGTTAGCTAGCCTTAGTGGGTACTTGACTTCTCTTATGAATCCTGCCTCCAGTAGTGCTTGTACCTGTTCTTCCACAGCTTGGGATCGTTCTGGCCCAAATTTTCTTCGTCTCTGCTGTACCGGCCGAGATCCTGGATAGACCGCCAACTTGTGACTCATTAGCTTGGGGTCTATGCCTGGCATGTCTGCAGCTTTCCATGCGAAGAGATCGACATTATCTCGTAAGAACTGTACTAGTAATTCTTTTGCGTTTCCTTTCAGGTTCGTGCCAATATTAGTTGTTTTGTCCGAGGTGTCTCCGATCTGAACTTTCTCTACCTCTCCTTCGGGCTGTGGACGGAGTTCTTCTCGTCTCTGAACTCCACCAAGCTCAATTGTATGGAACTCTTCTCCTCTGCCTCTGAGGTTTAGACTTTCGTTATAACAGCGGCATGCCATCTTTTGATCTGCTTTTATTGTAGCTATCCCTTCTGTAGTTGGGAATTTCATGTATAGTGCGGAGTTGAGACAATTGCGCCGAGTTAATTTAGTGTTGTCCGACCTATTAGGGCATTGTAGGCTGAACTCACGTCGACCATGATGTAGTCTATCTTGAGTGTTCTGGATTGGTTCCCTTTTTCGAAGGTTGTATGTAGTGACACGTATCCCAGTGGTTGTACTGGGGTATCGCCCAGTCCGAACAGGCTGTTCGGGTATGCTCTGAGCTCCTTTTCTTCTAAGCCGAGCTTGTCGAAGGCAGTTTTGAATAAGATGTCGGCAGAGCTCCCTTGGTCTATTAACGTGCGGTGGAGATTGGCGTTCGCCAGTATGATGGTGATGACCATGGGATCGTCGTGTCCTGAGATAACACCGGATGCGTCTTCTTTGGTGAATGTGATTGCAGGGATGTCGGGTGCTTCCTCCTTCCCTTCGACATGATATACTTCTTTGAGATATCTTTTGCGGGATGATTTGGAGATTCCTCCTCCTGCAAATCCTCTGTGTATCATATGGACATGTCTTTCTGGCATACAAGGTGATCACTCAGCTCGTCCGACATCTTCATCCCTTTGTCTTTTTCTTTGTTCATCATATCGGGTGGCCAGATACCGATTTAGTTTTCCTTCTCTTACTAATTTTTCTATGATATTTTTTAAATCGAAACATTCGTTGGTGGAATGTCCTCGGACCCGATGATATTCACAGTATTCGTTCCGATTTTCTCCTCCTCTTTTGCCTTTGAGTGGTCGAGTTGGGGGTATCTTTTCTGTGTTACAGACTTCTTTGTAAATATCCACCAGGGACACCCGAAGAGGGGTGTAATTATGATACTTTTTTATTTTTTCCCCCGTTCGATCTTCCTTCTTCTTGGATTCTTTATCTTTATCTCGGTAGCTGAAACCAGATTTCGAGGCCTCCCCAAGTCGGGAATTTTCTTCCATGTTGATGTACTTCTCTCCCTGCTCTTGCACCTCATCCAGAGATGTGGGGTATTTCTTTGAAAGGTCCCTCTCGTAAGCCGTTGATGAGGCCTATGACGGCAGCCTCTGTTAGCAAGCTTTGTATATCCAGGCATGTTTTGTTGAATCTTTCCATGTAGTTGCGAAGACTTTCCCGATCTCCTTGCCTGATTCCTAGTAGACTGGGGGCGTGCTTGGCCTTGTCTTTTTGGATGGACAATCTGGCCAAGAACTTTTTTGCTAGGTCGTCAAAGCTTGAGATGGACTTAGGAGGTAAGTTGTCGAACCATCTAATTGCTGTCTTCGTGAGAGTCGTTGGAAAAGCTTTGCAGCGAACGGCATCTGAGGCGTCGGTGAGGTACATTCTGCTTCTGAACTTGCTGAGGTGATGGTTGGGATCTGTAGTGCCATCATACAAAGTCATATCCAGAAGTTTGAAGTCTTTAGGGATTTTAGTCTTCATGATTTCCCTAGTGAATGGATCTTGATCCTTGCGAGAGTTGTCCTCAGGGGTGGTCCGGGTAGCCTTTGTAGGAGTTTATCTTCCAATTCTCGATGTCATCTTACCTCTCTTTGTACATCCTTGCCGACTTCTTGCTGGTACTGGCTTTCTTTTTCGAGTTGCTTTAGGCAATCTTGAAGTGCTTCTATTACTCCCGGATGTGATGAGTTTTTGTCTCCGTTAGATTCCGGAGTGCCTTTTGGTGTGGCACCCGTGTTTTTGTGCGGCGTTCTATCCTCTAAATCTGAGTTGTGGTCATTATCCTGTTCGTCTGCCATGGTGATGGGATGACTTCCAAGTTCCCCGGCAACGGCGCCAATGTTTCGAGGGTTACCTGAAACTGTAGGTCGATCTCGGATGAGATCTTCTGTACTGGTCGGAGTTGACGTCTCCTGTTGGCGGATGGCGGTCGGAGCTGGTGCGTCCGACTTGTTTGACTGATAGCGCTGCTGATCCTCTGTCACCGATGGGTGGGGGGTACCTGCAAGGGACTCCGATGCTTAAGTTAGCAAGGGTATTAAGCAGGTTTTTAGTAGAATCAGAGTATGAGTTATACCTGGGTGCTCCAATGTATTTATAATGGTGTGGGCTGACCTTTCTAATAAGATAAGTTAGTTATCTTATCTTATCTTATCTTATTTTGGGTGAAGTCAGCTTATCTTCAAGGGAACTGCCTTTATCTCTATAGGCTTGAACTGCCTTTGGATTTGGGTCGTGTTCCTCGATTTGGGCCCTTTATTGGGCTTTCCTGTCGATTTGGCCAACCTCTTTGAGAAGAGGTCGGGTAGCCTGACCTGAAGAGGTCGGTCGCTTTGTCGCCAATCATCCCATGTCAGATAGCTCGACCCAGGATATGACAGCAGGGACTGAGATGCTACTTCCATGTAAGTTTGGAATTTGGTGCAGTAAAGTCACCAAGCATCTTCCTTGCATTGTTATTATTTTCGGCCATGTCTCATTCTTTTTCAAAAATTTCTGTCAAATTTTCTCCAAAGAGTTGTGCTTTAGCTTCCCTAAGCTTCCTCTTCAGAGTCCTTTCAGGTTCAGGATCGGCTTCAACAAGAATGTTCTTATCCTTGTTCCTGCTCATATAAAAAAGAAGAAAACAGAAAAGAAGAGGAATCCTCTATGTCACAGTATAGAGATTCCTCTATGTGAGTAGAAGAAGAAAAGAAATTCGAACACAGAAAGAGGGAGAGGGTTCAAATTTTTAAGAAGAAGAAAAGTGTTAGTAGATAAATTAAATAATTAGAAGGAGATGAGAGAGGAAAGAATTTTCGAAAATAATTGAAAAGAAAAGAAAAATGTTTTTGTTTTTAATTTAAATTAAAATTAGAATTTGAAAATTAAAAAAAAGAAAAATTAAATTAAATTAAATTAAAATTTAAAACAATTAGTTAATCAAAAAGGAATTTTGAAAAAGAGGAGGGTGATTTTCAAAAATTAGAGAGAGAATTAGTTAAGTAGTTTTGAAAACGATATGATTGAAATAGTAAACTTTTAAAATCAAACAAAATGGTAAGATTAATTTGAAAAAGATTTGAAAATCAATTTTGAAAAGATAAGAGGTTAGAAGGGATTTTGAAATTGATTTTGAAAAAGATGTGATTGAAACTTATTTTGAAAAAGATTTGAAAAAGAAATTTAAAAAGATTTGATTTTGAAAATTAAAGTTGATTACTTGACTAACAAGAAACAAAAAGATATGATTTTAAAATTTAATGATTGGACCTTTCTTACTAGGCAAGTAACAAACTTAAAACTTTTGAATCAATCACATTAATTGTTAGCATTAATTTTGAAAATATGAAATAAAAATAAGAAAAAGATTTTTGAAAATCATTTTGAAATTTTCGAAAATCATAAAAGAAAAATGAAAAAGATTTGATTTTTGAAAAAGATTTGAAAAAGATAGAATTTTTAAATTGAAAATTTGATTTGACTCATAAGAAACAACTAAATTTTAAAAAGTTTTGAAAAAGTCAACTCAAATTTTTGAAAATTTATGAGTGAAATAAGGGAAAGATATATTTATTTAACTTTTGAATTTTAATGATGAGAGAGAAAAACATCAAAAAGACTCAGTGCATGAAAATTTTGAATCAAAACACATGATGCATGCAAGAACACTATGAATGTCAAGATGAACACCAAGAACACTTTGAATGTCAAGATGAACATCAAGAACATATTTTTTTTTTGAAAATTTTTAAGAAAAGAAAAACATGCAAGACACCAAACTTAGAAATTTTCAAACTTTAGACACTAACAAATTGAAAATGCATATGAAAAACAAGAAAAGACACAATACAAGAAAATATGAAGATCAAACAAGAAGACTTGTTAAGAACAACTTGAAGATCATGAAGAATGCAATGCATGAATTTTCGAAAAATGCAAGAAAGAGATAAACATGCAATTGACACCAAACTTAAAAACTGACACAAGACTCAAACAAGAAACATCAAATTTTTGGTTTTTATGATTTTATTAATTTTTTTTTTGTATATTTTTCGAAAATTATTTTGAAAAAGAAAATAAGGATTTCAAAATTTTTAATAGGAATTCCAGGAATCTTGCAATGTTAGTCTAAAGCTCCAGTCCAGGAATTAGACATGGCTTACTAGCTAGCCAAGCTTTCAATGAAAGCTCTGGCCAATGGCCAACCAAGCTTCAGCAGATACAAATCAGACATACAACAGCTGATACTTTATTCAACTTGCTTCTGTGCTGATGAGTGGAAGCCTCAGTCCAAAAAAAATTGGACATGGCTTTACAGCCAGCCAGGCTTCAACATGTTTCATGAAACTCTAGAATTCCTTCTTAAAAATTCTGAAGAACATAATTTAAATTTTTTTTTTTGAAAATTATTATTATTTTTTTTTTGAAATTTTTTTCGAAAATAAGAAGAATAAAAACAAAAACTTAAAATTAAAATAAAATTACCTAATCTGAGCAACAAGATGAACCGTCAGTTGTCCAAACTCGAACAATCCCCGGCAACGGCGCTAAAAACTTGATGCACGAAATAGCGATCATCAAGAATGGCGCCAAAGACTTGGTCCTCTCAAACGTGAATCACACTTTGTCACAACTTCGCACAACTAACCAGCAAGTGCACTGGGTCGTCCAAGTAATAAACCTTACGTGAGTAAGGGTCGATCCCACGGAGATTGTCGGCTTGAAGCAAGCTATGGTCACCTTGTAAATCTCAGTCAGGCGGATTCAAATGGTTATGGTGAATTGATAATAAAAAGATAAATAAAATATAAACTAGGATAGAGATACTTATGTAATTCATTGGTGAGAATTTCATATAAGCGTATAGAGATACTTTTGTTCCTCCTGAACCTCTGCTTTCCTGCTATCTTCATCTAATCATTCCTACTCCCTTCCATGGCAAGCTTATGCAGGGCATCACCGTTGTCAATGGCTACATCCCGTCCTCTCAGTGAAAATGGTCCAAAATGCGTTGTCACCGCACGGCTATTCATCTGTCGGTTCTCGATCATACTGGAATAGGATTCAATCATCCTTTTGCGTCTGTCACTACGCCCAGCACTCGCGAGTTTGAAGCTCGTCACAGCCATCCCTTCCCAGATCCTACTCGGAATACCACAGACAAGGTTTAGACTTTCTGGATCTCAAGAATGGCCGCCAATAATTCTACCCTATACCACGAAGACTCTGATCTCATGGAATGGAAGGCTCGGTTGTCAGGCGAGGCAACCATGCGTCATGAACCAGAAGGCTAAGAGATATGCACTTAAGCGATTGCAAGTAGAACAGAGGTGGTTGTCAGGCACGCGTTCATGGTGAGAATGATGATGAGTGTCACGGATCATCACCTTCCTCAAGTTGAAGAACAAGTGTATATCTTAGATAAGAAATAGGCTTGAGTTGAGTAGAAAAACAATAGTACTTTGCATTAATTCATGAGGAACAGCAGAGCTCCACACCTTAATCTATGGTGTGTAGAAACTCTACCGTTGAAAATACATAAGTGATAATGGTCCAGGCATGGCCGAATGGCCAGCCCCCATAAAGGTCTAAGATAGCATAAAACTGATCAAAGATAGATCCGAAGATATAAATACAATAGTAAAGAGTCCTATTTATACTAAGCTAGTTACTAGGGTTTACAGAAATGAGTAAATGATGCAGAAATCCACTTCCGGGGCCCACTTGGTGTGTGCTTGGGCTGAGAATTGACCTTTACACGTGTAGAGGCTTCTCTTGGAGTTGAACGCCAGTTTGTAACCTGTTTTTGGCTTTTAACTCCACTTTGCAACCTGTTTCTGGCGTTTATCTCCAAAATAGGGCAGGAAGCTTCCGTTGAACGCCAGTTTCCGTCATCTAAACGCGAGCAAAGTATGGACTATTATATATTGTTGGAAAGACTTGGATGTCTACTTTCCATCACAATTAAGAGCGCGCCATTTGGAGTTTTGTAGCTCCAGAAAATCCACTTTGAGTGTAGGGAGGTCAGAATCCAACAGCATCTGCAGTCCTTCTTCAACCTCTGAATCTGATTTTTGCTCAAGTCCCTCAATTTCAGCCAGAAATTACCTGAATTCATAGAAAAGCACACAAACTCATAGTAAAGTCTAGAAATGTGGTTTTTATTTAAAAACTAATAAAAATATACTAAAAACTAACTAAATCATACTAAAAACAATGTAAAAACAATGCCAAAAAGCGTATAAATTATCCGCTCATCACAACACCAAACTTAAATTGTTGCTTGTCCCCAAGCAACTGAAAATCAAATAGGATAAAAAGAAGAGAACATACTATAAATTCCAAAATATCAATGAAACTTAGCTCCAATCAGATGAGAGGGACTAGTAGCTTTTTGCCTCTTGAATAGTTTTGGCATCTCACTTTATCCCTTGAAGTTCCGAATGATTGGCATCTATAGGAACTTAGAATTTAGATAGTGTTATTGATTCTCCTAGTTCAGTATGTTGATTCTTGAACACAGCTACTTTATGAGTCTTGGCCGTGGCCCTAAGCACTTTGTTTTCCAGTATTACCACCGGATACATAAATGCCACAGACACATAACTGGGTGAACCTTTTCAGATTGTGACTCAGCTTTGCTAAAGTCCCCAATTAGAGGTGTCCAGGGTTCTTAAGCACACACTTCTTTTGCTTTGTACCTCGACTTTAACCGCTCAGTCTCAAGTTTTCACTTGACACCTTCACGCCACAAGCACATGTTTAGGAATAGCTTGGTTTAGCTGCTTAGGCCAGCATTTTATTCCTTTAGGCCCTCCTATCCACTAATGCTCAAAGCCTTGGATCCTTTTTATTACCCTTGCCTTTTGGTTTTAAGGGCTATTGGCTTTTTGCTCTTGCCTTTTGGTTTAAAGAGCTTTTGGCTTTTTCTGCTTGTTTTTTTCTTTTTCTTTTTTTTTTTTTGCATTTTTCTCCCCTTTTTTTTCTGCAGGCTTTTGTATTCACTGCTTTTTCTTGCTTCAAGAATCATTTTTATGATATTTTAGATCATCAAATAACATTTCTCCTTTTTCCTTATTCTTCAAGAGCCAACATATTTAACATGCATAAACCACAATATCAAAAGACGTATGCACTGTTCAAGCATTCATTCAGAAAACAAAAAGTATTGTCACCACATCAAAATAATTAAACTAGTTTCAAGGATGAATTCGAAACCATGTACTTCTTGTTCTTTTGTAATTAAAACATTTTTCATTTAAGAGAGGTGATGGATTTATAGGACATTCATAGCCTTAAGACATAGACACTTAGACACTAGTGATCATGTAATAAGACACACACATAAATAAACATGAAGCATAAAACCAAAAAACAGGAAAAATAGGAACAAAGAGGTTAAGGAACGGGTCCACCTTAGTGAGGGTGGCGTCTTCCTCTTCTTGAAGAATCAATGGTGCTCTTGTGCTCCTCTATGTCTCTTCCTTGTCTTTGTTGCTCCATCCCTAGTGATTTTGGTGCTCTTATCCTTAGTTGCTCCCAATAGTTGTGTGGAGGAAAATGTATCCCTTGAGGCATCTCAGGGATTTCTTGGTGAGTGAATTCCTCATGCTCTTGTTGAGGTCCATGAGTGGGCTCTCTTGTTGTGTAGTCAAATGCTCTACTACTGAGCTATGGACCCTTGAGATGAATCTCTCCATCTCCCATGATTCAGAGGTAGAAGCTTTTGCCTTCCCTTTCCTCTTTCTAGAGGTTTCTTTGGCCTTAGGTGCCATTAATGGTTATGGAAAAACAAAAAGCAATGCTTTTACCACACCAAACTTAAAATGTTTGCTCGTCCTCGAGCAAAAGAAGAGAAGAGGGAGTAGAAGAAGAAGAAAATAGATGAGAGGGAGAGGTGTGAGTGGTTCGGCTAAGGGGGTTTTAGGTGGTGATGATGTGTGAAAAGGAAGGAGTGATGGTTTGAAATTTAGGGGGTGGGTGTAGGTGGATTGTATGATGGTTTTGGAGGAGTAATGGAGGTGACTGGTGGAGGTTATTTTGGGGAAGAGGGTGATGAAAATGTGTGAAGAGGAGAGAAGAAGAGGTGGGGATCCTGTGGGTTCACAGATCATGAGGGGATCCTGTGAGATCCATAGATCCAGTGGAGCGAAGGACTTAACATCCCTGCTCCAATTAGGCATGTAAAACGCCCTTGCTATGCAATCTTGGTGTTTAACGCCAGACTGCTGCTTGTTTCAGGCGTTAAACGCCCAAATGTAGCCTGTTTCTTGCGTTTAACTCTAGGTAGATGCTTGTTTCTGGCGTTAAATGCCAGACAGATGCTTGTTTCTGGCACTTAAATGCCAGAATGCTCCTTCTCCAGGGTGTGCTATTTTTAATGCTGTTTTTTATTTTTCAGTAGTTTTTGTGACTCCACATGATCATCAACCTAATAAAACACAAAATAAAAATAAAAATAAAATTAAATATAATTAAATAACATTGGGTTGCCTCCCAACAAGCGCTTCTTTAATGTCAATAGCTTGACAGTGAGCTCTCATGGAGCCTCACAGATGTTCAGAGCATTGTTGGAACCTCCCAACACCAAACTTAGAGTTTGAATGTGGGGGTTCAACACCAAACTTAGAGTTTGACTGTGGGGGCTTTGGTTGACTCTGTAGTGAGAGAAGCTTTTCATGCTTGCTCTCCATGGTTACAGAAGGAGATCCTTAAGTTTTAAACACAAGGTTGTCCTCATTCAGTTGAAGGACCAACTCTCCTCTATCCACATCAATCATAGCTCTTGCTGTGGCTAGGAAGGGTCTTCCAAAGATGATGGATTCATCCTCATCCTTCCCAGTGTCTAGGATTATGAAATCAGCAGGAATGTAAAGGCCTTCAACCTTTACTAGCATGTCCTCTACTAGTCCATAAGCATGTTTTCTTGAGTTGTCTGCCATCTCTAATGAGATTTTGGCAGCTTGCACCTCAAGGATCCCAAGTTTCTCCATTACAGAGAGTGGCATTAAGTTTATTCATGACCCCAGGTCACACAGAGCCTTCTCAAAGGTCATGGTGCCTATGTTACAGGGTATTAAGAATTTACCAGGATCCTGTTTCTTTTGAGGTAATTTCTTCCTATCCAATGCATTCAGTTCATTGGTGAGCAAGGGAGGTTCATCTTCCCAAGTCTCATTACCAAATAATTTGGTATTTAACTTCATGATTGCGCCAAGATACTTAGCAACTTGCTCTTCAGTAACATCTTCATTCTCTTCAGAAGAAGAATACTCATCAGAGCTCATGAAGGGCAAAAGGAGATTTAATGGAATCTCTATGGTCTCTAGATGAGCCTCAGATTCCTTTAGTTCCTCAAAGGGATACTCCTTATTGGTCACTGAACGTCCCAAGAGGTCTTCCTCACTAGGATTCACGTCCTTCTCCTCCCTTGTAGGTTCAGCCATGATGGTCAAATCAATGGCATTGCACTCTCTCTTTGGATTTTCTTCTGTATTGCTTGGGAGAGTACTAGGAGGAGTTTTAGTGACCCTTTTACTCAGCTGGCCCACTTGTGCCTCCAAATTTCTAATGGAGGACCTTGTTTCATTCATGACACTGAAAGTTGCCTTAGATAGATCAGAGACTATATTTGCTAAGCTAGATGGATTCTGCTCAGAATTATCTATTTGTTGCTGAGTGGATGATAGAAAAGGCTTGCTATTACTAAACCTGTTTCTTCCACCATTATTAAAGCCTTGTTGAGGCTTTTGTTGATCCTTCCATGAGAAATTTGGATGATTTCTCCATGAGGGATTATAGGTATTCCCATAGGGTTCACCCATGTAATTCACCTCTGCTATTGCAGGGTTCTCAGGATCATAAGCTTCTTCTTCAGAAGATGCCTCTATAGTACTGTTGGATGATTCCTTCAATCCATTCAGACTCTGAGAGATCATATTGACTTGCTGAGTCAATATTTTATTCTGAGCCAATATGGCATTCAGAGTATCAATGTCAAGAACTCCCTTCCTTTGGGGCGTCCCATTACTTACAGGATTCCTCTCAGAAGTGTACATGAATTGGTTATTAGCAACCATGTCAATGAGTTCCTGAGCTTCTGCATGCATTTTCTTTAGGTGAATGGATCCACCTGCAGAATGGTCCAATGACATCATTGATAACTCAGACAGACCATCATAGAATATATCCAGGATGGTCCATTCTAAAAGCATGTCAGAAGGACACTTTTTGGTCAGTTGCTTATATCTCTCCCAAGCTTCATAGAGGGATTCACCGTCCTTCTGTCTGAAGGTTTGAACATCCACTCTAAGCTTACTAAGCTTTTGATGAGGAAAGAACTTGGCTAAGAAAGCCGTGACCAGCTTATCCCAAGAGTTCAGGCTATCTTTAGGTTGAGAGTCCAACCATATTCTAGCTCTGTCTCTTACAGCAAATGGGAAAAGCATAAGCCTGTAGACCTCGGTATCAACCCCATTGGTCTTAACAGTATCACAGATCTGCAAGAATTCAGTTAAGAACTAAAAAGGATCTTCTGATAGAAGTCCATGAAACTTGTAGTTCTGTTCCATCAGAGAAACTAATTGAGGCTTTAGCTCAAAATTATTTGCTCTGATGGCAGGTGTTTCGAGGGTTACCTGAAACTGTAGGTCGATCTCGGATGAGATCTTCTGTACTGGTCGGAGTTGACGTGTCCGACTGGCGGATGGCGGCCGGAGCTAGTGCGTCCGACTTGTTGGACTGATAGCGCTGCTGATCCTCTGTCACTGAAGGGTGGGGGGTACTTGCAAGGGACTCCAATGCTTAAGTTAGCAAGGGTATTAAGCAGGTTTTTAGTAGAATCAGAGTATGAGTTATACCTGGGTGCCCCAGTGTATTTATAATGGTGTGGCTGACCTTTCTGATAAGATAAGTTAGTTATCTTATCTTATCTTATCTTATTTTGGGTGAAGTCAGCTTATCTTCAAGGGACCCGCCTTTATCTCTATAGGCTTGGACTGCCTTTGGATTTGGGTTGTGTTCATCTATTTGGGCCCTTTATTGGGCTTTCCTGTCGATTTGGCCGACTTCTTTGAGAAGAGGTCGGGTAGTCTGACCTGAAGAGGTAGGTCGCTTTGTCGCCAATCATCCCAGGCCAGATAGCTCGACCCAGGATATGAACAGTGCCCCTGCTTGAGCTCGGTCTTTTTGTTTAGGTCGAGTCCTTGACTTCGGTCCTTCTCTAGTGAAGCCGAACTCAAGCATTTTGTCGATTCCTTTCTTTGTAGAGCCTTTTTGAATGTGGAACGTTTTCCTTTAAAAGCGTGCACTTTTATATCGGCGCTTTGGGAACGTGCGAGGGTTTAATACCCTCATTAATTGGCTTCAAATGCCCCGTTTCCCTTGGTTTTTATTTTGAACTTTGCCATCAGAAACGGTTTGTCTTCTTCGTTCCTGATGAGCGGATAATTCATATGCTTTTTGGCATTGTTTTTAGTATGTTTTTAGTATATTTTAGTTAGTTTTTAATATGTTTTTATTAGTTTTTAAATAAAAATCACTTTTGTGGGCTTTACTATTAGTTTGTGTGTTTTTCTATGATTTCAGGTATTTTCTGGCTGAAATTGAGGGACCTGAGCAAAAATCTGATTCAGAGGCTGAAAAAGGACTGTAGATGCTGTTGGATTCTGACCTCCCTGCACTCAAAGTGGATTTTCTGGCGCTACGAAAGCCCAATTGGCACGCTCTCAATTGCGTTGGAAAGTAGACATCCTGGGCTTTCCAGAAATATATAATAGTCCATACTTTGTCCGAGATTTGATGGCTAAAACAGGCATTCCAACTCAGCTCAAGAATTCTGGCGTTTAACTCCAGAACTGGCACAAAAGCTGGAGTTAAACGCCCAAACTGGCATAAAAACTGGCATTTAACTCCAGGAAATGTCTCTACACATGAAAGCTTCAATGCTCAGCCCAAGCACACACCAAGTGGGCTCCGAAAGTGGAATTTTACAACGGTGATTAGCCAACATGATCGAGAACCGACAGATGATTAGCCGTGCGGTGACAGCGCATTTGGAACATTTTCACTGAGAGGACGGGATGTAGCTATTGACAACGGTGATGCCCAACATAAAGCTTACCATGGAAGGAGTCTTACGTGCATGAAGAAGAAGACAGTAGGAAAGCAGAGGTTCAGAAGACAAAGCATCTCCAAAGCCTCAACATGTTCTTCATTACTGCATAACAAGTATTTATTTCATGTTCTTTTACTTTTTGTAAAAAGATAGTGGCTTTGATAACTTTTTGTACTTTTTTGTGTTTTTACTTCCTTTTTTCAAAATGTTTGTCTACTTGAAATCTTCTTTTCTTGTTTGGGAAATGACGGGACGTAAGCTGTAGATTTTTCCTGAAATCTTGCTTTGCCACTGCCTCCAAAGGATGCCCCAGGACTTTGGTTTGAGTCTTGGGGTTTTCCTTTTCTATCTGTATCATATTACTCGAGTTGCTTTTTCCTTCCTCCGAGATGGTAGAGAAATTCTTGGAAGTCTTCATGGATGACTTCTTAGTATTTGGAGACTCATTCAGCTCCTATCTTGATCATCTAGCACTTGTCCTGAAAAGGTGCCAAGAAACTAACCTGGTCTTAAACTGGGAAAAATATTACTTTATGGTGACTAAAGGAATTGTCCTTGGGCACAAAATTTCAAGCAAGGGAATAGAGGTAGATCAAGCCAAGGTAGAGATAATTGAAAAATTACCGCCACCTGCCAATGTAAAGGCAATCAGAAGCTTTCTGGGGCATGCAGAATTCTATAGGAGGTTCATAAAGGACTTTTCAAAAATTGCAAAACCTCTGAGCAACCTGCTAGCTGCTGACACGCCATTTGTGTTTGACACAGAGTATCTGTAGGCGTTTGAAACCTTGAAAGCCAAGCTGGTCACAGCACCAGTCATCTCTGCACCTGACTGGACATTACCATTCGAATTAATGTGTGATGCCAGTGACCATGCCATTGGTGCAGTGTTGGGACAAAGGCATAACAAGCTTCTGCACGTCATTTACTATGCCAGTCATGTTCTAAATGACGCACAGAAGAATTACACAACCACAGAAAAAGAGCTTCTTGCAGTGGTTTATGCCATTGACAAGTTTAAATCCTATTTAGTAGGATCAAAAGTGATTGTGTACATTGACCATGCTGCTCTTAAATATCTACTCACAAAGCAGGATTCAAAACCCAGGCTCATAAGATGGGTGTTGCTTCTGCAAGAGTTTGATATAGAAATAAGAGACAGAAAAGGGACAGAGAACCAAGTAGCTGATCACCTGTCTCGGTTAGAACCAGTGGCTGGGGCGTCCCTCCCTTCCACTGAGATCTCTGAGACCTTTCCGGATGAGCAACTCTTTGCCATTCAGGAGGCACCATGGTTTGCAGACATTGTAAATTATAAAGCTGTGAGGTTCATACCCCAGGAGTACAGCAGGATGCAAAAGAAAAAACTAATTTCTGATGCAAAGTACTACTTATGGGATGAACCATATCTCTTTAAGAGATGCGCTGATGGAATGATCCGCAGATGTGTCCCTAGAGAGGAGGCACAGAAGATCCTGTGGCATTGTCATGGATCACAGTATGGAGGACATTTTGGAAGTGAGTGAACAGCCACTAAAGTCCTCCAATGTGGCTTCTATTGGCCTACTCTCTATAGAGATGCCCGAGAGTTTGTGCGTAACTATGACAGTTGCCAAAGAGCTGGTAACTTGCCTCATGGTTATGCCATGCCTCAACAAGGGATCTTAGAGATTGAGTTGTTTGATGTATGGGGTATATACTTCATGGGTCCTTTCCCACCATCATACTCAAACACTTACATTCTGGTGGTAGTAGACTACATATCTAAATGGGTGGAAGCAATTGCCACACCCACTAATGATACCAAGACTGTGCTGAAGTTCCTCCAGAAACATATTTTTAGCAGATTTGGTGTTCCCAGAGTACTAATCAGTGATGGGGGAACCCATTTCTGCAATAAACAGCTTTACTCTGCTATGGTTCAATATAAAATTAGCCACAAAGTAGCAACTCCGTATCATCTACAGACAAATGGGCAGGCTGAAGTCTCTAATAGAGAACTAAAGAGAATCCTAGAACGGACTATAATTGCCCGTAGAAAGGATTGGGCAAGGAGCTTGGATGATGCTCTGTGGGCATACAGAACAGCATTCAAGACTCCTATAGGAACCTCTCCATACCAGCTTGTGTATGGCAAGGCTTGTCATCTGCCCGTGGAACTAGAACATAAAGCCTACTGGGCAACCAGATTCCTAAACATGGATGCTAAATTAGCTAGTGAGAAAAGATTGCTCCAGCTAAATGAGCTGGAAGAGTTCAGACTCAATGCTTTTGAAAATGCAAAAATTTATAAGGAAAAAGCAAAAAAGTGGCATGACAAGAAATTGTCATCCAGAGTCTTTGAGCCAAGACAAAAAGTTCTACTATTCAACTCTAGGCTCAGATTATTCCTTGGGAAATTAAAATCCCGTTGGAGGGGACCATATGTGATTACAGGAGTGTCACCATATGGATATGTTGAGCTTCAAGATATTGATTCTGACAAAAAGTTCATTGTCAATGGACAAAGAATCAAACATTATCTTGAAAGCAATTTTGAGCAAGAATGCTCAAAACTGAGGCTTGAATGAAGCTCAGTAAGAGTCCAGCTAAAGACAATAAAGAAGCACTTGCTGAGAGGCAACCCAGCCATTAGCAAGTTATTTATTTTAATTAATACTTGTAGAGGTTTGATATACATTTTCATCAAAGGCTAAGCATCAAAATTGAAGGAATTCACAGAGTTATAGAAGGATTCAGTACAAAAAGCAGAGAAAAGGAGCTTGCTGGCAAGAAAACACCAGTAAGGGGCATTTTGGGCGTTAAACGCCAGAATGGGTATCATTCTGGGCGTTTAACGCCAGTAAAGGTACCATTTTGGGCGTTAAACGCCAGAATGGGGACCATTCTGGGCGTTCAGCAAAATGCCCAGTGATAAAGAAGTTTCTGGCGTTTAACGCCAGCCAGGGTACCTGGCTGGGCGTTTAACGCCAGAAAGGCAGGGGGAGGAGATTTTGTTTCCAACTTCAATCCTTTTCAAATTTTCATGTTTTGACTCATAATTTTCTGCATAAACATGTTTTAAACCTTCATTATTCACCCTCAATTCTCATCATTCAATAATTTTCTAAATTATTTCTCAAAATTCTTTCAAATCCTTTCCAAATCTTCTTCAAAAACTCAAATATCTTCTCAAATTCTTTCCATATCTTTTCATATCTCTCTCAAATTTTTCGAAAGCCATCCCCTCCTCCAATAAATTAAGTTTCGGCCATCCCCTCTTCTACACCATTCGAATTTACCTTTTCTCCTCTCTCCTCCCTTTCCTTTCTTTTGCTTGAGGGCAAGCAAACCTCTAAGTTTGGTGTGCTTTTCCGTGATCACTGAGCTAAGACTCATCAAGATCATGGAACCTAAGGGAAAACAAACCAAATCAAGAGGCAAGAAAGAGAATACTCCAAAGAGTCTTTGGAATCAAGAGAGGTTCCTAACCAAGGAACATACAGACCATTACTACAAAATAATGGGTATGAGGTAAGTGATCCTGGAAGTTAAATTCAATCTGAAAGAAGATGAATATCCGGAGATCCAAGAGCAAATTCGAAACAAAGGATGGGAAATTCTAGCCAATCTTGAGACAAAGGTTGGAAGAAACATGGTTCAGGAATTCTACTCAAATCTGTGGCTGACAGATAAGCAGAGAATGACTGGAACCGCCTTTCATACCTACAGAACCATGGTCAGAGGAAGAATTATTTACTTCCATCTGGACAAAATAAGAGAGGTCTTCAAACTACCTCAACTACAAGATGATCCTGAATCCTTTAATAGGAGAATGGTGAGAGTAGATAAGGGGTTGGATCAAGTTCTAGAGGACATATGCCTCCCTGGAACTAAGTGGATAACCAATTCCAAAGGTGTCCCAAACCAACTCAAGAGAGGAGATCTCAAACCAGTTGCAAGAGGCTGGCTGGACTTCATTGGGCGTTCTATATTGCCTACTAGCAACCGCTCTGAGGTCACTGTCAAAAGAGCAGTGATGATTCATTGTATTATACTTGGAAAAGAAGTGGAGATTCATCATCTGATTTCTTGTGAGATTTACACAATTGCAAACAAGAATTCCACTGAAGCCAAACTGGCCTACCCAAGCTTAATTTCTCTGCTATGTAAAGATGCTAGGGTGAGGATGGGAGTAGATGAATTCATCCCAATTGAACACCCAATCACCAAGATGTCAATGGAAGGACAAGTGTAAGACAACTCCATCAAAAAGAGGGCGCAGGAGTTCCTCCCAAAAATTCCTGAAATTGACTACTGGACCCGCTTAGAAGCATCTGTTACCAAGCTGCAGGAAGCTATGGAATAACTTAAGGAAGAACAGCAGAATCAAAACTGCATGCTCTGCAAGCTGCTGAAGGAATAGGAGAAGTAGGGGCGTGAGCTACAGGAGCTGAAGTGCCAAAAGCTCTCCCTCGAAGGACCAAGCACTCCACAAAAAGAGGGAGCATCAACTTCTCAAAATCAAGGTTGTTGAGTCCTAACTCTGTGATAACCTTTATTATTAAGAGTCTATTTTAAGAGTCATTTATTTTTCTGCTTTTAATTTTTTGTCTTCTATTATTATGGGTCTGCTCTTATATTTATCTTTGAGTCTTATTTTTATTCCATAATCAATAAAATTAGAGTTTATGTCTTAAAGCTATGAATGTCCTATGAATCCATCACCTTTCTTAAATAAAAAGTGTTTTTAACTGAAAAAAGAAAAAGAAGTACATGAATTTTGAATTTTAAAACAGTTTAATTATTTTGATGTGGTGGCAATACTTTTGTTGTCTGAATGAATGCTTGAACAGTGCATATCTTTTAATTTGATTGTTTATGAATGTTAAAATTTTTGGGTCTTGAAAGAATGAAAGAAAAAGGAGAAATGTTATTTGATGATCTGAAAAATCAAAAAAATTGATTCTTGAAGCAAGAAAAAGTAGTGAATAGAAAGCTTGCATAAAAAAAAGAGAGAGAGAAAAGCAAGCAGAAAAAGCCAATACCCCTTTAAACCAAAAGGCAAGGGTGATAAAAAGGATCCAAGGCTTTGAGCATCAGTGGATAGGAGGGCCTAAAGGAATAAAATCCTGGCCTAAGCGACTAAACCAAGCTGTCCCTAACCATGTGCTTGTGGCGTGAAGGTGTCAAGTGAAAACTTGAGACTGAGCGGTTAAAGTCGTGGTCCAAAGCAAAAAACGAGTGTGCTTAAGAGCTCTGGACACCTCTAATTGGGGACTTTAGCAAAGCTGAGTCACAATCTGAAAAGGTTCACCCAGTTATGTGTCTGTGGCATTTATGTATCCGGTGGTAATACTGGAAAACAAAGTGCTTAGGGTCACGACCAAGACTCATAAAGTAACTGTGTTCAAGAATCAACATACTTAACTAGGAGAATCAATAACACTATCTGGATTCTGAGTTCCTATAGAAGCCAATCATTCTGAACTTCAAAGGATAAAGTGAGATGCCAAAACTGTTCAGAGGCAAAAAGCTAAAAGCCCCGCTCATCTAATTAATACTTATCTTCATAGATGTTTCTGGAATTCATTGTATATTCTCTTCTTTTTATCCTATTTGATTTTTAGTTGCTTGGGGACAAGCAACAATTTAAGTTTGGTGTTGTGATGAGCGAATAATTCATACGCTTGTTGGCATTGTTTTTAATATGTTTTTAGTATATTTTAGTTAGTTTTTATTATGTTTTTATTAGTTTTTAAATAAAAATCACTTTAGTGGGATTTACTATGAATTTGTGTGTTTTTCTGTGATTTCAGGTAATTTTTGGCTGAAATTGAGGGACCTGAGCAAAAATCTGATTCAGAGGCTGAAAAAGGACTGTAGATGCTGTTGGATTCTGAAGATTTCAAAGTGGATTTTCTAGAGCTACTGAAGCCCAATTGGCGCGCTCTCAATTGCATTGGAAAGTAGACATCCTGGGCTTTCCAACAATATATAATAGTCCATACTTTTCCCGAGATTTGATGGCCCAAACAGGCGTTCCAAGTCAGCTCAAGAATTCTGGCGTTTAACTCCAGAACTGGCACAAAAGCTGGAGTTAAACGCCCAAACTGGCATAAAAACTGGCGTTTAACTCCGGAAAATGTCTCTACACATGAAAGATTCAATGCTCAGCCCAAGCACACACCAAGTGGGCCCCGAAAGTGGAATTTTACGATAAACACCCTAGCTTACTCATTTTCTGTAACCCTAGGTCACTAGTTTACTATAAATACTACTTTCAGTGATTCATCTTGTACCTCATGACATTCTACACGTTTCTTATTGTGTTCTCTACGGCACGAGTCTCTAAACCCCATTGTTGGGGGTGAGGAGCTCTGCTGTTCTTCATGAATTAATGCAATTACTACTGTTTTCCATTCTATTACGCTTGCTTCCATTCTAAGATATTCATTCACACTTCAACTTCATGAATGTGATGATCCGTGACACTCATCATCATTCTCACCTATGAACGCATGCCTGACAACCACCTCCGTTCTACCTTAGATTGAATGCATATCTCTTAGCCTCATGATTCAAATCAGAGTCTTCGTGGTATAAGCTAGAATCTTTGGCGGTCATTCTTAAGATCCGGAACGTCTAAACCTTGTCTGTGGTATTCTGAGTAGGATCTGGGAAGGGATGACTGTGACGAGCTTCAAACTCACGAGTGTTGGGCGTAGTGACAGACGCAAAAGGATCAATGGATCCTATTCCGACATGATCGAGAACCGACAGATGATTAGCCGTGCGGTGACAGCGCATTTGGAACATTTTCACTGAGAGGACGGGATGTAGCCATTGACAACGGTGATGCCCAACATAAAGCTTACCATGGAAGGAGTCTTACGTGCATGAAGAAGAAGACAGTAGGAAAGCAGAGGTTCAGAAGACAAAGCATCTCCAAAGCCTCAACATGTTCTTCATTACTGCATAACAAGTATTTATTTCATGTTCTTTTACTTTTTGTAAAAAGATAGTGGCTTTGATAACTTTTTGTACTTTTTTGTGTTTTTACTTCCTTTTTTCAAAATGTTTGTCTACTTGAAATCTTCTTTTCTTGTTTGGGAAATGACGGGACGTAAGCTGTAGATTTTTCCTGAAATCTTGCTTTGCCACTGCCTCCAAAGGATGCCCCAGGACTTTGGTTTGAGTCTTGGGGTTTTCCTTTTCTATCTGTATCATATTACTCGAGTTGCTTTGCCCTTCCTCCGAGATGTTTTTTAGTGATCCAATCTTCTTTTCTTTTTGTAGGATTAGTTGGCCTCATGTCTTCTCGCAATAACGTTGTAGAGATGTCTTCCAAAGTTCCCGAGGGGATGCCCGATTGGCTGGACTCCCTTGTCCTAATGTGTGTCTCTGTCGTGGATGCTGAATTTTGTGTAGAGCTGAGGAAACGTCATAGGATTTGTGGTAACAGTGCTGGGAGAGGGATTATGAGCTTGTAGCTCCTGACTCTGATGAGAGGGCTTGTTTCCTACTTCAGTCGAGGGAGAGCATCCCTTCTTCTATGCCTATGAATATTCTTCAGCCAGTTGAACGTTCCTTTTCCTTTTACTGCTTTCGAGACCGACTTGTTGTGGTCATGTAACATTGCTCCATCCCAGCTTCATCCGAATTCCTAGGGTTTTATCAAGATATTTCAACTGCTTTGCCAAGAGTTAGGAATAACACCTTCTTAAACTCTTTTCCTCTCTCTTTTTGTATCTGCCAAGCCTGGAGGTTCCTCTAAAAAGAAAGCTTCCTAGGTTTCGCTCAGGTCGGCCTAGGGGCATAAAGTTTTTGCCATGTATGATGAGTCTTTTACAGATTTTAAGAATTATTTCTTCCGAGTCCGTGCTGTTGAGGGGGTCCGCCCCTTTTTTCTTGATGAGAATGACGAGCCTGCTTTCCCTCTAGAGTGGCAAAAGAATGTGAGAGTGTCTCGCTATACATGGGAGATGTTTGATGAGGTTGAGCGGGCCTTTGTAGTTGTTCTTAAAGATTTGTGGGGGGAACCACCCCATCTGGATACAAAAATATTTTTGAGTGATCCATCTTTGGTTCGAACTGCTTTGGGTACTGTCTGACTTGTTTCTATACTTGTTTCTTAGTTTTTCTTCTCTTATGTTGTAACTCGTCATTATGGTTGATTCTGTATTTTCAGAGATGTCGAAAAACAATGATTCCATGAAGGCCTACAAGAAGGCGAAGAAGGCTGCTGCTGCTCAAAACATCTCGGCCAAGGCGACCGGAGAGGGATCTTCTCAAGTTCCAGTGAAGCCGCCCATGCCGAGTTCTCCTGGGCCAAGGAAGGTGATCCCCACTCCTCAAGTTCGTCTGACTGATCCTCCACAGATTTCTGCCACTACTTCTGGTGCTCCTCCCAACAAGAAACAAAAAACAATTGAGGCCTTTAATCTTGACGCCCATGATTTTAATGCAATCGAGTTCGTAGATCAGCAAATCGGTCCCTATGGTGCCCTCCCCATGGATGATGTATCAATCCTTCGCCATCTGGATTTTATGACCCAAAACAGTGTTAAAATGGCATATATGGGGGCTGCTCTGTACCGAATTGCTCAGAATCTTCCTCTCCATGCCACCAAAGAATTTATGGAGGAGGCTAAACAGGAGTTCGACCGGATGAAGGGCCTGAAGGAAGAGCTTGAGGTAAATGTTGCCAAGTTGGAGAAGGATCTGGAGAACGAAAAGGTGAGTTCCCTTGCTCTGGCGGCTTCTGTGTGGTTGGCCGAGGACACGGCATTGAGGCATAAGGACAATTACGTTACATCTTATCGGGAGGTGGTGCGTCTGAGGGAGGAGTTGGAGAACGCCCGAGCTGATTATTCTGAGCTCCAAGGTCACCTCATCGGTAGCGTGAACGCTGCCTATGATAATTTAAAAGAGCAAGTTCAAGTTCTTGCTCCTGAGGTTGACCTTACTCTCTTTAGCTTGGACAATGTTGTGAGGAATGGTAAGATTGTCCCCGACGACCAGGATGATGATGATGTTGATCCACTGCCAAGGTGTCCACTTCTACAGTTCCTCCGGTTGAGGTTGGTCATTCTATTTCTTTGGATATTTGCGTAGTTGGCCCGGCTTGTGGGCTTTAAAACGCTTTATTTTGTATAGTTGAATACTTTGCTGACTGCTGGTACTCCCTTTGGTTGCTTGTTTAGCAACTTTTGTTTTTAAAAAACAAGTAGCTTTCAAGCTTTTGGGCTTGACCCTGAAGCTTTATAATATTGTATTCTATGGCATGCTTGTTTACACTTGTCTTGGCACCTTTCTGGGTTTTTAGAATACTGGAGCCTTGCTGCTCAGCCTCTTTCAACTGCTTTGTACTTGGAGGTCGTAGATGCGAGGATCCAATTTGTATTTATCCATAACTGATTTCTTTACGTCGTCCTTTTCCAAGTTATTTTTGTAGTCCTCTTTTTTGGACCTTTGTCAGGTCTCTTTCAGGGACTACTTATATAACTTGTTTGTAGGAGGTCGACTTCTTCATGTTGTCCTCTTCCAAGTTATTTTTGTAATCCTCTTTCTTGGACCTTTGTTGGGTCTCTTTCAGGGATTACTTATATAACTTGTTTGTAGGAGGTCGACTTCTTCATGTTGTCCTCTTCTAAGTTATTTTTGTAATCCTCTTTCTTGGACCTTTGTCAGGTCTCTTTCAGGGTTACTTTTATAACTTGTTCGTGGTAGAAGACCGACTTCTTTATGTCGATCTCTTCTAAATTATTTTGTAATCCTCTTTCTTGGACCTTTGTCAGGTCTCTTTCAGGGATTACTTTTATAACTTATTTTTGTAGGAGACCGACTTTGTTAGGTCGATCTCTTCTAAGTTATTTTGTAATCCTCTTTCTTGGATTCTGTAGCATTTCCTGGATGAGGCTTCTATTGTTGCCCTCTGGTTTGGTGCTGGCTAGTTTTGAGAGTGCATCAGCTCGGGCATTTTGTTCGCGGGGTATGTGGCAGATCTTATATTCCCCAAGTTGTCTGAGCTGTTCCTTGGTTTTATCCAAATACTTTTTCATGGTGGGATCTTTGGCTTGGTAGCTCCCTGTTATTTGTGAGGTGACTACTTGTGAATCACTGAAGATGTTGAGTTTTTGAGCTCCCAGCTCCTTAGCCAGGTTCAAACCAACTAGTAACGCTTTATATTCCGCTTGGTTGTTTGAGGCCGGGAACCCAAATTTGAGGGATATCTCAACTTGGGTTCCTTGGTTGCTTTCTATTATCACACCTGCGCCGCTTCCAGTCTTACTTGAAGACCCGTCCACGTAGAGATTCTATTCTGTGGGGGTTTCCAGGGTATCTGTGAATTCTGCGATGAAGTTGGCTAAGTATTGTGATTTGATGGCGGTCCGAGCTTCATATTGGAGGTCGAACTCTGATAACTCGACTGCCCATTGTAAAATTCTGCCTGCTAGATCTGTTTTCTGTAGTATCCCTTTTATGGGCTGGTCGGTCCGAACCTTAATGGTGTGAGCCTGGAAGTACGGACGAAGTCGTCGAGATGTCAGTATGAGAGTGTAGGCGAACTTTTCTATTTTTTGGTAGTTCAGCTCGGATCCATACAATGCTTTACTAATGAAGTATACAGTTGTTGCCTTTTGTCATCCTCTCGAACCAGTGCTGAGGCTACTGCCTGACTTCCTACTGCAAGGTATAATACGAGTAGTTCTTCCTCTCGTGGTCGAGTTAGAATAGGTGGTCGTCCCAGAAAATTTTTGAAATCCTGGAAGGCTTGCTCGCATTCCATTGTCCATTCGAACTTCTTTTCTTTCCTTAAAGTGGCATAAAAGGGGAGGGATCTTATCGCTGATCCAGCTAAGAATCTGGATAAGGCTGCTAATCTGCCGTTGAGTTGTTGTACCTCTCTGACACAAGTCAGGCTCTTCATGTTGAGTATGGCCTGGTATTTGTCCGGGTTTGCTTCAATTCCTCTTTGTGTGAGCATGAAACCTAAGAATTTGCCCGCTTCTACTACAAAGGTGCATTTTGCGGGATTGAGTCGTATGTCATGCTTCCTTATAGTGTTGAACACCTGAGCCAGGTTGGTCAGTAATGTCTCTTCGCTTTGTGTCTTTATTAACATGTCGTCCACGTAGACTTCCATGATTTTTCCGATATGATCTGAAAAGACTTTATTCATTAGCCTTTGATACGTAGCTCCCGCATTCTTGAGACCGAAAGGCATCACTATGTAGCAGTAATTTGCTGTTGGTGTTAAAAATGAGGTCTTTTCTTGATCTGGTGGATACATGGGGATTTGGTTGTATCCGGAATATGCATCCATAAATGAGAGGTATCTATATCCGGATGAAGCATCTACTAGAGCGTCAATACTTGGGAGTGGGTAAGGATCTTTTGGGCAGGCTTTCTTGAGATCGGTGTAGTCGGTGCACATTCGCCATTTCCCATTTGATTTTTTCACCAAGACGACATTAGCTAGCCATAGTGGGTACTTGACTTCTCTTATAAATCCTGCCTCCAGTAGTGCTTGTACCTGTTCTTCCACAGCTTGGGATCGTTCTGGCCCAAGTTTTCTTCATCTCTGCTATACCGGTGGTGCACGAAATTGTGATCATCAATGGCGCCATCAACATGGTACGCTCAATTGTAATCTCAACTTTTTATCACAACTTCGCACAACTAACCAGCAAGTGCACTGGGTCGTCCAAGTAATAAACCTTACGTGAGTAAGGGTCGATCCCACGGAGATTGTTGGTATGAAGCAAGCTATGGTCATCTTGTAAATCTCAGTCAGGCGGATAATAATTGATTATGGAGTTTTCAAAAATAAATAATAAATAGACAGAAAATAAAGATAGAAATACTTATGTATATCATTGGTGAGAATTTCAGATAAAGGTATAGAGATGCTTTCGTCCCTCTGAACTTCTGCTTTCCTGCTGTCTTCATCCAATCAGTCCTACTCCTTTCCATGGCTGGCTTTATGTAAGGACATCACCATTGTCAATGGCTACTTTTCATCCTCTCTGTGAAAATGGTCCGATGCGCTGTCACTGCATGGCTAATCATCTGGAGGCATCACCGTGGTCAATGGCTGCATCCTATCCTCTTGTGAAAATGGTCCAAATGCTCTGTCACAGCACGGCTAATCATCTGAGGTTCTCGATCATACTGGAATAGGATTCACCCTCCTTTTCCGTCTGTCACTACGCCCAGCACTCGCGAGTTTGAAGTTCGTCACAGTCATTTAATCCCAGAATCCTACTCGGAATACCACAGACAAGGTTTAGACTTTCCGGATTCTCATGAATGCCGCCATCAATCTAGCTTACACCACGAAGATTCTGATTAAGAGATCCAAGAGATAATCATTCAATCTAAGGTGGAACGGAAGTGGTTGTCAGGCACGCGTTCGTGGGGGAATGATGATGATTGTCACGTTCATCACATTCATGTTGAAGTGCGAATGAATATCTTAGAAGCAGAATAAGTTGAATTGAATAGAAAAATAATAGTACTTTGTATTGATTCATGAGGAACAGCAGAGCTCCACACCTTAATCTATGGAGTGTAGAAACTCTACCTTTAAAAATACATAAGTGATGAAGGTCCAGGCATGGCTGAATGGCCAGCCCCCATGATCTAAGAACTAGGCATCCAAAGATCTCTAATACAATAGTAAAAAGTCCTATTTATACTAAACTAGTTACTAGGGTTTACAGAAGTGACTAATTGATGCATAAATCCACTTCTGGGGCCCACTTGGTGTGTGTTTGGGCTGAGCTTGAAGTTTACACATGGAGAGGTCATTCTTGGAGTTGAACGCCAGTTTGTAACGTGTTTCTGGTATTCAACTCTGGTTCGTGACGTGTTTCTGGCGTTTAACTCCAGACTGCAGCGTAGAACTGGCGTTCAACGCCCATTTACATCATTTAAACGCAGCCAAAGTATGGACTATTATATATTTCTGGAAAGCCCTAGATGTCTATTTTCCAACGCAATTAGAAGCGTGCCGTTTTGAGTTCTGTAGCTCCAGAAAATCCACTTTGAGTTCAGGGAGGTCAGAATCCAACAGCATCAGCAGTCTTTCTTCAACCTCTGAATCTGATTTTTGCTCAAGTCCCTCAATTTCAGCCAGAAAATACATGAAATCACAGAAAAACACACAAACTCATAGTAAAGTCCAGAAATGTGAATTTAACATAAAAACTAATAAAAACATCCCTAAAAGTAACTAGATCCTACTAAAAACATACTAAAAATAATGCCAAAAAAGCGTATAAATTATCCGCTCATCACAACACCAAACTTAAATTGTTGCTTGTCCCCAAGCAACTGAAAATCAAATAGGATAAAAATAAGAGAATATACTATAAATTCAAAACTATCAATGAAACATAGCTCCAATCAGATGAGCGGGACTTGTAGCTTTTTGCCTCTTGAATTGTTTTGGCATCTCACTTTATCCATTGAGGTTCAGAATGATTGGTTCAGTATGTTGATTCTTGAACACAGCTACTTTATGAGTCATGGCCGTGGCCCTAAGCACTTTGTTTTCCAGTATTACCACTGGATACATAAATGCCACAGACACATAATTGGGTGAACCTTTTCAGATTGTAACTCAGCTTTGCTAAAGTCCCCAATTAGAGGTGTCCAGGGTTCTTAAGCACACTCTTCTTTTGCTTTGGACCTTGACTTTAACCGCTCAGTCTCAAGTTTTCACTTGACACCTTCACGCCACAAGCACATGGTTAGGGACAGCTTGGTTTAGCCGCTTAGGCCAGGATTTTATTCCTTTAGGCCCTCCTATCCACTGATGCTCAAAGCCTTGGGACCCTTCTTATTTACCCTTGCCTTTTGGTTTTAAGGGTTATTGGCTTTTTGCTCGTGCCTCTTGGTTTTAAGAGCTTTTGGCTTTTTCTGCTTGCTTTTTCTTTTTCTTTTTCTTTTTTTTTTCGCTACTTTTTTTTCTGCAAGCTTTATTCTTTGCTGCTTTTTCTTGCTTCAAGAATCATTTTTATGATTTTTCAGATTATCAAATAACATGTCTCCTTGTCATCATTCCTTCAAGAGCCAACATATTTAACATTCTTAAACAACAACTTCAAAAGACATATGCACTGTTCAAGCATTCATTCAGAAAACAAAAAGTATTGTCACCACATCAATATAATTAAACTAAGTTCAAGGATAAATTCAAAACTCATGTACTTCTTGTTCTTTTGAATTAAAACATTTTTTATTTAAGAGAGATGATGGATTCATATTCACTACTTTAAGGCATAGACACTTAAATACTAATGATCATGTAATGAAAACACAAACATGGATAAACATTTAACATAGAAAACGAAAAACAGAGAATGTAAGAACAAAGAATGAGTCCACCTTAGTGATGGTGGCGTTTTCTTTGCTGAGGAACCAATGATGTCCTTGAGCTCTTCTATGTCTCTTCCTTGTCTTTGTTGCTCCTCCCTCATTGCTCTTTGATGCTTCTATCCTTAGTTGCTCTCAATAATTGTGTGGGGGAAAAATGTATCCCCTGAGGTATCTCAGAGATCTCTTGATTTGCAATCAAATGTTCTACCACTGAGCTATAGACCCTTGAGATGAATCTTTCCATCTCCCATGACTCGAAAGCTTTTGTCTTCCCTTTCCTCTTTCTAGAGGTTTCTCTGGCCTTAGGTGCCATCAATGGTTATGGAAAAACAAAAAAAAAACTTATGCTTTTACCACACCAGACTTAGAATTTTGCTCGCCCTCGAGCAAGAGAAGAAAGAATGGATGAAGAAGAAGATGTGGAAAAAAACTAGGATTATGAGGAGGGAAGGTGGGAATCCTGTGGGATCCACAGATCCTGAGATGATCCTGTGAGGTCCACAGATCTTGAGGTGTCAAGGATTTGCATTCCTGCACCAATTAGGCATGTAAAACACCTTTGCATGCAATTCTGGCGTTTAAACGCCGAACTGATGCTTGTTCTGGGCGTTCAACGCCCAGATGTAGCATATTTCTGTCGGTGAACGCCAGCTCCATGCTCTGTTCTGGCGTTGAACGCTAGCCAGATGCTTCTTACTGGCGTTTGAACACCAGTAAATTCCTCCTCCAGGGTGTGCTGTTTTTTTATGCTGTTTTTGATTTTTCTTCAATTTTTTCAGTTGTTTTTGTGACTCCACATCATCATGAACGTATGAAGACATATAACTAATAAAAATATAATTAAATAAAAATTGGGTTGCCTCCCAACAAGCGCTTCTTTAATGTCAATAGCTTGACAGTGGGCTCTCATGGAGCCTCACAGATGTTCAGAGCATTGTTGAGACTTCCCAACACCAAACTTAGAGTTTGGATATGGGAGTTCAACACCAAACTTAGAGTTTGGTTGTGGCCTCCCAACACCAAACTTAGAGTTTGACTGTGGGGCTCTGGTTGACTCTGTTTTGAGAGAAGCTTACTGTGCCTCTTTTCCATGTTTACAGAAGGATGTCCTTGAGTTTTAAACTCAAGGGAGTCCTCATTCAATTGAAGGACTAGTTCACCTCTGTTAACATCAATCACAGCTCTTGCTGTGGCTAGGTGATGACAAGTCATCTTAGCCTATTTTAACTAGTCTTTTTCTTTTGTTTTCATTAGAATTATGCACTTTCTTGAGCTACAAGCAAGCCAATTAGCTAGATTTTCATGTTTCCTTTGATTTAATCAACCATGTATGAATTCATGCTATTTCATGTGGTTTTATACTATAATTGTCACATATTATGAAAGAATGAATATCTCATGATTTTAAGCATAGCTTTGATGTGTTTGGTTGATTAATGATAGGTGAAGAAAGCTTGGAGAAAGGTTGAAGCAAGAAGGAATAGCTAGGAGTAAAGAGAAGACAATGGAATAAGTGAAATTGAACCAGGAAGCAAAAAGCTGGACCTAAAGTTAGCCTCAAACTTTTGCACAAACTTTTGGGTGAAAAGTTAGCCCCAACGTTAGCCCCTAACTTGGAGGCTAACGTTGGCATGATGAAAATCACTCCCTGGGTACCAAAAGTTTGCGCCAACGTTAGCCCCCTAACTTGGTGGCTAACGTTGGCACATGAAAATCACCCCTGGGCACCAAAAGTTTGCGCCAACGTTAGCCCCCTAACTTTGAGGCTAACGTTGGCATGAAGAAAACCTCCCTGGGCACCAAAAGTTTGCGCCAACGTTAGCCCCCTAACTTGGTGGCTAACGTTGGCACATGAAAATCACAAGGGGAGGAGCAAAAGTTTGCGCCAACGTTAGCCCCCTAACTTGGTGGCTAACGTTGGCACATGAAAATCACAAGGGGAGGAGCAAAAGTTTGCGCCAACGTTAGCCCCTAACTTGGTGGCTAACGTTGGCGCCACAAGTGCACAAGGTAAGGCCAACGTTAGGGCCAAAGTTAGACCCCTAACTTTGGCACCAACGTTGGTATCAGATGGATATAGTTGCTGATATGAAAAGTTTGGGCAAAAGTTAGCCCCCTAACTTTTGCTCAAACTTTTGGTCCAACTTTTGCAAAACTCCAACCCGGTTCAATTGGTTCACTTTGGTTCTTCTCCAAACTTCAAGAGCAATCAACCAAGGCCTCTTTCAACCCAATTCCACCAAGAGCAAAGGCCCAACTCAAGGCTTGAAGATCATTTGAAGAAAGTGTATAAATAGGATAGAATTCAAGTTCTTCGGGGAGCTTTTCTTTTGGAATTTTCATAATAGTTTTCGGAGAGCTTTGGATATTGAGTGATCTTTAATTTCTTTGTCTTGGGGAAGGAGAATTCACTTCTCTTCCTCTCAGTTTTATTGCTTTCAATTTCAATTACAATTGTCTTGGATTTTGGGTTGGAGAATTGAAGGAATTCTGTTTCAATCTCAACCTTGGATCTCACTGCTTTATTTACTGCTTGATTGAATTTCAATTTCTGTTAATTGCTCTTCATCCACTTTCTTTGAATTTCAATTACAATTTCTTGTTGGATCTAGGAAGGCATTGAGATCTAGACTTGGTTTTCTAGTCTCTGGGTCCTGAGATCTAATTTCCCAATTTTACATTTTCTGTTTACTGTTTTCATGTTCATTTACTTTTCTGCTTCAAGATCCAATCTAACCCAAACCTTCTTCTACTTCTCTGTTTGATGCAATTTACTTTTCCTTGTTTAAATTCTGCAAATCCAATCCCCAATTCCCTTTACAATTCCAGCCGTTTACATTTCTTGCACTTTAAGATTCCGCAATTTACTTTTCTTGCATTCTAAGTTTCTGCTATTTAATTTCTTGTTCTTTAAGATTCAGCACTTTAATTCCCTGTTCTCTTTACTTCCATGCAATTTAATTTCTGCAAATCACAAAACACTCAACCAAATCTTGATTCGCTTGACTAAATTAACCACTAAGCTAAAATTGCTCAATCCTTCAATCCCTGTGTGATCGACCTCACTCCCGTGAGTTTTTATTACTTGATACGACCCGGTACACTTGCCGGTTAGATTTGTGTGTTTTGGGAGAAATTTATTTTTCACCAAAATACTCATCAAGTTTTTGGCGCCGTTGCCGGGGATTGATTGGATTGACAATGATTAAGTGAAGTGGTGATCTAGATCAAGCATTTCTTCTTTAATTTTTGACTAACCCACTAACTGTTTGATTTTTTGCTTAAACTAACTAACACTTCAATCTAGCAGTAGATTGAAGTGTCACTGGTTTTGTGCATTTCTCATGCTCTGCTTGTATGTCAGGTACAAGAAGAACCATACCCAATTTTCATGAACAAGACGAAAGAACTCTCAGGAGGTTAAGAAGAGCTGAAAGAGGGAAAAATATTGTTGGAGAAGAGGAATCAGACGAAGAATTCCAAGAGATGGAGGAACATTCAACCAATCCACCAGGTGGAGCAGACAACAACAATGACAACCCACCCCAGAGGAGAGTTTTGGCTTCCTATACCTTTGCAAATCCTAGACATTGTGGGAGCAGCATCTTGGCTCCAAATGTCAATGCTAACAATTTTGAACTCAAGCCACAACTCATCACTCTGGTTCAGAACAATTGCTCTTTTGGTGGAGGACCACTTGAGGACCCACACCAACATTTATCCACTTTCTTGAGGATATGCAACACTGTCAAAACTAATGGAATGCCTCCTGACAGTTACAAGCTTATGCTATTCCCATTTTCTCTCAGGGACAAAGCCACTCAATGGTTGGAATCTTTTCCAAGGGACAGCATTAATAACTGGGATGATTTGGTAACCAAGTTTCTTGCCAAGTTTTACCCACCTCAGAGGATTATAAGGTTGAAGGCTGAGGTACAAACATTTACACAAATGGAGGCTGAACCCATCTATGAGGCATGGGAGAGGTATAAGGCTCTAATCAGGAAATGTCCCCCTGCCATGTTTAATGAGTGGGAGAAGCTGCAGAACTTCTATGAAGGCTTAACACTGAAATCCCAGGAAGCTTTGGATCATTCAGCTGGAGGTTCCTTGCAACTCATGAAAACTGCAGAAGAGGCTCAAGAACTCATTGATATGGTGGCCAACAACCAATATTTCTTTGCTCATCAAAGAGGCCGCCAACCATCACAAAGGAGAGGAGTAATGGAACTAGAAGGAGTGGATTCAATCCTGGCTCAAAACAAATTAATGCAGCAGCAAATTCAACAACAATTTGAGCAAATGACCAAGAGGATTGATGGCCTCCAAGTTGCAACAGTTAACACCAACCAACCATCAGCCACATGGGGGCAAAATGAAGAAATCCAAGAGGAGCAACAGCAGGAACAAGTCCAGTACATGCATTCAAGCCCAAATGAATTCTATGGTGATACCTACAACCCCTCATGGAAAAATCACCCCAACCTCAGATGGGGAGACACTCACAACCAAAGCCAACACCCATGGCAGAGGAATTCAAACCAAAACAACCCAAGAAACAACCAAAACTACAACCATCAGCAGACTAACCAAAACACATACAGAAAACCTCAAAATAACTACCCTAATCTCAACCAATACCAATCCAATAACCAACCCACCAACCAAAATGCCTATCATCCACCAACCACATCTCACAACCCATCACAAGCACCACCTGAACCTCAAAGACTCACCAACTTAGAGACCTTGATAGAAAAAATGATGAAACACCAGGAAATAACAAACAAAAACCATGAAGCATCATTAAAGAGCCTAGAGAGGCAGATTGGGCAACTCTCCAAGCAAGTATCTGTTGAGAGATCTTCAAACTCACTGCCCAGTGACACAATCCCAAATCCCAAGGAGGAATGCAAGGCAATACAATTAAGGAGCGGGAGAACATTGATAAGCAACAATGACACTACACAGAAGCAAGCAGAGGGCATCAAAGAACCAACAGAGGATGAGAAGCAAGCAAAGGACGATGAAACTAAGGAGCAAGTTGTGATGCCAAACAAAAGCACTGAGAAACTTAAAGAGAAGGACAACCAGCCACATAGCTCAAAGAAAGTAATCCAGGGACAGCAGCAAATAGGAAAGAGCATCACACCTCCACTGCCATATCCCTAGAGGTTTAACAAAGAGGTTAAAGACCAGCATTTTCATAAATTCCTTGAGATTTTTAAGAAGTTGGAAATCAATATTCCCTTGGCTGAAGCACTTGAGCAAATGCCTCTATATTCCAAGTTTCTGAAGGATCTTATCAACAAGAAAAGAAGTTGGCTTGAGAAGGAAACCGTATTACTCACCGAGGAATGCAGTGCTGTGATTCAACGGGGTATTCCACCAAAACTTAAGGATCCGGGAAGTTTTGTAGTCTCATGCACTATTGGCAAGATAATTCTCAACAAGGCTCTCTGTGACCTGGGTGCCAGCATCAATTTAATGCCTCTCTCAATGATGAGAAAACTTGCAATAGAAGAGCTTAAACCCACCAGGATGTCACTAGTCATGGCTGACAGATCAATCAAGACACCCAGTGGAATTGTGGAGAATCTGTTAGTGAAGGTTGGGGAGTTTATTTTCCCAGCAGATTTTGTAATTTTGGATACTGAAGAAGAAGGAAACGACTCAATCATTCTGGGAAGGCCATTTCTACACACAGTAAGGGCCATCATTGATGTAGAAAAAGGAGAGATGATCTTCAGGGTCCATAATGAACAAATGGTCATAAATGTGTTCAAATCAATGCAACACGTTCCTGAGCAAGAGGATTACGTAAGAGTGGATATGATAGACAGTTTGGTGGAAGAAATATTGGAAGAAAATTTTCAAGAGCAAGAAGGAAATCAAGGGGCAACAGAGAAACAAGTGACTGAGATCACTACTGAGCCAGATGAAAGACAAGACAAGAAGGAAGATGTACGAAAACAAGAACTGAAACCTTTACCAACCCATCTCAAATATGCATTCCTTGGCACATCGGAAAGCTTTCCAGTGATCATAAATTCATCCCTGACAAAGAAGGAAGAGGGAGAACTTCTTGATGTACTCAAAGCCCACAAAGATGCTTTGGGATGGACCATTGATGACCTGAAAGGTATCAGCCCTACAGTATGTATGCATAAAATCCTCTTGGAAGACAATTCCAAACCAGTGGTTCAACCTCAAAGGAGACTAAATCCCACAATGAAGGAAGTTGTCCAAAAGGAAGTAATGAAGTTGTGGAATGCAGGGATAATCTTCCCAATATCTGACAGCCCATGGGTGAGCCCGGTTCAAGTTGTACCAAAAAAGGGAGGAATGACGGTCATCACTAATGAGAAGAATGAGTTTATTCCTACTAGAACAGTGACTGGATGGAGGATGTGCATAGACTATAGAAGGTTGAATGATGCGACCAGAAAGGATCACTTCCCTCTCCCGTTCATTGATCAAATGCTGGAAAGGTTGGCCGGCCATGCGTATTATTGCTTTTTGGATGGATATTCTGGGTATAATCAAATCGTGGTGGACCCCAAGGATCAAGAGAAGACTGCCTTTACATGTCCATTTGGAGTCTTTGCATACCGAAGGATGCCCTTTGGGCTTTGCAACGCCCCTGCCACATTTCAAAGGTGTATGCTATCCATCTTCTCTGATATGGTCGAAAAGTTTTTAGAGGTCTTCATGGATGACTTCTCTGTTTTTGGTGATAATTTCAATGCTTGCCTAAACCATTTAACCCTTGTCTTGAAATGGTGCCAAGAAACTAATTTGGTTTTAAACTGGGAGAAATGCCATTTCATGGTACCCGAAGGGATTGTTCTTGGCCATAAAGTTTCAAGAAAAGGGATAGAGGTTGATAAGGCAAAGGTTGAGATCATAGAAAAACTCCCTCCACCAATTAATGTGAAATCTGTTAGAAGTTTCTTGGGGCATGCCGGATTTTACAGAAGGTTTATCAAGGACTTTTCAAAAATAGCCAAACCTTTGAGTAATCTGTTAATGCTTGATAACCCTTTTGTTTTTGATGAAAACTGCCAGCATGCCTTTGAAACTTTAAAAAATAGACTCACAACAGCACCAATCATCACACCTCCAGATTGGGAATTACTTTTTGAACTCATGTGTGATGCAAGTGACATTGCAATTGGTGCTGTACTTGGGCAAAAGAAGGGAAATTTGCATCATGTCATATATTATGCAAGTAAAGTGTTGAATGAGGCCCAAAGAAATTACACCACAACAGAAAAAGAGTTGCTAGCTGTAGTTTATGCATTTGATAAGTTTAGATCATATCTGATAGGATCCAAAGTTGTGGTTTACACTGATCATGTTGCACTTAAGTATTTGATGTCAAAGCAGGATGCTAAACCAAGACTCATCAGGTGGATACTGCTCCTACAAGAATTTGACATTGAGATAAGAGATAGGAAGGGCACTGAAAATCAGGTCGCTGATCATCTGTCAAGGCTACCACATGAAACAAGTCAAAAAGCATCCCAGCCCATAAATGAAAGCTTCCCAGATGAGCACCTTCTGCAGATCTAGCAAGCACCTTGGTTTGCTGACATAGCAAATTACAAAGTGGGAAGGAAGATACCGCAAGAGTTCTCTAAGCAACAAGTGAAGAAGTTGATCAACGAAGCAAGGAAATTTTCATGGGATGAACCCTTCTTATTCAAGAGATGCTCTGATGGAGTGATCAGAAGGTGTACTCCTGAAAGTGAAGTGAGGGACATCTTGTGGCATTGTCATGGTTCAGCTTATGGTGGACACTTTGGCCCAGAAAAAACAGCCGCAAAAATACTGCAGAGTGGCTTCTATTGGCCAACTATCTTCAAGGATGCCAGAGAATATATACACCAATGTAATGAATGCCAGAAAACAGGAGGATTAACAAAAAGGAATGAGATGCCTCAAAACTTTATCTTAGAATTAGAATTGTTCGATCTATGGGGAATTGATTTCATGGGGCCTTTTCCTCCTTCCTATTCTTTTAGATACATCTTGGTAGCAGTGGAATATGTCTCAAAGTGGGTGGAAGCCATAGTCACAACCACCTGTGATGCACAGATTGTCCTCCAATTCCTTAAAAAGCACATCTTCACTAGGTATGGAGTGCCCAAGGGTCTTGTTAGTGATGGTGGTAGTCACTTTTGCAACAAACAGATGGAGAAACTCCTCCACAAATATGGAGTAATTCACAAAGTAGCCACACCTTACCATCCTCAGACTAACGGCCAAGCTGAACTTGCAAATAGGGAATTAAAGAAGATCCTAGAGAAAATAGTGGGAATCACAAGAAAAGATTGGGCTAGAAAGCTAGAGGATGCATTGTGGGCGTATAGGACAGCTTTTAAAACTCCTATTGGCAAGTCACCTTTTTAGCTTTTGTATGGCAAATCCTGCCACCTCCCTGTGGAGCTTGAACACAGAGCTTTTTGGGCCACTAAACTCCTCAACCTTGATCCCGGAGCTGCAGGAAAAAAAAGGTTGTTACAACTAAATGAGTTGGATGAATTTAGACTAGAAGCTTATGAAAGTGCTAAGATATACAAGGAGAGAGCTAAGAAGTGGCATGACAAGAAGATCACAAAGAAGGAATTCAAGCCAGGACAGCAAGTGCTCCTGTATAATTCGAAGCTTAAAATTTTCCCTGGCAAACTGAAGTCTAAGTGGACTGGCCCATACTTGGTGACAAAGATTTTTCCCTATGGGAATATTGAACTGCTAGATGAGGCAACAAAGAATCAATTCACAGCAAATGGTCACAGAGCAAAGCTGTATTTGGGAGGACAATGGGATAAGGAAAAAGAGGTTCAACACCTACAGCCCTCTTAAAAAGAATTAAAAGATGTCAAGCTAGTGACAATAAAAGAGCGCTTGTTGGGAGGCAACCCAACCTGAGGTAGTTTTCTTTTCATAACTTTTTCAATAAGATTGTTGGATAACTGCTATGTATTGCAAGAAGCTAAGTTTGGTGTTCCACCAAAACTTCATTTAAAATTACATTCTAACTTCCTGCACATTGCTAGTTCCAAGCAATCAAACAGATTTTTCAAACAACTTAACTGTTTTTGTTTAGTCTCAATTTCGTAACCTTTAGCAAGGACACAAAAGTTTGCCCAGAGTTAACCTGTTGAATCAGAAGAAGTAGCAAGGAATTAAGTCTGGGAGTTAACCACCAATTGAAGATACTATGCATCAAGACTCAAAAAAAGGGTACAGCAGAAAGAAGAACAAAAGAAATGCAACCCAATAGGTTGTATCTATACTTAACCTTTGCTGTTGAGAAATACTTTTGATTGATATCTTGTTAAATTGTTTATTCAGTTCAAACAGATTCAAATTTCTTTTAAAATAAGTAGGCTAGTTTATGTGTGTGCTTGTGTGTTTACTTTCACTTGACAAGAAGCATGTTTTGTCCCCTGCATCTTTAAGTTCAATAAAAGAAAAGTTTGAATGTGAAGCAAGATGATCTCTGTTAGATAGAAGTAGAATAAAAGTAAGTGGTGGTATGTGTGTGATTGTATGATAGCTCACTTTTAGTGAGTAAAGAGCTAGGATATCTCTTTCTAAGTAAAGAGTGGCCTACTGTCTATGAATCTCAATTAAATAAAAAAATTCCTTGGTTAGAAAGTAAAACAAAAAGAAGGAAAGAAAAGAGATAGCCAAAAAGTGGCAGAACAAAAGGAAACAAAAAGAAACAAAGCTGGACACCAATAGCTTGAACTTTAAAATATATGCCTGTGATGTCTTTGTACTAGGATCTGCTTGGATTAGTAAGCTCTTAGGAGTGCATCAACACTCGGTGACTTGGGTTAACTAATCCGGGATCATCAGCTGAAAGTCCACTATCAAGAGCAACCTAACTACAAGGCATTTAGTAACCCAAAGAGGTGCTGGGCATCAATGTTTTAAGAAGGAATGTGAGCCAAGTGTCTATGGTGAATAATGTGTCAAGTATAAAGAAAAAAAAATGAACTTGCTACACATGACACTCAAATAAAGCTTATAAACAAAGTAATAGCCAAGGATAAAGGAATAATGAGAGGTCATAGCAGTATGTTACTTGAAGCTTGAAGGAGACTTTCTAGGCCTAGGAGTCAGTAAGAAGTGAGTATTTACATATCCACACAAAAAAATCCCATGAACTATCAAATAATACTCTACCAGCATGAACATCCTCTTCCATTTCATTCTTTCTTCTCAATAAATCTTTTCTTTCTTGGGGACAAGCAAGCTTTAAGTTTGGTGTTGTGATGACAAGTCATCTTAGCCTATTTTAACTAGTCTTTTTCTTTTGTTTTCATTAGAATTATGCACTTTCTTGAGCTACAAGCAAGCCAATTAGCTAGATTTTCATGTTTCCTTTGATTTAATCAACCATGTATGAATTCATGCTATTTCATGAGGTTTTATACTATAATTGTCACATATTATGAAAGAATGAATATCTCATGATTTTAAGCATAGCTTTGATGTGTTTGGTTGATTAATGATAGGTGAAGAAAGCTTGGAGAAAGGTTGAAGCAAGAAGGAATAGCTAGGAGTAAAGAGAAGACAATGGAATAAGTGAAATTGAACCAGGAAGCAAAAAGCTGGACCTAAAGTTAGCCTCAAACTTTTGCACAAATTTTTGGGTGAAAAGTTAGCCCCAACGTTAGCCCCTAACTTGGAGGCTAACGTTGGCATGATGAAAATCACTCCCTGGGTACCAAAAGTTTGCGCCAACGTTAGCCCCCTAACTTGGTGGCTAACGTTGGCACATGAAAATCACCCCTGGGCACCAAAAGTTTGCGCCAACGTTAGCCCCCTAACTTTGAGGCTAACGTTGGCATGAAGAAAACCTCCCTGGGCACCAAAAGTTTGCGCCAACGTTAGCCCCCTAACTTGGTGGCTAACGTTGGCACATGAAAATCACAAGGGGAGGAGCAAAAGTTTGCGCCAACGTTAGCCCCCTAACTTGGTGGCTAACGTTGGCACATGAAAATCACAAGGGGAGGAGCAAAAGTTTGCGCCAACGTTAGCCCCTAACTTGGTGGCTAACGTTGGTGCCACAAGTGCACAAGGTAAGGCCAACGTTAGGGCCAAAGTTAGACCCCTAACTTTGGCACCAACGTTGGTATCAGATGGATATAGTTGCTGATATGAAAAGTTTGGGCAAAAGTTAGCCCCCTAACTTTTGCTCAAACTTTTGGTCCAACTTTTGCAAAACTCCAACCCGGTTCAATTGGTTCACTTTGGTTCTTCTCCAAACTTCAAGAGCAATCAACCAAGGCCTCTTTCAACCCAATTCCACCAAGAGCAAAGGCCCAACTCAAGGCTTGAAGATCATTTGAAGAAAGTGTATAAATAGGATAGAATTCAAGTTCTTCGGGGAGCTTTTCTTTTGGAATTTTCATAATAGTTTTCGGAGAGCTTTGGATATTGAGTGATCTTTAATTTCTTTGTCTTGGAGAAGGAGAATTCACTTCTCTTCCTCTCAGTTTTATTGCTTTCAATTTCAATTACAATTGTCTTGGATTTTGGGTTGGAGAATTGAAGGAATTCTGTTTCAATCTTAACCTTGGATCTCACTGCTTTATTTACTGCTTGATTGAATTTCAATTTCTGTTAATTGCTCTTCATCCACTTTCTTTGAATTTCAATTACAATTTCTTGTTGGATCTAGGAAGACATTGAGATCTAGACTTGGTTTTCTAGTCTCTGGGTCCTGAGATCTAATTTCCCAATTTTACATTTTCTGTTTACTGTTTTCATGTTCATTTACTTTTCTGCTTCAAGATCCAATCTAACCCAAACCTTCTTCTACTTCTCTGTTTGATGCAATTTACTTTTCCTTGTTTAAATTCTGCAAATCCAATCCCCAATTCCCTTTACAATTCCAGCCGTTTACATTTCTTGCACTTTAAGATTCCGCAATTTACTTTTCTTGCATTCTAAGTTTCTGCTATTTAATTTCTTGTTCTTTAAGATTCAGCACTTTAATTCCCTGTTCTCTTTACTTCCATGCAATTTAATTTCTGCAAATCACAAAACACTCAACCAAATCTTGATTCGCTTGACTAAATTAACCACTAAGCTAAAATTGCTCAATCCTTCAATCCCTATGGGATCGACCTCACTCCCGTGAGTTTTTATTACTTGATACGACCCGGTACACTTGCCGGTTAGATTTGTGTGTTTTGGGAGAAATTTATTTTTCACCAAAATACTCATCACTAGGAAGGGTCTTCCAAGGATGATGGATTCATCCTCATCCTTCCCAGTATCTAGGATTATGAAATCAGCAGGGATGTAAAGGCCTTCAACCTTTACTAATATGTCCTCTACTTGTCCATAAGCCTGTTTTCTGGAATTGTCTGCCATCTCTAATGAGATTTTAGCAGCTTGCACCCCAAAGATTCCCAGTTTCTCTATTACAGAGAGTGGCATGAGGTTTATCCCTAAACCAAGGTCACACAGAGCCTTTTCAAAGATCATGTTGCCTATGGTACAAGGTATTACGAACTTTCCAGGATTCTGTTTCTTCTGAGACAATGTCAGTTGATCCAGATCACTTTGTTCATTCGTGAACAAGGGAGGTTCATCTTCCCAAGTCTCAATACCAAATAATTTGGCATTCAGCTTCATGATTGCACCAAGGTACTTGGTAACTTGCTCTTCAGTAACATCCTCATTCTTTTCAGAAGAGGAATACTCATCAGAGCTCATGAATGGCATAAGGAGGTTCCATGGAATTTCTATGTTCTCTAGATGAGTCTCAGATTCCTTTGGTTCCTCAGAGGGAAACTCCTTATTGATCACTGGACGTCCCAGGAGGTCTTCCTCACTGGGATTCACGTCCTCAACCTCCCTTACAGGTTCGGCCATGGAGGTTATGTCAATGGCCTTGCACTCTCCTTTTGGATTTTCTTCTGTATTGCTTGGGAGAGTACTAGGAGGGATTTCAGTGATCCTTTTACTCAGCTGGCCCACTTGTGTTTCCAAATTTCTAATGGAGGATCTTGTTTCATTCATGAAACTCACAGTGGCCTTAGATAGATCAGAGACTAAATTTGATAAGCTAGATGGATTCTGCTCAGAATTCTCTGTCTGTTGCTGAGTGGATGATGGAAAAGGTTTACTATTGTTAAACCTATTTCTTCCACCATTATTAAAGCCTTGTTGAGGCTTTTGTTGATCCTTCCATGAGAGATTTGGGTGATTTCTCCATGAGGGGTTATAGGTGTTTCCATAAGGTTCACCCATGTAATTTACCTCTGCCATTGCAGGGTTCTCAGGATCATAGGCCTCTTCTTCAGAAGGCGCCTCTTGAGTACTGTTGGATGCAGCTTGCATTCCATTCAGACTTTGAGAAATCATATTGACTTGCTGAGTCAATATTTTATTCTAAGCTAGTATGGCATTCAGAGTATCAATTTCAAGAACTCCCTTCTTCATAGGCGTCCCATTACTCACAGGATTCCTGATGAGTGGATATTTTATACGCTTTTTGGGGTTAATTTCATATAGTTTTGAGTATGTTTTAGTTAGTTTTTAGTTTATTTCCATTAGTTTTTAGGAAAAATTCATATTTATGGACTTTACTATGAGTTGTGTGTTTCTCTGTAATTTCAGGTATTTTTCTGGCTGAAATTGAAGGAGCTGAGCAAAAATCTGATTCAGGCTGAAAAAGGACTGCTGATGCTGTTGGATTCTGACCTCCCTGCACTCAAAGCGGATTTTCTGGAGCTACAGAACTCGAAATGGCATGCTTCCAATTGCATTGGAAAGTGGACATCCAGGGCTTTCCAGCAATATATAATAGTCCATACCTTGCACAAGGATAGACGACGTAAACTGGCGTTCAATGCCAGTTCTCTGCCCAATTCTGGCGTCCAGCGCCAGAAAAGGATCAAAAGCTGGAGTTGAACGCCCAAACTGGCATAAAAACTGGTGTTCAACTCCACAAATGGCCTCTGCACGTGAATTGCTTAAGTCTCAGCCCAGCACACACCAAGTGGGCCCCAGAAGTGGATCTCTGCATCATCCATCATAGTCTACTCATATTTTGTAACCCTAGCCTACTAGTTTAGTATTTAAACAACTTTTAGAGACTTATTTTATATCGCATGACATTTTTAGATCAAACCCTTGTATTCTCTGATGGCATGAGTCTCTAAACCCCATTGTTGGGGGTAAGGAGCTCTGCTGTGTCTCGATGAATTAATGCAAGTATTTCTGTTTTCCATTCAAACACGCTTGTTCCTATCTAAGATGTTCATTCGCGCTTAACTGTGATGAAGGTGATGATCTGTGACATTCATCACCTTCCTCAAACCATGAACGTGTGCCTGACAACCACCTCCGTTCTATATCCGATTGAATGAGTATCTCTGAGATCTCTTAATCAGAATCTCCGTGGTATAAGCTAGAACTGATGGCGGCATTCATGAGAATCCGGAAAGTCTAAACCTTGTCTGTGGTATTCCGAGTAGGATTCAAGGATTGAACGACTGTGACGAGCTTCAAACTCCTGAAGGCTGGGCGTTAGTGACAGACGCAAAAGGATAGTAAATCCTATTCCAACCGGATCGAGAACCAACCGGTGATTAGCCGTGCTGTGACAGAGCGCGTGAGCGTAGTTTTCACTGGAAGGATGGAAGGTAGCCATTGACAACGGTGATCCACCAACACACAGCTTGCCATAGGAGGACGTGCGTGCGTGAATCAGAAGACAGAGGAAAGCAGAGATTCAGAAGACAAAGCATCTCCAAAACTCCAACATATTCTCCATTACTGCACAACAAGTAACCTTTAATTTATGCTCTCTTGGTTATTCGCAATTCAACTGATAAACATAATTGACTTCCTGACTAAGATTTACAAGATAACTATAGATTGCTTCAAACCAACAATCTCCGTGGGATTCGACCCTTACTCACGTAAGGTATTACTTGGACGACCCAGTGCACTTGCTGGTTAGTGGTACGAGTTGTGAAAAGTGTGATTCACAATTTGTGCACCAAGTTTTTGGCGCCGTTGCCGGGGATTGTTCGTGTTTGGACAACTAACGGTTTATTTTGTTGCTTAGATTAGGAAAAATTTTTCTTTTTAGTTTAAGAGTCTTTTATTATTCATCCCTTGTTAAAACACTTTAAATTTATAGCTCAATTAGTTAGAACGTAGTGTTTATGTTCATGGTAATTGGCTATCATATTTTTAAAATCTTTTTCAAAAATATTCTTTTCTAAATCCTGTGCCAAACTTTAAGTTTGGTGTTTTCTTGTTGATTTTTCAAAAAAAAAAATTTTAATAAATAAAATAAAATAAATAAAAAGGTAAATCAATCCAAGTTATATCCCTTTATCCATCATGGACATAAGTGGAAATGAACAGTCCAGGAGGACTCTGGGGTCATATTCTAACCCCTCTACTGCTTCATATGGGAGCAGCATCTGCATACCCTCCATTGGAGTTAGTAGCTTTGAGTTGAACCCTCAGCTCATTATCATGGTGCAGCAAAGTTGTCAGTATTCCGGTCTTCCACAGGAAGAACCTACAGAGTTTCTGGCACAATTTTTACAAATTGCTGACACAGTACATGATAAGGAAATAGATAAGGATGTCTACAGACTATTACTGTTTCCATTTGCTGTAAAAGATCAAGCTAAGAGGTGGTTAAATAACCAACCTAAGGCCAGCATAAGAACATGGGAACAGCTGACAGAAAAATTCCTGAATCAGTATTTTCCTCCAAAAAGGATGACACAGCTAAGGCTGGACATCCAAGGCTTTAAACAAGGAGATAATGAATCTCTTTATGATGCCTGGGAGAGATACAGAGAGATGCTACGAAAATGCCCCTCTGAAATGTTTTCAGAGTGGGTTCAGTTAGACATCTTCTATTATGGGCTTGCAGAAGGAGCTCAGATGTCTCTAGATTACTCAGCTGGTGGATCTATCCATATGAGAAAGACAATTGAAGAGGCTCAAGAGCTCATTGATACAGTTGCCAGGAATCAGCATCTGTACCTAAGCAGCAACCTTTCCATGAATGAAGAGGTTAAAATAGCAACTGCTGAATTCAGTACTGTAAAACAAGCTGCTGAATTCAATCAGCAATTGGATTTTCTAACAAAGCAGCTAGCTGAATTCAAGGACAGGCTACAGGAGACAAGGATAGCTAATATACATATGGACGAACAGTTTAAGCAAACAAAGCAGCAGCTATCAAGGCAAATAGCAGAAGAATGCCAAGCAGTTCAATTAAGGAGTGGGAAAACATTAAATACCCCTCCTCAAGGCATCAAAAATTCAAGAAATGAGCAACCCACCAAAGATTCACCTGAGGACAGTAAGAGCCCAGGGAAAAATAATTCTGGCGCTAAAACGCCAGAAAATGGGTGGAAGGCTGGCGCTGAACGCCCAGACCATGCCCAAAACTGGCGTTCAACGCCAGAAACAAGGCAGAATTGGCGTTCAACGCCAGAAATGGGCAAGAATCTGGCGTTGAACACCCAAATGGGGCAGAATCCAGCGTTGAACGCCCAAAATGGGCACATTTCTGGCGTTCAGGCACCAGGAACAGACAGTGAGCTGGCGTCTAACGTCACTCCAGCTTCTGACTCTGGCACTCAATTGCCAGTGAGGGATCAGACACACACAAGTGCTGATAACAACCCTTCTAAAAAGGCTTCTTTAACCACTAAGGTTGAGGAATATAAAGCCAAGATACCTTATCCTCAAAAATTCCGGAAAGAAGAGCAGGATAAGCAATTTGCTCGCTTTGCAGATTATCTAAGGACTCTTGAAATAAAGATTCCATTTGCAGAGGCACTTGAGCAAATACCTTCTTATGCCAAGTTCATGAAAGAGATCTTGAGTCATAAAAAGGAGTGGAGAGAAACAGAAAGAGTTCTCCTCACTGAAGAATGCAGTACAGTCATTCTAGAGAGCTTTCCTGAAAAGCTTAAAGACCCTGGGAGTTTTCTGATACCATGCATATTAGAAGGTAACTGCACCAAGACAGATTTATGCGATCTTGGGGCAAGCATCAACCTAATACCTGCATCCACTATCAGGAAGCTTGGCTTGACTGAAGAAGTTAAACCAACCCGGATATGTCTCCAACTTGCTGATGGTTCCACTAAATACCCATCAGGCGTGATTGAGGACATGATTGTTAGAGTTGGGCCATTCGCCTTTCCCACTGACTTTGTTGTGCTGGAAATGGAGGAGCACAAGAGTGCTACTCTCATTCTAGGAAGACCCTTCCTAGCAACTGGACGATCCCTCATTGACGTCCAACAGGGGGAAATAACCCTGAGAGTCAATGATGATGAGTTCAAGTTGAACGCTGTCAAAGCCATGCAGCATCCAGACACATCAACAGACTGCATGAAAGTTGATCTTATTGACTCTTTGGTAGAAGAGATCAACATGGCTGAGAGTCTCGAATCAGAGTTGGAAGACATCTTTAAAGATGTTCAGCCTGATTTGGAGGATTCAGGGGACATGAAAGAGCCTCTGAACTCTCTTCTGAAAGAGGAAAAACCTCCTAAACTCGAGCTCAAGCCACTACCACCATCCTTGAAATATGCATTTCTGGGAGAAGGTGACACTTTTCCAGTGATCATAAGCTCTGCTTTAAATTCACAGGAAGAGGAAGCACTTATTCATGTGCTAAGGACACACAAGACAGCTCTTGGGTGGTCCATAGGTGACCTTAAGGGTATAAGCCCAGCTAGATGCATGCACAAAATCCTATTGGAGGATAATGCCAAACCAGTGGTTCAACCACAGAGGCGGCTAAATCCAGCCATGAAGGAAGTGGTGCAGAAAGAGGTCACCAAATTACTGGAGGCTAGGATTATTTATCCTATTTCTGCTAGCCCCTGGGTGAGCCCTATTCAAGTCATCCCAAAAAAGGGAGGCATGACAGTGATTCATAATGAAAAAAATGAACTGATTCCTACAAGAACAGTTACAGGGTGGCGCATGTGTATTGACTACAGAAGGCTCAATACAGCCACCAGAAAGGATCATTTTCCTTTACCATTCATAGACCAGATGCTAGAAAGACTAGCAGGTCATGATTATTACTGCTTTTTGGATGGCTACTCAGGCTATAACCAGATTGCAGTAGATTCCCAGGATCAAGAGAAAACAGCATTCACATGTCCATCCGGAGTGTTTGCTTATAGAAGGATGCCATTTGGGCTATGTAATGCGCCTGCAACCTTCCAGAGATGCATGCTCTCTATTTTCTCTGACATGGTGGAAAAATTTCTGGAAGTCTTCATGGATGACTTCTCAGTATATGGAGACTCATTCAGCTCCTGTCTTGATCACCTGAAACTTGTTTTGAAAAGATGCCAAGAAACCAACCTAGTTTTAAACTGGGAAAAGTGTCACTTCATGGTGACTGAAGGAATTGTTCTTGGGCATAAAATCTCAAACAAGGGAATAGAGGTGGATCAAGCAAAAATAGAGGTAATTGAAAAATTACCACCACCTGCCAATGTTAAGGCAATCAGAAGCTTTCTGGGCATGCAGGATTCTATAGGAGGTTTATAAAGGATTTTTCAAAAATCGCAAAACCTCTAAGCAATCTGCTAGCTGCTGACACGCCATTTGTGTTTGACACAGAGTGCCTGCAGGCGTTTGAAACGCTGAAAGCTAAGCTGGTCACAGCACCAGTCATTTCTGCACCAGACTGGACACTACCATTTGAGCTAATGTGTGATGCCAGTGATCATGCCATTGGTGCAGTATTGGGACAGAGGCATGACAAGCTTCTGCATGTCATTTATTATGCCAGTCGCGTTCTAAATGATGCCCAGAAAAATTACACAACCACAGAAAAAGAACTACTTGCAGTGGTTTACGCCATTGACAAGTTCAGATCATACTTAGTAGGATCAAAAGTGATTGTGTATACTGACCATGCTGCTCTTAAATATCTACTCACAAAGCAGGATTCAAAACCCAGGCTCATCAGATGGGTATTGCTTCTGCAAGAGTTTGATATAGAAATAAGAGACAAAAAAGGGACAGAGAACCAAGTGGCTGATCATCTGTCCCGGATAGAGCCAGTGGAAGGGACGTCCCTCCCTTCTCTTGAGATCTCTGAGACGTTTCCTGATGAGCATTTATTCGCCATTCAGGAAGCACCATGGTTTGCCGATATTGCAAACTATAAAGCTGCAAGGTTCATACCCAAGGAGTACAACAGGATACAAAAGAAGAAATTAATTACTGATGCAAAGTATTACTTGTGGGATGAACCTTATCTCTTTAAGAGATGTGCAGACGGAATTATCCGTAGGTGTGTGCCTAGAGAAGAAGCACAGAGGATCCTGTGGCATTACCACGGATCTCAATATGGAGGCCATTTCGGAGGTGAGCGAACCGCCACCAAGGTCCTCCAATATGGCTTCTATTGGCCCATACTCTATAAAGATTCCCGAGAGTTTGTACGTAATTATGACAGTTGCCAAAGAGCTGGTAATCTGCCTCATGGTTACGCCATGCCTCAACAAGGAATCTTAGAGATTGAGTTGTTTGACGTATGGGGAATTGACTTTATGGGACGCTTCCCACCATCATATTCAAACACTTATATTCTGGTGGCAGTTGATTATGTATCAAAATGGGTTGAGGCCATTGCCACACCCACCAATGATACTAAGACAGTGCTGAAATTCCTCCAGAAACATATCTTTAGTAGATTTGGTGTCTTTAGAGTACTAATCAGTGATGGAGGCACTCACTTCTGCAATAAACAGCTTTACTCTGCCATGGTTCGGTATGGAATTCGCCACAAGGTGGCCACTCCATATCATCCACAAAACAATGGGCAAGCTGAAGTCTCTAATAGAGAATTAAAGAGAATCCTGGAACGGACAGTAAATACCCGTAGAAAGGATTGGGCACGGAGCTTGGATGATGCTCTGTGGGCTTACAGGACAGCATTCAAGACCCCTATAGGGACCTCTCCATACCAACTCGTGTATGGTAAGGCATGTCACCTGCCCGTGGAACTGGAACATAAGGCCTACTAGGCAACCAGATTCCTAAACCTTGATGCCAAACTAGCAGGAGAAAAATGATTGCTCCAGCTAAATGAGCTAGAGGAATTCAGATTCACAGCTTTCGAAAATGCCAAGCTTTATAAAGAAAAATCAAAGAAGTGGGATGACAAAAAGCTGTTATCTAGAATCTTTGAACCAGGACAGAAGGTCCTGTTGTTTAACTCTAGACTCAGGCTATTCCCCGGGAAACTGAAATCCCGGTGGAGGGGACCATACGTGATTACAAGTGTGTCACCATATGGTTATGTGGAGCTTCAAGATATTGATTCTGATAAGAAGTTCATTGTCAATGGACAGAGAATCAAGCATTATCTTGAAGGCAACATTGAGCAAGAATGCTCAAGGCTGAAGCTAGATTAAAAGCTCAGCAAGGTCCAGCTAAAGACAATAAAGAAGCGCTTGCTGGGAGGCAACCCAGCCATGGGGCAACAATCCTCTGAGCATTTTTGCCCTATTTCTATTTTTATTTTTATTTGTTTATATAGAGTTCATTGACAATAGGGTAAATAATCATTTACAGAAGATCTCGGCACACAAAACAGAGAAAAAGATCTCACTGGCAAGAAAATGCCAGTAAAAGAGCATTTTGGGCATTCAACGCCCAAAATGGGCATCCACTGGGTGCTGAACGCCAGTGATGATAGCAGCTGGGCGTTCAACGCCAGAAAGGGGCACCCACTGGGCGTTGAACGCCAGTAATGGCAGCAGCTGGGCGTTGAACGCCCAGGAGAGCAGCAATTGGGCGCTGAACGCCCAAAACAGGCAGTGTTTGGGCGTTCAAACGCCAGGAAGGCAGGGAGGAGCCAGATTCAATTTTTCCCACACGTATTTCCATTTTAATTTCAAATTTTATGCTTCAATGCATGATTTTTACATAAACATGTCAAGAACCCTGATTTCTAAATTCCATAATTTCTAAAAACCCTACCACAAAAAAAAATAAAAAAATAAATATATCAAATGTATTTTAATCCATAAACACGAGGCATCTTTGCAAATTCAATCCAACTCTTTTCAAATCTTTTCTGAAAACAAATCTATCTTTTTCACTCAAAAAAAATCTTTTCAACTAATCCATATCTTTTTCAAATCTCCATATTATCTTTTTCAAAATTCTGATTTATCTTTTTCAAAAATCTATCATATCTTTTCAAAATTAAACTATATCTTCTATCTTATCTTTTTCAACTCAATCTTTTTATCTTATCTTTTCCAATTTTTCGAAAACCCACCCCCCATCCCTTTAAATTTGGGTTCGGCCTCCCCCCTCCTCCATCAACAATTGCACCTTGCTCTCCTTCTATCCCTCTCCTTTCTTTTCTTTTGCTTGAGGACAAGCAAGCCTCTAAGTTTGGTGTCTTTATCCGAGATCACTAAGATCATGGCTCCCAAAGGAAAACAACCCACTCCAAGAGGCAAGAAAGAGAGCATTCCAAAACCACTTTGGAATCAAGGGAAGTTCTTATCTAAAGAACATTCAGACCATTATCTTAAAGTAATGGGTCTGAGATCAGTGATCCCGGAAGTTAGATTCGATCTGAAAGAAGATGAATATCTGGAGATCCAGGAGCAAATTCGAATCAGGAACTGGGAAGTCCTAGCTAATCCTGAAACGAAAGTAGGAAGGAACATGGTCCAGGAGTTCTATGCTAATATGTGGCAGACTGACAAGCAAAAACTATCTGGAACTGCCTTCTATGAATTTCGGACCATGGTCAGAGGGAAGATTGTTCATACCACCCCTGACAAGATCAGAGAGATCTTAAAGCTACCTCAACTGAAGAACGATCCAGACTCCTTCAACAGGAGGATGATGAGAGCAGACATTGACCTGGATAAGATTCTAGAGGACATATGTATCCCTGGAGCCAGGTGGAGCACCAACACAAAGGGTGTCCCAAATCAACTCAAGAGAGAGGATCTCAAACCAGCCGCCAGAGGATGGCTGGACTTCATTGGGCGTTCTCTGTTGCCCACTAGCAACCGATCTGAAGTCACAGTTAAAAGAGCAGTGATGATTCATTGCATCATGATGGGGAAGGAAGTAGAGGTTCATCAGCTGATTTCCACTGAACTCTACAAGATTGCTAACAAAAATTCAAAAGAGGCCAGGTTGGCTTATCCAAGCATGATTTCTCTGCTCTGCAAAGACGCTGGAGTAAGGATGGGAATAACTGAATATATCCTAATTGAAAAGTCAATCACCAAAGCTTCAATGGAGAGACAACAAGCACAGGAGGATCCCATCAAGAAGAGAGCATAGGAATTCCTCCCAGAGATCCCTCAAGCTGAATACTGGGAATATCTTGAGACGTCCGTCACTAAGATACGGGAAGCTATGGAGCAAATAATAAAAGAACAGAAGGAACACAGTCAAATGCTGACCTATATGTTTAAAGAACAAGAGGAGCAGGGGCGTGACTTAAGGGAACTGAAGCGCCAAAAGTCTTCTCTTGTAGGACCAAGCACCCCAAGGATCAGAGGAACCCCTGTGCCCCCAGAATAAAGGTTGTTAATTTCCAATTTCTGCCTTAACTCTGTGACAGTGTCCTTATAAAAGTTTACCTTAGAAGTCATATAATAGTAATTAGTATCTATTTGATTTTATCTCCAATTAAGCTATAGTTTATTTTTCTCATCATCATTAAACATGAATAAAATAGTAGATCTTTTGAATAAGAAGCAATAAAATTTCGAGTTTTAATAAGAGAAATCCTAATTAGTTAAATGTGGTGGCAATGCTTTCTATCTTCTGAATGAATACTTAAACAGTGCATATGTCTTTTGAATTTGTTGTTTAAGACTGTTAAATATGTTGGCTCTTGAAAGAATGATGAACATGAGACATGTTATTGATAATCTGAAAAATCATAAAAATGATTCTTGAAGCAAGAAAAAGCAGCAAAGAATAAAGCTTGCAGAAAAAAAAAAAAAAGCAAGCAGAAAAAGCCAAAAGCTCTTAAAACCAAAAGGCAAGGGCAAATAAAAAGGATCCCAAGGCTTTGAGCATCAGTGGATAGGAGGGCCTAAAGGAATAAAATCCTGGTCTAAGGGGCTAAACCAAGCTGTCCCTAACCATGTGCTTGTGGCGTGAAGGTGTCAAGTGAAAACTTGAGACTGAACGGTTAAAGTCAAGGTCCAAAGCAAAAAGAAGAGTGTGCTTAAGAACTCTGGACACCTCTAATTGGGGACTTTAGCAAAGCTGAGTCACAATCTAAAAGGTTCACCCAATTATGTGTCTGTGACATTTATGTATCCGATGGTAACACTGGAAAACAAAGTGCTTAGGGCCACGGTCAAGACTCATAAAATAGCTGTGTTCAAGAATCATCATACTGAAATAGGATACTCAATAACACTATCTGAATTCTAAATTCCTATAGATGCCAATCACTCTGAGCTCCAATGGATAAAGTGAGATGCCAAAACTTTTCAGAAGCAGAGAGCTACTAGTCCCGCTCATCTAATTAGAATCTGAGCTTCACTCAAAAACTCTGAGATATTATTGCTTCTCAACATATTAGTCTTCTATTTTATTTGTCTAAGTTGCTTGAGGACAAGCAACAGTTTAAGTTTGGTGTTGTGATGAGTGGATATTTTATACGCTTTTTGGGGTTAATTTCATATAGTTTTGAGTATGTTTTAGTTAGTTTTTAGTTTATTTCCATTAGTTTTTAGGAAAAATTCATATTTCTGGACTTTACTATGAGTTGTGTGTTTTTCTGTAATTTCAGGTATTTTTCTGGCTGAAATTGAAGGAGCTGAGCAAAAATCAGATTCAGGTTGAAGAAGGACTGCTGATGCTGTTGGATTCTGACCTCCCTGCACTCAAAGCGGATTTTCTGGAGCTACAGAACTCGAAATGGCATGCTTCCAATTGCATTGGAAAATAGACATCCAGGGCTTTCCAGCAATATATAATAGTCCATACTTTGCACAAGGATAGATGACGTAAACTGGCGTTCAACGCCAGTTCTCTGCCCAATTCTGGCGTCCAGCGCCAGAAAAGGATCAAAAGCTGGAGTTGAACGCCCAAACTGGCATAAAAACTGGCGTTCAACTCCACAAATGGCCTCTGCACGTGAATTGCTTAAGTCTCAGCCCAGCACACACCAAGTGGGCCCCAGAAGTGGATCTCTGCATCATCCATCATAGTCTACTCATATTTTGTAACCCTAGCCTACTAGTTTAGTATTTAAACAACTTTTAGAGACTTATTTTATATCGCATGACATTTTTAGATCAAACCCTTGTATTCTCTGACGGCATGAGTCTCTAAACCCCATTGTTGGGGGTAAGGAGCTCTGCTGTGTCTCGATGAATTAATGCAAGTATTTCTGTTTTCCATTCAAACACGCTTGTTCCTATCTAAGATGTTCATTCGCGCTTAACTGTGATGAAGGTGATGATCTGTGACATTCATCACCTTCCTCAAACCATGAACGTGTGCCTGACAACCACCTCCGTTCTATATCCGATTGAATGAGTATCTCTGAGATCTCTTAATCAGAATCTCCGTGGTATAAGCTAGAACTGATGGCAGCATTCATGAGAATCCGGAAAGTCTAAACCTTGTCTGTGGTATTCCGAGTAGGATTCAAGGATTGAACGACTGCGACGAGCTTCAAAATCCTGAAGGCTGGGCGTTAGTGACAGACGCAAAAGGATAGTAAATCCTATTCCAACCGGATCGAGAACCAACCGGTGATTAGCCGTGCTGTGACAGAGCGCGTGAGCGTAGTTTTCACTGGAAGGATGGAAAGTAGCCATTGACAACGGTGATCCACCAACACACAGCTTGCCATAGGAGGACGTGCGTGCGTGAATCAGAAGACAGAGAAAAGCAGAGATTCAGAAGACAAAGCATCTCCAAAACTCCAACATATTCTCCATTACTGCACAACAAGTAACCTTTAATTTATGCTCTCTTGGTTATTCGCAATTCAACTGATAAACATAATTGACTTCCTGACTAAGATTTACAAGATAACTATAGATTGCTTCAAACCAACAATCTCCGTGGGATTCGACCCTTACTCACGTAAGGTATTACTTGGACGACCCAGTGCACTTGCTGGTTAGTGGTACGAGTTGTGAAAAGTGTGATTCATAATTTGTGCACCAATTCCTCTCAGAAGTGTACATGAAATGGTTATTAGCAACCATGTCAATGAGTTCTTGAGCTTCTACAGGCATTTTCTTTAGGTGAATGGATCCACCTGCAGAGGTATCCAATGACATTTTAGCCAATTCAGATAGACCATCATAGAATATGTCCAGGATGGTCCATTCTGAAAGCATGTCAGAAGGACACTTTTTGGTCAGTCCTTTGTATCTCTCCCAAGCTTCATAGAGGGATTCACCTTCTTTCTGTCTGAAGGTCTGAACATCCACTCTAAGCTTACTCAGCTTTTGAGGAGGAAAGAACTTGGCTAAGAAAGCCTTGACCATCTTATCCCAAGAGTTCAGGCTATCCTTAGGTTGAGAGTCCAACCATATTCTAGCTCTGTCTCTCACAGCAAAAGGGAAAAGCATGAGCCTGTAGACTTCAGGATCTACTCCATTAGTCTTAACAGTATCACATATCTGCAAGAATTCAGTTAAGAACTGAAAAGGATCTTCAGATGGAAGTCCATGAAACTTGCAGTTCTGCTGCATCAGAGAAACTAATTGAGGTTTCAGCTCAAAATTGTTTGCTCCAATGGTAGGAATGGAGATGCTTCTTCCATGTAAATTGGAATTAGGTGCAGTAAAGTCACCAAGCATCCTCCTTGCATTATTATTATTTTCGGCTGCCATCTCCTCTTCCTGTTCAAAAATTTCTGAAAGGTGCTTGCTGGATTGTTGTAATTTAGCTTCTTTTAGTTTCTTCTTCAGAGTCCTTTCAGGTTCTGGATCTGCTTCAACAAGAATGTTCTTGTCTTTGCTCCTACTCATATGAAAAAGAGGGACAGAAAAATAATAATAATAGGGGTCCTTTTTACCACAGTATAGAGGTCCCTGTGTGAGTAAAAGAAAAGAAGAAGAAAAAATTCGAACACAGATGGAAGAGGGGGTTCGAATTTGGGTGAGATGAAGTGTTAGTAGATGAATAAATAAATAGAAGGAGATAAGAGAGATAGAGAATTTTCGAAAATAATTTTTGAAAAAGAGTTAGTGATTTTCGAAAATAGTTTTTGAAAAAGGTTAGTAATTTTTCGAAAATTAAAATAAAAAATTAAAATAATTAATTAATTAAAAAGAAATTTTGAAAAAGAGGGAAGATATTTTCGAAAATTAAAGAGAGAGAGTTAGTTAGGTAGTTTTGAAAAGATAAGAAACAAACAAAAAGTTAGTTAGTTAGTTGAAACAAATTTGAAAATCAATTTTAAAAAGATAAGAAGATAAGAAGTTAGAAAGGATATTTTAAAATCAAATTTTGAAAAAGATAAGATAAGAAGATATTTTTGAAAAGATATGATTGAAATTAGTTTTGAAAAAGATTTGATTTTTAGAATCACAATTAATGCCTTGATTCACAAGAAATCACAAGATATGATTCTAGAACTCAAAGTTTGAATCTTTCTTAACAAGCAAGTAACAAACTTGAAATTTTTGAATCAAAACATTAATTGATAATGATATTTTCGAAAATATGATGTAAAATTAAGAAAAAGATTTTGAAAAATATTTTTGGGATTTTCGAAAATAGATAAGAAAAATGAAAAAGATTTGATTTTTGAAAAAGATTTTGAAAAGATAAGATTTTTAAATTGAAAATTTGATTTGACTCATAAAAACAACTAGATTTTAAAAAGTTTTGAAAAAGTCAACTCAATTTTTCGAAATTTATGAGTGAAAAAGGGAAAGATATTTTTTTGATTTTTGAATTTTTAATGATGAGAGGGAAAAACATGAAAAAGACTCAATGCATGAAAATTTTGGATCAAAACAATGAATGCATGCAAGAATGCTATGAATGTCAAGATGAACACCAAGAACACTTTGAATATCAAGATGAACATCAAGAACTTATTTTTGAAAATTTTTTAATGCAAAGAAAACATGCAAGACACCAAACTTAGAAATCTTTAATGCTTAGGCACTAAGAATTCAAGAATGCATATGAAAAACACCATACAACACAAAACAAGAAAACATCAAGATCAAACTAGAAGACTTACCAAGAACAACTTGAAGATCATGAAGAACACTATGAATGCATGAATTTTTCGAAAATTTTATGCAAACTTTAAAACATGCAATTGACACCAAACTTTCAACTTGACTCAAGACTCAAACAAAAAAAACATGAAATATTTTTTATTTTTATGAATTTTTTTATTTTTTTGTATTTTCTTTTAATTTTTTCGAAAATCATTTTGAAAAAGAAAAATAAGGATTCCAAAATTTTTAATATGAATTCCAGAAATCTTATGCTCTTTAGTCTAAAGCTCCAATCAAAGGGTCAGGCATGGCTTAATAGCCAGCCAAGCTTTAGTATGTAACTCAGACATGACACGCCTAACATGCCCTATCCAGAAGAATTAGACATGGCTTTACAGCCAGCCAGGCTTCAACATGCTTCATGAAACACTAGAATTCATTCTTAAAAATTCTGAAGAAAAAATATATATTTTTTTGAAGACTTTTTTATTTTAAAATTTTTTTAAGGAGAAATTTTTGAAAGATTTTTGAAAAATTTTTGAAAACAAAACAAAAAGAAAATTACCTAATCTGAGCAACAAGATGAACCGCCAGTTGTCCAAACTCAAACAATCCCCGGCAACGGCGCCAAAAACTTGGTGCACGAAATTGTGATCATCAATGGCGCCATCAACATGGTACGCTCAATTGTAATCTCAACTTTTTATCACAACTTCGCACAACTAACCAGCAAGTGCACTGGGTCGTCCAAGTAATAAACCTTACGTGAGTAAGGGTCGATCCCACGGAGATTGTTGGTATAAAGCAAGCTATGGTCATCCTGTAAATCTCAGTCAGGCGGATAATAATTGATTATGGAGTTTTCAAAAATAAATAATAAATAGACAGAAAATAAAGATAGAAATACTTATGTATATCATTGGTGAGAATTTCAGATAAAGGTAGAGAGATGCTTTCGTCCCTCTGAACTTCTGCTTTCCTGCTGTCTTCATCCAATCAGTCCTACTCCTTTCCATGGCTGGCTTTATGTAAGGACATCACCATTGTCAATGGCTACTTTTCATCCTCTCTGTGAAAATGGTCCGATGCGCTGTCTCTGCATGGCTAATCATCTGGAGGCATCACCGTGGTCAATGGCTGCATCCTATCCTCTTGTGAAAATGGTCCAAATGCTCTGTCACAGCACGGCTAATAATCTGAGGTTCTCGATCATACTGGAATAGGATTCACCCTCCTTTTGCGTCTGTCACTACACCCAGCACTCGCGAGTTTGAAGTTCGTCACAGTCATTCAATCCCAGAATCCTACTCGGAATACCACAGACAAGGTTTAGACTTTCCAGATTCTCATGAATGCCGCCATCAATCTAGCTTACACCACGAAGATTCTGATTAAGAGATCCAAGAGATAATCATTCAATCTAAGGTGGAATGGAAGTGGTTGTCAAGCACGCGTTCGTGGGGGAATGATGATGATTGTCATGTTCATCACATTCATGTTGAAGTGCGAATGAATATCTTAAAAGCGGAACAAGTTGAATTGAATAGAAAAACAGTAGTACTTTGTATTGATTCATGAGGAACAGCAGAGCTCCACAGCTTAATCTATGGAATGTAGAAACTCTACCTTTAAAAATACATAAGTGATGAAGGTCCAGGCATGGCCGAATGGCCAGCCCCCATGATCTAAGAACTAGGCGTCCAAAGATCTCTAATACAATAGTAAAAAGTCCTATTTATACTAAACTAGTTACTAGGGTTTACAGAAGTGAGTAATTGATGCATAAATCCACTTCCGGGGTCCACTTGGTGTGTGTTTGGGCTGAGCTTAAAGTTTACACGTGGAGAGGTCATTCTTGGAGTTGAACGCCAGTTTGTAACGTGTTTCTGGCGTTCTACTCTGGTTCGTGACGTGTTTCTGGCGTTTAAGTCCAGACTGCAGCGTAGAACTGGCGTTCAACGCCCATTTATATCATTTAAACTCGGCCAAAGTATAGATTATTATATATTTCTAGAAAGCCCTAGATGTCTACTTTCCAACGCAATTGGAAACGCGCTATTTTGAGTTTTGTAGCTCCAGAAAATCCACTTTGAGTGCAGGGAGGTCAGAATCCAACAGCATCAGCAGTCCTTCTTCAACCTCTGAATCTGATTTTTGCTCAAGTCCCTCAATTTCAGCCAGAAAATACCTGAAATCACAGAAAAATACACAAACTCATAGTAAAGTCCAGAAATATGAATTTAACATAAAAACTAATAAAAACATCCCTAAAAGTAACTAGATCCTACTAAAAACATACTAAAAATAATGCCAAAAGGCGTATAAATTATCCGCTCATCAACCGGCCGAGATCCTGAATAGACCGCCAACTTGTGACTCATTAGCTTGGGGTCTATGCCTGGCATGTCTGTAGCTTTCCATGCGAAGAGATCGACATTATCTCGTAAGAACTGTACTAGTAATTCTTTTGCATTTCCTTTCAGGATCGTGTCAATATTAGTTGTTTTGTCCGAGGTGTCTCCGATCTAAACTTTCTCTACCTCTCCTTCGGGCTGTGGACGGAGTTCTTCTCGTCTCTAAACTCCACCAAGCTCAATTGTATGAAACTCTTCTCCTCTACCTCTGAGGTTTAGACTTTCATTGTAACAGCAGCGTGCCATCTTTTGATCTGCTTTTATTGTAGTTATCCCTTCTGTAGTTGGGAATTTCATGCATAGATGCGGAGTTGAGACAATTGCACCGAGTTGATTTAGTGTTGTCCGATCTATTAGGGCATTGTAGGCTGAACTCACGTCGACCACAATGTAGTCTATCTTGAGTGTTCTGGATTGGTTCCCTTTTCCGAAGGTTGTATGTAGTGACACGTATCCCAGTGGTTGTACTGGGGTATCGCCCAGTCCGAACAGGCTATTCGGGTATGCTCTAAGCTCCTTTTCTTCTAAGCCGAGCTTGTCGAAGGCAGTTTTGAATAAGATGTCAGTGGAGCTCCCTTGGTCTATTAACGTGCGGTGGAGATTGGCATTCGCCAGTATGATGGTGATGACCATAGGATCGTCGTGTCCTGAGATGACACCGGATGCGTCTTCTTTGGTGAATGTGATTGCACGGATGTCGGGTGCTTCCTCCTTCCCTTCGACATGATATACTTCTTTGAGATATCTTTTGCGGGATGATTTGGAGATTCCTCCTCCTGCAAATCCTCCGTGTATCATATGGATATGTCTTTCTGGCGTACGAGGTGATCGCTCAGCTCATCCGACATATTCATCCCTTCGTCTTTTTCTTTGTTCATCATCTCGGGTGGCCAGATACCGATTTAGTTTTCCTTCTCTTACTAATTTTTCTATGATGTTTTTGAAATCAAAACATTCATTGGTGGAATGTCCTCGGACCCGATGATATTCACAGTATTCGTTCCTATTTCCTCCTCCTCCTCTTTTGCCTTTGAGTGGTCGAGCTGGGGGTATCTTTTCTGTGTTACAGACTTCTTTGTAAATATCCACCAGGGACACCCGAAGAGGGGTGTAACTATGATACTTTTTTATTTTTTCCCCCGTTCGATCTTCCTTCTTCTTGGATTCTTTATCTTTATCTCGGTAGGTGAAACCAGATTTCGAGGCCTCCCCAGGTCGGGAATTTTCTTCCATGTTAATGTACTTCTCTGCCCGCTCTTGCACCTCATCCAGAGATGTGGGGTATTTCTTTGATATAGATTAGCTGAAAGGTCCCTCTCGTAAGCCGTTGATGAGGCCCATGACAGCAGCCTCTGTTGGCAAGCTTTGTATATCCAGGCATGTTTTGTTGAATCTTTCCATGTAGTTGCGAAGACTTTCCTAATCTCCTTGCCTGATTCCTAGTAGACTGGGGGCGTGCTTGCCCTTGTCTTTTTGGATGGAGAATATGGCCAAGAACTTTTTGGCTAGGTCGTCAAAGCTTGAGATGGACTTAGGAGGTAAGTTGTCGAACCATCTAATTGCTTTCTTCGTGAGAGTCATTGGAAAAGCTTTGCAGCGAACGGCGTCTGAGGCGTCGGTGAGGTACATTCTGCTTCTGAAGTTGCTGAGGTGATGGTTGGGATCTGTAGTGCCATCATACAAAGTCATATCCAGAAGTTTGAAGTCTTTAGGGATTTTAGTCTTCATGATTTCCTTAGTGAATGGATCTTGATCCCTGCGAGAGTTGTCCTCAGGGGTGGTCCGGGTAGCCTTTGCTTTGAGATCGGCTTCAAGTTGTAGGAGTTTATCTTCCGATTCTCGACGTCGTCTGGTATGCGAAATTGTTACTCAGGTTGTGAATTATTACATATCTTCACAACTTCGCATAACTAACCAGCAAGTGAACTGGGTCGTCCAAGTAATACCTTACGTGAGTAAGGGTCGAATCCCACAGAGATTGTTGGTATGAAGCAAGCTATGGTCACCTTGTAAATCTCAGTCAGGCGGATATAAAATAGTTATGTAGTTTTCAAAATTTACTAATAAAAGAAGGATAGAAATAATTATGTAAATCATTGGTGAGAATTTCAGATAAGCATATGGAGATGCATTCGTTCCTCTGAACCTCCGCTTTCCTGCTGTCTTCATCCAATCAGTCTTACTCCTTTCTATGGCTGGCTTTATGTAAGGATGTCACCGGTGCCAATGGCTACTTTCAATCCTCTTGAGAAAATGGTCCAAACGCTCTGTCACTGCATGGCTAATCGTCTGGAGGCATCACCCTTGTCGTTGGTTGCATCCTATTCCTCTCTGTGAAAATGGTCCGATGCGCTGTCACTGCATGGCTAATCATCTTGGAGGTTCTCGATCATACTGGAATAGGATTTACTATCCTTTTGCGTTTGTCACTACGCCCAGCACTCGCGAGTTTGGAGTTCGTCACAGTCATTCAATCCCAGAGTCCTACTCGGAATACCACGGACAAGGTTTAGACTTTCCGGACTCTCATGAATGCTGCCATCAATCTAGCTTATACCACGAAGATTCTGATTAAGAGATCTAAGAGATACTCATTCAATCTAATGTAGAACGGAAGTGGTTGTCAGGCACGCGTTCATAGGGAATGATGATGATTGTCATGTTCATCACATTCAGATTGAAGTGCGAATGAATATCTTATAAGCGAAATAAGATGAATTGAATAGAAAACAGTAGTACTTTGCATTAATCTTTGAGGAACAGCAGAGCTCCACACCTTAATCTATGGAGTGTAGAAACTCTACCGTTTGAAAATACATAAGTGATAATGGAGTTCATTGGTCTTGGCCCCAGAGGGGAACCGGAGTAACCAAGACTCTATGATCCGAAGATAAAACTCAGGATGTCTAATACAATAGTAAAAAGTCCTATTTATAATAAACTAGCTACTAGGGTTTACAGAAGTAAGTAATTGATGCATAAATCCACTTTCGGGGCCCACTTAGTGTGTGCTTGGGCTGAGCTTGAAGTCTACACGTGGAGAGGTCATTCTTGGAGTTGAACGCCAGCTTTTGTTCCAGTTTGGGCGTTGAACTCCACTTTGCAACTTGTTTCTGGCGCTGGACGCCAGAATTGGGTAGAGAGCTTGCGTTGAACGCCCGTTTGCGTCATCTAAACTTGGGTAAAGTATGGATTATTATATATTTCTAAAAACCCCTGGATGTCTACTTTCCAACGCAATTGGAAGCGCGCCATTTTGAGTTCTGTAGCTCCAGAAAATCTATTTTGAGTGCAGGGAGGTCAGAATCCAACAGCATCAACAGTCCTTCTTCAACCTCTGAATCTGATTTTTGCTCAAGTCCCTCAATTTCAGCCAGAAAATATCTGAAATCACAAAAAAACACACAAACTCATAGGAAAGTCCAGAAATGTAAATTTAACATAAAAACTAATGAAAACATCCCTAAAAGTAACTAGATTCTACTAAAAACAATGCCAAAAAGCGTATAAATTATCCGCTCATCACAACACCAAACTTAAATTGTTGCTTGTCCCCAAGCAACTGAAAATCAAATAGGATAACAAGAAGAGAATATACTATAAATTCCAAACTATCAATGAAACATAGCTTCAATCAGATGAGCGGGACTTGTAGCTTTTTGCCTCTTGAATAGTTTTGGCATCTCACTTTATCCATTGAGGTTCAGAATGATTGGCATCTATAGGAACTCAGAGTTCAGATAGTGTTATTGATTCTCCTAGTTCAGTATGATGATTCTTGAACACAGCTTCTTTATGAGTCTTTGCCGTGGCCCTAAGCACTTTGTTTTCCAGTATTACCACCGGATACATAAATGTCACAGACACATAATTGGGTGAACCTTTTCAGATTGTGACTCAGCTTTGCTAAAGTCCCCAATTAGAGGTGTCCAGGGTTCTTAAGCACACTCTTTTTTTTTTTTTTGCTTTGGACCTTGACTTTAACCGCTCAGTCTCAAGTTTTCACTTGACACCTACATGCCACAAGCACATGGTTAGGGACAGCTTGGTTTAGCCGCTTAGGCCAGGATTTTATTCCTTTAGGCCCTCCTATCCACTGATGCTCAAAGCCTTGGGATCCTTTTTATTTACCCTTGCCTTTTGGTTTTAAGGGTTATTGGCTTTTTGCTCTTGCCTCTTGGTTTTAAGAGCTTTTGGCTTTTTCTGCTTGCTTTTTCTTTCTATTTTTTTTTTGCCTATATTTTTTTTTTCTGCAAGCTTTGTTCTTTGCTTCTTTTTCTTGCTTCAAGAATCATTTTTATGATTTTTCAGATTATCAAATAACATGTCTCCTTGTCATCATTCTTTCAAGAGCCAACATATTTAACATTCTTAAACAACAACTTCAAAAGACATATGCACTGTTCAAGCATACATTCAGAAAACAAGAAGCATTGTCACCACATCAATATAATTAAACTAAGTTCAAGGATAAATTCAAAACTCATGTACTTCTTGTTCTTTTGAATTAAAACATTTTTCATTTAAGAGAGGTGATGGATTCATAGGACATTCATAACTTTAAGACAAAGTTACTAACTATTAATGATCATGTAATGAAGACACAAACATAGATAAGCACATAACATAGAAAACGAAAAAAAAACAGAAGAAATAAGAACAAGGAATGAATCCACCTTAGTGATGATGGCGTTTCCTTCTTGAGGAACCAATGATGTCCTTGAGCTCTTCTATGTCTCTTCCTTGTCTTTGTTGCTCCTCCCTCATTGCTTTTTGATCTTCTCTAATTTCATGAAGGATGATGGAGTGCTCTTGATGTTCCACCCTTAATTGTCCCATGTTGGAACTTAATTCTCCTAGGGAGGTGTTGATTTGCTCCCAATAGTTTTGTGGAGGAAAATGCATTTGAGGCATCTCCGGGATCTCATGGTGATGAGCTTCATACGCCTCTTGAGCTCCATGAATGGGCTCTCTTGCTTGCTCCATCTTTTTCTTAGTGATGGGCTTTGGAGATGAATCTTTCCATCTCCCATGACTCGGAGGTGGAAGCTTTTGTCTTCCCTTTTCCTTTTCTAGAGGATTCTCCGGTCTTAGGTGCCATCAATGGTAATGGAAAAACAAAAAGCTTATGCTTTTACCACACCAAACTTAGAATTTTGCTCGCCCTCGAGCAAGAAAAGAAAGAATAGATGAAGAAGAAGAAGAAAATATGGAGAGGAGGGGGGAGGTGTGTTTCGGCCAAGAAGAGAAAGGAAGGTTGTGTTGTGAGAAAATGAGGAAGAATGGAGGGTTATATATAGGGAAGGGAGGGGGGGTAGGTTCGGCCATTTAGGGTGGGTTTGGATGGGAAATTGATTTTGAATTTTGAAGGTAGGTGGTGTTTATGAAGTAGGTTTATGGGGAAGAGTGGATGGATGTGAGTGGGGAATGGAAAACAGAAGGGATGATCATGAATGGAGAGAGAGGGTGAGGTGGGTGGGGATCCTGTGAGGTTCACAGATCCTGAGGTGATCCTGTGGTGTCCACAGATCCTGAGGTGTCAAGGATTTACATCCCTGCACCCATTAGGCATGTCAAATGCCCTTGCACACAATTCTGGGCGTTCAGCGCCAAGTTAGTGCCCATTTTGGGCGTTCAACGCCCATTTGTTGCCTATTTCTGGCGTTGAACGCCAGAACCATGCTTGTTCTGGGCGTTCAGCGCCAAATTCTCTCCAGGGTGCAATTCTGGCGTTCAGCGCCCAGATGATGCCCATTTTGGGCGTTCAGCGCCCAGATACTGCCCATTTTGGGCGTTCAGCGCCAGAACCATGCTCTGTTCTGCCGTTGAACGCCAGACAGGTGCTTCCTCCAGGGTGTGATTTTTCTTCCGCTGTTTTTGATTCTGTTTTTAAATTTTTCGTTTATTTTGTGACTCCACATGATCATGAACCTAAGAAAACATGAAAAACAAAAATAAAATTAGATAAATAAACATTGGGTTGCCTCCCAACAAGCGCTTCTTTAATGTCAATAGCATGATAGTGGGCTCTCATGGAGCCTCACAGATGTGCAGAGTTTTGTTGAGACCTTCCAACACCAAACTTAGAGTTTGGATATGGGGGTTTGACACCAAACTTAGAGTTTGGTCGTGGCCTCCCAACACCAAACTTAGAGTTTGACTCTGGGGGCTTTGGTTGACTCTGCTTTGAGAGAAGCTTTTTCTTCTTCCTCTCCATGGATGCAGAGAGAGATCCTTGAGTTGTAAACACAAGGTTGTCCTTATTTAATTGAAGGATCAATTCTCCTCTGTCCACATCAATCACAGCTCTTGCTGTGGCTAGGAAAGGTCTTCCTAGGATGATAGATTCATCCTCTTCCTTTCCAGTATCCAGGACTATGAAATCAGCAGGGATGTAAAGGCCTTCAACCTTTACTAACACGTCCTCTACTTGTCCATAAGCCTGTTTTCTTGAATTGTCTGCCATCTCTAATGAGATTTTAGCAGCCTGTACCCCATAAATTCCCAGTTTCTCTATTACAGAGAGGGGCATGAGGTTTATCCCTGAACTAAGGTCACACAGAGCCTTAAAGATCATGGTGCCTATGGTACAAGATATTATGAACTTTCCAGGATCCTGTTTCTTCTGAGGCAATGTCAGTTGATCCAGATCACTTAGTTCATTGGTGAACAAGGGAGGTTCATCTTCCTAAGTCTCAATACCAAATAATTTGGCATTTAGCTTCATGATTGCACCAAGGAACTTGGCAGCTTGCTCTTCAGTAACATCCTCATTTTCTTCAGAAGAGGAATACTCATCAGAGCTCATGAATGGCATAAGGAGGTTCAATAGAATCTCTATGGTCTCTAGATGAGTCTCAGATTTCTTAGGTTCCTTAGAGGGAAGCTCCTTATTGATCACTGGACGTCCCAGGAGGTCTTCCTCCTTGGGATTCACGTCCTTCTCCTCTCTTGTGGGTTCGGCCATGGTAATTAATTTAATGGCCTTGCACTCTCCTTTTGGATTCTCTTCTGTATTGCTTGGGAGAGTACTAGGAGGGATTTCAGTGATCCTTTTACTCAGCTGGCCCACTTGTGCTTCCAAATTTCTAATGGAAGACCTTGTTTCATTCATGAAACTCACAGTGGCCTTAGATAGATTAGAGACTAAATTTGCTAAGCTAGATGGATTCTGCTCAGAATTCTCTGTCTGTTGCTGAGTGGATGATGAAAAAGGCTTGCTATTGCTAAACCTATTTCTTCCACCATTATTAAAGCCTTGTTGAGGCTTTTGATCCTTCCATGAGAGATTTGGGTGATTTCTCCATGATGGATTGTAGGTGTTTCCATATGGTTCCCCATGTATTTTAACTCTGCTATTGCAGGGTTCTCAGGATCATAAGCTTCTTCCTCAGTAGATGCCTCTTGAGTACTGTTGGATGCAGCTTGCATTTCATTCAGACTCTGAGAAATCATATTGACTTGCTGAGTTAATATTTTATTCTGAGCCAATATGGCATTCAGAGTATCAATTTCAAGAACTCCCTTCTTCATAGGCGTCCCATTACTCACAGGATTCCTCTCAGAAGTGTACATGAACTGGTTATTAGCAACCATGTCAATGAGTTCTTGAGCTTCTGTAGGCGTTTTCTTTAGGTGAATGGATCTACCTGCAGAAGTGTCCAATGACATCTTTGATAGCTCAGATAAACCATCATAGAATATATCCAGGATGGTCCATTCTGAAAGCATGTCTGAAGGACACTTTTTGGTCAACTGTTTGTATCTTTCCCAAGCTTCATAGAGGGATTCACCATCTTTTTGTCTGAAGGTTTGAACATCCACTCTAAGCTTTCTCAGCTTTTGAGGAGGAAAGAACTTGGCTAAGAAAGCCGTGACCAGCTTATCCCAAGAGTTCAGGCTGTTTTTGGGTTGAGAGTCCAACCACACTCTAGCTCTGTCTCTTACAGCAAAAGGGAAAAGCATGAGCCTGTAGACTTCAGGATCTACTCCATTAGTCTTAACAGTATCACAGATCTGCAAGAATTCAGTTAAGAACTGAAAAGGATCTTCAGATGGAAGTCCATGAAACTTGCAGTTCTGCTGCATCAGAGAAACTAGCTGAGGTTTCAACTCAAAGTTGTTTGCTCCAATGGCAGGAATGGAGATGCTTCTTCCATGTAAATTGGAATTAGGTGCAGTAAAGTCACCAAGCATTCTCCTTGCATTATTGTTGTTGGGTTCGGCTGCCATCTTCTTTACTTGTTCGAAATTTTCAATAAGGTTGTCTCTGGATTGTTGTAATTTAGCTTCTCTTAGTTTTCTCTTCAGAGTTCTTTCAGGTTCTGGATCAGCTTCAACAAGAATGCCTTTTTCTTTGTCCCTGCTCATAAGAAGGAGAAGAGAAAAAGAAAAGAAGAGGAATCCTCTATGTCACAGTAAAGAGGTTCCTTATTGTTAGTAGAAGAAGAAAAGGAATAGGGGTGAGAGGAGGAGAGAATTTTCGAAAATAATTTTTGAAAAAGAGTTAGTGATTTTCGAAAATAGTTTTTGAAAAAGGTTAGTACTTTTTCGAAAATTCAAATAAAAAAAATAAAATAATTAGTCTAATTTAAAAAGAAATTTTGAAAAAGAGGGAAGATTTTTTTGAAAATTAGAGAGAGAGAGTTAGTTAGGTAGTTTTGAAAAGGATAAGAAACAAACAAAAAGTTAGTTAGTTAGTTGGAACAAATTTTGAAAAGATAAGAAGTTAGGAAGTTAGAAAAGATATTTTGAAATCAAATTTTTGAAAAAGATAAGATAAGAAGATATTTTTGAAAACATATGATTGAAATTAGTCTTTGAAAAAGATTTGATTTTAAAAATCACAATTAATGACTTGATTCACAAGAAATCACAAGATACGATTCTAGAACTCAAAGTTTGAATCTTTCTTAACAAGTAAGTAATAAACTTGAAATTTTTGAATCAAAACATTAATTGTTATTGTTATTTTCGAAAATTTGATAAAAAAATAAGAAAAAGATTTTTGAAAAATATTTTTAAAATTTTCGAAAATAACTAAGAAAAAATGAAAAAGATTTGATTTTTGAAAAAGATTTTGAAAAAGATAAGATTTTTAAATTGAAAATTTGATTTGACTCATGAAAACAACTAGATTTTTAAAAATTTTTGAAAAAGTCAAATCTAATTTTCGAAATTTTAAGAGAGAAAAAGGGAAAGATATTTTTTTTATTTTTGAATTTTTTATGATGAGAGAGAAAAACAAGAAAAATGATGCAATGCATGAAAGTTATGAATCAAAACAATGAATGCATGCAAGAATGCTATGAATGTCAAGATGAACACCAAGAACACTATGAAGATCATGATGAACATCAAGAACACATTTTTGAAAAATTTTTAATGCAAAGAAAACATGCAAGACACCAAACTTAGAATTCTTTAATGCTTAGACTCTATGGATGCAAGAATGCATATGAAAAACAAGAAAAGACACAAAACAAGAAAACATCAAGATCAAACAAGAAGACTTACCATGAACAACTTGAAGATCATGAAGAACACTATGAATGCATGAATTTTTCGAAAAATACAAGATGAATATGCAATTGACTCCAAACTTATAACATGACTCCAGACTCAAACAAGAAACACAAAAAATATTTTTGATTTTTATGATTTTCTAATTTTTTTGTATTTTTTCGAAAATTATTTGAAAAACCAAAATAAGGATTCCAAAATTTTTAATATGAATTCCAGGAATCTAGCATTCTTAGTCTAAAGCTCCAATCTGAGGGTTAGGCATGGCTTAATAGCCAGCCAAGCTTTAGCATATAACATCAGAGAATATACTGCTCATTACTTATCAAAGTAACTTGCCTCTATGCTGATGGTTTGGAAGCCTCAGTCCAAAAGAATTTAGATATGGCTTTATAGCTAGTCAGGCTTCAACATGCTTCATGAAACACTAGAATTCATTCTTAAAAATTTTGAAGAAAAATATATTTTTGAAAATATTTTTTTTTCTTTTTTTTTTTCGAAAACAAAGGAGAAATTTTTGAAAGAATTTTGAATACTTTTTGAAAAGAAAACAAAAAGAAAGTTACCTAATCTGAGCAACAAGATGAACCGTCAGTTGTCCAAACTCGAACAATCCCCAGCAACGGCGCCAAAAACTTGGTATGCGAAATTGTTACTCAGGTTGTGAATTATTACATATCTTCACAACTTCGCATAACTAGCCAGCAAGTGCACTGGGTCGTCCAAGTAATACCTTACGTGAGTAAGGGTCGAATCCCACGGAGATTGTTGGTATGAAGCAAGTTATGGTAACCTTGTAAATCTCAGTCAGGCGGATATAAAATAGTTATGTAGTTTTCGAAATTTACTAATAAAAGAAGGATAGAAATACTTATTTAAATCATTGGTGAGAATTTCAGATAAGCGTATGGAGATGCATTCGTTCCTCTGAACCCCCGCTTTCCTGCTGTCTTCATCCAATCAGTCTTACTCTTTTCTATGGCTGGCTTTATGTAAGGATGTCACCGGTGCCAATGGCTACTTTCAATCCTCTCGGGAAAATGGTCCAAATGCTCTGTCACAGCACGGCTAATCGTCTGGAAGCATCACCCTTGTCGTTGGTTGCATCCTATTCCTCTTTGTGAAAATGGTCCGATGCGCTGTCACTGCATGGCTAATCATCTTGGAGGTTTTCGATCATACTGGAATAGGATTTACTATCCTTTTGCGTCTGTCACTATGCCCAGCACTCGCGAGTTTGGAGTTCGTCACAGTCATTCAATCCCAGAGTCCTACTCGGAATACCACGGACAAGGTTTAGACTTTCCGGACTCTCATGAATGCCGCCATCAATCTAGCTTATACCACGAAGATTCTGATTAAGAGATCTAAGAGATACTCATTCAATCTAATGTAGAACGGAAGTGGTTGTCAGGCACGCGTTCATTGGGAATGACGATGATTGTCACGTTCATCACATTCAGGTTGAAGTGCGAATGAATATCTTAGAAGCAAAATAAAATGAATTGAATAGAAAACAGTAGTACTTTACATTAATCTTTGAGGAATAGCAGAGCTCCACACCTTAATCTATGGAGTGTAGAAACTCTACCGTTTGAAAATACATAAGTGATAATGGAGTTCATTGGTCTCGGCCCCAGAGGGGAACCAGAGTAACCAAGACTCTATGATCCGAAGATAAAACTCAGGATGTCTAATACAATAGTAAAAAGTCCTATTTATAATAAACTAGCTACTAAGGTTTACAGAAGTAAGTAATTGAGGCATAAATCTATTTCCGGGGCCCACTTGGTGTGTGCTTGGGCTGAGCTTGAAGTCTACACGTGGAGAGGTCATTCTTGGAGTTGAACGCCAGCTTTTGTGCCAGTTCGGGCGTTGAACTCCACTTTGCAACTTGTTTCTGGCGCTGGACGCCAGAATTGGGCAGAGAGCTGGCGTTGAACGCCAGTTTGCGTCGTCGAAACTTGGGCAAAGTATAGACTATTATATATTTCTGGAAAGCCCTGGATGTCTACTTTCCGACGCAATTGGAAGTGCGCCATTTTGAGTCATGTAGCTCCAGAAAATCCATTTTGAGTGCAGGGAGGTTAGAATCCAACAGCATCAGCAGTCCTTCTTCAACCTCTGAATCTGATTTTTGCTCAAGTCCCTCAATTTCAGCCAGAAAATACCTGAAAATCACAGAAAAACACACAAACTCATAGTAAAGTCCAGAAATGTGAATTTAACATAAAAACTAATGAAAACATCCCTAAAAGTAACTAGATTATACTAAAAACATACTAAAAACAATGCCAAAAAGCGTATAAATTATCCGCTCATCATCGTCTTACCTCTCTTTGTAGATCCTTGCCGACTTCTTGCTGGTACTGGCTTTCTTTTTCGAGTTACTTTAGGCGATCTTGAAGTGCTTCTATTACTCCCGGATGTGATGAGTTTTTGTCTCCGTTAGATTCCGGAGTGTCTTTTGGTGTGCCACCCGTGTTTTTGTACGGCGTTCTGTCCTCTAAATCTGAGTTGTGGTCATTATCCTATTTGTCTACCATGGTGATGGGATGACTTCCAGGTTCCCTGGCAACGGCGCCAATGTTCCGAGGGTTACCTGAAACTGTAGGTCGATCTCGGATGAGATCCTTTGTACTGGTCGGATTTGACGTGTCCGGCTGGCGGATGGCGGCCGGAGCTGGTGCGTTCGACTTGTTGGACTGATAGCGCTGCTGATCCTCTGTCACCGAAGGGTGGGGGTACCTGCAAGGGACTCTGATGCTTAAGTTAGCAAGGGCATTAAGCAGGTTTTTAGTAGAATCAGAGTATGAGTTATACCTGGGTGCTCCAGTGTATTTATAATGGTGTGGGCTGACCTTTCTGATAAGATAAGTTAGTTATCTTATCTTATCTTATCTTATTTTGGGTGAAGTCAGCTTATCTTCAAGGGAACCGCCTTTATCTCTATAGGCTTGGACTGCCTTTGGATTTGGGTCGTGTTCCTCTATTTGGGCCCTTTATTGGGCTTTCTAGTCGATTTGGCCGAACTCTTTGAGAAGAGGTCGGGTAGCCTGACCTGAAGAGGTCGGTCGCTTCGTCGCCAATCATCCCAGGTCTGATAGCTCGACCCAGGATATGATTAGCAGGGATTGAGATGCTACTTCCATGTAAGTTTGGAATTTGGTGCAGTAAAGTCACCAAGCATCTTCCTTGCATTGTTATTATTTTCGGCCATGTCTCATTCTTTTTCAAAAATTTCTGTCAGATTTTCTCCAGAGAGTTGTGCTTTAGCTTCCCTAAGCTTCCTCTTCAGAGTCCTTTCAGGTTCAGGATCGGCTTCAACAAGAATGTTCTTATCCTTGTTCCTGCTCATATAAAAAAGAAGAAAACAGAAAAGAAGAGGAATCCTCTATGTCACAGTATAGAGAATCCTCTATGTGAGTAGAAGAAGAAAAGAAATTCGAACACAGAAAGAGGGAGAGGGTTCGAATTTTTAAGAAGAAGAGAAGTGTTAATAGATAAATTAAATAATTAGAAGGAGATGAGAGAGGAAAGAATTTTCGAAAATAATTGAAAAGAAAAGAAAAATATTTTTGTTTTTAATTTAAAATTAAAATTAGAATTCGAAAAATAAAAAAAAGAAAAATTAAATTAAATTAAATTAAAATTTAAAACAATTAGTTAATCAAAAAGGAATTTTGAAAAAGAGGAGGGTGATTTTCGAAAATTAGAGAGAGAATTAGTTAGGTAGTTTTGAAAAAGATAAGATTGAAATAGTAAACTTTTAAAATCAAACAAAAAGGTAAGATTAATTTGAAAAAGATTTGAAAATCAATTTTGAAAAGATAAGAGGTTAGAAGGGATTTTGAAATTGATTTTGAAAAAGATGTGATTGAAACTTATTTTGAAAAAGATTTGAAAAAGAAATTTAAAAAGATTTGATTTTGAAAAGTAAAGTTGATTACTTGACTAACAAGAAACAAAAAGATATGATTTTAAAATTTAAAGATTGGACCTTTCTTACTAGGCAAGTAACAAACTTAAAACTTTTGAATCAATCACATTGATTGTTAGCCTAATTTTGAAAATATGAAATAAAAATAAGAAAAATGAAAAAGATTTGATTTCTGAAAAAGATTTGAAAAAGATAGAATTTTTAAATTAAAAATTTGATTTGACTCATAAGAAACAACTAAATTTTAAAAAGTTTTGAAAAAGTCAACTCAAATTTTCAAAAATTTATGAGTGAAATAAGGGAAAGATATATTTATTTGATTTTTGAATTTTAATAATGAGAGAGAAAAACATCAAAAAGACTCAGTGCATGAAAATTTTGAATCAAAACACATGATGCATGCAAGAACACTATGAATGTCAAGATTAACACCAAGAACACTTTGAATGTCAAGATGAACATCAAGAACATATTTTTTTTTAATTTTTAAGAAAAGAAAAACATGCAAGACACCAAACTTAGAAATTTTCAAACTTTAGACACTAACAAATTGAAAATGCATATGAAAAACAAGAAAAGACACAAAACAAGAAAATATGAAGATCAAACAAGAATACTTGTCAAGAACAACTTGAAGATCATGAAGAATGCAATGCATGAATTTTCGAAAAATGCAAGAAAGAGATAAACATGCAATTGACACCAAACTTAAAAACTGACACAAGACTCAAACAAGAAACATCAAATTTTTGGTTTTTATGATTTAATTAAATTTTTTTTTTGTATATTTTTCGAAAATTATTTTGAAAAGGAAAATAAGGATTTCAAAATTTTTAATAGGAATGCCAGGAATCTTGCAATGTTAGTCTAAAGCTCCAGTCCAGGAATTAGACATGGCTTACTAGCCAGCCAAGCTTTCAGTGAAAGCTCCGGTCCAAAATACTAGACATGGCCAATGGCCAACCAAGCTTCAGCAGATACAAATCAGACATACAACTGCTGATACTATATTCGACTTGCTTCTGTGCTGATGAGTGGAAGCCTCAGTCCAAAAAAAATTGGACATGGCTTTACAGCCAGCCAAGCTTCAACATGTTTCATGAAACTCTAGATTTCCTTCTTAAAAATTCTGAAGAACATAATTTAAATTTTTTTTTGAAAATTATTATTATTATTATTATTATTTGAAATTTTTTTTCGAAAATAAGAAGAATAAAAACAAAAACTTAAAATTAAAATAAAATTACCTAATCTGAGCAACAAGATGAACCGTCAGTTGTCCAAACTCGAACAATCCCCGGCAACGGCGCCAAAAACTTGGTGCACGAAATTGCGATCATCAACAATGGTGCCAAAGACTTGGTCCTCTCAAACGTGAATCACACTTTGTCACAACTTCGCACAACTAACCAGCAAGCGCACTAGGTCGTCCAAGTAATAAACCTTACGTGAGTAAGGGTCGATCCCACGGAGATTGTCGACTTGAAGAAAGCTATGGTCACCTTGTAAATCTCAGTCAGGCAGATTCAAATGGTTATGGTGAATTGATAATAAAAAGATAAATAAAATATAAACCAGGATAGAGATACATATGTAATTCATTGGTGAGAATTTAAGATAAGCGTATAGAGATGATTTCATTCCTCCTGAACCTCTGCTTTCCTGCTGTCTTCATCCAATCATTCCTACTCCCTTCCATGGCAAGCTTATGCAGGGCATCACCGTTGTCAATGGCTACATCCCGTCCTCTCAGTGAAAATGGTCCAAAATGCGCTGTCACCGCACGGCTATTCATCTGTCGGTTCTCGATCATACTGGAATAGGATTCGATCATCCTTTTATGTCTGTCACTACGCCCAGCACTCACAAGTTTGAAGCTCGTCACAGCCATCCCTTCCCAGATCCTACTCGGAATACCACAGACAAGGTTTAGACTTTTCGGATCTCGAGAATGGCCACCAATAATTCTAGCCTATACCACGAAGACTCTGATCTCATGGAATGGAAGGCTCAGTTGTCAGGCGAGGCAACCATGCGTCATGAACCAGAAGGCTAAGACATATGCACTTAAACAATTGCAAGCAGAACGGAGGTGGTTGTCAGGCACGCGTTCATGGGTGAGAATGATGATGAGTGTCACGGATCATCACCTTCCTCTGGTTGAAGAACAAGTGTATATCTTAGATAAGAAATAGGCTTGAGTTGAATAGAAAAACAATAGTACTTTTCATTCATGAGGAACAGCAGAGCTCCACACCTTAATCTATGGTGTGTAGAAACTCTATCGTTGAAAATACATAAGTGATAATGGTCCAGGCATGGCCGAATGGCCAGCCCCCATAAAGGTCTAAGATAGCATAAAACCAATCAAAGATACATCCGAAGATGTAAATACAATAGTAAAAAGTCCTATTTATACTAAACTAGTTACTAGGGTTTACAGAAATGAGTAAATGATGCAGAAATCCACTTCCGGGGCCCACTTGGTGTGTGCTTGGGCTGAGCATTGAGCTTTACACGTGTAGAAGCTTCTCTTGGAGTTGAACGCCAGTTTGTAACCTGTTTCTGGCATTTAGCTCCACTTTGCAACCTGTTTCTGGCGTTTAACTCCAGAATAGGACAGGAAGCTGGCATTGAACACCAGTTTGTGTCATCTAAACACGGATAGAGTATAGACTATTATATATTTCTGGAAATATCTGGATGTCTACTTTCCAAAGCAATTGAGAACGCGCCATTTTGAGTTCTGTAGCTCCAAAAAATTCACTTTGAGTGCAGGGAGGTCAGAATCCAACAGCATCTGCAGTCCTTCTTCAACCTCTGAATCTGATTTTTGCTCAAGTCCCTCAATTTCAGCCAGAAATTACCTAAAATCATAGAAAAACATACATACTCATATTAAAGTCCAGAAATGTGATTTTTATTTAAAAACTAATAAAAATATACTAAAAACTAACTAAATCATACTAAAAACTATGTAAAAACAATGCCAAAAAGCGTATAAATTATCCGCTCATCACAACACCAAACTTAAATTGTTGCTTGTCCCCAAGCAACTGAAAATCAAATAGGATAAAAAGAAGAGAACATACTTTAAATTCCAAAATATCAATGAAACTTAGCTCCAATCAGATGAGCGGGACTAGTAGCTTTTTGCCTCTTGAATAGTTTTGGCATCTCACTTTATCCCTTGAAGTTCTGAATGATTGGCATCTATAGGAACTTAGAATTTAGATAGTGTTATTGATTCTCCTAGTTCAGTATGTTGATTCTTGAACACAGCTACTTTATGAGTCTTGGCCGTGGCCCTAAGCACTTTGTTTTCCAGTTTTACCACCGGATACATAAATGCCACAGACACATAACTGGGTGAACCTTTTCAGATTGTGACTCAGCTTTGCTAAAGTCCCCAATTAGAGGTGTCCAGGGTTCTTAAGCATACTCTTCTGTTGCTTTGGACCTCGACTTTAACCGCTCAGTCTCAAGTTTTCACTTGACACCTTCACGCCACAAGCACATGGTTAGGAACAGCTTGGTTTATCTGCTTAGGCCAGGATTTTATTCCTTTAGGCCCTCCTATCCACTGATGCTCAAAGCCTTGGATCCTTTTTATTACCCTTGCCTTTGGGTTTTAAGGGCTATTGGCTTTTTGCTCTTGCCTTTTGGTTTAAAGAGCTTTTGGCTTTTTCTGCTTGCTTTTTTCTTTTTCTTTTTTTTCGCATTTTTCTCCCCTTTTTTTCTGCAAGCTTTTGTATTCACTGCTTTTTCTTGCTTCAAGAATCATTTTTATGATTTTTCAGATCATCAAATAACATTTCTCCTTTTTACTTATTCTTCAAGAGCCAACATATTTAACATTCATAAACCACAATATCAAAAGACATATGCACTGTTCAAGCATTCATTCAGAAAACAAAAAGTATTGTCACCACATCAAAATAATTAAACTAGTTTCAAGGATGAATTCGAAACCATGTACTTCTTGTTCTTTTGTAATTAAAACATTTTTCATTTAAGAGAGGTGATGGATTTCTAGGACATTCATAGCCTTAAGACATAGACACTTAGACACTAGTGATCATGTAATAAGACACACACATAAATAAACATGAAGCATAAAACTGAAAAACAGGAAAAATAAGAACAAGGAGATTAAGGAACGGGTCCACCTTAGTAAGGGTGGCGTCTTCCTCTTCTTGAAGAACCAATGGTGCTCTTGAGCTCCTCTATGTCTCTTCCTTGTCTTTGTTCCTCCATCCCTAGTGATTTTGGTGCTCTTATCCTTAGTTGCTCCCAATAGTTGTGTGGAGAAAAATGTATCCCTTGAGGCATCTCAGGGATTTCTTGGTGAGGGAATTCCTCATGCTCTTGTTGAGGTCCATGAGTGGACTTTCTTGTTGTGCAGTCAAATGCTCTACTACTGAGCTGTGGACCCTTGAGATGAATCTCTCCATCTCCCATGACTCAGAGGTGGAAGCTTTTGCCTTCCCTTTCCTCTTTCTAGAGGTTTCTCTGGCCTTAGGTGCCATTAATGCTTATGGAAAAACAAAAAGCAATGCTTTTACCACACCAAACTTAAAATGTTTGCTCGTCCTCGAGCAAAAGAAGAGAAGAGGGAGTAGAAGAAGAAGAAAATAGATGAGAGGGAGAGGTGTGAGTAGTTTGGCCAATGGGGTTTTAGGTGGTGATGATGTGTGAAAAAGAAGAAGTGATGGTTTGAAATTGAGTGGGTGGGTGTAGGTGGGTTGTATGATGGTTTTGGAGGGGTAATGGAGGTGATTGGTGGAGGTTATTTTGGGGAAGAGGGTGATGAAAAGGTGTGAAGAGGAGAGAAGAAGAGGTGGGGATCCTTTGGATTCTACAGATCCTGAGGGGATCCTGTAGGATCCACAGATCCAGTGGGGCCAAGGACTTAACATCCATGCTCTAATTTGGCATGTAAAACACCCTTGCTGTGCAATCCTAGCATTTAACGCCAGACTGCTGCTTGTTTTTGGCGTTAAACGCCCAAATGTAGCCTGTTTCTGGCGTTTAACGCCAGGTAGATGCTTGTTTCTGGCATTAAACGCCAGTGTGGTGCTTGTTTCTGGCGTTAAACGCCAGACAGATGCTTGTTTCTGGCGTTTAAACGCTAGAATGCTCCTCCTCCAGGGTGTGCTATTTTTAATGATGTTTTTCATTTTTCAGTAGTTTTTGTGACTCCACATGATCATCAACCTAATAAAACACGAAATAAAAATAAAAATAAAAATAAAATTAAATATAATTAAATAACATTGGGTTGCCTCCCAACAAGCGCTTCTTTAATGTCAATAGCTTGACAGTGAGCTCTCATGGAGCCTCACAGATGTTCAGAGCATTGTTGGAACCTCCCAACACCAAACTTAGAGTTTGAATGTGGGGGTTCAACACCGAACTTAGAGTTTGGTTGTGGCCTCCCAACACCAAACTTAAAGTTTGACTGTGGGGGCTTTGGTTGACTCTGTAGTGAGAGAAGCTTTTCATGCTTACTCTCCATGGTTACAGAAGGATATCCTTGAGTTTTAAACACAAGGTTGTCCTCATTCAGTTGAAGGACCAACTCTCCTCTGTCCACATCAATCACATCTCTTGCTGTGGCTAGGAAGGGTCTTCCAAGGATGATGGATTCATCCTCATCCTTTCCAGTGTCTAGGATTATGAAATCAGCAGGGATATAAAGGCCTTCAGCCTTTACTAGCACGTCCTCTATTAGTCCATAAGCCTATTTTCTTGAGTTGTCTGCCATCTCTAATGAGATTTTGGCAGCTTACACCTCAAGGATCCCAAGTTTCTCCATTACAAAGAGTGGCATTAAGTTTATTCCTGACCCCAGGTCACACAGAGCTTTCTCAAACGTCATGGTGCCTATGTTACAGGGTATTAAGAATTTACCAGGATCCTGTTTCTTTTGAGGTAATTTCTGCCTATCCAATGCATTCAGTTCATTGGTGAGCAAGGGAGGTTCATCTTCCCAAGTCTCAATACCAAATAATTTGGCATTTAACTTCATGATTGCGCCAAGGTACTTAGCAACTTGCTCTTCAGTAACGTCTTTATTCTCTTCAGAAGAAGAATACTCATCAGAGCTCATGAAGGGCAGAAGGAGGTTTAATGGAATCTCTATGGTCTCTAGATGAGCCTCAGATTCCTTTAGTTCCTCAAAGGGATACTCCTTATTGGTTACTGAACGTCCCAGGAGGTCTTCCTCACTAGGATTCACGTCCTTCTCCTCCCTTGTAGGTTCGGCCACGATGGTCAAATCAATGGCCTTGCACTCTCTCTTTGGATTTTCTTCTGTATTGCTTGGGAGAGTACTAGGGGGAGTTTTAGTGACCCTTTTACTCAGCTGGCCCACTTGTGCCTCCAAATTTCTAATGGAGGACCTTGTTTCATTCATGAAACTGAAAGTTTCCTTAGATAGATCAGAGACTTTATTTGCTAAGCTAGATGGATTCTGCTCAGAATTCTCTGTCTGTTGCAGAGTGGATGATGGAAAAGGCTTGCTATTACTAAACCTGTTTCTTCCACCATTATTAAAGCCTTGTTGAGGCTTTTGTTGATCCTTCCATGAGAAATTTGGATGATTTCTCCATGAGGGATTATAGGTATTCCCATAAGGTTCACCCATGTAATTCACCTCTGCTATTGCAGGGTTCTCAGGTTCATAAGCTTCTTCTTCAGAAGATGCCTCCATAGTACTGTTGGATGATTTCTTCAATCCATTCAGACTCTGAGAGATCATATTGACTTGATGAGTCAATATTTTATTCTGAGCCAATATGGCATTCAGAGTATCAATTTCAAGAACTCCCTTCCTTTGGGGCGTCCCATTACTTACAGGATTCCTCTCAGAAGTGTACATGAACTGGTTATTAGCAACCATGTCAATGAGTTCCTGAGCTTCTGTAGGCGTTTTCTTTAGATGAATGGATCCACCTACAGAATGGTCCAATGACATCATTGATAACTCAGACAGACCATCATAGAATATATCCAGGATGGTCCATTCTGAAAGTATGTCAGAAGGACACTTTTTGGTCAGTTGCTTATATCTCTCCCAAGCTTCATAGAGGGATTCACCATCCTTCTGTTTGAAGGTTTGAACATCCACTCTAAGCTTACTAAGCTTTTGATGAGGAAAGAACTTAGCTAAGAAAGTCGTGACCAGCTTATCCCAAGAGTTCAGGCTATCTTTAGGTTGAGAGTCCAACCATATTCTAGCTCTGTCTCTTACAGCAAATGGGAAAAGCATAAGCCTGTAGACCACGGGATCAACCCCATTGGTCTTAACAGTATCACAGATCTGCAAGAATTCAGTTAAGAACTGAAAAGGATCTTCTGATGGAAGTCCATGAAACTTGCAGTTCTGTTGCATCAGAGAAACTAATTGAGGCTTTAGCTCAAAATTGTTTGCTCCGATGGCAGGGATTGAGATGCTACTTCCATGTAAGTTTGGAATTTGGTGTAGTAAAGTCACCAAGCATCTTCCTTGCATTGTTATTATTTTCGGCCATGTCTCATTCTTTTTCAAAAATTTTTGTCAGATTTTCTCCAGAGAGTTATGCTTTAGCTTCCCTAAGCTTCCTCTTCAGAGTTCTTTCAGGTTCAGGATCGGCTTCAACAAGAATGTTCTTATCCTTGTTCTTGCTCATATAAAAAAGAAGAAAACAGAAAAGAAGAGGAATCCTCTATGTCACTGTATAGAGATTCCTCTATGTGAGTAGAAGAAGAAAAGAAATTCGAACACAGAAAGAGGGAGAGGGTTTGAATTTTTAAGAAGAATAGAAGTGTTAGTAGATAAATTAAATAATTAGAAGGAGAAGAGAGAGGGAAGAATTTTCGAAAATAATTGAAAAGAAAAGAAAAATATTTTTGGTTTTAATTTAAAATTAAAATTAGAATTCAAAAATTAAAAAAAATAAAAATTAAATTAAATTAAATTAAAATTTAAAACAATTAGTTAATAAAAAAGGAATTTTGAAAAAGAGGAGGGTGATTTTCAAAAATTAGAGAGAGAATTAGTTACGTTGTTTTGAAAAAGATATGATTGAAATAGTAAACTTTTAAAATCAAACAAAAACGTAAGATTAATTTGAAAAAGATTTGAAGATCAATTTTGAAAAGATAAGAGGTTAGAAAGAGGTTAGAAGGGATTTTGAAATTGATTTTGAAAAAGATGTGATTTAAACTTATTTTGAAAAAAATTTGAAAAAGAAATTTAAAAAGATTTGATTTTGAAAATTAAAGTTGATTACTTGACTAACAAGAAACAAAAAGATATGATTTGGAAATTTAAAGATTGGACCTTTCTTACTAGGCAAGTAACAAACTTAAAACTTTTGAATCAATCACATTAATTGTTAGCATTAATTTTGAAAATATGAAATAAAAATAAGAAAAAGATTTTTGAAAATCATTTTGAAATTTTCGAAAATCATAAAAGAAAAATGAAAAAGATTTGATTTTTGAAAAAGATTTGAAAAAGATAGAATTTTTAAATTGAAAATTTGATTTGACTCAAAAGAAACAACTAAATTTTAAAAAGTTTTGAAAAAGTCAACTCAAATTTTCGAAAATTTATGAGTGAAATAAGGGAAAGATATATTTATTCGATTTTTGAATTTTAATGATGAGAGAGAAAAACATCAAAAAGACTCAGTGCATGAAAATTTTGAATCAAAACACATGATGCATGCAAGAACACTATGAATGTCAAGATGAACACCAAGAACACTTTGAATGTCAAGATGAACTTCAAGAACATATTTTTTTTGAAAATTTTTAAGAAAAGAAAAACATGCAAGACACCAAACTTAGAAATTTTCAAACTTTAGACACTAACAAATTGAAAATGCATATGAAAAATAAGAAAAGACACAAATCAAGAAAATATGAAGATCAAACAAGAAGACTTGTCAAGAATAACTTGAAGATCATGAAGAATGCAATGCATGAATTTTCGAAAAATGCAAGAAAGAGATAAACATGCAATTGATACCAAACTTAAAAACTGACACAAGACTCAAACAAGAAACATCAAATTTTTGGTTTTTATGATTTTATTAAATTTTTTTTGTATGTTTTTCGAAAATTATTTTGAAAAAGAAAATAAGGACTTCAAAAGTTTTAATAGGAATTCCAGGAATCTTGCAATGTTAGTCTAAAGCTCTAGTCCAGGAATTAGACATGGTTTACTAGCCAGCCAAGCTTTCAGTGAAAGCTCCGGTCCAAAACACTAGACATGGCCAATGGCCAACCAAGCTTCAGCAGATACAAATCAGACATACAACAGCTGATACTTCATTCAACTTGCTTCTGTGCTGATGAGTGGAAGCCTCAGTCCAAAAAAAATTGGACATGGCTTTACAGCCAGCCAAACTTCAACATGTTTCATGAAACTCTAGAATTCCTTCTTAAAAATTCTGAAGAACATAATTTAAATTTTTTTTTTGAAAATTATTATTATTATTTTTTTTTGGAATTTTTTTCGAAAATAATAAGAATAAAAACAAAAACTTAAAATTAAAATAAAATGACCTAATCTGAGCAACAAGATGAGCCGTCAGTTGTCCAAACTCGAACAATCCCCAGCAACGGCACCAAAAACTTGGTGCACGAAATTGCGATCATCAACAATGGCGCCAAAGACTTGGTGCTCTCAAACGTGAATCACACTTTGTCACAACTTCGCACAACTAACCAGCAAGTGTACTGGGTCGTCCAAGTAATAAACCTTACGTGAATAAGGGTCGATCCCACGGAGATTGTCGGCTTGAAGCAAGCTATGGTCATCTTGTAAATCTCAGTTAGGCGGATTCAAATGGTTATGGTGAATTGATAATAAAAGATAAATAAAATATAAACTAGGATAGAGATACTTATGTAATTCATTGGTGAGAATTTCAGATAAGCGTATAGAGATGCCTTCGTTCCTCCTGAACCTCTGCTTTCCTGCTGTCTTTATCCAATCATTCCTACTCCCTTCCATGGCAAGCTTATGCAGGGCATCACCGTTGTCAATGGCTACATCCCATCCTCTCAGTGAAAATGGTCCAAAATGCGCTGTCACCGCATGGCTATTCATCTGTCAGTTCTCGGTCATACTGGAATAGGATTCAATCATCCTTTTGCGTCTGTCACTACGCCAAGCACTCGCGAGTTTGAAGCTCGTCACAGACATCCCTTCCCAGATCCTACTCAGAATACCACAGACAAGTGTATATCTTAGATAAGAAATAGGCTTGAGTTGAATAGAAAAACAATAGTACTTTGCATTAATTCATGAGGAACAGCAGAGCTCCACACCTTAATCTATGGTGTGTAGAAACTCTACCGTTGAAAATACATAAGTGATAATGGTCCAGGCATGGCTGAATGGCCAGCCCCCATAAAGGTCTAAGATAGCATAAAACTGATCAAAGATAGATCCGAAGATGTAAATACAATAGTAAAAAGTCCTATTTATACTAAACTAGTTACTAGGGTTTACAGAAATGAGTAAATGATGCAAAAATCCACTTCCAGGGCCTACTTGGTGTGTGCTTGGGCTGAGCATTCAGCTTTACACGTGTAGAGGCTTCTCTTGGAGTTGAATGCCAGTTTGTAACCTGTTTCTGGCGTTTAACTCCAGAATAGGGCAGGAAGCTGGCGTTGAACGCCAGTTTGCGTCATCTAAACTCGGGAAAAGTATGGACTATTATATATTTCTGGAAAGCCCTGGATGTCTACTTTCCAACGCAATTGAGAGCGCGCCATTTGGATTTCTGTAGATCCAGAAAATCCACTTTGAGTGTAGGGAGGTCAGAATCCAACAGCATCTGTAGTCCTTCTTCAACCTCTGAATATGATTTTTGCTCAAGTCCCTCAATTTTAGCCATAAATTACCTGAAATCACAAAAAAACACACAAACTCATAGTAAAGTCTAGAAATGTGTTTTTTATTTAAAAACTAATAAAAATATACTAAAAACTACTAAATCATACTAAAAACTATGTAAAAACAATGCCAAAAAGCATATAAATTATCCGCTCATCATATATATATGCAAAAATAAGAAAATGCAACTAAAAATCCTAGAAAACTAAGAATGAAATGCAAAATTGTTGAGATTAAAAATTTGTCACCCCAAAAATGCCGACTGGTCGGACGACCCCCCCACACTTAAAAGTTTGCACCGTCCTCGGTGCATTCAAAGATGAGCAAGGGGGTACGACGACTCTCTGGATTGCTACCCTCAGTTGGTAGGTCAATCGGTTGCTGCGTGTTCTTTCTTCTGCTTCCGTTTTAGCTTATAATGACTCCTCCTGAAAATAGTAGACAAGATAAGAAGACAAGTAAATGCAAAAGCAAGGAAGCATACATTGTTTGAGTGAGGTACTAATCACTAGAATGGAGTGAGTGAATTAGTGTGACGTTAATGACAAAAAGGTGTGTGAGTCCTAAGATGCATGCGGTCTAAAACCACACTAGCATAAAGAGAACTATGTCAAAATTACCAAATAGGAATATGCACTTCACTCATCCTAGTGTGCTTGAGATGCTCTAAACTTGTGGGTTAAAACAACCAAACAAGCAATAAAGAAGCATGAAAGCATTCAAGCTAAAAACATATGGATGCATATGATCAAGAAACACAATGCATTAAGATAAATATACAACATCTAATATCAAGAAATTGCCTAATCAAAGAATATGATTCAAATCACATGGTGGCCAAATCATGCAATTCAAAAAGATCTAACATGCTTAAAGGCAAAGTCATATGTACTTGGTGTTCAAAAAATTAAGCATGAAAAGCTCAAAACCAAGTAACAAATTGTAACCTCAATCAAGCAATCCAACAATGAATAACAACAATGATTATGCTAAAATAGCATTCAATTAGTAATAAGCAGCACTATATAGTACACAAAACCAATAATCCAACACTTAGTATGAAAAAATAGAAAATTAAACAAAGATTAAACTAACTAAACAACTAACTAACTAAAAGAAAGGTTGTAGATGGTGTTTGGAAGTATTGGATGCGGAGTAGGAGAAAGGAAGAAGAAAGAAGAAGAAGGAAAGAAATGGAAAGAGGAGAAGAAAAGAAGTGTAGTGAAGGAGGGGCAGCCATGCGTACGCGTGCATGACGCGTGCGCGTGGGTGGTGGTGCAATGGATGCGACGCGTACGCGTGGGTCACGCATACACGTGCATGGCAAACCAGAGTGTCGACGCACACGCGTCCATCACGCTTACGCGTGGGTTGATGTTTGTGCCTCAGGCACAATGTTCGCACAGCGCAGGCATAACTCTCGGGTTTTTGGCTGGGAGGTGGAAATATGGTATCCACGCGTACGCATGTATGACGCGTGCGCGTGGATGGTCAAAAATTCTTTATGCACGCGTACGCGTGAGGCACGCTTCCGCATGGGTTGGTGCTCTGTTTTTTAAAATTTTTCTATGTTTTTGCACCAAACCAAGCATTCTAAACCTCCAAACAGCTACTAAAACACCATAAACCTTATCTAACATACTAAACTACCAAATAAACTCAACAAATCAATCAAAACATGAAATGAAACTAATTTTACCAATATTTACAAAAAAATGAAAAGATTTTACCATGGTGGGGTGTCTCCCACCTAGCACTTTTGTTTATTGTCCTTAAGTTGGACTTATGGGGAGCTTCTCTCAAGGTGGCTTGTGCTTAAATTCTTCTTGGAACTCCCACCAATGCTTGGTCCTCCATTGTGCCCCAAGATTTCTCATGAGTTGCACCAAGTCTTGATGGAGTTCTTCACAAGCTTGGGGCTCCCAAAGTCGATCCTCTTCTTGTAATCCGGGATCCCACACTTTATGTTCACACCCGTCTTGAAGTTGATCATTATTAGTCCATCCAGGTGGCAAGGAAGATGAATTCTCAATGAAGTGCCCAACAATCCTCCTAGACCCATCTAGTCGAGCACTATTCCAACCTTTATATTCCATCTTTGATGTATCAACCATAATGAGCCTTGATTTATAACGCCAACCACGAAACATCTTTTTCTTACGCTTCATCCCATAAAGCATCCTAATTTGACCATCCGTTTCAAGTAAGCCATACTCAATTGGGATAATAAAGCTAATAGAGATGAATTTTACCCACTTGAATGAAGGAGTAAATGACAACCTAGGTAAAGAAGCTTCTAAGGGTCTTGACAAAGCGTATCCCGTCCTCCTTTTTCTAAGGACCTCCACCTCCTCACAAGGTTTCTCAATCTCAATCCTTTTTTCAACAATTTTATCTAACTCTTTTCCCTTACTCAAATCATAAATGGAAGGATGAGAGAAATTTACCTCCACAATACTTTCAAATTCACCAGGAAAAGGTTCTTTAAGTTCAAAGGATTCTTTGCCACTAGGATTTGATGCTTAATCTTCAATTCCAAGGGAACTCAATTCTTGCTCTATCCCAATCAATTATTCATATGGAATATGCTTTAGAGGTTGTGCACATTCCTCCTTAGCATCAAGTTCAATCTTTTTGGAGGGGTTTTCTTCAACTCTATGTTTCCAAGGTGGTTTCGCATCTCCTAAGTCTTCAACCACTTCTTCCTTTTCTTCAACAATTGTAGCATCCTCCAATTGTTCCAACACAAAGCAACCTCCCTCATTTCTCACCGGAGTTTCCAATCTCTCCTTCATTCTATGCTCTTTATTTGATTCCCCACATGTTGCCATTGGAATTCCTTGAGTGTCCAAGCATTGGGATGCTAACCGGTTTACCACCTCGTCCATGGCGTCCGTGAATTATTGCACATCCCTTTTCATCTCTTCTTGCCCTTGGAGAAGAACACCAAGGATGTCATCCATTGGAGGTTGGGCTGGATGGAAGGGTTCATCATTTTGGAAAAAGGGTTCATAGTAAGAAGGTGGTTCTTCTTGGTCGGGTTGTGGTGGATCAACACTCTCCACTTTTTCCACTTGTTACACAACACGCTCCATGGTTGCTTGAAGTTGATCCAATACTTCCTTGAGATGATCCCTTGACTCTTGTTCTGCTTGGATAACATGATTTGGATCATATGGCTCTTGGATCGATGGACATAAATATTCTTCCATGGGAGGTTGTGGTGGAAAGTAGAATTCATCTTGTGGTTGAAAATTTTCATATATTGGAGGTGGTTCATCTTGATAATAATATAGAGGGGTGACTATTGAAAGTGGTGATGTTGGAATGGTGGTGGTTCCATATGTGGCTCATATGGCTCAAAAGGTGGTTGGTATGGTGGATATGGATTAGGGTCATATGAAGGTGGTTGGTGAAAAGGGAATTGTGAGTATGGTTAAGGGTCATGTTGAGGGTATGGCTCATAGGCATATGGTGGTGGTTCTTGAAAGTCACAAGGGGATTCACCATAACCATTGGATTGATATGCATCATAGAATGGCTCTTGTTCATAGTGTATTCGTGGAGGTTGTTGCCATGAAGATTGATCATATACATATGGCTCCTCCCACCTTTGAGTGTCCCATCCTTGATACACATCCTCAGTGAAGCTCCCATTTCCTACAACATAGTTGGAACTAAACTCATAGCCAAAGTGAGAATTCATAATGGAAAGAGAAAATAAAAACAAAAGCTAATAAGAAATAATGAAACAAAGTCCAAAAACTAGCAAAAACTAATAGGCAATCCAAAAATCAAGTTATTCACAATATTCACATATATACAATAACTAATAACATAACACCGTTGCAATCCCCGAAAATGGTGCCATTTTGATGAATGAATTTTTGTGTAGTTTAGAATTTCACAATTGAATTCTCATTGCAAGTATAGTTTCTAAACCAACAATAATCCTTTCATACAAAAGATTGTTTGTCACAAGTACAAACCCCTAAAAATAATAACCGAAGTATTCAAACCTCGGGCCGTTCTCCCTAGGAATTGCAATAAAGTGTTCTTGTTATTGGTTAGAGGTGTGTTTTGGGGTTTTTGATTTAAGAGACAAGAAATATAAATGGAAAAAGAAATAAACTAACAAATAGAAAAGCTCTTGGAAAGGAATGAGAATTAGAAGTCCTATCCTAGCTATCCTTATCAATTGTGATGAGAATTGTCCATTGCTCCCACTTAGTTAACCTCTAACCATGAAGGAGAGTCAAATGGATGGATTAACTTGAGTCCACAAGTCCTAGCCTAATCTAGATGAAAGACTAGCTTTAGAGGCATTCAAGTCAATTAGCAACTTCTAATTATCAATCAACAAGGGAATTAGATAACTCAAGAGTCACTAATTACTCTACTTAGGCCAAGAGGGGAAAAATCTACTCTATAATCCAACCAAGCATTTTATCAAACACTTGGAAGGCATAAAAGGAAAGTAAAATCAAATTGCAAGAAAAGTAAGTCTACACTAAAGCAAATCAACAATAAAGGATATCAAAACATAAATTGCATTAAAATGAAAATAGAAGAAACAAAAGTGCATCAACATAAAAGTAGAAAATTACGAGAATTAAATATTAAACTAGAGAGAGGAGATGTAGAAGAACAAGAATTGCAAAAGGAAAAGTAAATCAAAGCATGAAATTAACCTAGATCTAAGAAATCCTAATCTACCTCTAACCTAATTCTAGAAAGAAGAGAGAGCTTCTCTCTCTAAAACTAACTTTCCCTCCAAAACTAAACTGAACTAATGTGATCAAAGGTTGATGGAAGGTGTTGACTCCCCCTTGATTTCTGCCTTAAATAGCCTCAGAAATGAGTTGGATCTGGGCCTGAGAAGCCTAGAATTCGCCCCTAGCGTTTTGCCTATAAGTGAGTCACGTGCGAGCATCGACGCGTACGCGTCACTTAACAACTTCCTATCTACGCGTACGCGCCATGTACTCGTACGCGTCACCTTGCGACGTCACAATCCACGCATGCGCGTCTGGTGCGCGTGCGCGTCGATCTCAGCATCCCAAATCCTTGTTTCTTCATGAGTTCTCCACTTGCATGCTTTTCCTCTCCATCCCTTTGATCCATTCCTAGCCTTTCCAATCTGAATTCACTAACAAAAATATCAAGGCATCTAGTGGAATCAAAGGTGAATCAAAATTAACAATTAAGGGACTAAAAAGCATGTTTCCACACTTAAGCACAAATTAGGGAGAATATATAAAACCATGCTATTTTAGTGGATAAATATGGGAAAAGGGTGATAAAATCCCCCAAATTCAGCATTGGATACACCACCAAAAAGCAGTTAGTGCTAGATCTTGGTTAATTAAAAATTAGGAACTTTGCTTCATTCTCTCTGCTGTATTATTGTATTGCATCTGGGCTAGGCTTTATTTGTTTACTTTTGATCATTAACTATCTGCTAATCATTGATGTAACATAGACTTGTAGTATTTGTATTGTTTAAATTTGTATTATGCTTTATTAATTTTCAAGAGTACTTTGTATATAAATATTTAATTGAGTTTAATGAAATATTTCATTTTGTAGTAATTAATTTTAGTATATTTATATTATGTACAATAATAATCATTGTTGATAAAAATAATTTAAAATTTTAGAAAAATGATAGGTTGTTATTTCTAAAAGAGTAAGTATAATTAAAAAAGTCTTAAGATTTTAGCGGCAATAGTAATGACAACTAAAAGTGAATAATATTATAATTTTGGAATTATTTTTAGTGGCTATATAAATTGCTGGCAAAATAAATTTTGGCAACAATAGTAATGGCCACTAAAATTTAATAACATTGCAACCTTAGAATTATTTTTGGTGGCCATATAAATTGCCAAAAAATGGTTACTAAAAGTTATATACTTTTCGCGGTCATTAAAAAGGTCTTTACCGGCAAATGTTATAATTGCCACTAAAACTTTTTAGCGACAAAGCATAAGACGGATAATGTTTAATTGCCAGTAAATGTATTAGGGGCAATTTTTACTGCCTCTAAAAGCACAATAAATGGCCGCTAAAAGTAATTTTTTTGTAGTGGTTTAATTTAATTTAGGTTTGAGTAGAATTTCAATTTCAATTTTGAATTAGTTTCAAAGTTAGCTTAGTTTAGTTTTCTAATCTTAGTGGATTTAGGTTGATTAATTTAGGTTAGATTCAATACATTAGATTTCAAATTGTTGTAGTGTTTGGAATTTTCTAATTTTGTTATTTCCTACGTTGATGGCTGTATTGCTAAGAAATTATTGCTGAGATTGTTTGCTAATTGTTTAATTTTAGTTTAATTTAGTTTACGTTTGATTAGAATTTCAATTTTAATTTTGAATCAGTTTTAAATTTAGTTCAGTTTAGTTTTCTAATCTTAACGAATTTAGGTTGATTAAGTTAGGTTAGATTCAATACATTAGGTTTTGATTTGTTGAAGTGTTTGGAATTGTCTAATTGTGTTAATTGCTACGTTAATGACTGTTTTGATGAGAAATTATTGTTGAGATTATTTGATAATTTTATATTTGTAGACATGTTGACAGGTAGAAGTCCTGCGGATTAGGCTATTGGTGGTGGTCGTAGCCGTAGCCGAGATAGAGGGAGGGTTTCTTCCGGTAACCCCAAGACTTCTAGATCCTCTCCCTTTACTCCGACCACCCTGGTTCTAATATCCCGAGTCTTTTGGAAAATTAAATTTATTATATATGTTAAGAATTTTATTCTAAGAAAATTATTTAACTAAAAGTAATTAAATAAAAATTTATGGTACTTTGAATTTAAAAATAATTAGGAGTTATATATAATTTTCATAATATTCGAATTTCAAATTAATTAGTATTTTTATATAATCTTTATTATAATTAAATATTTGGTATAATTGAAATTATAATTTTGGTAATTCAAAAATAAGAAAGCATTGTGTAATTCAATTTAAGTAACTTCTATTATGAATAATTTATGATGTAATTTGAATTTTCTATTTTTAAAAAATAATCTATTAAAAATGATTAAATTAATTTTATAAATACTTTGATTTTAAGTTAATTAATATTTTTGTATAATTTTATTAGAATTGATTATTTTATATAATTTGAAATTAAGATTCTGGTGATGAAAAAATGATAAAAATTTATTTGATTTAACTTAGATAATTAATATTTTGGGTTTAAACTGTTTTTTATACAATGTGATTAATATGTTCATTTTTTAATTTAAATTAAAAATAATTATTTTAACTCTATTATATATTGATAAATAGTGTTCTTAAATATTTTTAATGGAGTACATTTGATTTTAAAATTATTATTCTATCCATCAATTTTATTAGTATATCTATCCTATCATTATCCTTTTATAAAAATCCTAACCCTAACCCTAAATTCATAAATAGGAAACCTTAATTTTGCCCTAAACCTAACCCTAGCTCCCTCAGCTACCACACCTTACCCCCTTTCTTCCTAAACGCACACAACCCCCCTGGGAGAGGAGAAAGAACGAGAGAGCTGATAGGGGAAAGAGAGCAGGCTACGCCACTACTGTGGTGGGTCATCGTCGTTGATGCCCAGCCACTCGCCGCACCATCAACATCGCCGAGAAGAGAAGGATGCACGTGAACGAGAGCGCGATGCTGGGGGAAGGAGGATGCAAGCCAGTGGTGGGAGGAAGAGCGTGATTTGTATAACGACCCGCATTTTTGAAAAAAATGTAAAGATAAATGAGTTCTAATTTATTTTATTAATTAGAGTACCTTATTTTTAAAAATTATTTTATTATAAGTAATTAAATTAATTTTACAACTATTTGAATTCAATCAAATTTAATGATAAAATATTTTAGATAATTAAAACTATAATTCTAGTAATTTATAAACAATAAAAATTATATGTATATTTTAATTTAAATAATTGATATTTTTAATTTAAAAATAGAGTTTAGTTAATATTATTATTATTGAGTTCAAAATCCACCAATACGAGTAAATATCGGTACTCTTCGGTGAACTTAGCTTGGCTAATGTTTCATTGTATATCTTTTATCATTATATTACTAATGTCGTTTATATTAGTAACTCATACATATTATTACTTGTGTTTTAATATATCCAGTTTTCATAATTATCCATTTAAGATATTTATAACTTGAATCGCTGACTCAGTAGTAAAAATGAGTGACACGTAACCCCCACATGTCATCCAAACATTAAGCAAGATAACTTACCATTAATAATCATCATCATCAACGTTACTTTTTGGAGAAAAGAAAAAGAAAGGACTGTGGGTGAGAGAGAGATTCCCACGGAACCTCCGAGCTTCCAAGCTTGATTTCTTGCGATCCATAACTCCAATAAAAAATCTAATCCAATAAAAGTGTTCGTATCCTCCTTCTCTACACGTTGGTATTATTTTTGTCCGGTAGAAGTTGATGGTGACGTATCTCCCATTCCCTTTGAGTTCGGCTAATTGTAGTTCTAGCAGGCACAGATGATTTCTGATGTTTTCCTCTTCAGCAGCTCGGTCAGAAAGCTTCTCCAGAATTTTTGTTGTTGTGATTTCTACACGAAGGTAAGGTTTTGGTAATTTTATAAAATTGGATGTGAGTTTGATAAGTGAATGTTGGTTTGATTTATTGTTGTTTGAGTTTAATTAAGTTTATGTTGAATTATTGTTGTTTGCTTGAGATTTGGTTTGGCTATGTATGAATAGCCAGCTAGAGTGTTTTGATGATTTTGGGACTATTATGATGTGTTATTTTGAAAATAAACTACATGAGGTTTGAGCACCGCAAGATTAAAGTGAATTCTGTGAAAAATTGGTTACTGAACCCGTTGAAAAACTGGTTCAAAATCAAGTAATTTTGATGAACTTTTGATAAGTTTGATTTGGTCCCTTGATAACATAAAATCCTTATGTTTTGATTATTTTATGTCCAAAATATAATTAAGAAAGAGTTTTGGAGGGTGAAAATTAATTAAAAGAAAGTTTGGAGGTTAAAACGAAATTTTTAGAAGTTTAGTGATTAAAGTATAATTTCTAAAAAATTTTGGGGATCAAACTAAATTTTCAAAATTTTTTAGAATTATATTACTTGATTTTGAATTACTAAAGAAATGATTATGTTTTTAGTTTTATCGAGAAGAGTATTATGATTGAATTTGATTTATCAAGAAAAGAGTTTGAGAAACGGTTTAAATGGGACCCGAAAAGGATGGCAAAGTCTGGGTTTTAGGGGAGGTGTTGTCAAAATTTTTAGAAGGATTTTGACGATTTTTATTTTGGTTAATTTGGATTGAAAGACGTGTTTTATTTGATTTTGATTTATTTAAAAAAACACATAAATTATGATTAAGTTTAAATGATTTGGTTTTAAAATGAGATTGGTTGTCGCTCCCCTGAAATTTAGAGGCCTTGCCGAAGGGTTTAACTATTAAATAGTTTATCTTTGTCTTTTGAAAAGAGTTTAAATTCGAAAACGGATTAAAATACAAGTAATATTTTGAAAGGAAAGGGTTAAGGGTTTCAGTTTTGGTATAGGAGGAAGATTAGTATTTAAACTGTATTTTTGAAGGGTAACACTGTATTTGTGTATAAAAGTTTTAAAATAAGGTTATATAAACTAAGTTTTAAAAAAAAAAAATATATATATATATATATATATATATTTACTATTTAAAATATCTTATCTATATTATTGTTATTATTATTTTATTAAGAATATTATCTAGTGAAGATATTATTAATATTATTATAAATGAGAGAAGAGTAAACAGAGTAATCGTAAAAGCTTTAGAGGACGCAAACTTAATTAAAGTACTTTATAATTCTTTTCCATAAGACATTTAGGAAAAGGCGAGGGAAGAATGTGAAGATGAACTATGATAAGGAATTAAAAGATTGAAGAGAAGAAGAGAGAACGAAAAGAAGTAAGAAAATAAAAGAGAAAGATGAGAAGGAAAAAGAAAAGAAGAAGAACAAAAAGTGAATCACATAATAAGTAAAAGGATCTCTGCCACAGAAGAGCAGAGAGCAGTGACGAGAAGGATGCATTCAGTAAAATGATCTCTGCCACAGTAGAGTAGAGATCAGTGACTAAAAAGATTTTAATGAACGTTTACCACAGCAGAGCAGATAGAAAAGAAGGTATTAATTAAAGGGATCACTTCTGCAGTAGAGTAGAGAGCGAAGATTGAAAAGAAATTGAGAGCGGTTTGGGCCTTAGTGCCAAGTGTCTGGTGAGGACGGCGATGCGTAACACTTAGTTGATACTATAGGGACGGCTCAGTGAGGACGGCGATGTGTAACGCTCCTTCGAGACCAAAAGGAAGGTTCCCCCATGAGGGCGGCGATGCATAACACTCATGGAGGGGACGTTGGCTGAGATAAGAACGGTGATACGAAACGCTTATCTCAGGACCAATGTTGGGAATCGGACAACAAACCGACACATGAGCTCATGGTCTGTATAGGACTAGGCATGCATCAAACTTCTTTGTGCATATTTGTTTGTGAATGTGTTTTCTATGATTGTGTGTGCTTGTGATTGAATTATATGTTCTGTAATTGCTGAGTTAGGTTATACTTTGTTGACTGTTGTTATTGACTGGGAACATAATGAAACGAACTTAACTTCTAACACCGATCCTACTAAGAACTCCCAGTTCTTACCCCCTATTTTCACCTCTTTCAGCTACAGGTGCAAAGGTCTAGTGTGGAGCTATAGGAGCACAGAAGATTCTGTTCACGAGTTGAGTTGTTAGAATTTATTTTCCCCTCATCGTTTATTTTTTTTCATTTTCAGATGGGTAGAATTTGTTTTGAGAATCTTGAAATAAGTCTATGTATTTAATGCTATGTGAATATATAAATATCTTTATGATTAAGTGATTGAAAATAAAGTCTCCTCTCGTCTTCTTAATTAAAGTTTGGTTCATATCCGCAAAGGCTCAATATTAAATAAAGATAGTATGTAATAAAAAGGTTTAGAGGTACGTGGCGCTTGGGCTTTTAGTACGATCATGAGGTGCTAAAAGCTAGTGTATTACATTATGGTATCAGAGCAGTTTGTTCTTGTTAGAGCCTTGGGGATGGACTGACTATGCTTCACTACATACTCTGAGTGTCTATCATGTAGTAGGACTTGTCTTAATGACAAGAGTTTAAGTTTCAGATGCATGATTATTTATTGATTTATGCTATTAGTCGACCATTGCATCTCTCGTGGTATTAGGTCTGGCCAACTTAATACTAATAACTCATGTATATGGAAACACTAATGGATTATCATAGACGAAATAGAAGTAATAGGTTATGCGAATCACGAGGTTTGGGAATGTTAGAAGTTGCGTTCTAAGGGTTGGATTTGTTTCGATATATACTCTTCATTCGTGCTATGTGACTTGGTGTCATCTTTTCTTTCACTGTTTATTCATTTATTTTTCATCTCTTCCATCATTTATTTCAATTCTTTTTTGAAACCAGAGTTGACTAACCATCTTTATCATTATTTGTACACTACCTCATAAATTCGGTACCTTTCGATTTGACCTTGAATTTGTTCTAATGCAACGCATAATCCTTAATTCATAAGCGATTTAAAACCTTGAGAGTTACAATACGTATCAAGCTAACTATGTGATTTGATCCTTCTGCTTCGCATTCTGCAACTTATGCGCTTCCTGCTCAGATTACAACCCTTGACTTTGTGTTCCTCTACATGAATGATATAATCCCTCGATAAAAATTTTTGAACTTGTTTTGATACCATAAACCATTTCTAGTACTTTTCTTCGAAAGTTCTTATTTTGGAATCTTCTTTGAAGAGAGTTTTGTTTTGATTCTTTTTCTATTTGATCCTATCTATTCACTCGAATCTTTTTGAATATTCATCCTTGACGTTGCTTGTATTTTTGTCTTGAATCTAGTTTCTTTTTTTTAGATTTTGAATTTATTTTATTGTAACAATTTTAGAGGGCGAAAATTTTTTTAAGGTAGGTAGAATGTAACAACCCGCATTTTTGAAAAAAATGTAAATATAAATAAGTTATAATTTATTTTATTAATTAGAGTTCCTTATTTTTAGAAATTATTTTATTATAAGTAACTATAATCTTATAACTATTTGAATTCAATCAAATTCATATTCTTATATATATATTTAATGATGAAATATTTTACATATTTAAAACTATAATTCTAGTAATTTATAAACAATGAAAATTATATGTATATTTTAATTTGAGTAATTGATATTTTTAATTTAAAAATAGAGTTTAGTTAATAGTATTATTATCGAGTTCAAAATTCGCCAATATGAGTAAATACCGGTACTCTTTGGTGAATGATGAGTGGATATTTTATACGCTGTTTGGCATCACTTTCATATAGTTTTTAGTGTGTTTTATTAAGTTTTTATTGAGTTTTTATAGGTTTTAGGGTTAAAATCATATTTTTCGATTCTACTATGAGTTTTTGTGTTTTTAGACAATTTCAGGTATTTTCTGGCTGAAATTGAGGAGCTGAAGCAGAAGTCCGACTCAGAAACAGAGAAAGCACTGCAAATGTTGTCTGGATCTAACCTACCATCATTCGGAAGAGATATTCTGGAGCTACAGAATTCCAAATGGAGCACTCTATATGGCTATGGAAAGCTGACTTCTATAGCTTTCTAGCAATATGTAATAGTCCTTACTTTGATTCGGATTAGAAGGCCCAAAACTGGCGTCCACGCCAGCTACCTGCCCCCTTCCAGGCGTCCAGCACCCAAAGAGCAGAGACCAATGTACAAACGCCCAAAGAGGACCCCTAACTGGCGCTCCACACCCCAGAGACCTCATAGCACGTGAATCTCATCAAAGCTCAGCCCAAACACTCACCAAGTGGGCTCCAGATGTGGATTTTAGCACCGAATAGACTGTTTTATCCTTACTAGTCATTAATTTAGTATTTAAGGGATTATGTTTATGTAATTCACACCTTTTTACGAACAACATACTATCATTCAGCATCATTCACATTTTATACTGTTTTTTCATCAGTATGAGTTTCTAAACCTCCTAGGTGGAGGGGAGGAGCCTTGCTGAGTCCTATGAATTAATAAAAGTATTACTGTTTTCTCTTTGATCCATGTTTGATTAATTCTAAGATGTATATCTGATCTTCATCGTGGTGAATAGGATGATCTAACAAATTAGCTCTATTCATCACCTTAAGACGAACGTGCCTGACAAACACCCGCGTCTACTTGGGTTCAGAATGCATCTTTCATCGGACAAGGACGAACCAATAGCTATGTTTATACATCTCTCAGACGGCTAATCAACGACTTAGTTGGGGACTTCTAAAGACATCAGTTCAGCCAATTTTCGGGGAGATTAGGGCCTTTGTGGTAGAGGCTAGAACCCAAGTTGCAGCAATCTCTAATCCGGAATGAACTGTACGAGCTTCACCCTCAATCAGAATGGATCCGCACTAAACCTGGGGTTCAGATTTGGAGGAGTATTGGTAGCTGCTCAAACCAGTGTCAATTACATACATCCTGCCATTGAAGAAATCACTCACAAGAAAAGAGAGCAGTAATACCGGAGTTAATTCAGAAAGGCAAAGCAACTCCAATCCTCAACTCTATTCCTATCTCTATCATCCTAACACAATTCCGTATCCAACAACTACTTCTGATCTGCCTGACTAAGACCTGCAAAATAACCATAGCGTGCTTCAAACCACAATCCTCGTGGGATCGACCCTGACTCGCTCAGGTATTACTTGGACGACCCAGTGCACTTGCTGGTACTGCTGTACGAAAGTGTGGAGGTTCGTACGCACCAAGTTTTCGGCGCCATTGCCGGGGATTGTTGAGTTTGGACAAACTGAAGGATTGTCTTCCTCCCTAGATCAGGTAATTTTTAATTTTGTCTTCTTCAAAATATTCGAAAAAATTAAGAACCTTTTTCAAAAATATTTTTTATTTTCTTTGTTTAATTTTTGTTCTTTGTTTGAGTCTTTGTTTTTCTTATTAGTCTTCAAGTTGTTCTTGAGACTTTTTTGTGTTTTGATCTAAAAATTTTTAAGTTTGGTGTCCCTTTGTGTTTTCCTCCAAAAATTTCGACTACCAAGGTTGCTAGATCTAAAAATTTTAAAATTTGTGTCTTTTGTGTGTTTTCTCTTTCATCATAAAATTCAAAAAATCAAAAAATATCTTTTCTATTTTTATTTTAACATTATTTTCAAAAATTTAAAATAAAAATTCAGATTTCAATTTCAAATTTTTATCTTATCATATCTTAGTTTTCAAATTTTCAAAAATTAAATCTTTTCAAAATTTAAAAATCTTATCTTTTTAAAATCAATTTCAAATCTTTTTAATGTCATATTTTATCTTTTTCTAATTTCAAATTTCAAATTCAAAATCTTTTCTTATCTTACTTCTTATCTTATTTTAAATTTAAATCTTTTCTTATCTTCTGTCTTATTTTAATTTCAAATTTTTTCTTAATTAATATCTTATCTTTTCTCTCTTCTATTTCAAACCTTCCTAACTAACTCATCTCTTCTTAATTTTCAAAAACTACCTCTCCTTCTTCTCTCTCTTCTTTTTCAAAACTATCTTACTAACTCTTATCTCTTCTTAATTTTCGAAAACTTCTTCTTCTTCTCTCTTTTCTATTTTCGAAAATTTAACATTTAAAATTTAAATCCTTTTTAAATTAATTAATTTATTTTCAAAAATTAATTAAATAATTATTAAAATAAAAACAAAAATATTTTAATTCTTATTTACTTTTTCTATTTATACTTCTTCTCTTCTCATCTCTACTCCTATCGTTCTTCTTCTTCCCCCTCTGTATTCTTTCTTCTCATCTTTTATCCTCTCTTACTTACTTATATCCCATATTTTCAAAGTATTCTTCTTCTACTTCTTTTATTTCTTTTATTCTATCCTCTTCTTCCCTCTTCACATATGACTTTAAAGAGGAGCTTCTTGCCTATTGGCATAGAAAGTTTTCTTCTTTTCTTTCTTTTCTTTTCTTCTTGTTTATGACCATGAACACGGATAAAGAAGCCCTCTTGACTCCTGATCCTGAACTTGAGAAGACTCTAAGGAGGCATTTACAATAAGCTAAATCACAACACTCTGGAAGAGACCTTTCAGAATGTTTTGAACAAGAAATAGAGGACATGGCCGAACCTCAAGAGGAGCCCAGAAAGGTTCTTGGTGACTTCACCATGCCTACCTCTAACTTTTATGGCAAAAGTATCTCTGTACCTACCATTAGAGCTAACATTGAGCTTAAGTCTCAGTTAGTCTCTCTTTTTCAGCAGATTTGTAAATTCCATGGACTTCCAATGAAAGATCCACATCAGTTCTTAGCTAAATTCTTACAGATCTGTGATACTATAAAGACTAATGGAGTTAATCCTGAAGTCTAAAAGCTGATGCTCTTTCCCTTTAATGTAATAGACAAAGCTAACCTATGGTTGGATGCCCAACCAAGAGAGAGTCTTGACTCTTGGAAAAAGTAGGTTAATGCTTTTCTTGCTAAATTCTGTCCTCCTCAAAGGATGAGCAATATTAGAGTGGAAGTTCAAACCTTCAGACAAAGAGAAGGTGAATCCCTCTATGAAGCTTGGGAAAGATACAAGTAATTGATCAGGAGACGCCCTCCTAACATGCTCTCAGAATGGTCCATTATAGGCGTGTTTTATGATGGCTTGTCTGAGATATCCAAAATTTTCTTGGATAGCTCTGTAGGTGGATCCCTCCTCTTGAAGAAAACACCTGCAGAAGTAAGAGAACTCATTGAAATGGTTGCTAAAAACCAGTTCATGTACACTTCTGAAAGAAATCATGTGTTATTAAGAATATTATCTTATCTATATTATTGTTATTATTATTTTATTAAGAATATTATCTAGTGAAGATATTATTAATATTATTATAAGTCAGAGAAGAGCAAACAGAGTGATCTTAAAAACTTTAAAGGACGCAAACTTAATTAAAGTACTTTATAATTCTTTTCAATAAGATATTTAGGAAAAGGCAAGGGAAGAATGTGAAGATGAACTATGATAAGGAATTAAAAGATTGAAGAGAAGAAGAGAGAAAGAAAAGAAGTAAAGAAATAAAAAAGAAAGATGAGAAGGAAAAAGAAAAGCAAAAGAACAAAAAGAGAATCATGTAATAAGTAAAAGGATCTCTGCCACAGAGGAGCAGAGAGCAGTGACGAGAAGGATGCATTAAGTAAAAGAATCTCTGCCACTGAAGAGTAGAGAGCAGTGACTGAAAAGATTTTAATGAACGTCTGCCACAGCAGAGCCGATATAAAAAAAAGGTATTAATTAAAGGGATCTCTGTTGCAGTAGAGTAGAGAGCGAAGATTGAAAAGAAATTGAGTGCTGTTGGGCCTTAGTGCTAAGTGTCTAGGGAGGACGGCGATGTGTAACGCTCAATTGATACTATAGGGACAGCTCAGTGAGGACGGCGATACGTAATGCTCACTGGAGACCGAAAGGAAGGTTCCCCCATGAGGACGGCGATGCGTAACGCTCATGAGGACGATGGTACGAAACGCTTATCTCAGGACCAGTGTCGGGAATCGAACAACAAACCGGCACATGAGCACATGGTCTGTATAGGACTAGGCATGCATCATACTTGTTTGCGCATATTTGTTTGTGAATGTATTCTATGATTGTGTGTGCTTGTTATTGAATTCTATGTTTTGTAATTGCTGACTTGGATTATACTTTGTTGACTATTGTTATTAACTGCGAACATAATGAAACAAACTTAACTTCTAACACCGGCCTTACTAAGAACTCTCCAGTTCTTACTCCATATTTTCACCCCTTTCAGCTACAGGTATGAAGGTCTAGTGCGGGGCTACAGGAGCACCGAAGATTCTGTTCATGAGTTGAGTTGTTAGAATTTATTTTCTCCTCGTCGTTTATTATTTTTCGTTTTTTAGTGGGATGGGATTTGTTTTGAGAATCTTGAAATAAGCCTATGTATTTAATGCTACATGAATATATAAATACCTTTGTGATTAAGTGATTCAAAATAAAGTCTCATCTCGTAATTAAAGTTTCGGTTCGTATCCGCAAAGGCTCAATATTAAATAAAGATGGTATATAATAAAAAGGTTTAGAGGTCCGTGACACTAGGGCTTCTAGTACGATAATGAGGTGCTAAAAGCTAAGGTGTTACAATATGCTGCGAGAAGCCATGCGTTGTTGCTGTCGCCTCAAGCTGCAGCTGACGCCACCATTGGACCTGCACGAAGCCATCGCGGTCGCCTAGGGCTGTCGTCGTCACCATCATCGTAGCCAACGCCGTCGTGGTAGTTGTCATCGCTGCTGCCTAGGTCGTTGTGCTCCAAGCCGCCATTGATGGAGCTCGCCGGAACTGCTCAGATGTTTTTTCCACTCATTCTGATTTTGTTCTGTTTCAGGAACATTGCTTCTGCCACTGGAATCATGAACCAGAAAGGAGAGGATGCCATTTTGCCCTGTTGCTTTTACTGCTGTTGCTGCCCAGAACCACCGTTGTTGTTGCCATGGAAACAGGTGCTAGAACTGCTAGCAGAGCTGCTGTGTTTGATGATTTCTGCGAAATTCAACATCGAGGTGGGGGATTTATTTTTAAAGTTAACAGTTTTAATTTTAGAATCCTACAAAGTAATTGGATAATTGTAAATAGTTAGTAATGGTTAAGAAATGGTTAATTTATATATATGGCTTGAAATGTGTTTAAGAATAGTTAGCTGTCGTGATTACTCTGAATTATGATTGAAATTGGATACAGTTGTGAATTGGCTGAGATTCTGATCTTGAATGAATTATTTTGGATCGTTTGATGTTGAATTTGTTATTTGATATATCGCAACGACTATGAAAATGATCTGTGACTGGTTGAAATTGATTTTGATAATTGTCGAAGGATTGGAACTTAAGACGCTAAGATTTTTCCTTGAAAAACTGATTTTCTGTGTTATTTTTAAAAGAGGTCAGAAACTTTGAAAGGTTATAATTATTTCTCAAACTATCATAATTGCTTGGGACAAATTTTGAGATGAATATTAAAGTGTCTTGGAATAGGCTGAGAAGTTTCAGAATTATTCGTTAGGTATGCAATTTATGGTGAATTTTTGAAATGTGGTCGTCGAATCTGATTTTTCTGCAGAACTTTCTAACCGGCAGCAACGTCGTTGCTCTGCTGGGAATTATCCAATTTGAATTTTGAAATGGGAATAATTTTAAATGAAAATTTGGTATTATTACTTTAATTTCATAAAATTTTAGAACTGCTGGAGTTGTGGTTTTAAAGATATTAAATTTTGAAATATGATACATTATGCAGTTAAAACTAGGTTCAGTTTTCTATCTCAGTAACTTTGTAAGCTTATAACTTTTGATTCTGGATGGATATTGAAGTGAAACCCATTGGTGGTGAAAACTCAGTGTCTTTAGTATTTGTTATTTAAATTTCAAGACTGTTCATTTTTTAATGAGTGAGTTATGGGACTTGGAAGAGGATATGTTCACTGGATTTTAAAACAGAACTCTATAGAGAATTACCCAACTTCAAAGCTACATAACTCCTTCATTAAAAATGGTATTAACTTGAAACTAATTGGAAAAGGAACCTAAATGAGTCTATTTAAAGCATATAAAGTTTTAAGGTCATTGAATTTAATTTGGATTTTATATGAAATTTTAGAAGTTGAACACTGCTGTTGTTTTTCTGTTTTTAAACACCAAAGAGAAGTCACGATTTTTCCTCTAATCCCGAGGCTAGAGTAATTAGAAAATTATATCTTTTTATTTTTTTTAGAAATATTAGTCCAAGACGGTCGCTTGGACATAAAGTTTGCACAATTCCGAGTTTATTTAATATATTAATAAATAATAATAGAAAAGAAGTTAGTCCGTCGCGGCTGTTTTGATGACAACTTTGGATATGGGGCTCAAGAATAGATTTTTATACTATTATCTTATATATTTGAGAATATATTATTTTGATAATTGCTTATGAAAGGTGATTAATTATTAAGAAAGAGAAAACCCGTAAAGGTGGCTAAGTCCTATTTTTTGGAGAGATTATGTCCAAATTTTTATAAAAATATAAGAGTTTAATTAAATTGAACGTTGTGAAAAGTGCTTTTGATGCACGATTGACGAATTTGATGTTTGATAATTGGAAATGAATATTTAGGAGCTTTTTGATGATGGTTAACGACTGATTATAAGATTCAAAAGTCGGTATTCTTTGAAAGTGTTTGATTAAACCCAATGTGCTTGAAAGTGGCTTGAAAGAATGTTTAAGAAAAAGTTATGAAAAGAGAATCGAAAGTCAATTGATTGATTATGAATATAGTCTCGTGAAAACGGCGATACGTAGCGCTCATCTGAGACATTGAGTATGGTCTAGTGGAGACGGCGATATGTAGCACTCACTTAAGACCAGAAGTGTGGTTTTCCCATGAGGACGGCGAATACGACACGCTCATGCAGGGAGAGATTTGGTTTCCCTATGAGGACGGCAAATACTGAACGCTCATAGAGGAAATGATATCCAAACATAGGTACGGCGATGCGTAGCGCCTATTTCGGAGATGTGGTTGGGTTGCGGGTAGCCAAACTGACACGTGAGCTCATGTCCTGCTTAGAATAGACATGCATCATATTGTTTGCGCATTTACATTTGATTGTGCTTGCTTGTTTTATTTCTCTGTGATTGTGTTGTTTGTCTTATTGTGACTTATTTGTGTGTTGAATTGGGTCTCTTACTTGTACTATTAGTTTGTGTATTGAGGTGACTAAGAACTGATGTTGTGATTGAGATTTTTTTTTAAGTTAAAAAATTTAAAGAAAGTAATTAATTATCAAAAACAATATTAAAAAGTACTTTTAAAGGTTAGATAGAAATAGTTTTATTGAGTAAAGTTAATTATTCGCATTTTACTCATTACTTTTACGGCATTCTCATTTCCTACTGAGAACTTGTGATTGATTCTCACCCCAAAATTTTCACCTTTTCAGAGCCACTAGTTTGAAGATTCAGTATGAAGCTGCGAGTGATTAGTAGATTTCATTTAAGATTCCTGTTTTTTTATAGAGTCTCCTCGCTCCTGCTGCTTATGTTTTTATTTTATATAGAGGGATAGGTGTTGTATATAAGTTTTATTTTGAATTTTCTTGTGTAACATTTATTATTATTAGTATTTATGTGATTATTATTACTTGGAGATCTTTGATATATGATTTTAATAAATAGAAACAAAATTTTCTTGAGTTTTCTTAAAAATTGAAGCGCGATATTGACCTAAAGGCTTAGTATTAAATAGATAATAAAGAAAACATGATAGTAACACCTTACTTTTAGTACGATCATGATGTACTAGAAGTTAGATCGTACACCGGAGACGCCACAGTTTGAATGTTTAGCGAACCAGCCATTCATCATGGTTGATAAACCACTATTTTATGGTTTCTCTTGTGCTAATTTGAGTGTTTTTTATTAACTCTTTAGTCACTTATTCTTATAAATTGCATGGTTTTACATTTTTCTTCCTAATTTTGTTCTATAATTGGAAACTTGCTTCCAAAGCCTTTAAATTACCAAAAAAATAATTCCCCTTTATACCATTCGATGCCGTGATATGCGTGTTAAGTGACTCCAGGCTCTATAGAGCAGGAATGGCTTAGAGGATAGAAAGGAAGCATGCAAAAGTGGAAGGAATACAAGAAGTTGAAGGAGTTGCTAAGTTGTCCAGCCTGACCTCTTTGCACTCAATCGATAATAACTTAAGCTACAAAGGTCCAAATGAGGCGGTTGCAGTTGCGTTGGAAAGCTAACATTCGGGGCTTTGAAATGATATATAATTTTCCGTAGTTACCCTGAGGATAGATGACGCACATGCGTGCATCACGCACACGCAATGTTCTGCGGAAATTCCAACGGCCTGCAAGTATTTGAATTCGCCCGCAGCAATTTCTGGGCTATTTCTGACCCAGTGTTCGGTCCAGAAAACACAAATTAGAGGCTATAAAGTGGGAAAATCAATTCATTCATTCAGACAACTTCTTATTCACACAATTTTACGTTTTAGATGTAGTTTTCTAGAGAGAGAGAGGCTCTCTCCTCTCTCTTAGGTTTTAGGATTAGGATTTCTCTTAAGGTTAGGTTTACTTCTTCTTCATTCCAGGTTCAATGTTCCTTTAATTCAGTTTCTCTTCTACTTTTATTTATTCTATTACTTTAGTTTGTTTATTTTCCCAATTTAGTTTATGAACTCTCTATGTTAGATTTGATTTTCTATTTAATGCAATTTGAGGTATTTCAGATTTATGATTGCTTTCATCTATTTATGATATAAATAATTTGGATTTTTTCCCTCTTGGCTTGAATTGAGTAATTGGTGACACTTGAGTTATCAAACTCCTTGTTGATTGAAAATTGGAATTTGCTGATTGATTTGGATCCCTCTAAAGCTAGCCTTTCCATAGGAGTTGACTAGGATTTGAGGAATCAAATTGATTAGTCCACTTGACTTTCCTTTATTTAGTAAGGGTTAACTAAGTGGGAGCAATAAACAATTCTCATCATAATTGATAAGGATAACTAGGATAGAATTTCCAGTTCTCATACCTTGCCAAGAGTTTCTCATGATAATTAATTTACTTTCTTGCCAATTTATTTCCTTGTTCCCTATTTCAAAAACCCAAAAAGATACTTTTCCATAACCAATAATAAATCATACTTCCCTGCAATTCCTTGAGAGACGACCCGAGGTTTAAATACTTCGGTTATCAATTTTATTGGGTTTGCTTTAGTGACAACCAAAACTTTTGTACGAAAGGGTTCTTTGTTGGTTTAGAAACTACACTTACAACGGGAATTTATTTGTGAATATTCTTTACTAGCAGAAAATCAGTTTGTCAAAATGGCACCATTGCCGGGGAATTGCAAATGTGTGCCTTATTATTGGTTATTGTAAATATTTGCTTTTTAGTTTCTTTGTTAGTGTTTCTAGTTTTAGGAGTTTATTTTCGTTAATTTTTATTAGTTTTTATTTTCTTTAGCTACTATGAATTCTCACCCCTCTTGTTTTAAGTTTGGTTCCAATGTTGTTATAAGGAATGGAAGCTATAATGAGAACAAGCATCAAGGTTGGAAGAATCAAAGATGGGAGGAGCCACAAGGATTTGATCAACCCTCTTGGCAACAACCCCCTCCAATGCGCTATAACCAACCTCCACCAAATTACTATGGTGAAGAGCCATTCCAGGGAGCATACCAAGATGATGAATATGGTGGACCCCTTGTAGTTACCAACAAGTCCCACCATATGCTTATGAACTACCTTCCCAGCATACCTTTGAACCACCATACCCACAAGCCCCTTTACCCCATTCACCTCCATATGACCTTAACCCATATCCATCATACCAACCACCCTATGAACCGTATGAACCATACATGGAGCCACACCAATTCCAACCCAATTCCTCCCAAGAACCACCACCTCCATATACACCATTTCCATAACCATCAATCCAAGAGCACTATGATCCTACTTATGATAGCCGAGCGCAACAAGAATCACAGGATCGTCTCAAGGAAACAGTGGCTCAATTTCATGCAATCCTTCATCAACTAGAGCAAGCGATAAATCAATTAGCTTCCCGTCGTTCGGACACTCAAAGAACCCCCATGGCTTCAGGTGTAGAATCTAATGTAGAACGCAGCATGAAGGAGACACTAGAAACTCCGATGGACAGTAAGGAGCATGACGTCGTATTGGAACAAGTGGAGGAAGCCATAATAGCTGAAGAGGAAGAAGTGGTTGAAGATTTAGGAGATGCGGAACCTCCATGGGAACCTCCAGTCATAGAACCTCCCTCTAAGAAGCTTGAAATTGATGTTGAGGAGGGTGTACAACCTCCAAGGCATATCATGGTTGAAGACTTTGATGAGGTTGATCAAGAGATGGATTCAATCATTGATGAATTCTTATCTACAATTGAATCCTCTCCCATTGAACTTGACATGGAGATTAAAGAAGAAGAAACACAACCTCCCATGTCCTTGGTGAACAATGAAGAAGAGATCGAATTGGAAGAAAGCTATCAAGAGGAAGAGGTTAATATTGAAGAAGCTTGCAAAGAGGTGGAAGTTGTCAAAGAAGAGCCCAAGGGAATGGAGCTAGAGATCACCTTGCCAAGATTGTTGGAGACCTCTCCCCCAAAGCCATCACCATCCATCCCTTCATTCAAGTGGGTAAATCTCTCATCTCTAAGCTTAATTAGCTCACTTGAATATGCTTTGCTTGAGACGGATGGGCAACTTAGAGCTCTTTGTGGCTATAAGAGTAAGAGGGAGATGGTTAGTGGTTGGCAACACAATCCTAGGTTCATTGTGGTAGGAAACTCACGGCTGAATTATCTTGGTTAGAAGAATACTAAATTGTATGGGTCTAGGAAGCTGTTTGGATGCCTCAGTGAGAATTCGGATTGCTTACCACCCGGTTGGAACAAAAATGGTCATCAAGAAGACGGGTGCAAAAGCAAGGTTTGGGACCCCGGAATTCAGTCTAGCAATCAACACTCTTGGGGCCTTGTCACTTGCTTAATCTTGCTTGAAGGCTCTTTGCGCCTAGTTTGGGATCCCGGAGGCTATTGGAAGTAAAACCATTGGTAGGGATTCCTAGATGAGTTCAAGCACAAGCTACCATAACAAGGAGCTCACCAAATGTCCAACTTAAGGACTTTAACTAAAAGTGCTAGGAGGGAGACAACCCACCATGGTATAATCGTTCCTTTTTATTCTTAATCTTATTTCATTTTATTTTTCCTAGTGTTCATTCATAATTTCTGTATATTCACCTGCATTCTGCATTTTGCATTCTGCATATAAAAAAAAGAGGGGCAAACCACACGTGCGCGCAGGCCACGCGTGGGCGTCGATAGCAATTTCGCTCCCCCATCCAACGAAAAGAAAGTTGTGATGGAATCGTGCGGCTGGTGTGCTCTGCGCACAATTCGACCCACGTGTACGCGTCTATGACGCGTGCACATCATTTGCTACAAAGGAAGGCCACGCGTACGTGTCAAACACGTGCACGCGTGGATAGGGAAATCGGCGTAAAGAACGTGCTGGACAGAAAGTTGTGCTGCCCCCACGCTGGAACTGTGCTAGAGGCACAAGGTCATCCACGCGTACGCGTGGGCGACGCGTACGCGTGGGCGACGCGTACGCGTCGCATGGCGAATACAGTTCTCACGCGGACGCGTGCTTTGCGCGCGCGCATCGCGTCCCAATTTTTCATTCCCTTCTCCTTTCTTCCTTCATTCTTATTGCATTTAATTACTTTTCTTTCTTCAAAAATTTTTCTCTTTCATGCTTAGTTATTTATGGTTTCTTTTTCATTCTTTTCTTTTTCTTCATGCATTTTTATGATTGGTATTGGAACTTTATTTGGGTCTTATATTATTATACTTGAGCTTGTGGATATCATCAATAATGATTTGACAATTAATATTAATTTTTTGAATTGCATGCATGTTGGAGTTCTTACTTTCCTTAACATATTTTACATGCATACCAAGTGTTTGTGAAAAGTCCGTACGGCATTGTGAATTCTTAATTATTCTATCCTTTTACTCTAACGCCTGTTTTTCACAGAACCTCTTAAATATTTTATTAATTGAATATAATTATCAATACAAACGTTATTGTTAGTTTGTTATGAGTGATAATACATTTAAGCTATTGATGCTTGATCTATGCTACTCATGCCTTTGCCGGCATGCTAATAAACATCTTGCATCTACTTGCCATACTATGCACTTGCTATATTTTCATTGATGAACTGATCACATGTAGTCGCGACCATGTGCTTACGACATCCTTCTTTCCCTTGGCATTGATTATCACTTGTATTGTCCTCTTCCTTGCTTTAACCATTGACTTTACATGTTACTTTCCTTTTCCCCTTTCTGGATGGCCACCAAGAAGGGTAAAGAGAAAGCTACTCCTAAACCACCGGCAAGGAGAGGAACGAAAAGCACAAGCACCTTTAACAAATCAGCTGCTCCTTCAGATACTTCAGAGGTTGGACCGGCTAGACCGGCAGGCAAAGCGAATGGAGCATCGTAACAAGCGCCGATCTACATACCTCAAGGATCTGATTGTTGGCAACCACCCACCTGAGGAAGACCCAGACACTCCGGACTCCACCTTACCTACCAACACCGGGAGCTATGACGACCCCGACTATGGAGATGCTGTTACCAACCCCCCTTTGTTCCTGACTAATGGCACCGGGGACGGTGCCAAGCTTTAAGTGTGGGGAGGTTGATCAGTACCTGACTTCCGGAGGTACTTGTTTTTCTTAACACCAATAGGTTATTTTTCTTTTGTTAGGATATGATAGATTGCATAGTAATAAGTGTTTGCATGTATGTTCTACTTCGTTGAAAAATAATAAGTTTCTTTTTAAGACCCTATTTTTGAAATATTTCACTAATTTGAATTAAAATTTTGTGTTAAAACTTGTTTGAAGATTGTAATTTGGAACACGAATTATAACAAAGAATACACAACCTGTGAGATTTGAGCTTAATTATATGGTTACATTATTTGACCATAATATTTTATTCTTGTGTGTTTTCTTCTCTATGACTGCAATCTTTGCTTTGTTCCATTCTATATGTCCATTGTTTAGTGTATTTACATGCTTGCATATGATTGAAGCCATCATTTGTTATTAGTTCACTTATCCCAAATAGCCTACCCTTTCAATCACCTTTGTTAGCCACCTTGAGCTTTTTAATCCCCGTTTGTTCTATATTTTATCACATCACTAGCCTTAAGCGAAAAAACAAATTAATTACCTCAAATGAATCTTTGGTTAGGTTAAGTTAGAGATTGTGTATAAATTAAGTGTGGGGAACTGTGAGAACTTGGGTTGATGAAATGGTACTGTGTTTCATTGACAAAATATTGGGAATTTGGGTGCATACTCATATGAGATCAGAAAAAAATTAAAAAAAAAACTCATGTGCATTGATATGTTATGTTTACTTTTATATTTTCAATTAAAAAAAAGTTGAAAAAAATAAAAAGAAAAGAGAAAAAGAAAAAGAGAAAAAAATATATATAATATAAATAAATAAATGAGGGGACAAAATTACCCCAGTACTAAGTTTAATAAAAGATAAATGCACATGTGGTGAAATTAAAGAAAATTTGATACATGAGTATGTGAAATATACAAAAGTGGGAATTTTGGGTAGCTAGGTATAATTTTAGAGTGTGTGTGTGTGTGTGAGTAGGTAAGAGCTTAGGTTAATCAAAGATTCAATTTATAGCTCACTTAGCCATACATATATATATCCTTACCTTTACCTTAGCCCCATTACAACCTTGAAAAGACCTCATGATGTTTGCATCAGTACATTAAATGTTTGTTGATTGGTTAGATGAAGAACAAAATTTAGAAAGCATGATTAGAGAAGAGTAGAGTGAATTACGCTATACACTTGAGAGATTAGAGTGCACATACACTACCAGTGAGGGTTCAATGCTTGATTTTATGTTCCCTGCTTTCATGAGCCATCTTCTTACAAGTTTACTTGTCTTTTATTGTGTAATTTAAATTAGTGGAATTTAATTCATATTTGTCTTGAAGAAATTGTTTACTTTTAACCAAGTAGATAGAAACATCTTAGCATAAAGTTGTATTCATATACATAGGTTGCATTGCATTGCATTGCATGAGTCTTACTTTCCCCCATGTATTCGTTTTGTCTCCTAGAGCTTAGCATGAGGACATGCTACTGTTTAAGTGTGGGGAGTTTGATAAACCACTATTTTATGGTTTATCTTGTGCTAATTTGAGTGGTTTTTATCAACTCTTTACTCACTTATTCATATAAATTGCATGGTTTTACATTTTCCTTCCTAATTTTGTTCTATAATTGGAAACTTGCTTCCCAAGCCTTTAAATTACCAAAAAATTAATTTCCCTTTATACCATTCGATGTCGTGATATGTGTGTTAAGGGACTTCAGGCTCTATAGGGCAGGAATGGCTTAGAGGATGGAAAGGAAGCATGCAAAAGTGGAAGGAATACAAGAAGTTGAAGGAGTTGCTAAGTTGTCCAACCTGACCTCTTCGCACTCAATCGATCATAACTTGAGCTACAGAGATCCAAATGAGACGGTTCTAGTTGCGTTAGAAAGCTAAAATCTGGGGCTTCAAAATGATATATAATTTTCCATAGTTGCCCTAAGGATAGATGACGCGCACGCGTGCATCACGCCCACACATCGTTCTGTAGAAATTCCAACGACTTGCAAGTATTTAAATTTGCCCCCAACATTTTCTGGGTTGTTTCTGACCCAGTTTTCAGCCCAAAAATCACAGATTAGAGGCTATAAAGTGGGGGAATCCATTCATTCATTCAGACAACTTCTCATTCACACAATTTTAGGTTTTAGATGTAGTTTTCTAGAGAGAGAAGCTCTCTCCTCTCTCTTAGGTTTTAGGATTAGGATTTCTCTTAAGGTTAGGTTTACTTCTTCTTCATTCCAGGTTCAATGTTCCTTTAATTCAGTTTCTCTTCTACTTTTATTTATTCTATTACTTTAGTTTGTTTATTTTTCCATTTTAGTTTATGAACTCTCCATGTTAGATTTGATTTTCTATTTAATGCAATTTGAGGTATTTCAGATTTATGATTGCTTTCTTCTATTTATGATATAAATAATTTGGATTTTTCCCCTCTTAGCTTGGGTTGAGTAATTGGTGACACTTGAGTTATCAAACTCCTTGTTGATTGAAAATTGGAATTTGCTGATTGACTTGGATCCCTCTAAAGCTAGTCTTTCCATAGGAGTTGACTAGGATTTGAGGAATCAAATTAATTAGTCCATTTGACTTTTCTTTATTTAGTAAAGGTTAACTAAGTGGGAGCAATAAACAATTCTCATCACAATTGATAAGGATAACTAGGATAAGATTTCCAGTTCTCATACCTTGCCAAGAGTTTTTCATGATAATTAATTTACTTTCTTACCAATTTATTTCCTGGTTCCCTATTTCAAAAGCCCAAAAAGATACTTTTCCATAACCAATAATAAATCATACTTCCCTGTAATTCCTTGAGAGACGACCCGATGTTTAAATACTTCGATTATCAATTTTATTGGGTTTGCTTTAGTGACAACCAAAACTTTTGTACGAAAGGGTTCTTTGTTGGTTTAGAAACTATAATTACAACGGAAATTTATTTGTGAATTTCTTTACTAGCAGAAAATCAGTTCGTCAATGGTCTTTAACCCCAACTACGTGCCTCTGTCTATGGCGATGATGCCACCTCCTACTGCTCAGCATCTTGCATCCACGTTGATGCCACCTCCAGCAATGAATGTTGCAACCCCAAAGTCCAGCCACAAAAGTAAGGTAGCAGCTGAAGCGCCTCTGTCACCTCCTATCGTACAATTGAAGATTTGGCTTGATCACAGCATGGGGTAAATATCACGTTGAGTCTCATGTATTTCCTTTTTATGGTTATCGCTGAAAGTGCCTAAATATTTATTCTAGTTTAGCGAATTTAGGTTTGAATGCTGGTTAGTGTTTTTAAGTTTCAATGATTATGATTAACTTTGTTGCTGAAAGTTCCTCAAAATTGATTCCTGTCTAGTGGATTTAGGTTGACTCTATTTTCCTGTTTAGTGTTTTCTATTTCAATAATTATGGTTGATGCTGAAAATTCCTGAAAATCAATTCTTGTTCAGTGGATTTAGGTTTATTTGGTTGGCTGGTTAGTGTTTTTGAGTTTCAACGATATAATTAACTTTATTGCTGAATGTTCCTAATAATTCATTCCTGTCTAGTGGATTTAGGTTGATTTTGGTTGCTTGTTTAGTGTTTCTTGTTGCTGAAAGTTCCGGAAAATTGATTCCTATTTAGTGAATTTAGGTTGATTTTGTTGGCTGGCTTGTGTTTTTAAGTTTCAATGATTATGATTAACTTTATTGTTGAAAGATCTTTAAAATTGATCCCTGATTAGTGGATTTAGGTTGATTTGGTTGTCTGGTTAGTGTTTTTAAGTTTCAATGATTATGGATAAATTTATTGCCGAAATTTCTTGAAAATTGATTCCTGTTTAGTGGATTTAGGTTGATTTGGTTGCCTGGTTAGTGTTGTTAAGTTTCATTGATTATGATTAACTTTATTGCTAAAAGTTCTTGAAAATTAATTCCTGTCTAGTGGATTTAGGTTGATTTGATTTCTTGGTTAGTGTTTTTAAGTTTCAATGATTATGATTTACTTTATTGCTAAAAGTTCTTGAAAATTGATTCCTATCTAGTGGATTTAGGTTGATTCTTATTTGTAGGTTGTTAGGTTTGCGCTGAACAACAACGTGTGTACTCAGAAGATGACCAATGTCATCAAGCTAATGTACAACCATCCCTAGCCCAGCTACACGAAGATCCCCGCTGAAACCAGGGAGCGATGATTTTAGAAATGGGTGGTAATTAATATTTTTTTTAGGTTCAAACCTTTTTAGCTAGTTTATATCTTCCATCTTGCTTAACTAATTTTAAAGTTTCTTTCTTGCAGCTGCACTCTAGGTGGGACGCTAAGCACGACCTTACCATAAGGAAGATACTCAACCATAGAATGGGTCGATGGCTCCAGCAGATTCTAGATGATGTTTGTCGGGGGCGGGACCACCGGACACAGTGGCTCCGACTGGACATAAAGAAGTTTCTGTTTGTTCATTGGGAGACCGATGAGGGGTTCCAGCATTGGCGTCTCACCAACAGAGCTAACAGGGCCTCAGCCAGGTAGTCAAAGTATAATGGCGGCTCAGCGACCTTCATGAAGACTAAGACCAGGCTGGTATGTAAAGTGACTTTAATTTTGTTAATAACTGGTGCACGAAATTACAATCACACTTTTGCGATTCTGCACAACTAATCAGCAAGTGCACTGGGTCATCCAAGTAATACCTTATGTGAGCAAGGGTCGATCCCACGGAGATTGTCGGCTTGAAGCAAGCTATGGTCATCCTTGTAAATCTCAGTTAGGCGAATTCAAATGGTTATGAGGTTTTGATAATTAAAATATAATTAAAACAGAAAACAAGATAGAAATACTTATGTAATTCATTGGTGTGATTTTAGATAAGCGTATGGAGATGCTTTGTTGCTTCTGAACCTCTACTTTCCTACTGCCTTCCTCCAACCATGCATTACCTCCTTCCATGGCAAGCTGTATGATCCTCTCAGATGAAAAAAATTCCATCTGCACTATCACTGCAGGGCTAATCATATGTTGGTCCCTACTAGCGTTAGAATAGGACCATTGTCCTTTTGTGCACTGTCACTTGTGCCCCACATTCACAGGTTTGAAGCTCGTCACAGTCATCCCTTCCCAGATTCTACTCAGAATACCACAGACATGGTTTAGACTTTTCGGATCCCAGGAATGCTGCCAATGGTTCTAGCCTATACCACGAAGACTCTGATCTCACGGAATGGAAGGCTCTATTGTCAGGAGAGGCAACCATGCGTTGTGAACCAGGAGGCTAAGAGATACACACTCAAGCTATTGCAGATAGAATGGAAGTGTTTGTCAGGCACGCGTTCATAAGTGAGAATGGTGATGAGTGTCACGGATCATCACATTCATCAGGTTGAAGTGCGAGTGAATATCTTAGAATAACAAGTAGGTGTGAATTGAATAGAAGAACAAAAGTACTTACATTAATTCATGAAGAACAGCAGAGCTTCACACCTTAATCTATGGGGTGTAGAAACTCCACCGTTGAAAATACATAAGAACAAGGTCTAGGCATCGCCGAATGGCCAGCCTCCCTAAATATGAAATGAAGCTCTCTAAAAGATTATCAAAAGATCAAAAGATGATCCAAGGATATTCCAAAGATGAAAATACAATAGTAAAAGGTCCTATTTATAATGAACTAGTAGCCCAGGGTTTACAGAAATAAGTAAATGATACAGAAATCCACTTCTGGGGCCCACTTGGTGTGTGCTTGGGCTGAACATTGAAGCTTTCACATGCATAGGCTATTCTTGGAGTTAAACACCAGCTTTGGTGCCAGTTTGGGCATTTAACTCCAATTCTGGTACCAGTTTGGGCGTTTTATGCCAAGATGTTTTGAGCTGACTTTGAACACCGGTTTAGGCCATCAAATCTCGGGCAAAGGATGGACTATTATATATTTCTGGAAGGCCCAGGATGTCTAATTTCCAACGCAATTAAGAGCGTGCCAATTGGACTTCTGTAGCTCCAGAAAATTCACTTTGAGTGCAGGGAGGTCAGAATCCAACAGCATCTGTAGTCCTTTTTCAGCCTCTGAATCAGATTTTTGCTCAGGTCCCACAATTTCAGCCAGAAAATACCTAAAATTACAGAAAAACATACAAACTCATAGTAAAGTCCAGAAATGTGATTTTTATTTAAAAACTAATAATTATATACTAAAAACTAAATCATACTAAAAACTACCTAAAAATAATGCCAAAAAGCGTATAAATTATCCGCTCATCACAACACCAAACTTAAATTGTTGCTTGTCCCCAAGCAACCAAAAACAAAATAGGATAAAAAGAAGAGAATATACAATAAATTCTGAAAACATCTATGAAGATCAGTCTTAATTAGATGAGCGGGGCTATTAGCTTTTTGCTTCTGAACAGTTTTGGCATCTCACTTTATCCTTTGAAGTTCAGAATGATTGGCATCTATAGGAACTCAGAATTCAGATAATGTTATTGATTCTCCTAGTTCAGTATGTTGATTCTTGAACACAGCTACTTTATGAGTCTTGGCCGTGGCCCCAAGCATTTTGTTTTCCAGTATTACCACCGGATACATAAATGCCACAAAAAATTAACTGGGTGAACCTTTTCAGATTGTGACTCAGCTTTTCTAGAGTCTCCAGTTAGAGGTGTCCAGAGCTCTTAAGCACACTCTTTTTGCTTTTGGACCACGACTTTAACCGCTCAGTCTCAAGCTTTTCACTTGACACCTTCACGCCACAAGCACATGGTTAGGGACAGCTTGGTTTAGCCGCTTAGGCCAGGATTTTATTCCTTTAGGCCCTCCTATCCATTAATTCTCAAAGCCTTGGATCCTTTTTACCCTTGCCTTTTGGTTCAAAAGGTTATTGGCTTTTTCTGCTTGCTTTTTCTTTTTCTTTTTCTCCTTTTTTTTCGCATAAAATTTTTTTCTATTTACTGCTTTTTCTTGCTTCAAGAATCAATTTTATGATTTTTCAGATTATCAATAACATTTCTCCTTTTTTCATTATTCTTTCAAGAGCCAAAAAATTTAATATTCATAAACTTCACTATCAAAAATATGCACTGTTCAAGCATTCATTCAGAAAACAAAAAGTATTGCCACCACATCAAAATAATTAAACTATTTTAAAATTCGAAATTCATGTACTTCTTTTTCTTTTTCAAAAAACATTTTTTTTTCATTTAAGAGAGGTGAACGATTCATAGGACATTCATAACTTTAAAGCATAGGCACTAGACACTAATGATCATGTAATGAAGATGCAAACATAGATAGCACATATAGCATAAAAATAAAAATAAAACAGAAAGATAAGAACAAGGGAATCAAAGAACGGGTCCACCTTAGTGATGGCGGCTAGTTCCTCCTCTTGAAGATCCAGTGGAACGCTTGAGCTCCTCTATGTCTCTTCCTTGCCTTTGTTGCTCTTTCCTCATGGCTATTTGATCCTCTCTAATTTCATAGAGAATAATGGAGTACTCTTGGTGCTCCATTTTTAGTTGCTCCATATTGGAACTCAAATCTCCCAAAGAGGTGTTTAGTTGCTCCCAATAGTTGGGTGGAGAAAAATGCATCCTTTGAGGCATCTCAGGGATTTCTTGATAAGGGACTTCCTCATGCTCTTGTTGAGGTCCATAAGTGGGCTCTCTTATTTGCTCCATCCTCTTTTTAGTGATGGGCTTGTCCTCTTCAATGAGGATATCCTCTCCTATGACAACTCCAGCTAAATTGCATAGGTGACAGATGAGATGAGGGAAGGCTAACCTTGTCAAAGTGGAGGTTTTGTCAGCCACTTTGTAGAGTTCTAGAATATGACCTCATGAACTTCTACTTCCTCTCCAATCATGATGCTATGGATCATGATAGCCCGATCTATAGTCACTTCGGATCGGTTGCTAGTAGGAATGATGGAGCATTGGATGAATTCCAACCATCCTCTAGCCACGGGTTTAAGGTCATGCCTTCTCAATTGAACTAGCTTGCCTTTGGAGTCTCTTTTCCACTAAGCTCCTTCCACACATATGTTTATGAGAACTTGGTCCAACCTTTGATCAAAGTTAACCCTTCTAGTGTAGGGGCGTTCATCTCCTTACATCATTGGCAAGTTGAATGCCAACCTTACATTTTTCGGACAGAAATCTAAGTATTTCCCCCGAACCATTGTAAGCCAATTCTTTGGGTCCGGTTCACACTTTGATCATGGTTTTTGGTGACCCATGTATTAGCATAGAACTCTTGAACCATTAAGATTCCGACTTATTGAATGGGGTTAGTGATAACTTCCCAACCTCTTTTTCGAATCTCATGTCGTATCTCCGGATACTCATTCCTTTTGAGCATGAAAGGGACCTCAGGAATCACCTTCTTCTTGGCCACAACTTCATAGAAGTGTCCTTGATGGACCTTTGAGATGAATCTCTCCATCTCCCATGACTCAGAGGTTGAAGCTTTTGCCTTCCCTTTCCTCTTTCTAGAGGTTTCTCCAGCCTTAGGTGCCATAAATGGTTATGGAAAAACAAAAAGTAACACTTTTACCACACCAAACTTAGAAGGTTTGCTCGTCCTTGAGCAAAAGAAGAAAGAAGGGAGTAGAAGAAGAAGAAAATGGAGGAGATGGAGAGGTGTTAGTGGTTCGGCCAAAGGAGGGGAAAGAAGTATTTATGATGTGTGAAAATAAAGGAGGGATGAGGGGTTTATAAAGGAGTGGAGAGAGGGGTAGGGTTTGTTTATTAGGGGTTGGGTTTGAGAGGGAAAGGATTTGAATTTGAATTGTGAGGTGGGTGGGGTTTTTGGGGAAGAGTGGGCGGAGGTGATTGGTAAAGAGGTGATGGGGAAGAGAAATAGAGGTGATTAGTGAGGGGTATTTGGGGAAGGTGTTATGGGAAGGTGTGAAGAAGAGAGAGAGAGTTGAGGTAGGTGGGGATCCTGTGGGGTCCACAGATCCTGAGGTGTCAAGGATTTCTCATCCTTGCACCATGTTGGCGTGTAAACGCCCCTTTGAGTGCCAATCCTGGCGTTAAATGCTAGGTTGCTGCCCATTTCTGGCGTTAACGCCAGCTTTTCTTCCCTTTTTGGCGTTAAATGCCAACTTTTCTTCCCTTTCTGGCGTTAAACACCAGTCTGGTGCCCTTTTCTGGCGTTAAACGCCCAGAATGGTGCCAGACTGGGTGTTTAACGGCCATTCTGCTACCCTTACTGGTGTTTAAACGCTAGTAAACTCATCCTCTAGGGTGTGCTATTTTCAACGCTGTTTTTTATTTTAGCTTTTATTTTTGTGACTCTACATGATCATCATCCTAAAGAAAACATAAAATAACAATAGAATTTTAACATAGATAAGTAAAAATTGGGTTGTCTCCCAACAAGCGCTTCTTTAATGTCAATAGTTTGACAGTGGGCTCTCATGGAGCCTCACAGATACTCAGAGCATGATGATGGCCTCCCAACACCAAACTTAGAGTTTGAATGTGGGGGCTCTATTTGACTCTACATTGAGAGAAGCTTGTCATGCTTCTTCTCCATGTATACAGAAGGAGATTCTTTAGCTTCAAACACAAGGTAGTCCTTATTCACTTGAAGGACCAACTCTCCTCTGTCAACATCAATCACAGCTTTTGCTGTGGCTAGGAAGGGTCTACCAAGGATGATAGATTCATCCTTACTCTTCCCAGTGTCCAGGATTATGAAGTCAACAGGGATGTAAAGGCCTTCAACCTTTACCAAGACATCCTCTACAAGTCCATAAGCATGTTTCCTTGAATTGTCTGCCATTTCTAGTGAGATTCTTGCAGCTTGCACCTCAAGGATCCCTAGTTTCTCCTTTACAGAGAGGGGCATGAGGTTTATACTTGACCCTAGGTCACACAAAGCCTTCTCAAAGGTCATGGGGCCTATGGTACAGGGTATTAAGAATTTTCCAGGATCCAGTTTCTTCTGAGGTAATGTCTGCCTAATCAAGTCATTCAGTTCATTGGTGAACAAGAAGGTTCATTCTCCCGAGTCTCATTACCAAATAACTTGGCATTCAGCTTCATGATTGCTCCAAGGTACTTAGCAACTTGCTCTTCAGTAATATCTTCATTCTCTTCAGAGGAAGAATACTCATCATAGCTCATGAATGGCAGAAGTAGGTTCATTGGAATCTCTATGGTCTTTATATGAGCCTCAAATTCCATTGGTTCCTCAAAGGGGAACTTCTTTTCGTTCAGAGGACATCCCATGAGGTTTTTCTCACTGGGAATCACGTCCTCCTCCTCTCTCTCTCTCTCTCTCTAGGTTTGGCCATGTTAGTCATGGTTATGGCCTTGCACTCTCGGGATTTTCTTCTGTATTGCTTGGGAGAGTGCTAGGAGGAGTTTCAGTAATTCTCTTACTCAGCTGACCAACTTGTGCCTCCAAATTTTTAATGGAGGATCTTGTTTCATTCATAAAACTTAGTGTGGTCTTAGATAGATCAGAAACTATGGTTGCTAAGCCAGAACAACTCTGCTCAGAGTTCTCTATTTGTTGCTGAGAAGATGATGGAAAAGGTTTGCTATTGCTAAACCTATTTCTTCCACCATTATTGTTGTTGAAGCCTTGTTGAGGCTTCTGTTGGTCCTTCCATGAGAGATTTGGATGATTTCTTCATGAAGGGTTATAGGTGTTTCCATAGGGTTCTCCCATGTAATTCACCTCTTCCATTGCAGGGTTCTCAGGATCATAAGCTTCTTCTTCAGAATATGCTTCTTTATTACTGCTAGATGCAGCTTGCATTCCAGTTAGACTCTGAGAAATCATATTAACTTGCCGAGTCAATATTTTATTCTGAGCCAATATGACATTCAGAGTATCAATCTCAAAAATTCCTTTCTTCTGAGTTGTCCCATTATTCACAGGATTCCTTTCAGAAGGGTACATGAATTGGTTATTAGCAACCATTTCAATGAGTTCCTGGGCTTCTTCAGGTGTCTTCTTCAGATGAAGAGATCCACCAGCAAAGTTGTCCAATGACATCTTAGACAGTTCAGACAGACCATCATAGAATATGCATATGATGCTCCATTCTGAAAGCATGCCAGAAGGACACCTTCTGATCAATTTCTTGTATCTTTCCCAAGCTTCATAGAGGGATTTTCCTTCCTTCTATCTGAAGGTCTGGACTTTCACTCTAAGCTTACTCAATTTTTGAGGTGGAAAGAACTTTGCCAAGAAGGCATTGACCAGCTTTTCCCAAGAGTTCAGGCTTTCTTTAGGTTGTGAGTCCAACCATGTCCTAGCTCTGTCTCTTATAGCAAAAGGGAAGAGCATAAGTCTGTAGACCTCAGGGTCAACCCCATGGGTCTTAACAGTGTCATAGATTTGCAAGAATTCAGCTAAACACTGATGAGGATCTTCCAATGGAAGTCCATGATACTTGCAATTCTGCTGCATTAGAGAAACTAATTGAGGCTTAAGCTCAAAGTTGTTTGCTCTAATTGCAGGAATTGAGATGCTCCTTCCACAGAAGTCAGAAGAGGGTGCAATAAAGTCACCAAGCATCTTCCTTGCATTGTTGTTTTTTTTTGTTTGCCATGTCTTCTTCTTTTTCGAAAATTTATGTTAGGTCCTCTCTAGAGAGTTGTGTTTTAGCTTCTCTTAGCTTTCTCTTCAAGGTCCTTTCAAGTTTAGGATCAGCTTCAACAAGAATGCCTTTGTCCTTGTTCCTGCTCATATGAAAGAGAATAGAACAAGAAAGTATGGAATCCTCTATGTCACAGTATAGAGATTCCTTAAGGTGTCAGAGGAAAACAGGAATAGAGGGATGAGGTAGGTAGATAAGAATTCGAACATATGAAGAAGGAGAGAGAGTCCGAATTGCTAATTGAGGAGGAGTGTTAGTCCTTAAATAGAAGGAGGTGAGAAGGGGAAAAAATTTTCGAAAAAAAATTTTTAAATAAAGCTAAAAATTTTAAAATAATTAAAAAGAATTTTGAAAAAGTGGTTGATGGTTTTTCGAAAATTAAAAGTGAGAAAGTGGTTAGATGATTTTGAAGAAGATTTTGAAATCAGTAATCAAAAAGATATGATTGAAAATTATTTTGAAAAAGATGTGATTGAGAAGCTTTGATTGAGAATATATGATTGAAAAACAATTTAAAAAGATATGATTTTGAAAAAGATTTGATTTTGAAAAATTATGAAGATTTGAAAAAGATTTGAATTAAAAACTAACTTACCTCCCTTGTGTTGTCCTGGCGTTAAACGCCCAGAATGGTATCCATTCTGGCGTTTAACGCCCATTTGGCTACCTCCGTGGGCGTTAAACGCCCAACCAGGGTACCTGGCTGGCGTTTAAATGCCAAAATTCCTTCTTCACTGGGCATTTTGAACGCCCAGCTTTTTCTCTGTGATTCCTCTGCTGTATGTTCTGAATCTTCAATTCTCTTTATTATTGACTTGAAAAGACATAATTTTGAAAAAAATTTTGAATTTTTAATGATGAGAGAGAATAACAACAAAATGAAACTAATCACGAAAAACTAAGATCAAATAAACAATGCATGTAAGAACACGTTGAATGTCTAGATGAACATCAACAACATATATTTCTTTTTTAAGAAAAGAAAGACATGCAAGACACCAAACTTAGAAATCTTCATATTAGAGACACTAACAAATTGAGAATGCACATGAGAAACAACAAAAGACACAAAACAAGAAAATTTAATGATCAAACCCAAGAAAATCATCAAGAACATCTTGAAGATCAATGAAGAACATAATGCATATATTTTAGAAAAATGCAAGAAAATTAAAAATATGCAAGACACCAAACTTAAAATGTGACACTAGACTCAAACAAGAAACACAAAAAAAAATTTCGAAAATAAAAAAAATAAAATGCTTAAAAATAAAATAAAATTACCTAATCTGAGCAACAAGATGAACCGTCAGTTGTCCAAACTCGAACAATCCCCGGCAACGGCGCCAAAAACTTGGTGCACGAAATTACAATCACACTTTTGCAATTCCACACAACTAACCAGCAAGTGCACTGGGTCGTCCAAGTAATACCTTATGTGAGTAAGGGGCGATCCCACGGAGATTGTCGGCTTGAAGCAAGCTATGGTCATCCTTGTAAATCTCAATCAGGCGAATTTAAATGGTTATGAGGTTTTGATAATTAAAATATAATTAAAACAGAAAAGAAGATAGAAATACTTATGTAATTCATTAGTGTGATTTCAGATAAGCGTATGGGGATGCTTTATTGCTTCTGAACCTCTACTTTCCTACTGCCTTCCTCCAACCATACGTTACCTCCTTCCATGGCAAGCTGTATAATCGTCTCGGATGAAAATAATTCCATCTGTGCTGTCACCGCAGGGCTAATCATCTATCGGTCCCCGCTAGCGTCGGAATAGGACCATTGTCCTTTTGCGCACTGTCACTTGCGCCCCACATTCGTTGGTTTGAAGCTCGTCACAGTCATCCCTTCCCAGATCCTACTCGGAATACCACAGACAAGGTTTAGACTTTCCGGATCCCAGGAATATTGCCAATGGTTCTAGCCTATACCACGAAGACTCTGATCTCACGAAATGGAAGGCTCTGTTGTCAGGAGAGGCAACCATGCGTCGTCAACCAGGAAGCTAAGAGATACACACTCAAGCTATTGCAGATAGAACGGAAGTATTTGTTGTAACGACCCAACTTCCAGAAAGTCATGATCATACCGAAAGTAAGGCGTTACTAACCTGTTTTCCTTTATTAACTATTTACTATTGAGCCTTTAGTTTGATATCGCGATTCAGTTTTATAGAAAATTCTAGAAAAAATTTGTTTTTATTAATTAAAATCATATAGCAAACATCACCCAGTACTAATAATCACATAACTATTAATAATAATATATGTCATACAAAAGATTTCAAATAAAACTCAGATACAAATCCTATCCCTCTGTATAAAATAAAAATCTTAAGCGATAAGGGCGAGGGAACTCTATGAAAGCAAATTAACTCACACTTAACTCATAAATAAATTCTATAATCGCCCGCAGCTTCACACTGTATCTTCGAACCTGTGTCACTGAATAGGTGGAGGATTTTTGGGGTGAGAACAAACCACACGTTCTCAGTAGGGAATGGGAATGCCGTAAAAGTAATGAAATAGAATGCAAATAATTAACATACTCAAGGAAACTATATTTTTATCAAACCCTTATGAAAATACTATTCTTGGTTTTACTTTAACTAATTATTTCCTCTTCCAAAGAAAATCTCTAAGCTCAAAACAAATTCCAAAATATAAAACTGGTCACATTAAGCATTTCTCAACCACACAATTAATTTTCAATCACAATGTCAATTCTTACTCATCATCATACATTCACCAACTAATAGCACTAACAAGAGATTCAATTCAACACACAAACAAGTCACAGCAAGGCAACCAACACAATCATAGGGAAGTACAATGAGCAAACCCAATCAAATGCAAATGCACACACAAGGATGATGCATGTCTAGCCCTAGTGCAGGTAATGAGCTCATTTGTCGGTTACATACCCACTCCCGACGTTACCCGGAGTCCTTTGACCAGGTAAGGCTTCCCTGTTGGCAACACCCATCGCAAGAGTCCTTTGACTTGTGGGGCAAACCACTGCAACAGTCCTTTGACTTGCATGGCGGCACTAACAACCCACTACTAGAGTCCTTTGACTTGCAGGGTGGAGCTAGTCTGCCCAACACACTCACTGTAAGAGTCCTTTGACTTACAGGAGCATATGCTAGTTATGTATTTTCTCGATACCTCTGTAAGAGTCCTTGCTAGTTATGTATTTTCTCGATACCTCTGTAAGAGTCCTCTGACTTACAGAATAGCATTATAGCTAAGTATCCCAGGGAAGCGCTCTTAGTGGTCGTACCACCATCTATCTGGCTGCCTTCACGCAGCAGATCATTACATAATCATTCTCTTTATCATCATTCATTATCATTCTCATTATTCATCATTACTTTCACATTCTTATGCAGTACCTCTTTCTTTCTCTATTCAGTCATACTGTATAAACTTTACATCTTTCACTTTTGCAATATCTTGGCTCAAGCCATTTCTCTTTATCATTCGGTCATAAAAATCTCAATCATCAATTCAGTTCATAATCTCTGCTATGGCAATCTTAAGTCAAGCCAACTTTAAAACTATCTTTCATTTTAGTTCTCTATCAAAGACTCAAGAAAATTATTTATTTTTAAATTCATTAAACACTTTTCAAAACATAACCTTTCATTAGAAGTAATCAAATAAAACTCTTTCTCAAATTTACTAACTTCACAAAGATTCAAAAATCATCTCTCTTACTATTCAAATTCAAATATTATTATTTCACCAAATTTCTAAAAAAGTAATCCTTTATTTCAAGCCGAAAACATAACTCTTTCTATATTGAATTAAATTCAAAACATAATTTCTTTCTTAAATAATTCAAGTTCGAAACATAATTCCTTTCCTTGGTAAATCGAACTCAAAATATTTTAATTCTTTTCTAAACTAAATAAAGCTCAAGTGATATAATTTTTCAAATTCAAAGCTTCTAAAATAACTTTTCAAATGAAACCTCAGATTTTTATAAAATTTCGACAGCACTTCCCCTAAAACTCAGACCTAGCCACCCTTACGGGTTCCCTTTTCTCCACAAATCACCAGTCCGTTTCCCAACAATTTTCAAACAGATAATTCTCAATCAATCAGACATTCACAATTCATAATATTTAACAAATCAATCATACTCCACAATTCCAACTAATCCATCAATCCAACTCCAATCTCATCAATTCATATTTACTTTTCACATATCATGGGATCCTTTCAAAATTAAACTCAATCATCCCAAAAATCAGCCTTTCATAATTCTAATTATTTTAATGTCATTTACTCTTTAGCACAGTTACTATTTAGTTTTAAAAGTCAAATTTGAAGAGAATGATTTAGTAATCAAACTTCAATCTTTTAACTGTTCTCAAACTTAATTCTAATTAATTATAAATCAACTTTAGCAACCATCAAAGCCAATTCCAATCAGTCGTTGTCAGTATCACAGCCGTTCCGTTACATCAGATAACTAAAAACAACAACAAGCACTTATTCTTAATAATCAGAATACAGCCACAACTTAGCCAGAATTAATCTTACCAATTAATCAATCACTCACAGCAACAGAACCAGTCACAATCACAGCCTTAATCTAAACTCCATTCATCAATTATCAAAACGTCAGATTTTTAATAATTAGCTCAACATTTTTCAGCTTAATAAGTAACATTAAATAAATCATTCACAACCCCATTTCAACTAATTTCAACCCGTCACAAGTCCATTTCACAGCCATTCCAATATACTAAAATTCCAATTCAATATCAAATAATTCAAAATAACTCACTCAAGATCAAAATCTCAGCCAACTCATCACAAAAAAATCAGTAATTCAAAATACAATTCACAACCAGATTTCAACCAATTCAGCAATATCACATAAGATCAGAATTTCCAACAAAACCACTACTGTTACACTATATCAAATAACCAGCACATCATTCAATTCAATATAAATCCATCAAAGATTAGAATTTCAGTCAGTTTGCAACCATCAAGCAAACCAGCTTATGGGAACCAGCTCAACATAATCAAATAACAGGATTCTCAATAATTCCAAACAATTAGAAAATTGGTAATAGTTACAGCCTCAAATCAAAATCAATATCACCAGTTTAATCACCGTTCACAACCACATTTAATTCGAATCATAACTCAGAAAAATCACAATAGCTAACCATTCTCAAACACATTTCAAGTCATTCTTGTCAATTAAGAAATTCTTAACTATTATTAACCATTTGCACTTATCCAATAACTTTGTAGGCATTCTAAATTAAAAACGTTAAATCCCCTACCTCAGTGTCGCATTAACAACGGAATCAAACCAAACAGCAGTCTTGGTGATGTTTCTCCTATGAGTTCCCTTCCTCTAGCAATGACACAACAGCTCGGAACCTACGTAGCAGCATCAGAATCATCAAGGGCAGCTCCAACATTGGTTCCTAGCAACTCCAATGGCAGTATCCACGGCAGTAGAGACTCTGGTAACTACAAAAATTACAAGCAGAGGCAGAATAGAGCAAGAACAGCAACAGTGATCTTGAACCCAACAAACAGTAGTGATAGTGGCATTTTCTCAGATTCCAGAAACCCAGAAGCAAAAGCAGAACTGGCGAGCCTTTCCATTCGGTCCTTCAGCAATGATGTCCAGCGATGTAGCAGCTCGGCGATGGCGATGACTTCCATCGACAGCAGCAGCGGTGAAGAGATGTAGCGTTGACGACAGGAGACTTCTCCTTCCTCCTCTGTTTGCGATACACGGTGGTGGCAGAGTAGCCCGTCTCAGTCTCCCCTTCAACCTCTACTCTGGCGTGCTCGCTTTCTCTTCCTCCGCGAACGGCGACAGCGACACGGCCAGGGTGCGGCGGTGCAAACAACGCAATGGAGCCAACAACAGCAAGGTAGTTCGACGGTGATAGAGGCGCAACGGAGGCACAGCGGCGCTACCCTTCGCGTACGAGTTCTCTCTCCTCTTCGCGGTTCCTCTCAGGCGACGGAACAGGTTCGATGGAAGACAGAACGGCGATTGGGCAGCGACGAACGGCCTGGCTTCGACGGCGACGCTCCTCGCGGTTCCACAAACGGCGACGACGACTCTGATGATGACGGGAGGCGCGACAGCACAGACGGTGGCAGTGCGACGGCTCCCTCTTCTCTTCTCTCCTTTGTCTTTGTTGAGTGTGGGTGTGTGTGATATGAGTTGATGAGAGTGAGTGCTATCCGTGTGAGAGGGGGGGTAACTGCGCTGACTTGGGGATTAAGGGTGAGTGTGTTAGCTGAAGAGGGTGAAAGAGGGGTGGGGTGCGGCTGAGGCAAAGGGAAGCTAAGGTTAGGATTCCTCAATTTAGAAATTAGGGTTTCTGATTCAATTTGAGAATTTGAGGTTAGAAATTAGGATTTTATAAAAGAATAAGGATAGGTATGAATAGATATTTTGATAAAATTGGAGGGTAGCATAATTTTAAAATCAAACATACTCCGTTAAAAATATCTAAGAACATTGTTTATCAACATATTGCTAAGTTCAATCAATTATTTCTAATTTAAATTATAAAATAAAAATACTAATCACATTTTTATAAAATATAGTTTAAACTCAATATTTATTAATCAAATTGAATGATATAACTTTTCATTATTTTTCTATCTCCAAAACTTTAATTTCAATTTATAAAATAACCAGTTATAATAAAAATTGTACATAAATATTAATTGACGTAAACTTAAAGCATTTATAAATATCAATCTAATTATTTCTAATAAAATAATTTCTAGGAGTTTAAATTAATAACATAATTCATTCAAAATATAATTTATTTAAATTAAATTATACAATTCTTCTATTTTTTTCAATTATCAAAATTATAATTTCAATTATACCAAATATCTAATAAAGATTATATAAAAATTCTAATTAATTTAAACTTCAATTATCATGAAACTCCATTTAATTACCTTTAGTAAAATAATTTTTCTTAAAATAAAATTATCAACAAATAAGATAAATCACAAATAACTAATTATTTGATTTTCAAAAACTAGGGTTGTTACATTTGTCAGGCATGCGTTCATAAGTGAGAATGGTGATGAGTGTCACAGATCATCATATTCATCAGGTTGAAGTGCGAGTGAATATCTTAGAATAAAAAGTAGGCGTGAATTGAATAGAAGAACAATAGTACTTGCATTAATTCATGAAGAACAGCAGAGCTCCACACCTTAATCTTTGGGGTGCAGAAACTCCACCGTTGAAAATACATAAGAACAAGGTCTAGGCATGGCCGAATGGCTAGCCTCCCTAAATATGAAATAAAGCTCTCTAAAAGATGATCAAAAGATCAAAAGATGATCCAAGGATATTCCAAAGATGAAAATACAATAGTAAAAGGTCCTATTTATAATGAACTAGTAGCCCAGGGTTTACAGAAATGAGTAAATGATGCAGAAATCCACTTTTGGGGCCCACTTGGTGTGTGCTTGAACTGAGCATTGAAGCTTTCACATGCATAGGCTATTCTTGGAGTTAAACGCCAACTTTGGTGCCAGTTTGGGCATTTAACTCCAATTTTGGTACCAGTTTGGGCGTTTTACGCCAAGATATTTTGAGCTGACTTTAAACGCCAGTTTGGGCCATAAAAAATTGGGCAAAGTATGGACTATTATATATTGCTGGAAAGCCCAGGATGTCTACTTTCCAAAGCAATTGAGAAAGCACCAATTGGGCTTCTGTAGCTCCAGAAAATTTACTTCGAGTGCAAGGAGGTCAAAATCCAACAGCATCTGCAGTCCTTTTTTAGCCTCTGAATCAGATTTTTGCTCAGGTCCCTCAATTTCTGCTAAAAAATACCTGAAATTACAGAAAAACACACAAACTCATAGTAAAGTACAGAAATATGATTTTTATTTAAAAACTAATAATTATATACTAAAAACTAACTAAATCATACTAAAAATTACCTAAAAATAATGCCAAAAAGCGTATAAATTATCCGCTCATCAATAACTTAGTTATATTCTTCTGTATATCATTACTAGGCATCCAAATCATATTGTTTCAATGCAACATGTGTAGTCAAAGTTGTTGGATCACGAGACGACGTTGGCGGAGACATTCAAGTACACTCACATGCTAAAGGAGAACAAAGAGACATTTGTTGATCAACGGTCTCAGGACCATTACGTGAGTAAACATACATCTGATTATCTTCTGCTATAAAATTATTAGAGATTAATTGTATATTATCGTACTAATCACAATAACTTGTGTTAATTACACAAGAGTCCTACACCCAGAGACTAGACGCCACGACTCAACATTCTCAGCAAGGTCGGGAGGACGCCACCGATGGCTCAGCAACTTCAGTCATTGATCCTGATGCGGTTCAGCGTGAGACTGCCTTAGCATTGTACAAGAACCGTGTAAATGGGATGGAATCATTCTTCGCCAGCAGCCTACGCACCTCGACATTGAGGCCGTTGTCAGGTTCTGCCACCAATTGAGCCGTTGAGCCCGAGGAAGGCTTGAATTGGAGGCTGTAGATGCAGGAACTCCAATGCAGCCTTCAGCAGCAGACTCAAGTTCTTAATGACTATCGGGAGAGGTATCAAGAGATCCTCATCCATGTGACATCTACGGATGAGCTCAAGCTGGAATTGAAGGAGTCGCTGGAGCAGATGTAGCATATGGAGGCTCAGATGGAGGTGTACCAGGCCTAAATGCGCGCTACTGGCATCGACCTTGCTGGTGGTAACACCGCTGCCACCTTAGTGGCATATGGACATTACCGCCTAATGAATGGAAAATTGATGGTATAGAATTTCAGAAATGAATTCTCATTGCAAGTATAGTTTCTAAACCAACAATAATCCAAAATTTGTTTCTCACAAGTACAAACCCCTAATAAATCTAATAACCGAAGTATTTAAACCTCGGTTCGTCTCTCAAAGGAATTATAGGGTAGTGTTCTTGTTATTGGTTATGGGTTGTATATTTTGGGGTTTTGAATAGGAAACAAGAAAAGTAAATTGCAAAGGAATTCAAATGATGAAAATGTCTTGGCAAGGTTTAGTAGTCAAGGATCTATATCCTTATCACTAACCATAATATGATAATTTGCAAGGATCAATCCCATTAAGTCATCCTCTAACAAGTAGAGGAAAGTCAAATGAGCTATATCAATCCAAGTCCATAAGTCCTAGCAATTCACTAATTGAATTAACGAGAGTTAGAGTCAATGGCTACCAACTATTAATCACTTGGACATTAGAGACTCAAGAATTCCTAAGTTACCTTCCCAAGCCAAGAATATAAAATTCTACTCTAACATCCTTTCAAGCATTTTGATAAACACTTGGAAGGTATAAAAGAAAAGCATAGTAAATTAACAACATGAAAAGAATCTAACAACAATAAATTGCAAAGAATTAACAACAATAATCAAAGAGAACACAATTAACATGAATTACCTCAAATTGCATTAAAAGAAAATAAAAGGAACAATAGTAGATCAACAACAAAGTATAGAAACAAAATAGAGGAGATTACATCAAAAGAATAGAAGAACAAGATGTAACAACAAAGAATTGAAAGGTAGAAGTAGATGAAAGCATGAATTAAAACCTAGATCTAAGCTTATTAACCTAAACCTAATCCTAATTCTAGAGAGAAGAGAGAGCTTCTCTCTCTAAAACTAACACTAAAGCTAGATCTCCACTAAACTAATTCCTAATGTGTAAAGTGATGCCTTCCCCTTCAATCCTTGGTCCTTTTAACCTTTTCCCGCCAAAATTCAGCTCCAAACTAGGCCAGGGGCACTTCTGAATTTGCCAGGCACGATTTCACTTAAAAATCACATGCCGACACCGACGCATACGCGTACAATACGCGTGCGCATCTCTGGAGTTTTACGATCCACGCGTGCACGTCTATTGTGTGTGCGCGTGGATGAGTGCATCCCAAATCTTTGGCTTTCCCTGACTTCTCCACTTTGCATGCTTTCTCTCTTCACTCCTTTGATCCATTCCTAGCCTTTTTAACCTGAAATCACTTAACAAACAAATCAAAGTATCTAGTGGAATCAAAGGTAAATTAAAATCATCAAATTAAAGGTCTAAAAGCATGTTTTCACACTTAAGCACAAATTAGGAGACAATCATGAAACCATGCTATTTTCTTGGATAAATGTGGAAAAAGGGTGATAAAATCCCCTAAATTAAACATAGAATGCACCACCAAATAGTGGTGCATCACCGCCTTCTGTCGCCGACTTAGGGCCACGGTACTAACGACGACGACTACCTGGATCTACAGTTATTAGTTTTTCGTTTTATTTTTTGATTGTATTTATTTGATGTATTTGACTTTTAAATTTTTTTGAATATTATATTATTTATTTTAAATAAAAGATTTTCATTATTTATGAATGAACCACTAATTGCGCGAAAAATTATTTTTTGGCACTGACAATAAAATTGGAAGAATTCCACGGTAATCAATTGCTTTTTTTAGATGATAATCCATCACAAAATACGACGACAATTACCGTCAAATGAAAAAATTTTGACGATAAATATTTACCAGCGAGGTTTATACTGTCTGGTTGTTTCTGACAGTAAATCTGTTTTCTTGTAATGCTCTCTCTCACTATTGCCCTGCCTCTCTTCCTTGATGCCATATCCCTCTAGTTCACTGTTTTATATTTTAATTCATTTTATTTATTTTTATTTGAATGTTGTTTAAAATTTGTGTTTATATGTTGAATTAGATTGGATTTGATTTTCTCATTTGTTCTTTAGTTTGCTATTTTTAATGGTGATAAGTTGAACTGAAATGGTGGTAGCTAGAGAGGTGGTGATGGTGGTTTGAATGATGATAATATAAACTAAAACAGTAGCAGATTGGTGGTGGTGATTTGAGGCAGGGATAATATTGTCATTTTAATATTAAATTGCAAGTAGTGTTATATCTTTGAGTACCAAATAAGTTCTCAAACTTTTTGTCTTGTTGAGTCTATGTTATTTTGTGTCTTTGTTTATGTTATTTTGTGTCTTTGTCTATGTCTTATTTGTCTCTATCCACTAACCAAACAGAATCTAAAGGGCAAAGGCACATGTTAGCTAAACTAACCCATAATATATTTCTTCTTGTTATTTTTATTTGTCCATATGAATTACATATCATGTGATCAATTTTTGTTTTTTAAGTAGGAACGTATGATGCTTTTTTTTGTAAAGTTAAATAGTCTTATCTCTTATGACATGGTAAAATTCAGATTAATGATATAAGGAGAAGTTATAAGTTTAAATTAATTTTTAACTTCACAAAAATTCATGATAAACACTAATTAGTAATAAGAATCACATAAAATAATATAAATTATAAGTTCATAAATCACATATACCCTAATTTAATGATTCGTGATACATCTCTTTCGGCATTATCATTAAGGATGATTACAAATTATAAATTTATAGCAATTCATACAAAAGATATTTCATAACTATAACACTAAAAGTATAAAAAATACCAACATACAAATTAAGACATATTACTCACACAAACTAAAACAATAATTCACGTATAATCTACCAAATCAACAATTATCTCCAAACACATAGTTATAGAAACAAAATGTCATATCCTTGATTGCTGCAAAACAGAGAAAAAGTAATAGTAAAATTAGAAAGTAAAATATGAAGAGAAATTATATTAAAATTAAAACTAAATCACATACTTGATCACCAAAATTTAGGAAGAACTCTTTGTAGAGTAATTATTGTTTGCAGGCCTTGTAAAGTCTTGTTCTTGTTTGTTGCGGTTCAATTGTCTTCTCTTTTTCACTTTTAAGTTGTTTTCCACTTTCCTTTGTGTTTAAAAGATCAGGAAGAATTTCTAACTTGAAAAATATTAGAGCCAATAAAGGACTCTAGTTCACTTTTCTTACTTAGTATGATTTTATTTTTCTCCTCAGCCAATTGCATCTCAATGGAAGAAGCTCCATCTATGACAACAAGCAATTTCTCCTTAGATTTTCCAGCCATATGCGTACACTTAAATAATTGAGCCCATGCAGTTGAAATTAATTTGCTCTTATTTTCTTCTTTAAAACATACCTCCAATAATACATTGCCATCTTGATTAAAAATAGGTTTAGCAGTTGTTGATTTGGTCCATATATTAATAATATAATAGTTTGAAATTTTATTTAAGCATTTTTCTTTTAGTACAAAAGCACATGTCTACATGGAATGCCTTTAAATTCAAACATTTTACATGAACAATGTACAGTATGATTAGAAGGACAATAAAGAGCTTTTCTTAACATACACATGTTGCCATTGTTAACCATTCCATTGTCAAGTATATTGAAAATTAACTTTCCATAATTTTCGTTTGTCCCTTCAACTCCATAGTCTACGCATGCACTCCATAACTCATTTTGAAATATATAGAAGTTTTTGTGGGTATAGATATTTCTGCCATGCTTCTCTGTACCCGTATGCAATTCCAGTTCTAGCATGGAATGAAGCGTATCATGACCAACAAGTAGTTCATTTTGTCTTTGAGATTCTATTGCAGACTCAATTATCATCCAAAATTCTACTACCCTAGGTTCTTATTTAAAAAAATTACCAAAAAAATAATTTTCACTTTCTGATTTTAAAGTTGTTCTTAAAATTTCTGCAAAAAAAACATGTCTCTAAAACAAGTCAGTATCCACTTTTTTCGAATGTCATACATTTGAGATAGCCAACCATTTTCTTTCAAGTCAAAATCAGTGATGATTTTCTTTCATTGCAGCTCAAATTCTTCTGGCGACTCTGGATTCCAAACACATGACTTGAATAGATTGTTAAACTCATTCTTGGCTTTCAAATGGCCACCAACTTTTTCGAAATTTTTTTAGAATGTGCCACATGCAAAATCTATGAAAGAGCTGTAAAACATCTCTTCTATTGCATTTTTTATGGTTGGATCTTGGTCAGTTGTGATTATAATCAGTTGATGCCCTTCCATTGCTTAAAGAAATGTTTCAAACAATCAAACAAAGGAATCAAATTTTTCATTAGCTATGAAGGCAGCTCCAAAAGTTATATTTTACCGATGATGATTTTTTCCAGTGAATGGAGCAAAGATCATATTATACTTGTTTGTATCATATGTTGTGTCAAATGAAACATCTCCAAACAAAGCATATTTTTTTCTACAAAAACCATCTGTCCAAAAGATATATTTAAGCTTTCCTTCGTTGTCAGTTTGGAAGTCAAGGTAGAACGAATTGTTCTTCTCATGTTTTCTCTTCAAATTATCTATAAACATACGTGCATCAGAGTCTTTGGTCAAGGCTTTTAGATCCTTTGAATAATTTAGAAGATCTCTTTTTGTACCTTTTATGTTCTCATAACTCCCAACTTGCTCTTTATGTAGGATTACCATGTGTTCATAACACGCAGCGGAAGAAAAGAAAGTAATCCTAAAGATCTATTTTGTACTTAAACTTTATTCCAATAATATATAGATAGTAGATCAGATCTAAAATACCTGAGTACGCCAGTAAAAATCACTTTCTCTTTCGATGGTACGAAGGCGCTATGCGTATCCACACCGAGGTTAACCTTTGCTGTTAACTCTTTGACCAATGAATATCTGATCTAAATTGAGAAACCTCTTGCAACTCTTTGCATGCCATAAAATTCTTCTCCAAGAATTAGACTCACATACGTTTATGTGTGTAGAGGTAAAGGAATAAAACCCTTGTGTTTTATTCTCATCTGTCTCTTGGTTTTATTCTCATCTGTCTCTTTTCTCTACTCTTGGCATACATATATATAGTATGAAATTTGTTACTGATTTTAAATTTGATTCTCAATTCAAATTTAAATCATATCTTTAAATTCCAAATCCGAATCCTTTAAATTTTATGAATCATATCATAACAATTTAAAACATAATCGATTTGGATCTCATCCAAATTTATAATTCAAATTTAGAAATAGAATAACTAATTATTCTCAAATCTCATTTAATATTCTCAATTATCATATTATTATTATATTTTTGGTGCTAGCAAACAATATAATAATATTCCATTTGAATTAATATAATTATTTATTTGATCAAATCAAAATAATAATTAAATAATTTTATAGCAAAGATTAGAACACTCGTTAGTGTGTGACCCCATAGGTTCAATACTAAGCGGGTAGTAAATTAGTCATACTAAATTTACTAATCAAGGTTGGCGTCTAGCAACACTCCTTAACGACCCGATAGTATGAAGTAATATATTTTTACTAAGAACCTCAGAAGAACAAAGTATAATTCCTTCCATCTTTCCAGCTCTTGGTTAACCCTTAGAGTATGGTTTAATTGTCAAATTCTAACTTGTTACCATTATTATAATGAACTGTGAATGACTTAAGAAACTCATTTCTTCATTCATTCAATTCCCTTGGGCAAGGTTTTATTTATCTCAGTCATTATAATCATAGAGCTCAAACTCTTTACCGAGAGTTGACGGATTCCTTATTGACTAATCATTAATTCTACAAGTATTTAAATCATACCCAATATCCATTCAACTAGCACCTTAGGGTATTAGGTGTCCGGGATCAAAGTATAATAAATACATTGTTAATTACTATGACAGTCGCAGGTCAAAGGAAACTCTATTACTATGTTCATCTTGAGAATATCCTATTGACAAATATACGGTAATTATAACCATTAGGAATTCTCAAAGTGAGTCAGTTCAATGGTCATATCTCTATATGCACCATCTATATATATAATTTAATAAATGAGATCTATTAATCTTCATCCAATGAAGACCATTATATATATATTGATCTTTCCGGATTATTAATGTCTTTTTTAATAATTCTATGACCAAGAATAATTTAGATTAAATTATAAAAGATTTACCTCTCAATATTATGATCACTATCACAATGATAAATCTCTAAATTTAATCAAGGACCTTATTATATTAACATTTTAATATAATAATAATAACAAATTATTTGGCACATAATTGATTGGATTGTGGTCATACTCCTTATTCCCGACACTTTATATACTTGATAGACCTTTCTAGGCCTTAAATTTGCTTTGCCATATAAAACCATTTTTATGAATAATATTTACACTCCTTGCTAATCTTAAGAATTGCCTTTTCTTAGATGTAGCTAATACATGTGTATAAACTTTCATGAAATCTATTAACTATAAATTTTTTCTTTATTCTTTTAAAAACTATTAAAGCATTGCACCCTTTCTCTTGTTAATTTTCTATTTCTAGTCTTTAGCAAAGTTTTTTCTCCAACTAACAATTCAGATTCAACAACTATTTTTCTTCCTTAAATCCTTATGTTGAGCAAAGAAAATATTTATACACAATGTCTTCCTTATCAATTTTAATAGAGGACTTACAAGATGAGCATACCTTGTATAGAAGTTTTTTCCTTCTTTTAATGTATCAAATACCATGCTATTCACAGGCTTCAATTCATCCTTACAATCTGAAATCCATTCTTATAGTGCTTGCTGGATCATGTAACTTATTTGGCACTGTTGTTGTCGTATCGATTCTATTGTCTCGTGTATCCATTGAAAATATGCCTACTGAATTAAAAAAATGAATTGATGAGTCATTTATAATAATAATAATAATAATAATAATAATAATAATAATAATAATAATAATAATAATAATAAAAAAGAAATAAGTTATCAAATAACTACACCTATTAAAAAAATACACGATATCAATAGAAGAATATAAAATAATTGATTATATATGTGATCTTTTTGTGATTAAGTTAGAAGCAAACCGGAAGTGAGAATGAAAAAAAATATGGAAAAATTAGGATTGAGATTAACGGTGGAGTTGAGGTAGTCTTCAGAGGAGGTGGAAAGAGTTAAGCCTCAAAGTGATTTTTGAAGTTGTACTCGAAACTGTAGTCCCTAAAGTTAATAATTATCCATTTTTATTCTTGAAGTTGTACTCTGGAACCCAAAGTCGTCCTTCAAGTACATTCCATCCATCTGGCGCCACTAGAAAGCTAAACTAGACTCCTCTGTAATGTAAGACCCAGAACTTTTGAAAAGTCTTATTATGATCAAGTCTCAAAATCATATAGTTATTTACAGTCTTAATTTCAGAAATTATTTTATTAAAGATAATTAAGGCAAGTTTTGATTTATTAAATTTGAGATAAGTTATGATTTTTATCCAATTTTATAATTATTGGGTTATTTTCTATATTCAGATTATGAATTTGGCAGTTATGAAATAAGAGGGGTTTTACATGATTTGGATTAGATAAGTAATATTTTAAATATTATCACTGCTATTTTGGAAACTGAAGAAATTCAGTATATTACTCCTAATTATTTGATTTGGGCATTTTATTGAAAATAAATTGTAAAATTGATGAGCAAATAGTATTTTTCTCTATATAATTAGTGTTGGATTTAAATTGGGTTTCAATTACTATATTTTCCCCAATTTCATTTGAAATTACTAAAATGCCCCTAACCCTAACTTTTGGAAATGAAACCCTAACCCTAAAAACCCTAACTCGACCCGGTCTCCCCACAATTGCTGCAGCCCTCCTTTCTAACAGCAGCCTACACGGGTTCCTTCCTCTTCTTCCATGGAAAAGGAAAATAGAAGCAGAATTAGGGTTAGAGGGGAGGGGTTCCACGGAAGCAGAGCGCCAAGGGAGGAGGAGCGCGCCGCCGCCACTGCGACTTGATGCTTCCGCTGCCGCTGTCGTCCAGGGAGCCACCACCTCAGTTCATCGTCGCCAGTCGTCCTCAACCTCATCGCGTTCTTGTTCGGCTGCCACTGCTTCCATGCCCTCCAACGGCGCTGCTGTTGTCGCCGATAGAGCCACCGCCGTTCTCCTCGTCGCCGACCAGCCCGTCTCGTCGCCGCCGTCGAACCCGTCCCTTGCCGCCGCCGTTGAAGCTGCGAACTGACAAGAGGGAAAGGGATGAGTAGCGAGGAAGGAACACTGCCCTTCCATTGCTGCTGCTGCCACGGTTGTGGAAGAGGGTATCCCCGTCGCCGTGGGTGGAATCCACCGTCCGAGCTGCTACTAGAGGGAGCCGCCGCTACCATGTGTACAGCAAAGAGTAGCGCCACGTGAATCAGGGAAAGGAGATGCCTTTCTGCCTCTGCTCCTGGGTTTTGGAATCCGACAAAACGCCGCTGCTGCTGTTGGAGTTGATGTTTCTCTGGCCTTGCCCTGGCTCCATCTTGAACCGTGAGAACCACCGCTGTTGGGTAAGCCTTACCCTGTTTTCGATTCCCTCTTGTTCCATCAATTCATTCCTACATAGAGGCATTGTTGCTGACACTAGTTGTATTAAATAAAATGGTTATTGTAAGTGACATTGTCGCTGCCTTTACTGGAGATGGTTGCTGGCTCTGTTTGGAGATTTATGTTACAACTAGTATTCGTTTTGGGGACTGCTTCATCTGTTGCTGGAACTACTAACGGAACCATCGATGAGGCTTGTGTTCTTTGGTTCTGTCAGTATTCTTTAGTTACCGTAAGTACCTCTGCCTCGAAACCTTGCCAGTTCATATCCCGTGTTGTGTTTTAAGGTTTTCGCAATGATAATGTTTTCTAGGATTAAGCTATCGGAGCCACATGTTGCGCGTAAGGGTTGTAATTGCTGCTGCAAAAGTGAACAAAGATGTGATGCAAGCTGCCGGTAACTTCGGGTTGATAGAGACTTCCGGTGACGCGTTTGGGTTATGGTTTGCGTTTTGAGGTAGGGGCGCTTTCCAAAAACTATAGTTTGTTATTGGAATTATTACATATGGGTACTGATGTGAGATATTGTGTACTTGGTGATTGTATCTGCCTTATGTATCAATTGATTGACTCGAATGACTATGGATGTTGGTTTGGCTAAATTGTCATGTGGCTTGTGAAATGTAATGTTTGAAGTTGATTCTTTAAATATTTGAAATGAGTTTAATCCGCTGAGGATTGGTTTGAATTGAGTCAATTATTTTGATGATGTGAAAGATAGAATGCTCTTGAAATTCAGCCTGGGTTGCTTTAATTGCTCTGGCTTTGATAAATGATTTATTGCTGAACTGATTCTTTAAAGCTTTATAAATGAGTTAAATCGGTTGATATTGAGTTGATTTTTGAAATGGTTTCCTTGAGGTATGCCATTGAGGCGACTGTTGGATTTAGCTTGCTTTTGAATTGATTTCTGGTTTTGAGCTGTTGAAAAGGAATGAGAAACGGTTTAGTTGGGACTCGAACCGGGTGGCAAAAGTCCAAGTTTTAGGGGAGGTGCTGCCAAAATTTCTATAAAATCTGAGTCTTTATTGAAATGTTGTTTGGAGAATGATGAGTTAAAGACTTCTACTATTTTATTTAAATTATCAAGAAAAGGATGATTCATGCTTTTCAAATGAGTTAGTAAAAGGGAAAATTGTAATTTAGTCTTGCTTCTTAAGAAAGGTATTGTATCTCTTTCAAGAGAAAGTTATTTAGGTGAAACTTGTGTTTTAAAGCTGTTTGAACGTGAAAAGGGTTTATGCCTTTGAATTTGACTTGGGAGTTTCAATTAAAGAAGTTTCAATGGCTTTGAAAGAACCTGAATGTCTATTGACAAGTTTCATTTTGAAATGTTTGAGAAAGGTTTTAAGTACTCCTTGAATTCTGAATTCTTGCAAGACTAAAACAATTTTTAACAGTTGAAATGTTTTAGAATTTGTCATGGGGGTTAAAGCTGGTTTTGCCTAAGTAAAGGAAGCGGCTTTGAAGGAAGTAAATGATTATGTGACTCGGTTTGGCTTAGATCTTATTTTATTACTCAAATCGGAAAGCCAAGGTTTTAATGATTTTAAATGAATTTGGCGAAATGAGATATGCTGTTCTCCCCTAAGGACTTGGGACTCTGCCGAGGAACTATTGTTACAAAAATCCCATTGTTGGATGGGTGATTTTGAATGATTCAAAAGGAATCTTTAACTTTCCATGGTTTTGGAAGTTTTTGAAAGAGGAAGCCGAGAGTGGCTTATTTCAAAAAGGGAATTTTCCTTGAGTAAAATTGGCTTATGAGCCTGAGATAATTTGAGAAATGAGATCTTTAAAGCCAAGGCTGAAAAGAGTTGAAACTTGATTTCAAAGTGAAATGAATTGAGAAAATGATTTATGGCTTAAATGCCGATTTCATGAATTTGATGATTTTGAATGTGGAAGTGCTGTTTTATTATGAGCCGGAATGGTTATGTATGATTATGAATATTGACTGGTTCTGGATTGAACCGTGAGCCAGAATGGCTGTGTGTGATTATCAATATTGGCTGGTTCTGGACTGAACCGTAAGCCGGATGGCTGAGATGGATGTTGATCCATGGATGAGAATGAATGCATGTATATGCTGAATTATTGATAATTGTGATTTTTGCACTTCCACTATTGGAGATGAGGGTTTCCCTGGGTAGTAGCAATGGCTAGCCACCATGTGCTCCAGGTTGAGACTCGAAGCTCTGTTAACCCAATGTCGTAAGTGTGGCCGGGCACTGTGAAAGGCCCGGATGAGCTCGCGCCCATAAATATTCACCAGTGATGGTGATGGATAAATATTCACCAGTGAGGGTGATGGATATGGATCATGATTATGATCAAGTTTATGATGAGTATAACTCGAGTTGGGGATGCACGACAGAGGGACAGTCCAATGGTTAGCTACCAGGACTTGTCGGGTTGGCTCTATAACCGACAGATGATATCATCAGCCACTAGGGACAGGCATACATCATATGCATTTGTGTGACATTGATTGGGTGTGCATATTATACTTGGTTTGCCTATGTGATTAATTGCTAACTGTTCTACTTGTAATAACTGTTTGTTTGTGCTTGAACTTCCTATCTGTGTTTGCATCTGGGACTCTGTTGGATGGTGGTGATTGGTTGTTGGTTGGATTGTTTGGGCCTAGGGCCGTGGTTGGAAAGAGATGAACTGATGGTTGATTTCGGTTTTGTGTTTCTGGTTTGGAATAAAATTATGAAAGGCTATTTTGGTTCCGCATAGATAAATCGTTTTGAAAGGCTTTTGAGTTTTTGAGAATTGAACGGTTCTTCTTTCCAAAAAGATTTCCGACTTTACTTTCATTGTAAACCGTTGTTTTTGAAAAGAGGCATAAGACGGTTATGAATCACTGGCGCGGTTATCTTCACGTACCCTATTACAGTAATTCCCAAAAAACCTCTACTAAGAACCCTTTCGAGGATGATGTTCTCACCCCCCTACATTTTTTCCCTTTCAGGATATGGGCGCAGAAGTTACGAAGAGCTTATTTAATTGTTGCTGTGATGCCCTGTATTGTTTTAGTTATGGTTTACTGCACCCTCGCCTTTATCTTGATATGTTCTGTAAGAGGGATAGGAATTGTATTGGATAATGCTTATAATATTATCTATGTATATAAGTGTATATATGTATGTACCCTTTATGAGTTTTTGTAAGTTGTATGGTATTTATGGATGTACGTTGTATATCAAAAGTATTTTTGGGAGCGGTATTGCGGTTTAAAGTTTCAAACAGGCTCATATTTTAGTATTAATTAGTATAAGTGTCGTCGTAATATCCGAGCTATCAGAGTTGCGCAGCCAGAAGCGTTGTCTTTGGTAGTCAGGGTGTTACATTATGGTATCAGAGCAGTTCTTCCTGTAGAGCCTGAGGAATGGACTGACTATGCTTCAATTGCATACTCTGAGCGTTTGTCATATATTAGGTCTTGTCGAATGACGAGAATTAGAGCTTTATGCACATGACGATCTATTGATTAACGCTGTTAGTCTTCCGTTGCATAATTCCTGATATTAAGTTTGGCCGGCTTAATACTAGCGAAATATGTATATGGAAGCACTGATGGGTTATCAAAGAAGAAATCCTAGTTTTGAGTAAAGCGAATCGCGGGTTTTGGAAAAGTTGGAAACTACTTTTCGAGGCTATTCAGTTGTGTGTCTTGAATTCTGTTCGAGTCGACATGTTCTTTCATATCCTAACTTGAAGTTCTTGTTTGCTAGACCTTTTGAAAAGTAATTTGATGTCTTCACTCTATTCCTCTATCCATATGCATTCTCGTTTGACCTTAAGTGCATATGCTGGTTTAAGATCCTTGTTGCATCTATCTTCCTCTGTTTGAGTTCTTCTTGATTCAAGTATTCTTTGATATAGTCTTGAACTTGTCTTAATGTGCTGTGACTTTTAACTCTGGGTTCCGAGTTCATTCTTAGAGAACTTGTTGATTCAGTTTTCCTCTTATTTGACAGTGATTACAGCTAATTTTGGGATTTTTATAAAAATTGCTGTTGACTAGATATACACTTATTTATATGTGGGACTTTGAAGATTTCTTATACAGTTTAACAACTATTTATTTCTAATGCCTCGCCTGTACCTTTACTGGTTTATAGAACTGCACCTACTTAAAATACAAATTGACTTTCTAGTAACCTTACTATGGTTCCAATGCACATCTTCATTTGATTATGTATCTGGGTATTTTTTTTCAAAATTTTGAAAAGAAAGGATTTACCACTTTTGTCTCGGTTGAGTTTCGTTTGATAAACTTTACTTAATTCATTTTGATTTGAGTTTGATTGAGCATGCTACATGGTTTGTGCCATGGTTGTTCTTTTGAAAGTGTTGGACTCATAGCTTTCTTCCTATGAACGGACTAAATTCTCTATTAAATCTTCCATCTCCATGAATGTCATGTTTGACCTTGTTTTTAACTAATCTTTTACATTTTGTGGATATTGCTATTGATCTTCGTTTTTCCTCTTGTGTGAATCTCACTCTTATGTGAGTCAGCTTGATTTGTTTCAATTTTGTGCATCGTTTATTTTCTCATTGTCTTTACAAGAGTTTTTAGTCAAAAAAATTTATCCTTGAGAAATTACAAATGATTGAGTTGTCTTTTCTATGACTTTGTATTCTTTTGGATCAATTTAAAACTTGTTTGATGTTTCATGTCTAGTGGATCTTGTTTGAACTACTTTAATTTAAGATCCTTTCTTGCAAGGCTTGACTCCTTTTTAGTACATCTTAAACTTCTTGAATGTTCTTCTGAGATGGTGATTTCAAGAACACTTTTGGAGTCTTGTTTCGAACCTTTTTAAAGGAACTTTGAATTCTCTTTGAAGAAATATTAAACGGAATTTATTTTCTGTTGCTTGATTGAGATTGAAACCATTGTTCAATTTTAACGAAGTTAATTCAAAGTTGGCAAGCACTATTTTAAATGAGGTTTTGGAAAGCTCCCTTGTTTAGTGGAAATTGGTTTGTTTGTAATGCACCACTTATTTCCTTTACCAAATTGTAAGCAAATTTTTACTTCGGAGTTTCTTTTCTAAAAAGAGTTTAACTTCCTCTTTCGTACTTGTTATGAATGTTATACACGCTTATTTGAATACAAAATTTTGAGAATTTTGAACATGCATTTGATTACTTCCGAATTTTTATGAACTGCTTTTGGTTAAGTTGTGCATCTAATTATCTTTCTAAAATATTTGAGGAAATATTTTAGCTCTTAGCCAAGGTTGTGTGCATTTGTTTTTGGAACTCTACAAAATCTACTTCAACATGAAATTGAATTAAAGCAAAGCCATGATTATGCTTTTATTTTTCTCTTGAAGGAGGCTTGTTGCTTAACTTTTCTTTTAAACTGCGAAGTTTTCGATTCTTTTAAGAACAATGTATTCGAAAGTATTTTAATTATGCTCGAGTTCTGTGAGCTTGACTTGGGTCTGAGATATTCTTTTCTGTAAACCTCTTACTTCTTCGACTCAGCTTGAAATTGTTCCGAACTAATGCGCTGATTCTCCTTCCTATTGATCCTATTGAATTTCCTTGATCCAAGGGTTATCTTTGAAGTTGTCAATTGAATTGTGTCTAGCAAACTTCATTGCTTGAGCATCCTTGTTTATCTGGAATTGGATACATTCTCTCAAATCTATGAGTATTATCCTTGACATTTGACTCTCCTTTTTAAATCTTGTATCCTTCTGAGTAGACTCGAGAATTGTTTTGATATCACGTGCGACTTGTAGACGTAGTAACACGATGCGTTAGTTCTTTGAGACGTGATATGTGTATACGGAAGTTGAAGCGGTAGGTGTGCAACGTATGAGTTATGGGCGTTTTGTTCCTTGCGAACAGGTTTGTGATTGTCAGACTTGTGATCGAGTATGGAATTGTAAAGTGGTTGATGGAGTTGGAAAGTTGAAACCTTGAGGTTGATATAAGATTAGTGTACGGATATTGAGCACATCGTTTTAACTCCATCCTGTTTTCTAGCCTTTGATGCCTTGCCCTACTATCACATGATTGACCCATGTTATCTTTTGCATTGAGCCTATCTTGTAACGTTTGCCTGGCAGTTACACTCCTACCTTTGCATCCTTATGCTTATGATAATCAAAGTATTTGAAAATCGTATATATGATTATATTTTGAGATATTTTTGCTTCTTCTTTAAATGTGTTCAAGGGTGAACTGTTATGGAATTTCTTTCATTTTGTATCAATTTTCGAGGGCAAAAATTTTTATAAGGTGGGTAGGATGTAAGACCCAGAACTTTTGAAAAGTCTTATTATGATCAAGTCTCAAAATCATATAGTTATTTACAGTCTTAATTTCAGAAATTATTTTATTAAAGATAATTAAGGCAAGTTTTGATTTATTGAATTTGAGATAAGTTATGATTTTTATCCAATTTTATAATTATTGGGTTATTTTCTATATTCAGATTATGAATTTGGCAGTTATGAAATAAGAGGGGTTTTACATGATTTGGATTAGATAAGTAATATTTTAAATATTATCACTGCTATTTTGGAAACTGAAGAAATTCAGTATATTACTCCTAATTATTTGATTTGGGCATTTTATTGAAAATAAATTGTAAAATTGATGAGCAAATAGTATTTTTCTCTATATAATTAGTGTTGGATTTAAATTGGGTTTCAATTACTATATTTTCCCCAATTTCATTTGAAATTACTAAAATGCCCCTAACCCTAACTTTTGGAAATGAAACCCTAACCCTAAAAACCCTAACTCGACCCGGTCTCCCCACAATTGCTGCAGCCCTCCTTTCTAACAGAAGCCTAAACGGGTTCCTTCCTCTTCTTCCATGGAAAAGGAAAATAGAAGCAGAATTCGGGTTAGAGGGGAGGGGTTCCACGGAAGCAGAGCGCCAGGGGAGGAGGAGCGCGCCGCCGCCACTGCGACTTGATGCTTACGCTGCCGCTGTCGTCCAGGGAGCCACCACCTCAGTTCATCGTCGCCAGTCATCCTCAACCTCATCGCGTTCTTGTTCGGCCGCCACTGCTTCCATGCCCTCCAACGGCGCTGCTGTTGTCGCCGATAGAGCCACCGCCGTTCTCCTCGTCGCCGACCAGCCCGTCTCGTCGCCGACGTCGAACCCGTCCCTTGCCGCTGCCGTTGAAGCTGCGAACTGACAAGAGGGAAAGGGATGAGTAGCGAGGAAGGATCACTGCCCTTCCATTGTTGCTGCTGCCACGGTTGTGGAAGAGGGTATCCCCGTCGCCGTGGGTGGAATCCACCGTCCGAGCTGCTACTAGAGGGAGCCGCCACTACCATGTGTACAGCAAAGAGTAGCGCCACGTGAATCAGGGAAAGGAGATGCCTTTCTGCCTCTGCTCCTGGGTTTTGGAATCCGACAAAACGCCGCTGCTGCTGTTGGAGTTGATGTTTCTCTGGCCTTGCCCTGGCTCCATCTTGAACCGTGAGAACCGCCACTGTTGGGTAAGCCTTACCCTGTTTCCGATTCCCTCTTGTTCCATCAATTCATTCCTACATAGAGGCATTGTTGCTGACACTAGTTGTATTAAATAAAATGGTTATTGTAAGTGACATTGTCGCTGCCTTTACTGGAGATGGTTGCTGGCTCTGTTTGGAGATTTATGTTACAACTAGTATTCGTTTTGGGGACTGCTTCATCTGTTGCTGGAACTACTAATGGAACCATCGCTGAGGCTTGTGTTCTTTGGTTCAGTCAGTATTCTTTAGTTACCGTAAGTACCTCTGCCTTGAAACCTTGCCAGTTCATATCCCGTGTTGTGTTTTAAGGTTTTCGCAATGATAATGTTTTCTAGGATTAAGCTATCGGAGCCACATGTTGCGCGTAAGTGTTGTAATTGCTGCTGCAAAAGTGAACAAAGCTGTGATGCAAGCTGCCGGTAACTTCGGGTTGATAGAGACTTCCGGTGACGCGTTTGGGTTATGGTTTGCGTTTTGAGGTAGGGGCGCTTTCCAAAAACTATAGTTTGTTATTGGAATTATTACATATGGGTACTGATGTGAGATATTGTGTACTTGGTGATTGTATCTGCCTTATGTATCAATTGATTGACTCGAATGACTATGGATGTTGGTTTGGCTAAATTGTCGTGTGGCTTGTGAAATGTAATGTTTGAAGTTGATTCTTTAAATATTTGAAATGAGTTTAATCTGCTGATGATTGGTTTGAATTGAGTCAATTATTTTGATGATGTGAAAGATAGAATGCTCTTGAAATTCAGCCTGGGTTGCTTTAATTGCTCTGGCTTTGATAAATGATTTATTGCTGAACTGATTCTTTAAAGCTTTATAAATGAGTTAAATCGGTTGATATTGAGTTGATTTTTGAAATGGTTTCCTTGAGGTATGTCATTGAGGCGACTGTTGGATTTAGCTTGCTTTTGAATTGATTTCTGGTTTTGAGCTGTTGAAAAGGAATGAGAAACGGTTTAGTTGGGACTCGAACCGGGTGGCAAAAGTCCAAGTTTTAGGGGAGGTGCTGCCAAAATTTCTATAAAATCCGAGTCTTTATTGAAATGTTGTTTGGAGAATGATGAGTTAAAGACTTCTACTATTTTATTTAAATTATCAAGAAAAGGATGATTCATGCTTTTGAAATGAGTTAGTAAAAGGGGAAATTGTAATTTAGTCTTGCTTCTTAAGAAAGGCATTGTATCTCTTTCAAGAGAAAGTTATTTAGGTGAAACTTGTGTTTTAAAGCTGTTTGAACGTGAAAAGGGTTTATGCCTTTGAATTTGACTTGGGAGTTTCAATTAAAGAAGTTTCAATGGCTTTGAAAGAACCTGAATGTCTATTGACAAGTTTCATTTTGAAATGTTTGAGAAAGGTTTTAAGTACTCCTTGAATTCTGAATTCTTGCAAGACTAAAACAATTTTTAACAGTTGAAACGTTTTAGAATTTGTCATGGGGGTTAAAGCTGGTTTTGCCTAAGTAAAGGAAGCGGCTTTGAAGGAAGTAAATGATTATGTGACTCGGTTTGGCTTAGATCTTATTTTATTACTCAAATCGGAAAGCCAAGGTTTTAATGATTTTAAATGAATTTGGCGAAATGAGATATGCTGTTCTCCCCTAAGGACTTGGGACTCTGCCGAGGAACTATTGTTACAAAAATCCCATTGTTGGATGGGTGATTTTGAATGATTCAAAAGGAATCTTTAACTTTCCATGGTTTTGGAAGTTTTTGAAAGAGGAAGCCGAGAGTGGCTTATTTCAAAAAGGGAATTTTCCTTGAGTAAAATTGGCTTATGAGCCTGAGATAATTTGAGAAATGAGATCTTTAAAGCCAAGGCTGAAAAGAGTTGAAACTTGATTTCAAAGTGAAATGAATTGAGAAAATGATTTATGGCTTAAATGCCGATTTCATGAATTTGATGATTTTGAATGTGGAAGTGCTGTTTTATTATGAGCCGGAATGGTTATGTATGATTATGAATATTGACTGGTTCTGGATTGAACCGTGAGCCAGAATGGCTGTGTGTGATTATCAATATTGGCTGGTTCTGGACTGAACCGTAAGCCGGATGGCTGAGATGGATGTTGATCCATGGATGAGAATGAATGCATGTATATGCTGAATTATTGATAATTGTGATTTTTGCACTTCCACTATTGGAGATGAGGGTTTCCCTGGGTAGTAGCAATGGCTAGCCACCATGTGCTCCAGGTTGAGACTCGAAGCTCTGTTAACCCAATGTCGTAAGTGTGGCCGGGCACTGTGAAAGGCCCGGATGAGCTCGCGCCCATAAATATTCACCAGTGATGGTGATGGATAAATATTCACCAGTGAGGGTGATGGATATGGATCATGATTATGATCAAGTTTATGATGAGTATAACTCGAGTTGGGGATGCACGACAGAGGGACAGTCCAATGGTTAGCTACCAGGACTTGTCGGGTTGGCTCTATAACCGACAGATGATATCATCAGCCACTAGGGACAGGCATGCATCATATGCATTTGTGTGACATTGATTGGGTGTGCATATTATACTTGGTTTGCCTATGTGATTAATTGCTAACTGTTCTACTTGTAATAACTGTTTGTTTGTGCTTGAACTTCCTATCTGTGTTTGCATCTGGGACTCTGTTGGATGGTGGTGATTGGTTGTTGGTTGGATTGTTTGGGCCTAGGGCCGTGGTTGGAAAGAGATGAACTGATGGTTGATTTCGGTTTTGTGTTTCTGGTTTGGAATAAAATTATGAAAGGCTATTTTGGTTCCGCATAGATAAATCGTTTTGAAAGGCTTTTGAGTTTTTGAGAATTGAACAGTTCTTCTTTCCAAAAAGATTTCCGACTTTACTTTCATTGTAAACCGTTGTTTTTGAAAAGAGGCATAAGACGGTTATGAATCACTGGCGCGGTTATCTTCACGTACCCTATTACAGTAATTCCCAAAAAACCTCTACTGAGAACCCTTTCGAGGATGATGTTCTCACCTCCCTACATTTTTCCCCTTTCAGGATATGGGCGCAGAAGTTACGAAGAGCTTATTTAATTGTTGCTGTGATGCCCTGTATTGTTTTAGTTATGGTTTACTGCACCCTCGCCTTTATCTTGATATGTTCTGTAAGAGGGATAGGAATTGTATTGGATAATGCTTATAATATTATCTATGTATATAAGTGTATATATGTATGTACCCTTTATGAGTTTTTGTAAGTTGTATGGTATTTGTATGGTATTTATGGATGTACCTTGTATATCAAAAGTATTTTTGGGAGCGGTATTGCGGTTTAAAGTTTCAAACAGGCTCATATTTTAGTATTAATTAGTATAAGTGTCGTCGTAATATCCGAGCTATCAGAGTTGCGCAGTCGGAAGCGTTGTCTTTGGTAGTCAGGGTGTTACATGTAACATGCTGGCAAGTCCTAAACAACATAGTATTGGATTTGGCACCTAAGATGTGCCAAACGATGTTGTTTTCTTCAATTTTTACAATGACCCTTCTCTGAAAATGTTAATCAATTGTTTTCTCTCCCTCCCACAACAAAATCAAACACCTTTCTTCTCCTCGCTCTTCAATGGTGCTGTACTGAGTTCCATCACTACAGAAACTTCCTTCGAAAACGACTAGTTTTTATGGTCTGCTGCGTCGTCGTCAATGTTGACAGGGTCTAGAAGAGAAGGAATTCCATAACAGAGGTAAGGAAAAAACGAAGAGAAGAAGCCATAGGAGTTTTCTATTTTTGGATTAATGTTGTTAATGTATTTATTTTCCTAGTTAAATAGGAGTGTTTATTTTTTTTTTTTTTTTAGATTTGCATGTTGCTGTTCTGAGGTTTGTGGTAGTGTTTGATGAGAACTAGTTGTCTTGTCAGTTAGGGTAAAATTAATTGTTTGATTAAAGGTTGTTTATTATGCCTGAATGATGTTTAAGATTATTATAGTTTGATTTTGATGTGTTAATGATAATGTGGTTTAGGGTTGAATACATTTATTGTTAAAAAGAGTGGTTTATATTTTACTTATGATTTTAATAATGTTGTTGATGATGCTGAGCCTGATCATGAATTTTTGTACAATTTATAGATGGATAATCCTCTCATTACCATCATATATCACCACGGGGTCATTTAACACAGAGTCAGATGGAAGTGTGTCTTACAGTGGGAGACAAATTTCTAAGTTACATGGATTTGATGTAGACACATTGGATATCTTCTCAGTTCGGGACTGTCACAAGCACATTGGATCTGATAGTGTGACTAATTGCTGGTGGTTGGTTCCTGATAGGCCTATGAAGAGTGGTCTTCGAGCTATCACACATGATAAAGAGCTCATGGAGATGTGTTTTCATGCTCAAACGAACAAAGGAGTTGTCCATGTGTACTATGAGCATAAGTCTCGGAACTGGTTTTTAATGAAGAAAAAGAACCAATGTTTAAAAGAAAGGATCTGAGGATCTTAGAACCAAATCCCAACCCAAACCTGAATAGCTCCACCCCAAAATCAATTTCCATAACAAAGTCAAGTCCAAAACCAATCCATACAACTAGCTCTACACCAAATACAATAAATTCTAAAGATGCTAGCTCCACCCCAAAACCAATTCCCACAATAAATAAGCCTAGTAGTAAATTCAATCCAACACCAAAACCAAAGATCCAACCCATTGCAAAATCTGTTTGTGCATCAAACCCACCACCAAAACCAAAGGCCCAACCCACTTCAAAAACTGCTAGTCAGCCCAATCTACCATCAAAACCAAGGCCCAATCTACTACAAAAGCTGTTAGTCAATCCAAACCAAAAGGATCCAAGAAGTCTGATCCACCAAAGAGAGACTTTCACAAAGAAAAAAGCGTAGCAATACATGCTAGGATGTGATGAAGGGAATTTTCGTATGGCTTAGAATTTCTCAATGAAATCTCGTTGCAAGTATAGTTCTAAACCAACAAACAATCCTCAATCAAAAATTTGTTTGTCACAAGTATAAATCCCAATAAAATTAACCGAAGTATTTAAACCTCGGGTCGTCTCTCAAAGGAATTGCAGGGAAGTGTGCTTAATTATTGGTTATGGCAAAGTGTTTGGGGTTTTGGAATAAGAAACAAGAAAAGTAAATTGCAAGAAAGTAAATGGAAACTCAAATAATAAAAAAGTCTTGGCAAGGGTTGATGGTTAAGGATCTATATCCTTGTCGCTAACCACAACATGATAAGTGCAAGGATTGATCCCATTAAGTGATCCTCTAACGAATAAAGGAAAGTCAAATGAGCTACACCAATCCTAATCCATAGGTCCTAGCCACTCACTAATTAACTTAGTGAAAGCTAGAGTCAATAGATACCAATTATCAACACTTCGATATTAGTAACTCAAGTTCACCTAAGTTACCATCCCAAGTCAAGAACACAAAAATCTACTCTAACATCCTTCCAAGCATTTTATCAAACACTTGGAAGGCATAATAGCATAGCAAAATAAAATTGCAAGAAATATAAATCTACAACTACCAATTGTAAGGAAATTAACAACAATAACTTAAATCAACAATGAAAGAAAGCACACATAAATTGCATTAAAGGAAAATAGAAGAAACAAGAGTGCATCAACAACAAAGTAAACAAGTACAAGGAGTAAAGTACAGGACTAGGAAAGTAAAGGTAAAGGAACAAGAAATTATAAAGGAAAAGTAAATCAAAGCATGAATTAAAAATAGATCTAAGAAATCCTAATCTACATCTAACTTAATTCTAGAGAGAAGAGAGAGCTTCTCTCTCTAGAAACTAACTAAAGCATGATAAAAACTAAACTATGTGCCCCCCCCCCCCTTTGACTCCTCTTGAATTCTGCATGTAATAGGCTCAGAAATGAGTTGGATCTGGGCCTGGAAAGCTCAGAAATCGCCCCCAGCATTTTCACTTTAATGAGGTCACGTGCGAGTAGCGACGCGTACGCATGGATCACGCGTACGCGTCGATTGGAATTTTGCTTCCCACCATGCGACTTCATATCCACGTGTGCGCATATGCCACGTGTGTGCGTTGATGAATGCATTCTAAATCCTTCATTTTCCATGAGTTCTCCACTTTGCATGCTTTTCTCTTTACTCCTTTGATCCATTCCTAGCCTTTTGAACCTGAAATTACTCAACAAACGCATCAAGACATCTAGTGGAATCAAAGGTGAATTAAAATTAGCAATTTAAGGGCCTAAAAAGCATGTTTTCACTCTTAAGCACAAATTAGGAGAAAGTCATGAAACCATGCTATTTCATTGAATAAATGTGAGAAAAGTTAATAAAATCCACTCAATTGAGCATAAAATGTACCACGAAATAGTAGTGCATCAGGATGCCCTTAACAAGAGCAGCTGCTAATGGCACTCTAAGAAGAGCATCTGTTAAGGGCAAACAGGCCCGAGTTATGACATTAACATTGTCAAGTTCAGATGAATCTTCAAACAGTCATGACAGTTATGATAGTGTGGAGGATGAACTATACAAGCCTGGTCTAGAGGATGACTCCAGTGAAGATGATGGAGTGGCTGTCAATAAATCTTCCCATAAGAATGATGTTAGATTTAGCAATACAGCAGCTACTAAGTTAACTAGATAGAAGAGGTCAATCATAGTAGAGGATAATGGAATGGTGTGTGCAGACTCTGCCTCTAAGGATGATGAACTATTTTTTGGACCAATTCTTGAATTTGGTAATATGACACCATTTTATGAGGTTTGGGATGGAGCTTATGAAGAATATGATGGTGGAGATTCATGGCACTCAGAGAAGATGATGACTCTTCCAAATTATGAGGATGAGTTAGAGGAGGGTGATTCAGAGGAGGTTCTCTCTATATTCAGAGAAGGGGAGAGGTTTGGAGAGCTTAAGTGACGAATGGATTTCTGCTAGAAAAGAATTTTACAAATAAGTTCTCGTTGCTAGTATAGTTTCTAAACCAACAGAGAATTCTTTCGTACAAAAGTTTTGGTTGTCACTTAAGCAAACCCAATAAAAATAAATCGAAGTATTTAAACCTCGGGTCATCTCTCAAGGAATTGCAGGGAAGTGTGTTATTATTGGTTATGGGTTTTTCTGAGAATTTTTAGAGTTGGAGAATAGGAAAATAAATAATTATAATTTAAAGCAATGAAAATAAATGAGAGGTCTTATGCAATTAAAATAAAAAGCCTTGGCTAGGAGAAGATTAGTCGGAAGTTCTATTCTTGTTGGGTTTCTCAACGTTAATAGTAATAGGTTGTTGTTTCTACTTGGTTAACCTTTACTAAATAAAAGAAAGTTAAGTAGGGAGCCAACTTCTATTCACTGGTCCTAATCATCTCCCTTGGGAAGGATTAGCGTTAATGACTAGAGAGTCAACCAACAATTCCCAATTACAATTTAACTCTTGAGTCTTCCAACTCAAGGGTCTCCAAATATTAATCAACTCCAAAGCTAAGCTACTCCATTGAAATGGATGCCAATCAGGCATACATGTAAAGGGAGTAGAAAGAAGACATGATAATTGGACTCAATTAAAAATAATCAAGAAATAATGAAATTAAATAGAAAAGTATCCTTACATTAATTAATTCCAAAATCAAACGTATCCATATAACTCTAAACAAAGTAAATGGGGAATAAGAAGAGTAAAGGAATAGGAAACAAACTAGAATGATAAAGACTTCAACGGAGGTAGTAACTCTTGTAATATCCAACTCAAAAGTATAAAACTACATCTAAAACCTAAATTGTGAATAATGAGAAGTGTTCTTTCATTCCTCGACTCTGCAGCCTCTAATCTGTATTTTCTGGGGTGAGAACTGGGTCAAAAACAGTCCAGAAATTGCTGGGGGCGAATTCTGATACGCTGAATTTTTGCAGATGCACGCGTGCGCGTGATGCACGCATGCGCGTTGCCTATCTTCAGGGCAACTATGGCATATTATATGTCATTTTGAAACTCCAGATTTCAGCTTCCCAACGCTACTGGAACCGCCTTATTTGGACCTTTGTAGCTCAAGTTATGGTCAGTTAAGTACAAAGAGGTCAGGCTGGACAGCTTAGCAATTCCTTCAATTTCTTGTATTCCTTCCAGTTTGGCATGCTTCCTTTCCATCCTCTAAGCTATTCCTGCCCTATAAACCCTGAGATTACTTAACACACATATCAAGGCATCGAATAGTAATAAGAGAGGATTAAACATAGCAAAATTAAGGCCAAAGAAGCATGTTTTCAATCATAGCACAAAATTAGGAAGGAAAATGTAAAACATGCGAATTTAATGAATAAGTGTGGGAATAGTGGATAAAATCCACTTAATTAAGTACAAGATGTACCACAAAATAGTGGTACATCAAATCTCCCCACACTTAAACATTAGCATGTCCTCATGCTAAGCTCAAGAGAAACTATAAGAGTGGAGGCAAAATGGTGGAACTTATGCAATGAAACCTATCTATATGAATCCAACTACATGCAAAAATATTTCTACCTACTTGGTTAAAAATAAACAAATTCTCCAAGACAAACATAAATCAAATTTCACTAATTCAAATTAAACAATAAAAGACAAGTAAACTTGTAAGAAGGTAGCTCTTGAACGCCGGGAACATAGAATCAAGCATTGAACCCTCACAGGAAGTGTATATACACTCTAATCTCTCAGGTGTCTAGGGTGAATCACTCTACTCTTCTCTAATCATGCTTTCTAAACTTTGTTCTTCATCTAACCAATCAACAAATATTTAGTATACCAATGCAAACATCATGAGGTCTTTTCAGGGTTGTAATGGGACTAAGGAAAGGGTGAGGATATATGTATGGCCAAGTGAGCTATAATATGAATCTTTGACTAATCTAAGATCTCACCTAACACATACATACACTCTATGTAATTCTAAAATCATACCTAGCTACCCAAAATTTCCACTTTTGCATCACATACTCATGTATCAACTTTTCTTTTAATTTTATCACATATGCATTGATCTTTTATTGAACTTAATATTGGGGTAATTTTGTCCCCTTATTTATTTATTTACTTAATTAGTTGAATATTTTTGGTTTTTTTTTTCATGAAAGCAAACATAACATTTCAATGCATATGGTTTTTCTGGTTTCCCATGAGTAAGTACCAAAATTTCCAATTTTTAAACAAAGTAGAAACATAACACATTCCCTATTAACCCATGTTCCCATAGTTTTCCACACTTAATTGATACACAATCTCTATCTTAAGCTAACCAAAGATTCAATTGGGGTAATTAATTATTTTTTTGCTTAAGGCTAGTGATGTGGTAAAATACAGAACAAACGAAGATTAAAAGGCTCAAAGTGGCAAACAAAGGTAATTAAAAGGGTAAGCTATTTTGGATAAGTGAGCTAAAATCAAATAATGGCCTCAATCATATGCAAGCATGTAAATATACTAAATATTGGACATATAGAATGGAACAAAATATAGATTACAATTATAGAGAAGAAAACACACAAGAATAAAATGTTATGGTTAAATAGTGTAACCATGTAATTAAGCTCAAATCTCACAGGTTGTGTGTTCTTTTTAGCTATAATTCATGTTCCAATTTACAATCTTCAAGCAAGTTTAACATAATTTTTTTTAACTTGAATTAGTGAAATTTTCAAAATAGGGTCTTTGAAAAGAAACTTATTATTTTTCAATCAAAGAGGCCATTCAGCGAGCCTTAAATCTCCCCCCTGCTCTAGAAGGATTGAATGCATACCAAGAAGCCTCTGTCAAGCGCCAGATATACCAATTTGACTGGGACGACATCCTCAGAGTTATAGCACAACCTGGCAGCAGATGGATCTATGAATACCATCGATCCTGACCTAAGGGCATATCGGCTTCAACACTTACCTTGGAGGCTCGAGTGTGGGCACAGATTATGTCCCACTACGTATTTCCGAGCACTCATGAGTCCTCCTTCACTGCAGACATGGCTGTTCTCATCTGGTGTATCCTCACAGACCAACCTCTCAACTTATCAAGACACCTCCGGCACGCCATGAGACACGTACAGATTGCGGGTAACCTACCCTTTTCCCGCCTTATTTTCAAATCTAGTCTTGGTAGCCAGAGTCTCCTACAGAGCTGGAGACACCAATACTATAATTTTTTGCAGGATGATTAGTATGTCCCCAAGGGGAAGTACATCAGACCCCTAGCAGCCACTACCAGCCGGACTGCAGATCCGGCCGGAGATATTCCTTCTCCTTCTACATCACAAGCACCTTCAACACATCAGCTGTTCCTTCAGATACTTCAGAGATTAGACTGGATTAACCGGCAGGAAAAGTGAATGGAGCGCCGTAACAAGTGCCAATTTACATACCTCAAGGAGCTGATTGTTGGCAACCACCCACCTGAAGAAGAACAATACACTCCAGACTCCACCTCACCTACCAGCACCGGGAGCCATGACAACTCCGACTATGGAGATGCTGTTACCAGCCCCCTTTGTTCCTAACTGATGGCACCGAGGATGGTGCCAAACTTTAAGTGTGGGGAGGTCGGTCAGTACCTGACTTCCGGAGGTAATTGCTTTTTCTTAACACCAATAGGTTATTTTATTTTTGTTAGGATAGGATAGATTGCATAGTAATAAGTGTTTTTATGTATGTTCTACTTGGTTAACCTTTACAAAATAAAGGAAAGTTAAGTAGGGAGCCAACTTCTATTCACAGGTCCTAATCCTCTCCCTTGGGAAGGATTAGCGTTAGTGACTAGAGAGTCAACCAACAATTCCCAATTACAATTTAACTCTTGAGTCTTCCAACTCAAGAGTCTCAAAATATTAATCAACTCCAAAGCCAAGTTGAAAGCCTACTCCATTGAAATGGATGCCAATCAAGCATACATGTAAAGGGAGTAGAAAGAAGACATGATAATTGGACTCAATTGAAAATAATCAAGAAATAATGAAATTAAATAGAAAAGTATCCTTGCATTAATTAATTCCAAAATCAAAGGTATCCATATAACTCTAAACAAAGTAAATGGGGAATAAAAAGACTAAAGGAATAGGAAATAAACTAGAATAATAAAGACTTCAACGGAGGTAGTAACTCTTGTAATATCCAACTCAAAAGCATAAAACTAGGAATCCTAAAACCTAGAGAGAGGAGAGAGCCTCTCTATCTAGAAAACTATATCTAAAACCTAAATTGTGAATAATGAGAAGTGTTCCTTCATTCCTTTACTCTGCAGCCTCTAATCTGTGTTTTCTGGGCCGAGAACTGTGCCAAAAATAGCCCAAAAATCGCTGGGGGTGAATTCCGATACGCTGAATTTTCGCAGATGCACGCGTGCGCGTGATGCACGTGTGCGTGTCGCTTATCTTCAAAGCAACTATAACAAATTATATATCATTTTGAAGCCCTGGATGTCAGCTTTCCAACGCAACTGGAACCGCCTCATTTGGACCTTTGTAGCTCAAGGTATGGTCAATTAAGTACAAAGAGGTCAGGCTTGACAGCTTAGCAATTCCTTCAGTTTCTTGTATTCGTTCTAGTTTGGCATACTTTCTTTCCATTCTCTAAGCCATTCCTGTCCTATAAACTCTGAGATCACTTAACACATATATTAAGGTATCGAATGGTAATAAGAGAGGATTAAACATAGCAAAATTAAGACCAAAGAAGCATGTTTTCAATCATAGCACAAAATTAGGAAGGAAAATATAAAACATGCGAATTTAATGAATAAGTGTGAGAATAGCGGATAAAATCCACTCAATTAAGTACAAGATGTACCACGAAATAGTGGTGCATCATTAAGCTTGAGGTTTGAATGACATTTAATACAAAGATTGACTTCAAAGAAGTTGTGCATAAGTATTGTATTCAGGAGGGTAGGAGAATCTGGTTTAAGAAGAATGATAGTGTAAATATGAGAGCTATATGTAAGGATAGGCTTTTTAACATGCAAGCACAGTAATGTCAAACACTTTAAGTTGTATTTCTTTCAAACAAAAAAATTGGTACTAGTATAGGAACAACATATACATATAACATGTCATTTGTTTTTTTGCAAGATACAACTGGCCAAATTGCCTATCTAACTTTAAGAAAAAAATAGCTACTATATAATCAGTAGCATACATACAAACACTAAAGTCCCACTAATTTTTAGAACCCTAACTTCAGACTCTAAACTTCTAAGTTTTCAAGCAATCTTTATCTTTCATTCTTCATTGTCAGTTGAAGGACTTGTTCTGCCATTACATGTTATCACATATTCTTTCTGAATTTTATCTGTCCACAGAAATAGACTACACCACCTCTTACCTACAGTATACACCCAAATTCAACAAAGATTAAAAGTGAGTGAGCTAAGTTTATACCCAAAAAGACAACAAATAAGAATAACCACTTACATTGTAGTTTGGATGTAACACCCTAATTATTCAAATCCTTATGCTCGAGTCATAAGTCAATGATATTACGGTGGTACGACTCTCAGGTGGACTTTTAATAAATAAATATAGGTAATTTTGAAAGGAGTATTAATCGAGAAGCCTGAAAAGAGTAGAAATAAAATCGCGAAGACGTATCTCTCACGTTTCGACAACAAAAGATAAACCATGAAGCCGAAAATGATATACGGACAAGGCGTAGAGGAGATTAAGAGATAGGTAACAGATAGATATATATAATGTAAGTAAATAGCCACTAGTCACGACCCGCGAAGTTTAGGTCGGCTAGGGTACAGTATGAAAGTAGTTTACCACAATATATCCTAATCTCTCCCGAAGGAAACATGAGAGCCTCTATAGGCAAATTCAAAGAGTTCAATACATAATATAAATTTTCCAAAACAAAGGTGGAGAGATTCTAATCAAAACACAAAGTAGAGAAAATAAAGATCTTCGCCGTCTCTCAGACGACCCACAACTCACTTCTGAGCACCTGGACCTGTATCTGAAAAACAAGAGATATATACGGAATGAGAACCCCGGGCCCATGGTTTCCCAGTACGGTAAAAGTGCCAAATAAATTCAATGTACTGCAATAAAAACTCACTAAGCATCCTAAACTTCTTCACCAATTATTCATCCTAAGTTCTCGCTAATCCATGAATATGCAGCTGTCATAAGGGAGTGCTAAATTCAATTCATGTTTCACATGTTTCCCAACTCTCTGCCTCTTCCACGAATCAGACTCAGAATCATAAGCAAAACCATCACCAGTTGTTCTGCCTCAGCAGTTCTATATCAATACATCATCATGCAATCGCATCATCAATTCATCCCATCAAGAACAGCCCTCACACCCACCGACACCAGCATGAGGGGCCTCTCAGTTGTACAAACACAAGCAATACAGGCAAGTAATACACAAACATGATACAAGTAGAACAAGTAGCATATAGTCAGGTAACATGGCATATATGATGTAGAAATCCAAGACAAATGGCAAACCCAAACAATTCAAACATATGCAAATGATGAATGCCTGTCATATGGTTGATGATATCATCTGTCGGTTATATAGCCAACCCGACAAGTCCTGGTAGCTAACCATTGGACAGAAACACCCATTGCGGAGCAAGTAGGTTTGAGCTACAGCCCCCTTGCTACTACCCGCTCAACCCAGAGCCAGTGGAATAACCACTATTGCGGCTACTACCCAGGCGAGTGTTTAAAAGCTCAACCTGGAGCGAGTGGATTCACCACTACTGCCGCTACTACCCAGGCGTCACAATCTCTGACCTGGAGCAAGTGGGACGAACCACAACCCTTGCTACTACCCAGGTATCTCAAATATATATTCATTCAATCTCAATTCATATTATCAACATTCATTGTTACCAAATTTCAAACATTAACTTGGAGCAAGTGGGACGAACCACAACCCTTACTACTACCCAAGTATCACAAATAAATATTTATTCATAGTCACCCTTCGTTATTATCAATTCTCAGACAATGACCCGGAGCAAGCGGGACGAACCACGACCCTTGCTACTACCCAGGTATCACAAATACACATTTATTCAAAACTCCATTATTAAACTCGTTTATCATAATCCTCCTTTCCCGTCTTATACCCGGAGCAAGTGGACAACGCCACTGCCTACTACCCGGGGTCGCACATCACATTTCAATATTTTTCATTATTATCCATTTAACATATTCATTCATTAATCATATATGCATTTATACTCAGCCATAAACAATAATGGCTTTGCCGTAACCCGGCAATAACTCAGCCATCTCGCTCATGGTCCAATCAAGAACCGGCCATTTATCAATAAATATAGCCCTCCGGCTCATGGCATACACGGTACTTCCACCGTCATCCTCCATATCTCATATAATCATCTTTGATCATCATTGATCATAACTTTTCCCCTTGCTTCACTCGCAAGTTACCACATCCCCTAGCTCCTTTCTCATTGCTAGGCATATCATAATGATTTAATACATAAGAGGTGAGATCGGAGGCTTAGAAGTATAAGATTTGGCTTTTAAAACTCAAAAATCAACTTTGGCATGAAAACAGGGCCACGCGTACGCGTACTCCACGCGCACGCGTGGATGGCCACAAAACTCATCGACGCATATGCGTCATGCACGCGGACGCGTGGATTGAAAATTTGCCAAACGACGCGTACGCGTCAGCCATGCGTACGCGCGGATACATTTGTGCCCCAGGCACAAAACTGGCACAACTCTCGGGAAAATGGCTGGGCATTTGGTGCAGCGCATCGACGCGCCCGCGCACACCACGCGCACGCGTGGATGGTGCTTTCCTGAAGAACGGAGCGTACGCGCCAAGTGCACCTACGCGCGGAGGGTCGTTCTGCAAAAAATTTTCTAAGTTAAAAGCTGCAGAATTTACAGATTCAACCCCCAATCTTCCGACGGACATTACTTTCTCATTTTAAATCATTTTCCACCCGTTCTTCGAACGGCATGAACATCCCGGATCCAATTTCATTTCTAAATGGATTTGGCACAAAACATAGATCTGTAGTCCAAGTTATGTCCCGTCAAAGTATGCCCAAAAACCATGTTTTCATACATAACCACAAGGTGCCATTTTCAAAACAAGCCATTTTCAACTCTTTTCAAAATCAACCAAAACATGCCAATTTCAACCTTTTTTGAAATCAATCAAAATGTACCAAAATCCACATCAAGCCATCCTCAACTCACACATCGACACTTTACCAAAAATTCCCAAAATCACATCCAACCATTTTAACACTTCTCAATCAAATGGCTAGAGGACAAACACAATATCATGTCATACATTCTTCCTCATCCCAATTTCCAATCAACCATCATCATACATAATCAATATCATACTCACTATCACGTGATTTTACCCACAAATCAACCTTAATCATTCCTCAAGCATATATCACAACATACATATCTCTAATGCATCATCATACCATCAAGGCATCAATAATCATAATCACTTATATGATCACATAATATATCTCAACCGAACCAAACATACCTCATCTACATAATTTCACCCAAAATTACCAAATTCCACACTTCAACTTCTCAAACCTTATTATTCAATAACCAACCTAATCATTCATATATTCATTATCTGAAATTCATCCAATCACTTGTGCCATCATACAATGCACACATCGACTTACCTTTCTTACCTCTTTCCGGCCTCCGGCCCAAAATTCACGGCATCCGGCCCAATTTTCACAATTTAAATGCATAAACTACAATTCAATACTCATTACCCAGTACATCAAATTCTCAATACACCAAGCATACAAGGTCACACAATTCTCAACCCAATCATTAATTCACATTACATATCAACTATGCATATTAGCACCAACTATTTACACAATCCAAACTTAATCCTAGGGGCATCTAGCCTAGGAATTCTCATCACAACACACGGTACTTAAATGAAACTTAAACCGTACCTCTTGTAGCCAAACCAATTGAGCCTCTTCTTTGGAATTCTTCACCAACCTTAGATCCAAGCCTTACCAAAGCTCCTCAAGCAATACCAATCTCCCAATTGTGCACCAACATCACCAAATACACTAACATAACCAATATCACATACATACATCAACCTAGGGCTCATAAAAATGACAAATCACAAGGGTTTGAGCACTTCTTACCTCAGCCCATATGAAGTAGGGATAGAACCCACTTAGAATCCATGTTGGAGTATCCCTAAACACCAAAAATCACAAGATTTCAACACTAACTACCCAAAAATGTGTCACAGTAGAGAATTTCGAAAACTGGGAAGATATGAATGGAATACTCACCACCAAACTTAGATAGAATCATAGAGGATGAGAAGAGCGATGCGTGGCCACAAACGGCTCGTCAATCGGAGCTCCGTAGCTCAAGTTATGGTGGTTTGAAGATCAAAGAGAGTTAGGTTTTCTCTCTTCTCTTCTCTCTTCTCAAATCAGCGCCCCAACCCTTCTTTTTAGGGTAAAATGAGCTGAAATGCTCACAACTAATGTTTATATATGTTGGGTCTTGGGCCCACTTAGGCACGGTTCACTTATTTTTGCCCATTGGCCCAATTTTGGGCCAAAACCTTTAAGATTAACGCTCTAAATCGCACTTTAAATATTTCTACCTTCCCTAATTATAATTCCTCATTTCTTAATCTTATTTACCCATAATCAATTTCCTCAGCTGTAGTACCAAACAGATCTCAGCCGGTACAGCCGGTCAAAATTTCACTGCGCGCTTTTACGCAGAAACCTATATTTTCCGACTCGGAAACATTCACTGAATCCAAATATCATATTTAAATTATCAAATTCCAATTGCCAAATCTTCCAACCATATTCGCTCCTATTTAACTTATTATTTAATTAATTTCGGTTAGGCCGGGTATTACATTCTACCCCCCTAACAGAAATTTTCGCCCTCAAAAATTCCATCCATCAATATCCTCTCCCTCTGCCAAGCCAATTACCACTAATCACAGCTCAACTCCAAGCATAACCTCCAAAACTTACTTTCTTATTCTCAAACCCTCGAATTTCTACATGACTTGCTGTTATAAAGTCTCTGACTCATCAATCAAAAACCCCTTTCATTTCTAGAAAGCAAATGAGTTTGAAATAACAATTTAACAAAAATCATGAGAATCCGCTTTCCTTTAATAATCTATAAAAGCATTCGAGACACATCTCTTTCGTTAAAGTTACTCATATCAAAAATTATCCTCAAAACCATAACCAGCACTCTTTCAAATTTTTGGGGAAAAATTTTCAACAGTACCTCCCCAAAAATTGGAGTTTACCGCCCGTCACGGGCTCCCTCAAACCAATCTCAGTACCGCATCTGTATTTCAATTTAGTGGCTTTCACATTCGTCTTTCAAAACCAATCATTATAAATCTCAATCTAATTCCAAGGTCACTATGACCAAACATCATGGTACTCATCTCTCAAACACGATAACTTGCACTCTCTCATCATCTAAATCCAATTATGCATCAATGATAATTTCCTCATCCGCTTTAGAACCATCAAAGCTCGCAGCCGCAATCAATTCCAACTATTTGGGGATCATTACTTGCAGTAACCCACTTAAACCTTCTAGTATTCAAACTTAAGATATTATAGTAAACTTTTACAGCTCCTATTTGTAGCTATCCTGTGTTACTGCTTTCGCAAGTTTCTGCTGCTTTATCCTGATCTCTCGTCTAGTACGAGCTCTATTACTTACTTCCTCAAGTACTCAACCACAACTTAGCATGACTAGCATTTCAAATCAACGTTTCCAAATCCCTCATTAAGGACCATTCCTTATCTATTTAAATCAAAGGAACTAAAAGTCACGGGTTCAATTCGTTTCACCAAGAATCCAGAAATCAACCAACTACATAACAAACATAACACATCATTCTCAACAAAAAATCATTTACATCACAGGAATTTATCCATTTGTATTAAGGAAAATCCTTACTCGGATCATCCGATTTGCTCCTCAGTCTAATATTAAACTCGACATTCCCAGTTTTACTGTACAGGCGGTATTATAAAATCACGCACTGTCCTTTAAGCCTGATTATTGCAATTACCTCAATCTTACTGTCGCAATCGGCCCGCATCCTGACTCTCTCCTTGTTGGCAATTTCTTGATACATGCCCTGGTAACCCGCACTTGTAACATACCCCTAACCCCAATCGGCACGGCCTATTTGGGTGATGACTCCCACATCTCTGACAGCTTGAAACATCAGAAGCAGCCGCTGCCCGTTTTCCCTTACCATTCCTTTGGGACTCCTTACTCGTCGCAAAGTTATTCTGTCCTTGGGGAAAGTGTTGTACGTATCCTCTCTCCTTAAACTCTCGACCCCTTGGTGCGAATCCTTGGTTGTGCTCTCTATGACTTTCTTTCTCTGCAACCCTCCTTTTCACACACTCTTCAGCAATTCTGCTCTTATTCACTAACTCTGAAAAAGTTCGGATCTCCATTGGTCCCACTGAACTTAAGATGTCGCTCCGGAGCCCTTCTTCATACTTAATGCATTTCCATTCCTCGAAGTCTCCCGGAGCTCCTTGACACATGCGGGAAAACCTGAATAGCTCCTCAAATTTGTCTGTATACTCAGATACGGACATAGCACCTTGCTTTAGCTGCAGTAACTCCAATTCCTTAGCTGTCCTGGCGGAATTCGGAAAGTACTTCTTATAGAATTCCACCTGGAAGGCATCCCAAGTGATATGATCATTCCCCTGTTGCAGGAGACGTCGAGCCCCTAGCCACCAATGCGATGCTTCCCCCGTGAGTAGATAGGTAGCGAATTCAACACGCTGCTCTTCAGGCACCAACTGCGCTTGCAGTGCTCGCTCCATGGCCTGAAACCAAGTATCAGCTTCAGTCGGATTGGTGGTTCCCTTAAACTTAGGTGGATTAACCTTTAAGAAGGTTGCCAGTGTCATCGGGCCCTGAGCTTCCCTTCCGCCATTGCCATTATTGTTCATCTGTTACCCAAGAGCCTCTGCAGTGGCCTGCATAGCAGCAGCCATATTCTCCAACGCTGCCATAAGGTTTATCGGGTTATTCGGGTTGATTTCCGGTTCTTGCGTATTAGTACGATCTCTTTCACGTCCCCGACCGGGTCCACGAGGTGCCATCTGGTTCCTATACACACCAAACAATCGATATCAAGTTGATCAGTCTCAATATCGGAAGTATAGTGCTTCAAAGTACCAAAGGTACACTCATGGACTTCATGCTAGATGTATCGATTAGATACCCTAACTAGCACAGGCACAGACTCAAAGTATGCATTGAAGCATAGGCAGTTCCATCCCTCAGGCTCACGAGGACGAACTGCTCTGATACCATAATGTAACACCCTAATTATTCAAATCCTTATACTCGAGTCATAAGTCAATGATATTACGGTGGTACGACTCTCAGGTGGACTTTTAATAAATAAATATAGGTAATTTCGAAAGGAGTATTAATCGAGAAGCCTGAAAAGAGTAGAAATAAAATCGCGAAGATGTATCTCTCACGTTTCGACAACAAAAGATAAACCGTGAAGCCGAAAACGATATACGGACAAGGCGTAGAGGAGATTAAGAGATAGGTAACAGATAGATATATATAACGTAAGTAAATAGCCACTAGTCGCGACCCGCGAAGTTTAGGTCGGCTAGGGTACAGTATGAAAGTAGTTGACCACAGTATATCCTAATCTCTCCCGAAGGAAACATGAGAGCCTCTATAGGCAAATTCAAAGAGTTCAATACATAATATAAATTTTCCAAAACAAAGGTGGAGAGATTCTAATCAAAACACAAAGTAGAGGAAATAAAGATCTTTGCCGTCTCTCAGACGACCCACAACTCACTTCTGAGCACCTGGACCTGTATCTGAAAAACAAGAGATATATACGGAATGAGAACCCCGGGCCCATGGGTTCCCAGTACGGTAAAAGTGCCAAATAAATTCAATGTACTGCAATAAAAACTCACTAAGCATCCTAAACTTCTTCACCAATTATTCATCCTAAGTTCTCGCTAATCCATGAATAGGCAGCTGTCATAAGGGAGTGCTAAATTCAATTCATGTTTCACATGTTTCCCAACTCTCTGACTCTTCCACGAATCAGACTCAGAATCATAAGCAAAACCATCACCAGTTGTTCTGCCTCAGCAGTTCTATATCAATACATCATCATGCAATCGCATCATCAATTCATCCCATCAAGAACAGCCCTCACACCCACCGACACCAGCATGAGGGGCCTCTCAGTTGTACAAACACAAGCAATACAGGCAAGTAATACACAAACATGATACAAGTAGAACAAGTAGCATATAGTCAGGTAACATGGCATATATGATGTAGAAATCCAAGACAAATGGCAAACCCAAACAATTCAAACATATGCAAATGATGAATGCCTGTCTTATGGTTGATGATATCATCTGTCGGTTATATAGCCAACCCGACAAGTCCTGGTAGCTAACCATTGGACAGAAACACCCATTGCGGAGCAAGTAGGTTTGAGCTACAGCCCCCTTGCTACTACCCGCTCAACCCAGAGCCAGTGGAATAACCACTACTGCGGCTACTACCCAGGCGGGTGTTTAAAAGCTCAACCTGGAGCGAGTGGATTCACCACTACTGCCGCTACTACCCAGGCGTCACAATCTCTGACCTGGAGCAAGTGGGACGAACCACAACCCTTGCTACTACCCAGGTATCTCAAATATATATTCATTCAATCTCAATTCATATTATCAACATTCATTGTTACCAAATTTCAAACATTAACTTGGAGCAAGTGGGACGAACCACAACCCTTACTACTACCCAAGTATCACAAATAAATATTTATTCATAGTCACCCTTCGTTATTATCAATTCTCAGACAATGACCCGGAGCAAGCGGGACGAACCACGACCCTTGCTACTACCCAGGTATCACAAATACACATTTATTCAAAACTCCATTATTAAACTCGTTTATCATAATCCTCCTTTCCCGTCTTATACCCGGAGCAAGTGGACAACGCCACTGCCTACTACCCGGGGTCGCACATCACATTTCAATATTTTTCATTATTATCCATTTAACATATTCATTCATTAATCATATATGCATTTATACTTAGCCATAAACAATAATGGCTTTGCCGTAACCCGGCAATAACTCAGCCATCTCGCTCATGGTCCAATCAAGAACCGGCCATTTATCAATAAATATAGCCCTCCGGCTCATGGCATACACGGTACTTCCACCGTCATCCTCCATATCTCATATAATCATCTTTGATCATCATTGATCATAACTTTTCCCCTTGCTTCACTCGCAAGTTACCACATCCCCTAGCTCCTTTCTCATTGCTAGGCATATCATAATGATTTAATACATAAGAGGCGAGATCGGAGGCTTAGAAGTATAAGATTTGGCTTTTAATACTCAAAAATCAACTTTGGCATGAAAACAGGGCCACGCGTACACGTACTCCACGCGCACGCGTGGATGGCCACAAAAATCATCGACGCATATGCGTCATGCACGCGGACGCGTGGATTGAAAATTTGCCAAACGACGCGTACGCGTCAGCCATGCGTACGCGCGGATACATTTGTGCCCCAGGCACAAAACTGGCACAACTCTCGGGAAAATGGCTGGGCATTTGGTGCAGCGCATCGACGCGCCCGCACACACCACGCGCACGCGTGGATGGTGCTTTCCTGAAGAACGGCGCGTACGCGCCAAGTGCACCTACGCGCGGAGGGTCGTTCTGCTAAAAATTTTCTAAGTTAAAAGCTGCAGAATTTACAGATTCAACCCCCAATCTTTCGACGGACATAACTTTCTCATTTTAAATCATTTTACACCCGTTCTTCGAACGGCATGAACATCCCGGATCCAATTTCATTTCTAAATGAATTTGGCACAAAACAGAGATCTGTAGTCCAAGTTATGTCCCGTCAAAGTATGCCCAAAAACCATGTTTTCATACAAAACCACAAGGTGCCATTTTCAAAACAAGCCATTTTCAACTCTTTTCAAAATCAACCAAAACATGCCAATTTCAACCCTTTTTGAAATCAATCAAAATGTACCAAAATCCACATCAAGCCATCCTCAACTCACACATCGACACTTTACCAAAAATTTCCAAAACCACATCCAACCATTTTAACACTTCTCAATCAAATGGCTAGAGGACAAACACAATATCATGTCATACATTCTTCCTCATCCCAATTTCCAATCAACCATTATCATACATAATCAATATCATATTCACTATCACGTGATTTCACCCACAAATCAACCTTAATCATTCCTCAAGCATATATCACAACATACATATCTCTAATGCATCATCATACCATCAAGGCATCAATAATCATAATCACTTATATGATCACATAATATATCTCAACCGAACCAAACATACCTCATCTACATAATTTCACCCAAAATTACCAAATTCCACACTTCAACTTCTCAAACCTTATTATTCAATAACCAACCTAATCATTCATATATTCATTATCTGAAATTCATCCAATCACTTGTGCCATCATACAATGCACACATCGACTTACCTTTCTTACCTCTTTCCGGCCTCCAGCCCAAAATTCACGGCCTCCGGCCCAATTTTCACAATTTAAATGCATAAACCACAATTCAATACTCATTACCCAGTACATCAAATTCTCAATACACCAAGCATACAAGGTCACACAATTCTCAACCCAATCATTAATTCACATTACATATCAACTATGCATATTAGCACCAACTATTTACACAATCCAAACTTAATCCTAGGGGCATCTAGCCTAGGAATTCTCATCACAACACACGGTACTTAAATGAAACTTAAACCGTACCTCTTGTTGCCAAACCAATTGAGCCTCTTCTTTGGAATTCTTCACCAACCTTAGATCCAAACCTTACCAAAGCTCCTCAAGCAATACCAATCTCCCAATTGTGCACCAACATCACCAAATACACTAACATAACCAATATCACATACATACATCAACCTAGGGCTCATAAAAATGACAAATCACAAGGATTTGAGCACTTCTTACCTCAGCCCATATGAAGTAGGGATAGAACCCACTTAGAATCCATGTTGGAGTATCCCTAAACACCAAAAATCACAAGATTTCAACACTAACTACCCAAAAATGTGTCACAGTAGAGAATTTCGAAAACTGGGAAGATATGAATGGAATACTCACCACCAAACTTAGATAGAATCATAGAGGATGAGAAGAGCGATGCGTGGCCGCAAACGGCTCGTTAATCGGAGCTCCGTAGCTCAAGTTATGGTGGTTTGAAGATCAAAGAGAGTTAGATTTTCTCTCTTCTCTTCTCTCTTCTCAAATCAGCGCCCCAACCCTTCTTTTTAGGGTAAAATGAGCTGAAATGCTCATAACTAATGTTTATATATGTTGGGTCTTGGGCCCACTTAGGCCCGGTTCACTTATTTTTGCCCATTGGCCCAATTTTGGGCCAAAACCTTTAAGATTTGCGCTCTAAATCGCACTTTAAATATTTCTACCTTCCCTAATTATAATTCCTCATTTCTTAATCTTATTTACCCATAATCAATTTCCTCAGCTGTAGTACCAGAAAGATCTCAGCCGGTACTGCCGGTCAAAATTTCACTGCGCGCTTTTACGCAGAAAACTATATTTTCCGACTCGGAAAAATTCACTGAATCCAAATATCATACTTAAATTATCAAATTCCAATTGCCAAATCTTCCAACCATATTCGCTCCTATTTAACTTATTATTTAATTAATTTCGGTTAGGCCGGGTATTACATTGGACAAGCAAATAAGGGCCTCCCTAAGTCAGTATCTGTCCCTGACCATTGAATAAATGCGAATCTGGCAAATAAGAATCTCTGTTTCTAGTCATTCTCCTAGCAATGCTTCCATTAGAGTACGGGTTGTTCGAGCTCCCAAATGCGTTGTTTGCGCTAGCCATAATCGTGTGGTATTGAAGATGGAGAAAAGAAGAGAGGGAATACTACAGAGAGTGATTTTCAAATTTGAGGATTAGGGGACCAAATTGCACCAAAAGAGTTTGCTAATCTACATCAGCTAGCTGTTACGTGTCCAGTGTGTCACAAAGAAGTCCAGATCAACTTTCTAATGGTGCCAAATGGACAAAATATGCCTAAAGGACGACTCTGGGTCTCGGAGTGCAACTTTAGGGATAAAAATGGGTAATCATTAACTTTAGGAATTACTTTGAGTATCGAGTTTAACTTCAGGGACCACTTTGAGACTTAACTCACGTGAAAATCAAAAGGCAGAAAGAATGAGAGAGAATGATGTAAATTCTTTTGCAAGAGTAAATTATATTTTAAATAATATAATTAAAATATTTAAAATTATAAATATACTTCAAAATTAATTATTCTCTCTCTCATTTTAAATATATTAATTACACACATTTTTTTCTAATCTTTGTAGTCTAATCTTAACAACTTATTTAAATCTAATGGCTATAATTAAACCCTCTCATTTTTCATATAAGGGCACATTTCGCAACAGATACCACCTCATATAGAACGATCTTTAGAGTATTTCCAATGGTTGGGTTTTATTTTATTTTATTTGCATCCTACAAAGTGCCACATAAGTATTTGTGGGATCATATATAATAGAATTTGATTTAAAACTCAATGTAAAATTTATCACTCCAATGTGTGGTCTCATTTCAATTTACACTTGAATTATTTTTAATTATTTCAAATAATTTTAACTAAATTGTGAAATTTAAAAAAAAAATATAAAATTATAAAATTAATAATACCATATTTAAAAGATATTATACATTAAAAAATTTTCAATGAAAAATTAGATTTTTATGGATGTAAAATTGAAGAGTTTGTGTATTTGAACTGGAAGGAAAATTAAAATTTATAAATAATTGAAAAAAAAAACTTACATTAAATTGTTATAGATCTATTTTTTATTAAATTGATAAAAAAATAATTAAAAAATAGAATAATAAAATACAGGAGTACAATTAAATATAATTAATTTATTTGAATATATTTTAATTGAATTTTTGTTATAATATTATAATATTTATATAATAGAAGTTTAATGGTGACACTATTTATTTTTTTTTAAATCATTCGATATTTTTTTATTGATATAAATATTATTTTATATTATTTCAAAAATAATATTTAATATAAATTTAAATTTTAAATCATTTTAATTACTGTAAAAATTGAAAGTAATATTTAAAATTGTTCTCCTTAAAGTTGCTCTTATAATTTGTACTGCTAGTACAACTTTGGATGTATTGGAGTCTTGACTCAATTAATTGGTGTTTTTGAATTTGGAGGTTACATGTATGTGATACAAGCTTAGCTTCATTTATTTTAGCCTATAGTCAGTCGTTCGGCATTATTATACCCCCCACTCACATTTAATTTTTCCGTACTGTGAGTCTGTGAGTGTGAGCTGGGACCCTTTTCCAATTTTCCTTCTAAAAAGGGGAAATTAATTCACACTTGTGGACCCACTCAAAATCTTTGCATATGCTTTTGCGATTCATCCTCTTTTCTGGACGGTTCATTTCTTTCACATCATTAATTGATTATCCTCTTTTTAACAAATGTTTTAAAAGTTGTCACTATAATATATCAGCAGCTCAACGGGGATGGATTCATTTAGGGTTAGCTATTCATATCTTATTGGTGAGTATTTAATTTGGTCTAATATGTTTGGATAGGATAGGTTATTTGATTTGTTGCAACGGATAGAGTAAGATTTTATTGGCATTCTATATATAATACATAGCGACAGATAAAGTAGGGTACGGATTTAGAGTGTATCCTATTCTACTTTACTCGTACTTTATATATAACACATATTTTATAAGGAGGAATGTTAGGGAACCAGCAATTTTTGGGATTTATAGCCATCAAATAGCCATCAATGAAGTTTTTAATGGTGTGAGATTTCATCTAATGGCTCACTCTTCTTTGATGGTTACATGCTGGCTAGAATTTGACAAAATTGCTGGCTCTTAGACTTTTCCTTTTATAAATATTAGATATATAATGAAGGCTGTGAGAGTTGAACACATAATCTCTCTCATGTAATGACTTATAATAAATAAACAACTACTAAATTAGTTAGTTAGTTTAGTAATTTAAAGCATTAATTTTTTATTTTTTATTTTATTAATATGTATAAAATTCGAAATGATTGAATTTTATATTTATTTTAAAAAAATTTGATATTTCTGCGAATAGGGTAGGGTAGGGTTTAGAACTTTAAGGTGCCGGTAGGGTTAGGGTTGAGAGATTCTCAACCCACGAATAAGGTAGGATAGAATTTTAATAAAATTTTCAATTCGCGGGTAGGATTAGGGTAGAGTCCAAACCCTACCCTACTCTACCCATTGCCAACCCTAGATTCAGCCGCTTTTTTATTATTTTTAAAAATTTAATTTTTATATTTTTATTTTAAAATTATAAATTTAATAAAATATTTAAAAATTAAAAATTAAAAATATATATAAATTTTATAAATTATTTAAATTTTAAAACATATAAAAATTACTATATTATTATTTTATATAAAAAATTAAGATAAATATTTATAAAATAATTATTTATAAATATTGTAGAAGTTTATTTATTTATTTTTTAACGGTATTTAATTTAAAATAAAAATAAAAATTTATATTTAAAATATTCTTTATTTTCATGTATAATTTTAATAAATAAAAATATTTTTTAATTTTATTATATTATTTTTAATTTATTATTTTTAAAATAATTAATTTTTATTTTTATTATATCTTCTTATTGTATCACACACTATTATTTTTTTATTATTATTTTCTATATACATAGTTGTCATTGTCTCACTGCTACTAGTGTATTATCTTGTTCTTCTTTTTCATTTTTTTTCTTCCACCACCTCTTAACCTGATCATTAATTAACTATAACCAAGTACTATTACTACAATTTTTAATCTTGTGTATCACTTTAATCTATAATAATCTATTTTGCTAATTTTTATGAGTCATTAAAAAGTTAAAAGAATTCGTTTATGTCATTTGAATATCTAGATGTATAAAAATAATATTTTTTATGTGTGTATTAAGTTGTCATATTGTTTTATTGGACAAAATTTAAGACATAAAATATTCAAAATTTTTGCTCAAATGATCAAATTTGATGTTAGTAATCCTCAAAAAGTAATATCAAAATATATTATTTTTAAATAATATAATAAAAAATAGTACATTATTATAAATTTTCAACTAATAATTATAAATTTAAGTTACAATTTAATATAGTACCTTGGAACAAAAGGTTATCATTACTTTTCACATTTGACTGGTATTATATAAGTTTCACATTTACTTTATTATGCAAATTAATTAAAGGGTTAAGTACAATTTTGGTCCCTAAGGTATAGGTTGAAAATTTTTTTCGTCCCTAATCTTTTTTTATACAAAATCATCCCTAAGGTTTAAAATCAAGTTTTAAAATCGTCCTTTTTACTTAAATCTTAAAATTTTGGAGCAAATTACCCATAACAAAAAATTATAAAATTAAAAAAAAATAAGAGAAGGAGAGTGTTTCTTCTCCTGCGAAGGGGGGAAGAGAAGAAGAAAAAGGCAAAAGGGAAGAAGAAGAAGAAGCTAGTCATGATTCACCTCTACCTCCGCTTCCACTGCCAAATATTTAAAACCAAGTTAAACTATAGAGACGATTTTAAATTCAAGTTAAACCTTAGGGACCATTTTATATGCAAAAAAGGTTGGGGATGAAAAAATTTTTTGACATATACCTTAGGGACCGAAATTGTACTTAACCGTTAATTAAACTATATTTTATTATTTTATTTTGCATGTTTTGAAATAATGCGATCGTACTATAAGGATGTCATTAGTTTTCATAATCTAATGTGAATCTTCTTACTATTTTGTTTGTCATTTAAATACTATCATATGAAATAGTTACTTAAAGTGAAACAATATATAAAGAGAGACAAAAAAAATTTTGAATTCATAGTTCTAATTTGTTTTTTAATCTCCACTTGATATAACTCAAATTTAATAGGTTGATGGTGGTGACTCTTTTTTATTAGTTAAAAAATTTTAACTGTAACACCCTAATATATATTTTCTTATGTTCGAGTTATAAGTCAATGATAATAAGGTGGTATGACTGTCATGGTGGATTATAATACATAAATATATATAATTGAAGGAAGTTATTAAACGAGAAGGCTGAAAATGATTAAAATAAAATCGTGAATCGGGAACACTCACGTATCGATGAAAACCAAAAGGTAAAGCATGTTCGGAAAATGGAATAATTAAAACATTAAGGAAGAATAGAATAAAGATTGGATATGTATCATAATAAGTATACTAGCCACTAGTCACGACCCGCAAAGTTTAGATCGGCTAGGGTTACAGAATTAAAATAGTTGACATCAGTATTTTCTTCGCTCCCTGATGAGAGGACTTTTGTGTGGTTTAGAAATTCACTAAAGAAGTCTCGTTGTAAAGTATAGTTTCCAAACCAATCAATAATCCTTTCATGCAAAAAATTATTTGTCACTAGTACAAACTCCTAAATTTATAAACCGAAGTATTGAATCTCAGGTCGTTCTCCCTAGGAATTACAATAAATGTTCTTGTTATTGGTTATGAGTTATATTTTGGAATTTTTTGATGAGAAACATGAAAAGTAAATGGCAAGGAAATTCAAATAACAAAAGGCCTTGCCAAGGGTTGGTGGTCAAGGATCTCTATCCTAATCACTAACCACAACATGAGAATTGGCAAGGATCAACCCCATTAAGTCATCATCTAACTAGTAAAGGAAAGTCAAATGAGCTATGTCAATCCAAGTCCATAAGTCCTAGTTCTCCACCAAATCAATTAGTGAGATCTAGCATTAATGGCTCCCAATCGTCAATCACTTGGACATTAGTAACTCAAGAGTTCCTAAGTTACCTTCCCAAGTCAAGAGCACTAAAATCTACTCTAACATCTTCTCAAGCATTTTGACAAACACTTGGAAGGTATGAAAGGAAAGCATGGTAAATCCATAACAAGAATGAAATCTAACAACAATTATTGCAAAGAATTAACAAAAGCAATCAAAAGAAACACAATTATTATGAATTACCTCAACTTGAATTGAAAGAAAAGAGAAGGAACAAGAGTAGATCTACAACAAAACATAGAAACAACATAAAGGAAATTACAACAAAAGAATAGAAGAACAAGATGTAGAAACAAGGAATTGAAAGGTAGAAGTAGATGAAAACATGAATTGAAACCTAGATCTAAGATTATTGAACTAAACCTACTCCTAATTCTAGAGAGAAGTGAGAGCTTCTCTTTCTAAAACTAACTAAAACTAATCCTAATGTGTGTGAATGATGCTAAGTGTGTGAAAAGTATTGATTCCCTTCAATCCTTGGTCCTTATATGCATTTTGGCACCAAAGTTGGTTTCGAACTGGGCCCCACAGCTCTCAGAAATCGCTGGGCACGTTTTCTATTAAAAAATCACGTGCGCCCATCGGCGCGTACGCGCACAGTGCGCGTGCACGTGGATGATGTTTCTCAAATCTTTGGCTTTTCCATGTGTTCTCCACTTTGCATGCTTTCCTCTTCACTCCTTTGATTCATTCCTATTCTTTTCAACCTGAAATCACTTAACAAACATATCAAGGCATCTAGTGGAATCAAAAGTGAATTAAATTTAGCTAATTAAGGGCTTAGAAAGCATGTTTTCACATTTAAGAACAAATTAGGAGACAATCATGAAACCATGCTATTTCATTAAATAAATGTGGATAAAATGTCATAAAATTTCCTAAATTAAGCACAAGATAAACCCTAAATATAGGATTTATCAACCTCCCCACACTTAAACCAAGCATGTCCTCATGTTTAACCAAGAATGAAGTAAAGGGTATGGCATTTATTCAATGCAACTAAACTATATGCAAACAACCTATATGTAACTATCTACATGAATGCAATTGCTTGGTCAAAACAATTCGATTCCCAAGAAGCATATATGCACAAGGGCTAAGGATTAGCAAGTCTAATCCACAATTGAATTGATTTATTAAATATTTTTATAAACTTGCATGAAGAATGATGATCATAGGTGAAAACATGTAATTGAGCATCAAACCCTCACCGGATGTGTTTGCACTCTATTCGCTCAAGTGTTTAGGGTTGATTCACTCAATTCTCCCCTAATCATGCTTTCTAAGATTTGTTTTTTTTTTTCTAACAATCGACATTTATTTCATGCATGCATACAAGTATCATGAGGTCTTTTCATAGGTTGTAATGGGGCTAGGGTCAAGGTAAGGATGCATATTTGGTCAAGTGAGCTTGAAATTTGAATCTTTGATAAGCTTAAACTTCCCACCTAACCTATGACATCCTATACAATTAAGTTCTAATCTAACTACCCATTTTTCACTTTTTAACATACTCATGCATTTTCTTTTCATTTCACAACACTTATGCATTGATCCTTATTGAGCTTTGCCTTGGGGCATTTTGTCCCCTTTTTATTTCTTTCTTTTTCTTTGTTTCTTTCTTTTTCTATTTTTTTCTTTTCTTTTCCATGCTCTTCTTTTTGTTTCTTTTTCTTTTGTTTTTTTTCATATTTTTTTTCTTTCTTTCAAACTATATACAAGAACATCAATGTATAAGGTCTATACATTTTATCAATACATGAGCATGTACCCAATTCCCAATAATTTCAATAAAAATACAAAACTACCCTTTTATTTCCCCAATGTTCCAAAATTCCCACACTTGAATGATACACACACTCTAGCCTAGCTAATCAAAGATCCAAATAAGGACATTTATTATTTTCCGCTTTAAGGCTTGTAATGTGCTAAATTAAGAACAAGTGGGTTAATCGTAGGCTCAAATTGGCTAACAATGGAAGATAAAAGGTAAGGCTATTTGGGTAAGTGGGCTAATAAAACAATGGCCTCAATCATATAAGTGCATGAATACACAAAATAATGGACATAAAGAATCTAACAAATCAAAGATCACAATCATAGAGAGAGAATAATGCACACAAGAAAGGAAAATAAGTGGTTATAAGATGTAACCACACCATTAGGCTCAAATCTCACAAGCTTGTGTTCTTAGCTCAAAAACATGTTCCACAATACATATATATAATTCAAGCAAGTTCTATGAAAAGTTTTCACTCAAATCAATTGGTGCCCTATAGATAATTTTCTTGAAAAATCTCATTATTTTGACTAAGCTTATTGTGTATATATATGCAAAATTAAGAAAATGCAACAAAAATCCTAAAAACCTAAAATGAAATGCAAAAATATTGGAATTAGAAATTTGTCACTCAAAATTGCCGAACGGTCGGACAACCTCCCCACACTTAAAAGTTTGCACCGTTCTCGGTGCACTCAAAGATGAGCAAGGGGGTACGGCGACTCTCCGGAGTGCTACCTTCAGCTGGTAGGTCAACCGGTTGCTGCGTGTTCTTTCTTTCGCTTCCATTTTTGCTTGCGGTGCATCATTCATGAAAAATAGAAAATAACACCATAAGATGAGAAAACAAAAGCAAGGAAGCATACATTGTTGGAATGAGGGACTAATCACTAGAATTGAGTGAGTGAATTAGTGTGATATTAATGACAAATAAGTGTGTGAATTCTAAATTGCGCGCGGTTTAGAACACACATTAGCATAAAAAGCAATGTCACAAAAGAAGCATGCACTTCACTTATCCTAATGTGCTTGAGATGCTTTAAGTAAACTTGTAAGGTAAAACAAGCATTAAAGAAGCATGAGAGCATTCAAGCTAAAAGCATATGGATGCATATAATCATGAAACACAATGCATTGAAGTAAATGCTCAACATCCAATATCAAGAGATTGCCTAATCAAAGAATAGGGTTTAAATCACATGGTGGTCAAATAATGCAATTCAAGAAGAGTTACAAGCTCGAAGGCAATTCTCATCACTTGGTATTCTCAAAAGATAGGCATGAAGAACTTAAAACCAAGTAGCAAAATATAACCTCAACAATAGAATCCAACAATGAGTATAAACATAATGATGTTAGGATAACATCCCTTTTCAATACTCAGCAGCAGTTAATGGTAAACAAGAATAACAATCCAACACTTACAATGAAAAAGAGAAAATGAAATGAAAACTAACTAAAACTAACTAACGAACTAATTAGTTAACTAAAATAAATGGTTATCAATGGTGTTTGGGAGTGTTGGATGAGGGGTAGAAGGAGGGAAGAAGAAAGGAGAAGGAAAGAAATGGAAAGAGGAGAAGAAAAGAGATGTGTTGAAGGAAGGACATCCGCGAGTACGCGCGCATGGCCCGCGCGCGTGGATGGTGGTGCAATGGCCGCGTCGCGTACGCGTACATGGCGCGTCCGCGTCGATGGCTTATTTCGAGAGTGACGCGTACACGTGGGTTGGTTTGTGCGAAAGGCATGGTGCGCGCGCAACATAGGCACAACTCTCAGGTCAATGTATGGGAGGTGGAATTTTTCAATCCACGCGTACGCGTACATGGCGCGTCCGTGTGGATGGGCGAAAATGCTTGATGCACGCATACGCGTGCAGTGCGTGTACGCGTGGATGGTGTTCTGTTTTTCAAAATTTTTTCTATGTTTTTGCACAAATCCAAGCCTTCCAAACCTCCAAACAGCTACCAAAACACCATAAAACCTTATTTAACACACTAAACTACCAATTATACTCAACAATTCAACCAAAAACATGAATTTAAACAAATTACCAATATGTACAAAAAGAGAAAATAAAAAGAAGTTACCATGGTGGGGTGTCTCCCACCTAGCACTTTTGTTTATTGTCCTTAAGTTGGACTTATGGGGAGCTCCTCTCAAGGTGGCTTGTGCTTGAATTCATCTTAGAACTCCCACCAATGCTTAGTTCTCCATTGTGCCCCAAGATTTCTTATTTGTTGCACCAAGTGTTGATGGAGTTCTTCACAAGCTTAGGGCTCCCAATGTTGATCCTCGTCTTGTGATCCGGGATCCCACACTTTATTTTCACACCCGTCTTGAAGTTGATCATCATTATTAGTCCAACCGGATGGTGAGTAAGGTGAATTCTCAATGAAGTGACCAACAATCCTCCTAGACCCCTCTAGTTGAGCACTACTCCAACCTTTATATCTCATGTTTGAAGCATCAACCATAATGAGCCTTGATTTACAATGCCAACCATAAAACATTTTTCTTTTATGCTTCATCCTACAAAGCTCCCTAAGTTGGCCATCCGTTTCAAGCAAACCATATTCAAGTGGGATAATAAAGCTAATAGAAATGAATTTTACCCACCCAAATGAAGGAGTAGATGGCAACCTAGGTAGAGAAGCTTCTAAGGATCTTGACAAAGCGTATCCAACTCCCGTCCTCCTTTTTCTAAGGATCTCCACTTCCTCACAAGATCTCTTAATCTCAATCCTTTGCTCAACAATTCTATATAAGCCTTTTCCCTTACTCAAATCACAAATGGGAGGGTGAGAAAATGTTACCTCCACAACGCTTTCAAATCCAACGGGAGAAGGTTCTTCATGCTCAAAGGATTCTTCACCACTAAGCTTTGATGCTTGGTCTTCAATTCCAAGGAAACTCAATTCTTGCTCTATCCCATCTAAGTCTTCATAAGGGATATGCCTTGGAGGTTGTGCACATTCCTCCTTAGCATCAAATTCAATCATCTTGGAGGGGTTTTCTTCAATTCTAGATTCCCAAGGTGGTTTCGCATCTCCTAAGTCTTCAACCACTTTTTCCTTGTCTTCAACAATTGTAGCTTCCTCCAATTGTTCCAATACAAAGAAACTCCCCTCATTCTCCACCAATCTCTCCTTTATGTTATGCTCTTCATTTGTTTCTCCACATATATCCATGAGAGTTCCATGAGTATTTAAGCATTGGGATGCTAACCGGTTTACCACCTCATCCAAGGCGGCCGTGAATTGTTTCACATCCCTTTTCATATCCTCTTGTCCTTGAACAAGAACATCAAGGATGTCATCCATTCGAGGTTGGGGTGGATGGAAGGGTTCATGATCTTGAAGGAAGGACTCATAGTAGGAAGGTGGTTCCTCTTGGTAGAGTTGTGGTGGTTCAATACTTTCCACTCTTTCCACTTGTTGCACAACATGCTCCATGGTTACTTGAAATTGATCCAATGCTTCCTTGAGATGATCCCTTGACTCTTGTTCCTCTTGGATATCATGAGTAGGATCATATCGCTCTTGGATTGATGGACATGAGTATTCTTCCATGGGAGGTTGTGGTGGGAAGTAGAGTTCATCTTGTGGTTGAAATTTTTCACACATTGGAGGTGGTTTATCTTGGTAATAGTATGGAGGGGGTGGCTCTATATGTGGTTCATATGGCTCATATGATTGTTGGTAGGATAGATATGGATTAGGGTCATATGAAGATGGTTGGTGAAAAGAGGCTTGTGAGTATGGTTGAGGGTTATGTTGTGGATATGGCTCATAGGCATATGGTGGTGGTTCTTGAAAGTCACAAGGAGATTCACCATAGCCATTGGATTGATACGCATCATAGAATGGCTCTTATTCATAGTGCATTGGTGGAGGTTGCTGCCATGAAGATTGATCACATGCATATGGCTCCTCCCACCTCTGGTTATCCCATCCTTGATACACATCCTCATTGTAGCTCCCATTACCTACAACATAGATAGAACCAAACTCATAGCCAAAGTGAGAATTCATGATAGCAAGAGAAAAGGGAAATAAAATCAAATAAGAAATAAAGAAAACCAAATCCTAAAACTAGCAAGAGCTAACAAAAGCAAACATATTCACACTATTCACATATATACAATAACCAATAACACAACACCATTGCAATTCTCCGGCAACGACGCCATTTTGATGAGAGGACTTTTGTGTGGTTTAGAAATTCACTAAAGAAGTCTTGTTGTAAAGTATAGTTTCCAAACCAATCAATAATCCTTTCATGCAAAAGATTGTTTGTCACTAGTACGAACCCCTAAATTTATAAACCGAAGTATTGAACCTCGGGTCGTTCTCCCTAGGAATTACAATAAAATATTCTTGTTATTAGTTATGAGTTATTTTTTGGGAATTTTTTATGAGAAACATGAAAAGTAAATCGCAAGAAAATTCAAATAACAAAAGGCCTTGGCAAGGGTTGGTGGTCAAGGATCTCTATCCTAATCACTAACCACAACATGAGAATTGGCAAGGATCAACCCCATTAAGTCATCCTCTAACTAGTAAAGGAAAGTCAAATGAGCTATGTCAATCCAAGTCCATAAGTCCTAGTTCTCCACCAAATCAATTAGTGAGATCTAGCATTAATGGCTCCCAATCGTCAATCACTCGGACATTAGTAACTCAAGAGTTCCTAAGTTACCTTCCCAAGCCAAGAGCACTAAAATCTACTCTAACATCTTCTCAAGAATTTTGACAAACACTTGGAAGGTATGAAAGGAAAGCATGGTAAATCCATAACAAGAATGAAATCTAACAACAATTATTGCAAAGAATTAACAAAAGCAATCAAAAGAAACACAATTATTATGAATTACCTCAACTTGAATTGAAAGAAAAGAGAAGGAACAAGAGTAGATCTACAACAAAACATAGAAACAACATAAAGGAAATTACAACAAAAGAATAGAAGAACAAGATGTATAAACAAGGAATTGAAAGGTAGAAGTAGATGAAAACATGAATTGAAACCTAGATCTAAGATTATTGAACTAAACCTACTCCTAATTCTAGAGATAAGTGAGAGCTTCTCTCTCTAAAACTAACTAAAACTAATCCTAATGTGTGTGAATGATGCTAAATGTGTGAAAAGTATTGATTCCCTTCAATCCTTGGTCCTTATATGCATTTTGGCGCCAAAGTTGGTTTCAAATTGGGCCCCACAGCTCTCAGAAATCGCTGGGCACGTTTTCTATTAAAAAATTATGTGCGCCTATCGGCGCGTACGCGCACAGTGCACGTGCACGTCCCTTGCGTTTTTGTGATCCACGCATGCGCGTACAGTGCGCGTGCGCATGGATGATGTTTCTCAAATCTTTGGCTTTTCCATGTGTTCTCCACTTTGCATGCTTTCTTCTTCACTCCTTTGATTCATTCCTAGCCTTTTCAACTTGAAATCACTTAACAAACATATCAAGGCATCTAGTAGAATCAAAGGTGAATTAAATTTAGCTTATTAAGGGCTTAGAAAGAATGTTTTCACACTTAAGCACAAATTAGGAGACAATCATGAAACCATGCTATTTCATTGAATAAATGTGGGTAAAAGGTCATAAAATTTCCTAAATTAAGCACAAGATAAATCCTATATATAGGGTTTATCACTCCCAAAGATACATTAATACCTCTATAAGCAAGTTCCAAAATAAACATTTAAATACATCATATTAAAGGTTTTTCAAAATAACAAGGAGAGATTTTAAAATTATAAAACAAAATCTAATAGACTTTGCCGTCGTCCAGATGAATCCAGCTCACTGTTGAGCACCAGGACCTGTATCTGAAAAACAGAGCATATATACAGAATGAGAACCCCTGACCCATGAATTTTCAGTACAGTAAAAGTGTCAAATAAATACCATGCACTATAATAAAAACTTACTAAGCATCTTAAACTTCCTTACCTCAGCATGTCATTTTTCCATTCTTATGTTCTCACTAATCCATAATCAGGTAACTACCTTAAGGGATTCTAATCTAACTCTCTTATCTCATTAACTTTTCCACAATTCTTCACAACCTTCCAAGATCAAATGGAACTACTCTCAGCTAATTCAACTTAGTGATTCTATAACAACACCTTAAATCTCCACTCGGAGCAAGTAGAATCACTTAACTGCATCTACTTAGGGAGCTCAAATCATCTCATTCCATATTCATCTTTATTATTTAATTATTTCATCATTTCATCTCAATAAGAACAGCCCTCAGCATCAAACGACACCAGCATGAGGGACCTCTTAGTTATGCAAACACAAGCAAGACAAACAAATAACACACTTATAAATTCAAGTAAAGAAATTAGCATATAGTCATATATTATACACAGGTAAACAACTATGACGAGTAGTAAACCCAAACAATTCAATCAAAATGAAGATGAGACATGTCTATCCTACTGGTCATGAGCTCACGTGTCGGTTATTTTTTCAGAACCCAACACATCCGGTAGCTAATCTGGACATTGTCTTCTCTACTATCTACTCGCTATATAGCATAGCCTCGCATGGTGAGTGTCCTGTACACTTCGCAGAATTAATACTCTGGATATCTCACAGGGTGTGTGTCCTGTACACCTCGTAGACAGAGGGAACCTCACAAAGTTAAGTGCTATGCACACCTCACAGAGTTAAGTGCTCTGTACACCTTGCAGAGTTAAGTGCTCTATACACCTCGCAGACACACAAGTTTGTATCTCTCGCAGAGTTAGTACCTTGTCATATCATCGTACAACCATTCACAATTTCACCATCACTTTCCTTATCTCACAGGCAGAGCAGCCTGTATCTATCGCAGGGTGAGTGCCCTGTGTACCTCGCAAGCAGAAAAGCTTGTATCTCTCTCTAAACTCATTATTCATAACCACAACAAGAGAGGGGAAATCCTCAACCCCAACTCATCTATTCATCCTGGGATATAGTGCCCGTCACACTTCTCAATTATCATCTCATTAGAATCTTCACTCATGTATATAACATATAACTCGAAGAAAATTCTCAACCTCCCCAATCCATCATCCTTCATCAATTATCAATAACTTAGGCTCATCATTCATTTTGCTAATTATCATCATCATTCTCATCATACTCAATCGTAATCGACCTCCTTCATCCCTCAATATCATAACCCTTTCTCATATCATACTTAAGCATAATTAATTCATCATCGTCTCTCATTATCAAAATTATTCCCATTATACTCAATCAATCATCCATCCTCAACTCACTAACTCAAATCATAAATTCTCATTCTTAACTTCTCTATCCTCTATTACACCGGCTCTAAACTCAGAACAGAACTTGCAGAGATTTGGAAGGTTAAAAGAATGGTTGGAAGCTTTAAAAATACAATTTCAGCAAAACTGGAGTTCATGCATACGGATGCCTCGTCTGCGTATGCATAAGTGTCAAATTGGCAATGTCACATATGCGGACCCCCTTCTGCGTACACGAGAGTGAAAAATAGAAATGTTGGCTCGCGTCGTGTGACACGTCCGCGTATGCGAGTTTGCAACCCTGATACTTCCGCGTACGCGCGCCCCCCTTTCGCGTACACGAAAGTACTGGGCATAGGCCAATACCCGCGTCACGTGGCACCTTTGCGTACCCGAGTTTATCAGTTTTTCAAAAAAGCTGCATAGTGTAGAAAACTCAATTTTTAACACAAACTTTGAAATCTCATAACTTATTTCACAAAATTCATTTTTCAACCATTCTTGAACCGTTGGAAATATCGTTGACTAAATTTCCATAAAAATTTCGTCTTTCATTGGATTTTTAACTTTGACGACCGAGTTACAGCCTACCAAAGATGGCCAAAAATTAATTTTTTTTCCAAAAAGCATAATTTACCAATCTTTCCAAAGTTTCACAAGCCTCAGCAATCTCAACTCAACATAACGACCTCTAACCAATCCAAATCACTCATTCACCATCATTTATACTCAAACATATGCAATTCACATATTTCAATCCTAAACCATTCAAATTCACAACTCAAATCTCAATTTCAACCTCAAACCAACAATTTCATAATTCAACCTCAATCATAATCATTCAAAAATTTACCGGGCTTACCTTCACAGCCTCCGGCCCAATTCCACGTCCTCTGGCCCAACATTCATCAATTCAATATAAATTCATATATGCATAATAATTATCCAGCATCAATTTCATAAATACATCAATTTTCTCCACACATTCACTACACATATCAATCCATTCAAACATACAATTCAAGCTTAATCCTAGGGGCATCTACCTTAAGAATTCTCATCACACCACATGGTACTTAAATGAAACTTAAATTATACCTTTAATGATGGTAGTTCACATACAACACTTGAATTCTCCATTCCAAGACTCACCTCAAAGTTTCACAAGCAAATTTAAGTCTACAAAGTGTGTCAAATTTACCCAACAACACTAACATAACCAATTTCACATATACATTAATCTAGAGTTCATGAGATTTGATAAGTCACAACAGTTTGGATATTCCTTACTTTAATCCATAGAATTTGTTGATGAAATCCATCAATAGCTCATACTAGAGCACTCCTAAACAACCAAAATCACAAGATTTTCTCAAAACCCAAACTAAAACACGAATTGAAAGGGAAAACAAAACTGGATAGAGGACAATAAAATACTCACCATAATACCTAGATAGAATTGAAGAGCTCAACGAGAGTTTTGCGTGACCACAAATGACTCGTCAATTGGAGCTTTGAATCAAAAGTTATGGAATTTTAAAGATCAAAGGGGGTTAGGGTTTATATTCCTCTTTTCTCTCTTCTCTCTTACTGTGTTCTTCATTGAAAGGGGAAAGAATGGTGTGTTTTGTGCTGAAATAGATTTTTATATAGTGTGGGCTTAGGCTACTTTGGCCTGGTTCACTCGATTTATCCGGTTGGTCCAATTTTGGGCCAAAACTTTTAAGATTGGTGTTTTAATTCGCATTTTATTTTTTTTTCACTTTCCCAATTCATCAATTCTACTTTCCTAATCTCTCTTGCTCATAATTTAATTTCTCACTCACAGTACTAGATAGTCTAAGTCAGTACTGCCAATTAATTTTTTAATACGCATCCTTACGCATTTTTTTGCAGAAAAGTACATTTTTTCACTCGAAAAAATCCTCCAAATCTGATTATCACATTAAAATTTTTCAATAATGATTCTAAATTTTTTCACTCCCGGCGGCCCATATTTAATTAATTATTTATTTAATTTCGTTTAATCGGAATTTTACATTAACTCTCTCTTTCTCTCCCTCTCTTCCTCTCTCTCTCGATCTCTTTCTCTCTCAAAAATATTTTTAATATCCTCTATAATAAATACTTTTTAAATTATATAATACATAAAAGATCACATCTTTTTATTTATTTTAAAAGTTAAAAATTAAAGTTAAATGATATTAGTATTTTTTAACAAAATTAAAATAAAAAAGTAGAGGGCTCCTGAAAAGATAATATTAAGTTTCATATTTTTTTGTTCAAAACATTATAGTTTATTATATTATTATAGGGTAAAGTATATTTTTTTCCCTTGAAGTTTAGCAAAAGTTTTAAAAATACCCCTAAATTTTATCTTGTTTCAATTTTATCCCAAAAGTTTTCGATTTGCCTCAAATATACCCCCGATAGCTAAATTTTCAAAAAGTTTAAGGCAAATCCAACAAAAATACATGAAATTATGCTTGATTTGCTTGTGTTAAAAGTTGTTCTTATGAAATTGTTGCTAAATTGGTCCTAAATTTTTTGAAAAATTAGCAACTAGTGATATAGTTGATGCAAATCAAAAATTTTTGGGACAAAATTAAAACAAAATAAAATTTAGAGGTATTTTTAGAATTTTTACCAAATTTCTGAAAAAAAATATACTTTATCCATTATTATATTATCTTTGAACAACATAACAAAAAGTAAAATTCTATATCTTCTTTTTGTTACTTATTTTACTTTATTTTGATTATCTAAATTAGCTTGTATATTAATAATTTATTTTTTATTATTTATGTAATATTTTTTCTTTTTTAGTAGTTATCCGTTAATAAATATTGAGTTAACAATTTTGTTTATTGTATTTTAATATGTTTATTTTAATAATATTTTTTAATTATCTAAATCTTTTAATATAAATTATTTAACATTGTCAAGACCAAAAAATTAAGAAATAAAATTAATATATTTTTTAAGGATGATTATCATAAAAGTTATAAATACATGATAACAACTTAGAGTATATTAAAATAGTACCATAATAAAAATAATTCAAATATTAAATTAATAGTATAATTTTTGTTAAGTGAATAATTATCAATCATAATATATTGTGTTATAAATATATGTAATATGTTATATTAAAAATAACTGATGGTTTACCAAGCATGAATTAAAGTTGTTACAAAATGATAATTTATACCCACTAATATTATTATCACCAAATGGATCAACTCTATTACTATTATAAGTATCTAAATATTTAAAAAATAATATATTATTAACATAAAATTAATGAATTTTAAATTTCATCAAAAATGAAGTAATTTTTTATATAAATCATAACTATTAAGAGTACATTATTATTATATGGATCTAATTAAAAAATTATTACTTGTAGTTTATAATATTGTAAAAATAAACTATAGTATTTATTTTTTTTTGTACAATTAATTTAGATAAAGTTCTAAGATAAAATATTGATGGTCAACTATTTTGGGTAGGGGTGTTCGCGGTGCGGTTTGATTTGATTTTGAGGAAAAAAGTCATTCGATCCGAACGCTTAATTTGTGTGCGGTGCGGTTTAGATTGGATGAAATTTTTTTAGAAATCCGATCCGATCCGATTCAAGCGGTTTGGATTGGTTTGGATTTGCGATTTTTTAAATAAAAAAATTAAAAACATATAACAAGTCTCAACATCAAATTTTAAATAATCAACAATGACATAACAAGTCTTAACAATATCTTAAAAAGCTAACGATAACATAACAATAGAAATAAAATTATAGGTTAGTTAAAATAAATAAATAAATAACATTTTGAACATAAAATATTTATTAAATAATAATAATACATGAATAATAGAAAAATGTATAACAAATTGAACATGTTATAAGTATAATTGTAAATATAATAATAAAATAATAATATTATAGCACATTGTGCGATTTGGATTGGATTGGATCGGTTATGAAAAGTAGATCCGAAATCCAATCCAATCCAGCGGTTTGCAAAAAATAGAATCCAATCAAATCCGAATTAGTGCGGTTTTAATCGGTTTTCGCTTTGGATCGGATTGGATGAATGGTTTAATTTGGATCAGTTTGGATTTAAACACCCCTAATTTTGGGTATGTGTTCATTTCTGTTTGTGATATCTTTAAATAGGGTTGTCGTATTGGTGTGAAGTTATGTCAAAGTGAGACAAGTATAAAATTACTCAATAATGTGAATATGAGATGAGAGAAACTGGCAGGAGGTGGTGAGAGATAACTTATGGAAGCTACGTTAAAGTAGGACAAATGTAAAGTTGCTCTAATAACGTGAATATGAGGTGAGAAAAATCTGGTAAAAATTTTTTAAAATTGAAGTGGAGGAGTTAATTAAGAAGAGTATTATAGAAAAGAAATTTTAGAAACCAAAATCCATATTTTGCAATTATATATTGTTATAAAAATATGAGATGAGAGAATCTAGCAAAAGGTGGTGAGAGACAACTCGCGAAAGTTACGTCAAAGTGGGACAAATGTAAAATTACTCTAATAAGATGAAGAGAAATTCTACTCATCTTTTAAATGTTATGTTTTACTTAGCCTTTAAATATAATATTTTATTATTTTATTTTTTAATTAATCATATTTTCTATTTTTAAGAAATCATTATTATTTATATTTAATTTATTATTATACTTGTAAGACCCGGTTAATTAATGGTTAATTAACCCATAAATGAGAATTTATTCTAGAAAGCCAAAAATGTTATTTTTATGGCTAAATGTGATAGAGGAAATTGAGACGAGAATTTCGGTACCAATTTTATAGAAATCGGACCAAGATTGGACCGAACGGGCCAAACCGGACCAACCGGACCCAAAGTGGGCCCTTGGCCCAACATAACTAAACCAAAACCCTAGTTTTCAGCACTCTCTCTCCTCACACAACACCAAAACACGCTGAAAATGGAGGCTATGGAGGGAAGAACACTCTCTCAAGTTCTTTCTCTCACTTGATCTTCAAACCACCATAACTTTTGATCTAGAGCTCCGATTGCCACTCCGTTTGCGGCCACGCGTTCACCGCGGAGTGCTCTACAAAACCCATACAATTAATCTTGAGGTAAGCCACGTTTTACTGTTCGAAATTCCAGCCCTTGATTTCGAGTTTCATGAGCAAAAATGTTGAGATTTTGGGTTCTTTGATGTTATAGGACCCAACTCTCTTGAAGGAGAAGGTTAATCTTGTCTCCTTGGACCTTGGGTGTGGTAAGATTCTCAACTCTAGTGTAATTTGTTGTTCTATGAGGTTTGGGTATTGAGATGTTGTGTATGGATATGATGATTGTGGCTTAGGTTGTGTATATGTGAATATTGGAGCTTGATTGGTGATTTTGGAAAGCTTGGAAGGGGGTTTTGTGTGATAAAATATGTTCTTGGAGGTGTTGAGACCTTGAGAGCTTAAGGAGAAGTGGTTTGGAAGTGCTCCGGTTAAGCGTGGGAAATCGGCTAAGGTATGGTTTCAGTTTCCCGTATCTAATATGTAATGTGGTAGGAAATACTTAGGCTAGAGGCCCTAAGATAGGCATTGAATTGTTGGTGTTGTTGAATAGTTGAGATATATGATGTGTTCATATATGTGATTATGAATATTGATGCCTTGATTGTGTGGAATATGAGAAATGCATGTTGTGATATATGCTTGATGGATGATTGAGGTTGAATTGATGGGTGGTACCATGTTGATGGTGAGTATGATGTTGATTATGTATAATGATGGTTAATTGGAAATGGTATTATTGGAAATTGGGATGAGGAAGGATGTATGACATGATATTGTGTTTGTCCTTTAGCCATTTGATTGAGAAGTGTTAAAATGGTTGGATGTGGTTTTGGAAACCTTGGTAAAGTGTCAATGTGTGAGTTGAGGATGGCTTGTTGTTGATTTTGGTACATTTTGAATGATTTCAAAGAGAAGGGTTGAAATTGGCATGTTTGATTGATTTTGAAAAGAGTTGAAAGTGGCTTGTTTTGAAAATGGCACCTTGTGGTTTTGTATGAAAACATGGTTTTTGGGCATATTTTGACGGGACATAACTTGGACTACGGATCTCTGATTTGTGCCAAATCTGTTTAGAAATGAAATTGGATCCGGGATGTCCATGCCGTTCGAAGAACGAGTGAAAAACGATTTGAAATGAGGAAGTTATGTCCGTCGGAAGATTGGGGTTTGAATATGTAAATTCTGCAGCTTTTAACTTAGAAAATTTTTAGCAGAATGACCCCTCGCGCGTAGGCGCACTTGGTGCGTACGCGCCGTTCTTCGAGAAAGCGCCATCCACGCGTGCGCGTACGCGTGGACCTGTTTTCATCCCAAAGTTGATTTTTGAGTTTTAAAAGCCAAATTTCATACTTCTAAGCCTCCGATCTCACCACTTATGTCTTAAATCATTATGATATGCCTAGCATGAGAAAAAGGGCTAGTGAATGTGGTAACTTGCGAGTGAAGCAAGGGAAAAATGAATGATCATTGAGGATCAAAGATGATTATGTGAGATGCGGAGAATGGCGGTGGAAGTGCTTGTTGTGCCATGGGCCGAAGGGCCGTAATTGTTAATGAATTGGCTGGTTATGGATTTAACCGTGAGCCGGATGGCTAGATTATTGCCGTGTTACGGCGGAGCCATGTTTATGGCCAAGTATAAATGCATATATGATGTTGATTGAATTGTGAAGGTTTGCACTTCCACCATTGGAGATGAGGGTTTCCCTGGGTAGTAGCAATGGCTAGCCACCATGTGCTCCAGGTTGAGACTCGAAGCTCTTTTGACCCTATGTCGTAAGTGTGGCCGGGCACTGTGAAAGGCCCGGATGAGCTCGCCCCCATAAATATTCACCAGTGATGGTGATGGATAAATATTCACCAGTAAGGGTGATGGATATGGATCATGATTATGATCAAGTTTATGATGAGTATAACTCGAGTTGGGGATGCACGACAGAGGGACAGTCCAATGGCTAGCTACCAGGACTTGTCGGGTTGGCTCTATAACCGATAGATGATATCATCAGCCACTAGGGACAGGCATGCATCATAAGCATACTACATGAATTGTTTGAGATTGCCTATTTGACTGCATATTACTTGCTATTTGTCTAAATGTCTTAATTGTTCTTATTTGTAAATCTCTTGTCTGATATAACTGTGTTTGCTATATTATACTCCTGCTGGTGGTTGGGAGGTCTGAAGGAATTGGAAAGGGAAGTATTAGTTAGACTGAAGAATCTTTAGTCAGTTGCCACTTACGGTTTAGCTTGTTTATAAGCTTTGATATTATCTGGAGGAAGTTCTAGGATTGCCTTCGGCTTTCCTCTATTATTATGTATTATATATGTGGAAGCTGTTACCGTGCTGGGGACCTCTGGTTCTCACCCATGCGGATTTTGTGGTTTTCAGATGCAGGACGCGAGGCTTCTCGTTGAGGCATGCTGGAGACTTCTGGATTAGCGAAGATCCTTTGTTCTCGGGACTCTATTTTGGGATATATATTTTGTTTAGATACTTTTATCTCCATTAAATAATACAAACTGTGATGACTCCTTCTAGAGGGGGATTTTGGAGATTAGATTTCTGTATTTGTGTCCCTTTGGATTTCCTTTGGGGTTTCCCTTATTTTATTATATGTATATATTGCTATGCTCGAACCGGTTATCTTCGCCGCCGGATTTTGAGTCTTGATATTCCTGTTTTTGATACTCTTTATATATATGATCTTGCGTTAGCTTATCCTTTGCTCGTTGTGTTAGTGATCGGAGTGTTGCGCTTTCGAGTTGCGGTTTTTGTTTACCCCTTTTTTCTACAAGGCTCCTAGTTACAATCAATCATTCATACTACTATACGTACTAAATTTTTGTTTTAGAGGTCGTAATACCTTGCCATCTCTGAATTATGACTTAAGCATAAGTCTCTGTATGGTAGGGTGTTACATTATGGTATCAGAGCAGTTCGTTCCTGTAGAGCCTGAGGAATGGACTGACTATGCTTCTGTGCATTCTCTGTATGTGTGTTATGTGCTGTTAGTATATCTACTTGATATAGTTGGCATAAACGTTCATGAGCATGCATTTGGGACTTTGAAGCACTAAACTTCCGATATTGAGACTGATCAACTTAATATCGATTGTTTGGTGTGTATAGGAACCAGATGGCGTCTCATGTACGCGGTAGAGGCCGTGGGAGAGGTCGTACTAATGCTCGTGCGCCGGAGACTAACCCTAATGACCCGGTGAACTTTATGACTGCGTTGGAGAATATGGCTGCTGCTATGCAAGCCACTGCTGAGGCTCTTGGTCAACAGATGAACAACCATGGTAATGACGGAGGTGGAGTTCAGGGCCCGATGACACTGGCGAACTTTTTGAAGGTTAATCCACCTAAGTTCAAGGGAACTACTAGCCCGACTGAGGCCGATACATGGTTTCAGGCTATAGAGCGAGCACTGCAAGCACAAGTGGTACCTGAAGGACAGCGTGTCGAGTTCGCTACCTATATGCTCACAGGTGAAGCGTCGCATTGGTGGCAAGGTATCCGACGCCTCCTACAGCAGGGTGATGATTATATCACCTGGGATGTCTTCCAAGAGGAGTTCTATAAGAAGTACTTTCCGACTTCTGCTAGGACGGCCAAGGAGCTTGAATTGTTGCAGCTGAAGCAGGGTACTATGTCCGTATCTGAGTATACTGACAAGTTTGAGGAGCTGTTCAGATTCTCTCGTATGTGTCAAGGGACTCCGGTGGAGTATGAGGAATGGAAGTGTGTTAAGTACGAAGGAGGACTCCGGAGTGATATTTTCGGTTCGGTGGGGCCAATGGAGATTAGGACTTTCTCCGAATTGGTGAAGAAGTGTAGGGTTGCTGAAGAGTGTGTGAAGAGGGCAGCCGCTGAGAAAGGAAGTCACAAAGGATCATTTCCACAGAACCGAGGGAAGAGCTTTGCACCTAGAGGTCTGTCTTTCAAGAGGGGAGGTTCTTTTAGGAGGCCCAACAACAACTACTCCCAAGGGAAAAGGTTTGGGAAGCAGCCTCAGAATGATCAAGCTTGTACTAGGTGTGGGAGTCACCATCCGGGAGTACCATGCAAGGCCGGATGGGGTTTGTGCTACAATTGTGGAAAGGCGGGGCATAAAGCCGCAAGTTGTCCGGAGAAGCAAAAGCAAGGTGCTGGGAAAGCACAACAGACTGGTCGGGTGTTCACCACCTCAGCTGTGGGTGCAGAAGGATCTGAGACACTCATTCGAGGTAACTGTGAAATGGCTGGTCAAACTTTAAATGCTTTATTTGATTCGGGAGCATCGCATTCATTTATTGCATTTGAGAAAGCCCATGAGTTAGGATTGAAGATCGTAACCTTAGGTTATGACCTAAAGGTACATAATGCTACCCATGAAGCCATGGTAACTAGGCTAGGATGCCCGAAAGTTTCGTTCAGGTTCAAGCAGCGTGATTTTGTCCATAATTTAATCTGCTTACCGATGATCGGTCTTGACCTTATCTTGGGATTGGACTGGTTATCCGAGAACCATGTCCTGGTTGGTTGTTCTACCAAGTCGGTGTACCTTATGCCGGAGGATACAGAAGGGCCGGTTGTGGTGAATAATTATTACTTGAATTCGATGATGGTGAACTGTTCTGGAATCGAATGTCAGGGTATCCTGTTGTTAACCGCGGGTGTTTCGGGTGATGATCAAAAGTTGGATCAGATTCCGGTAGTGTGTGAGTTTTTGGAAGTGTTTCCCGATGATATTGAGGAATTTTCACCTAACCGAGAGGTCAAGTTTGCTATTGAGTTGGTGCTTGGGGCGGGACCAATCTCAAGTGCTCCTTATAGGATGTCACCGTTAGAGATGGCCGAGCTAAAGTCTCAGTTAGAGGAATTGTTGGGTAAGAACTTTATCCGACCAAGTGTTTCCCCGTGGGGTGCTCCAGTGTTACTGGTAAAGAAGAAAGATGGAAGTATGCGACTCTGTGTGGATTACAGGCAGCTGAACAAGGTCACCATAAAGAATAAATACCCATTGCCGAGAATTGATGATCTCATGGACCAGTTACAAGGAGCTGGGGTTTTTTCTAAGATCGATTTGCGATCCGGTTATCACCAAATAAGGGTGAGGGGTGAGGATATCCCTAAGACCGCTTTCAGGACTCGTTATGGTCATTACGAGTATACTATGATGTCTTTTGGGTTGACGAATGCTCCTGCAGTGTTTATGGATTACATGAATAGAGTATTCCGTCCGTTTCTGGATAAATTCGTTGTTGTCTTCATTGACGACATACTGATTTACTCCAAGACTGAAGAAGAGCATGCGGAACACTTGCGGACCGTATTGCAGATTTTAAAGGAGAAGAAACTCTATGCGAAACTGTCTAAGTGTGAGTTTTGGAAGAGTGAGGTAAAGTTTTTGGGTCACGTGGTGAGTAAGCAGGGAATAGCCGTAGATCCAACTAAGGTGGAAGCTGTGATGGATTGGAGGAAACCAACCATAGTAACTGAGATAAGGAGTTTTCTGGGTTTAGCTGGCTATTACCAAAGGTTCATCAAAGGCTTTTCGCAATTAGCCTTGCCATTGACAAAGTTAACCCGCAAAGACACTCCGTTTGTTTGGACTCCTGAGTGCGAGGAGAGCTTTCAGGTATTGAAGAAAAAGTTGACCACTGCACCTGTGTTAGTGTTACCTGAGCCGAACGAACCTTTTGAGATGTACTGTGATGCCTCACTGAAGGGTCTAGGATGCGTGCTGATGCAACATCATAATGTGGTGGCGTATGCCTCACGACAGTTGAGACCTCATGAAGTTAGTTACCCTACGCACGATCTGGAACTCGCTGCGGTCGTGTTTGCCTTGAAGGTGTGGAGGCATTATCTCTATGGGGTTAAGTTCCAAGTCTTCTCCGATCACAAGAGCTTGAAATACCTCTTTGATCAGAAAGAGCTTAATATGAGGCAAAGGAGGTGGATGGAATTGTTGAAAGACTATGACCTTGAGTTAAATTACCATCCTGGAAAGGCGAATATAGTGGCGGATGCGTTAAGTCGGAAGTCGTTGTATGCGTCTTGGATGATGCTTCAAGAGGAAAAGTTGCTCAAGGAATTCGAGAGTCTAAAAATTGGTGCTCGAGAAGTATCTGGAACCTTGTGTTTGAGCCGATTAGAAATCTCAAGTGACTTTAAGTCCGAACTCCTAAAGGCTCATGAAAACGATAAAGCGTTATGGAAGGTTTTACCGGCTATCGAGCAAGGAAAACAGTGGAGAGTGTCGGAAGAAAAAGATGGGTTATGGAGATTCAAGGGTAGGATCATTGTGCCGGATGTTGGTACTTTGAGGCAAGATATCTTAAAGGAGGCACACAAAGGCGGATTCTCCATTCACCCGGGAAGTACTAAGATGTACCATGATTTAAAGGCGATGTTTTGGTGGCCGGGTATGAAGAATGATGTGGCGGAATATGTTTCAAAGTGCTTAACTTGTCAAAAGGTAAAGATTGAACATCAAAGACCTTCCGGGATGTTGCAACCTTTAGAGGTTCCGCAATGGAAATGGGAAAGTATTGCAATGGACTTTGTGTCGAGATTGCCAAGGACTAGGACTGGTTTTGATGCTATCTAGGTGATTGTGGACCGACTGACGAAGTCAGCTCACTTTTTGCCCATTCGGATTACTTACACCCTTGAGGAGCTAGCTCGGTTATACATAAAGGAGATTGTGAGACTCCATGGTGTACCTGCTACTATAATCTCTGATAGAGATTCTCGTTTCACTTCGAGATTCTGGGGTGCATTTCAGAAAGCTTTTGGAACCCGATTAAGCTTGAGTACAGCTTACCATCCTCAAACAGATGGTCAATCTGAGAGGACGATCCAAACACTAGAGGATATGTTGAGAGCTTGTGTTTTGGATCAACCGGCAAGTTGGGATTGGTATATGCCGTTAGTGGAGTTTGCATACAATAATAGTTACCATATGAGCATCGGAATGGCTCCGTATGAGGCATTGTATAGGAGGAAATGTCAATCTCCGCTATGTTGGTATGAAACTGGAGAGAAAGGCTTGTTGGGGCCGGAAATGATAGCTGAGACTACTGAACAAGTTAAGAAAATCCGAGATAGGATGCTTACGGCGCAGAGTCGCCAAAAGAGTTACGCCGATCAGAGGCGGAAGCCCTTGGAATTTGAGGAAGGAGATCATGTTTTCCTTAAGGTTACTCCGACCACAGGAATAGGTAGAGCGATTAAAGCAAAGAAGTTGAATCCTCGATACATTGGTCCATTTCAGATCCTGGAGAGGATTGGGCCGGTGGCGTATCGGGTGGCTCTACCACCTCATCTTTCGAACCTGCACGATGTGTTTCACGTGTCACAGCTTCGGAAGTACACTCCTGATGCTAGCCATGTGTTAGAACCTGAATCAGTTCAGTTAAGAGAAGATTTGACGCTTCCAGTGGCTCCAGTTAGAATTGACGATACTAGTATAAACGATTGCGTGGAAAAGAGGTTTCATTAGTCAAAGTGGCTTGGAGTCGAGGCGGTGTTGAAGAACACACTTGGGAACTTGAGTCAGAGATACGAACGGATTATCCGCACTTATTCTCAGGTAATTGAATTTGAATTTTGTGGGCAAAATTCCCAATTAGGTGGGTAGAATGTAAGACCCGGTTAATTAATGGTTAATTAACCCATAAATGAGAATTTATTCTAGAAAGCCAAAAATGTTATTTTTATGGCTAAATGTGATAGAGGAAATTGAGACGAGAATTTCGGTACCAATTTTATAGAAATCGGACCAAGATTGGACCGAACGGGCCAAACCGGACCAACCGGACCCAAAGTGGGCCCTTGGCCCAACATAACTAAACCAAAACCCTAGTTTTCAGCACTCTCTCTCCTCACACAACACCAAAACACGCTGAAAATGGAGGCTATGGAGGGAAGAACACTCTCTCAAGTTCTTTCTCTCACTTGATCTTCAAACCACCATAACTTTTGATCTAGAGCTCCGATTGCCACTCCGTTTGCGGCCACGCGTTCACCGCGGAGTGCTCTACAAAACCCATACAATTAATCTTGAGGTAAGCCACGTTTTACTGTTCGAAATTCCAGCCCTTGATTTCGAGTTTCATGAGCAAAAATGTTGAGATTTTGGGTTCTTTGATGTTATAGGACCCAACTCTCTTGAAGGAGAAGGTTAATCTTGTCTCCTTGGACCTTGGGTGTGGTAAGATTCTCAACTCTAGTGTAATTTGTTGTTCTATGAGGTTTGGGTATTGAGATGTTGTGTATGGATATGATGATTGTGGCTTAGGTTGTGTATATGTGAATATTGGAGCTTGATTGGTGATTTTGGAAAGCTTGGAAGGGGGTTTTGTGTGATAAAATATGTTCTTGGAGGTGTTGAGACCTTGAGAGCTTAAGGAGAAGTGGTTTGGAAGTGCTCCGGTTAAGCGTGGGAAATCGGCTAAGGTATGGTTTCAGTTTCCCGTATCTAATATGTAATGTGGTAGGAAATACTTAGGCTAGAGGCCCTAAGATAGGCATTGAATTGTTGGTGTTGTTGAATAGTTGAGATATATGATGTGTTCATATATGTGATTATGAATATTGATGCCTTGATTGTGTGGAATATGAGAAATGCATGTTGTGATATATGCTTGATGGATGATTGAGGTTGAATTGATGGGTGGTACCATGTTGATGGTGAGTATGATGTTGATTATGTATAATGATGGTTAATTGGAAATGGTATTATTGGAAATTGGGATGAGGAAGGATGTATGACATGATATTGTGTTTGTCCTTTAGCCATTTGATTGAGAAGTGTTAAAATGGTTGGATGTGGTTTTGGAAACCTTGGTAAAGTGTCAATGTGTGAGTTGAGGATGGCTTGTTGTTGATTTTGGTACATTTTGAATGATTTCAAAGAGAAGGGTTGAAATTGGCATGTTTGATTGATTTTGAAAAGAGTTGAAAGTGGCTTGTTTTGAAAATGGCACCTTGTGGTTTTGTATGAAAACATGGTTTTTGGGCATATTTTGACGGGACATAACTTGGACTACGGATCTCTGATTTGTGCCAAATCTGTTTAGAAATGAAATTGGATCCGGGATGTCCATGCCGTTCGAAGAACGAGTGAAAAACGATTTGAAATGAGGAAGTTATGTCCGTCGGAAGATTGGGGTTTGAATATGTAAATTCTGCAGCTTTTAACTTAGAAAATTTTTAGCAGAATGACCCCTCGCGCGTAGGCGCACTTGGTGCGTACGCGCCGTTCTTCGAGAAAGCGCCATCCACGCGTGCGCGTACGCGTGGACCTGTTTTCATCCCAAAGTTGATTTTTGAGTTTTAAAAGCCAAATTTCATACTTCTAAGCCTCCGATCTCACCACTTATGTCTTAAATCATTATGATATGCCTAGCATGAGAAAAAGGGCTAGTGAATGTGGTAACTTGCGAGTGAAGCAAGGGAAAAATGAATGATCATTGAGGATCAAAGATGATTATGTGAGATGCGGAGAATGGCGGTGGAAGTGCTTGTTGTGCCATGGGCCGAAGGGCCGTAATTGTTAATGAATTGGCTGGTTATGGATTTAACCGTGAGCCGGATGGCTAGATTATTGCCGTGTTACGGCGGAGCCATGTTTATGGCCAAGTATAAATGCATATATGATGTTGATTGAATTGTGAAGGTTTGCACTTCCACCATTGGAGATGAGGGTTTCCCTGGGTAGTAGCAATGGCTAGCCACCATGTGCTCCAGGTTGAGACTCGAAGCTCTTTTGACCCTATGTCGTAAGTGTGGCCGGGCACTGTGAAAGGCCCGGATGAGCTCGCCCCCATAAATATTCACCAGTGATGGTGATGGATAAATATTCACCAGTAAGGGTGATGGATATGGATCATGATTATGATCAAGTTTATGATGAGTATAACTCGAGTTGGGGATGCACGACAGAGGGACAGTCCAATGGCTAGCTACCAGGACTTGTCGGGTTGGCTCTATAACCGATAGATGATATCATCAGCCACTAGGGACAGGCATGCATCATAAGCATACTACATGAATTGTTTGAGATTGCCTATTTGACTGCATATTACTTGCTATTTGTCTAAATGTCTTAATTGTTCTTATTTGTAAATCTCTTGTCTGATATAACTGTGTTTGCTATATTATACTCCTGCTGGTGGTTGGGAGGTCTGAAGGAATTGGAAAGGGAAGTATTAGTTAGACTGAAGAATCTTTAGTCAGTTGCCACTTACGGTTTAGCTTGTTTATAAGCTTTGATATTATCTGGAGGAAGTTCTAGGATTGCCTTCGGCTTTCCTCTATTATTATGTATTATATATGTGGAAGCTGTTACCGTGCTGGGGACCTCTGGTTCTCACCCATGCGGATTTTGTGGTTTTCAGATGCAGGACGCGAGGCTTCTCGTTGAGGCATGCTGGAGACTTCTGGATTAGCGAAGATCCTTTGTTCTCGGGACTCTATTTTGGGATATATATTTTGTTTAGATACTTTTATCTCCATTAAATAATACAAACTGTGATGACTCCTTCTAGAGGGGGATTTTGGAGATTAGATTTCTGTATTTGTGTCCCTTTGGATTTCCTTTGGGGTTTCCCTTATTTTATTATATGTATATATTGCTATGCTCGAACCGGTTATCTTCGCCGCCGGATTTTGAGTCTTGATATTCCTGTTTTTGATACTCTTTATATATATGATCTTGCGTTAGCTTATCCTTTGCTCGTTGTGTTAGTGATCGGAGTGTTGCGCTTTCGAGTTGCGGTTTTTGTTTACCCCTTTTTTCTACAAGGCTCCTAGTTACAATCAATCATTCATACTACTATACGTACTAAATTTTTGTTTTAGAGGTCGTAATACCTTGCCATCTCTGAATTATGACTTAAGCATAAGTCTCTGTATGGTAGGGTGTTACAATACTTGTCACCATAAAATTTGTAACCACTTATATATAATATACTGATTTTTCATAAATCATACCGTAAAATTTGTAACCATTTTTCCTGCATTAATTTTTCAAAGTCACATAAGTTTTTAAAATAAATTAAAATAAATTATAAAAAGACACACTAAGTATTTTAACAATACATTTAAAATTCATGCCAAAAAACTTATATATAAACTTGAAAATATAATGAACAACATAAATATATCTAAGTCTAAATGAATAAAATAAATACATCCAAAATTATAAAAATGCATGCTAATTATTTTATCAATGTATCCAAAGTTTATATTAAAAAATTTATATACGGACCTGAAACATAATGAATAATATAAATATATAATGAATAATATAAATATATTCAAAATTAATTGAACAACATAAAAATATCTAAAATTAAATATTAACATATCCAAATTACATTAACATTATAAATTCTAAATCAAATAAATAAATGCGCAAAAAAAAAATTATCATCACAAATACATTAAGAAAAACCAAGGTTCTGAAAATTGGACCGGACCGGCCGGTTCGACCGGTTTAACTGCAAACCGGCGATACAAGCGGTTCGGTCCTCCTCTAAAACCACAGTAGAAAAAACTGCTCGAAAACCGGTGAATTGGCCGAAAATCGGCCGATTCCTCTAAACGACGCCATTTTTTAATTTAAAAAAAAAAATTTAAAAATGGAACCGGACCCGACCCGCTCGTAAAGCACCCCCCTTCTTCCCCCGACCCCCATTCATTCATCTCACTATCTCAGTCTCACAGTGAACCCTAACCTAGCCCTCTGAAGCATTCCCAGCCCAGTTGCCTTCCATCGTCGCTGCGGTCTCAGGTCGTCAGCGCCACCGCCGTCGCCTGGTCCTCAGCACCAGTAGTCGTCCATCGTCGCCTGATTCCCAGCCCAGCAGCCCTCCGTCGTCTTCATCTTCTCAACACCAATAGCCCTCTCATCGTCTTCATCGTTGCGTGGTCCTCAACACCAGTAGCCCTCCATCGAACCCAGGTGAGTGACTCGTCGTTTTCAGCTTCTGTGAACTTCCTCTACTCATCTTCTTCGTTCTTCGCCTCTTCGGTCTTCAATTTATGTTTGTTGTTTAGTATAAGAAACATGAAGAAACATGAAGTTGATACTCTGTGAACTTCCTCTGTGAACTTCGATTTCTATTCAATTTTTGTGAACTTTCTCTGCTCATCGAACCTAGGAGTTTTTTTCCTCAGTTGATACAGAAACATGAATGGAGGCAGAATTGTTGATACTGTTCAATTTTTGTGAACATCAATTTTTGTGAACTTTCTCTGTTAATTTGTTACTCTATTTTAAACTTTTAATTTGCTACTTTGTAATTGTTAATTTGTTACTCTGTTTTGTTAATGCTGGAAAGTGGAAACTCACTCTATTTTGCAATATTGTTGAATGGCTGAATGCTGTAGGTAGAATTGTTGTAGGCAGAATTGCTGATATGGTCTTGTGTTGTGGTTAAGAACATGCTGTTAATTTTCATTGTGTTTGTGTTACTCTATTTTCAGGGATTTCAGGTTGAATTTCTGAGGTTGGTGGAAATGGAAGCTCTGACATTTTTGTCAAGCTGAATATGCAACCTTCTGCACCAAATTGTGGGAGACATTAATAGGCAAGTGGGGCTGCACCAAATTGTGGCTTTCAGTTAAGGGGGCTATGCCATTAAATGAAGGGTTGGCAATTAGATTCAATACATCTAATGTGATCAAGTGGAAGGAAGCAAAACTGCAAAACAGAACCAGGGGTTGCAAAATACAAAAATAAATTGAAGGTAGCTGTTATACATTTAGTTTGATCAATGCTGATTTACTGATTACTGATTTACTGATTTGAGGTTACTGGAAAGTTGAGTCTGTGTTACTCTTTCAGGGATTTGAGGTTGAATTTGTGATTTGTGATTTCTTGGGTCTTTTGTAATGCTACTGATTTGAGTTTGGAATTTGTGATTACTGATTAGTGACTTGTTAAGCTGCTGTTGTTTTGTTATGGAATTATGGCACTGAGTGTTTTGAATTTTGAATTTGTGATAAGTGATTTGTGATTTGTATTAGTGATTTTGTTATGCTGCTGTTTTGAATTAATTTAGGGGTGATTATTTGTTATGCTACTATTTTGAATTAATTTAGGAGTGATTAATGATTATTTCTAGTTGTATTGTTGTTGTTTGCACCATTACTCTTGTCACTATTTAACTTTGTATTTTGATAAGATCATATAAATTTAGTTGACATTTCATATAATGTTTTAAATTTGAAAAATATTTAAAATTTATATTAGACTATAATCAAGTTTTATGATATTTATATATAATTTATTTATTATTTTATTCTGAAACAGTTATTACTTGATATTTATATATAATTTATTTATTATTTTATTCTGAAACAGTTATTCCGATTGAATCACCAGTTGAACCAATAAATCAATAAATCAATAGTTAAAACGATTTGATGACTAATAAATCAATAAATCAATAGTTAAAACGATTTGATGACTGGTCCAATTTTTCGAACCTTGAGAAAAACACTAACATACTAACAAATTTCATTAACTAAAAGTTACATGTGAACTGGTCTACCATTTCGTTAGCTTTCGTTTTTTGAATATTTAAAATTGATTTTTTGGATTCTAATTTAATTTAAATTATTTTTTAAATTTATATTTCAAATAAAAAAATATTAAATTTATTTAAATGTGTTTGTTTTAATTTTTTTAATTAATAAAATAAAAAATTGATTAAAGAACAATTTAAAAAATACCTAGTTAAATTGGGAAAAGAAATAATAAGAAAATGGAATGGTACAAGCAAGTGAACTAGTGAAGCAAGTAGAGCGAATAATAATAGTACTTGAATGGTGGGCCATGTACAAATGAAGGTAAAAAAGAGAAACTAAACTTGTTGATGATCATCATCAACCACTGAACCAAGGATCAACGGCCACCGATTCAACACAAAAGGAACAACCCTCCAAAGTCCAAACTGAAATTTCAGAGTGATAATGATAATAATAATTAAAAAACACAAAGGAAAAGAGGTAAATTAACCACCATACAGAAAAGATTTCCCTTTTTTTTTCTCAAATACACAAATTTCCTGAATCCCTTTTTAACTGTCTAGTAGTCAGTGGTTGGGAGCTGCTCATGGGTGTGGCTGATGAAGAGAACCTCGTAGATGACTCCGGCAATACCACCACCGATGAGTGGGCCCACCCAGTAGATCCAGTGGTTGCTCCAGCTCCAGCTCACGACGGCGGGTCCGAAGGAAACGGCAGGATTCATCGATGCACCGTCGAAAGCCCCACCTACAAGGATGTTGGCACCAACGATGAAACCAATTGCGATTGGTGCAATAGTTCCCAAACTACCCTTCTTGGGGTCAACAGCGGTAGCGTACACAGTGTACACCAAACCGAAAGTCAACACAATTTCCAACACCAAAGCCTCACCAACACCTACTCCTGATGAGAGTGCAAATGCTGGAACAGTCTGTGATGCACCGTAACAAAACCCACAGTTAGTAAGAAAATAATATAATACTAATAAACAAAACAGAGAACAGTTACGAAGGTGGTGTGTGTGTGTAACGGCTTTAACGGACTTACGCTTGCGGTGACGAACTTGAGGAGCAAGGCAGCGACGATGGAGCCAAGGAGCTGGGCGATGACGTAGACGATGCCGCGGAGGAAGGTGATGTTGCCGCCGACGAAGGCGCCGAAGGTGACGGCGGGGTTGACGTGGCCACCGGAGATGTTGGCACCAACGGAGACGGCGACGAAGAGGGCGAATGCATGGGCGATGGCGGCGGCGATGAGGCCTGCGGGGGTGGCGGCGCCATCGTTAGTGAGCTTGTTGTATGCGATGCTGGAACCTGAACCGGCAAAGACGAAGATAAGAGTAGAGATGAACTCAGCGAGTCCAGCTTTCAAGGTGTCTGGGTGAGTTGCCTCTTCGGGCCTTCCGATAGCGATGTTTCTGATCGGCATCTTCTTCTAATGAGTGAGCTCAACAGTGAGAAGGAGCAAGAAAGGGTAGTGTATGCTCTCAGTTTGCTACTGGTGTTTCGTTTCTGCTCTCACTTTGCTGTTATATGGAGAAGGACTACGCTTTGTTCCACCGGCTGGAGCCGGTTCCCGGTTATACATGTTGAAGTTGATCATGGATTTGTAATCGTGCCAACTGCCAAGTAAGCATTATGAGAGGAATCTCGTTTTCCCGAAAACAAAACAAGCTATTTCATGACAGCCTGTGTGAGTCCCCCTCTATTTTGGTCAGTTTTTATTTCATAATCTATTAAAATTTTTATTTTTTATTTTTCGCAGTAATTCCTAGTCCAGCTATAAAAAATTAATCCGCTGTTGTATTAAACTTCGTTTAAAGATTTATCGTTAACCAATAAAATATGGAGACTACTTTAATAAAGTTATTAAAAATATTTTTTTAAAGATATTTATATATGTCATCTAATAATTGAACATTTTATTAAATAAGTTAATAATTTATTTTTTAATAAATCAGAACAAAATCAGTTTATTATAACAACAATAATAAACTTAATTGTCTGTATTATAATTATTAGACTCGATTTAATCCAATCGAATTACATAATCTAAATTAAATATCTTTAAATTTTTTAATAAAAAAACAAATATATTTCTGACTTTTTGTTTTTGTGCATTTAAATTCCTAAAAATTTAAAAATACAATTAAATTTCTAAAAAAATTGGATTTATTGTTATTGTTATAAAAATAATCGGTTTTATTCTAATTTGTTAAGAAATTCAAAAATAACTGGTTCATTAATACATCCAACAATAATGCGACATGTAAGTATTTTTACAAAAAGACGTTTTACGCATCTTTATAGAAGTATCCCCATAAAATATATATCAAAATCTTTTGGCAACTATTTTTAATAATTAATTTTAGTCGGTATAAATATTAAATTATTTTTAGGAAAAAAATAAATAGGTTCTTGACATTTGAATTTGTGAATATTTAAATTTTTAAAAATTTAAAAATATATTTAAATTTCTGATTTTTTTAAAATTTAGATATATGGATCCCTTATGTTCACTTGGATCTATTAGACTAAGTGTAAAAATCAAACATAACTCCTATTGTATTGATCTAGTTGATACGGACACACACATAAAAATATTTTTAAAATGAGATAAATTAAACTTAGGGATCGATGTATCTAAATTTTAATGAGTTCAGAGACTTAAATATATTTTTAAATCTTTAGAAATTTAAATGTCCACAAACTAAAAATTAAAGATTGATTTGTCCTTTTTTCTTATTTTTAATAAATAAATTTTGTTGATTTATATGATAAATATTAATATAAATTATATTAATTTCTGTATATAAATTCTAATAAATATAAATATAAATTATATATTTTATGTATGTAAATTATATTGATTTAAAATAAAAATATTTGTTGATTATATAATATTATTATTTTTATATTATAGTATTAATAATTTAATATCATACTTTTTATTTTGATTGGTTAAGAAGTTTATTTTAAATTATTTTAATTTAATCCTGCCTTTATATGATACTAATATCAAAGAAATTTATTTCTTAAAATAAAATGATCACTATCAAAATCAAATACGTTTAGACAACAACAAAAAAATCAAATACGTTTAATGTATATTAACTGACTACTATTTGGGTCTAAAAATAAAATAAGGTACTTATATATGTAATAAATACATTAAATGACTACCTATTATATTGAAAGCAAAAATAAAGTATGTTAAAATATAGGAAATTAATTTTTTTTTTCTAAAAAAAATCCATTTCTAAATCTTGTATGATAGATGATTTAATTAACTTTTAACATCGTATTATTATTATTATTATTATTATTATTATTATTATTATTATTATTATTATTATTATTATTATATCTAAAGATGTTAGTATATTTATAATAAAAAATAATTATTTTTAGAATAATTTTACCTTTAATAATAGATAATTGTAATTTTTTTTTAAAAAAAATATCGAAATTATCTTATAAATAAGTGAAAGATATCTTAATTAGTTATTATGTTATTTACCTAAATAGAGCTAAATTTCTATGGCATCCGGCCTCATAAAAGCCAGATAAAAAAAAAATGTTAAATCTCTCGAGTGAATTTCTATTTATTTTCGATCTGATTTTATTTTTGAGTCAAAGTATGAATTATTATTATTATTGAAAACATAAATTAGCTTCCGCGTAAATGAGCTAATTTTGTGTATGAAATTATAGAAAGAGCCAAAGAGGTGTTTTTTTTGTGTGTTATAAACTTAGAAGAAATAAAATTTCTTCCGAAAGGAGGTAGCCACTACCACTTGTTTGCTTGTTGCTATAAGACAGCGAAGCAATTCGGCTGTAGCCGTTTTAGCAACTGACACGTGTTCGAGATGGATAAGGGCCACGTACATGTGCTGATAAGTGAAAGTTGTCTAAGCTTTTTAGTTTCTTGAATGTTCTTCCGGGCAATCTGCAGCACCCCAACATTTATTATTTATCTTCCATTTGTTTATGTTTTAAGACGTGCACGATGACCACCATATAATAGAAATGTAAATAATAATTTAATCCACCCGAGAAAAGAATGCAAGAAAAGAATAGTTAATTATTTGAGCAATTCACTTAAATAAATTATTTTAAAAAAAATTTATTCAATTACAATTTTTTAAATATCAACTCGTAAATACAATGTTTTATATTATTATGGAAATTGTTATTAGCAGTAGCGATTTAGAAAAAAATATAAATCTATACTAATAGCCATAGTTTATGTAAATTGGTGGTATTAACAAAATTATTAGAAACAGTAGCAGTTTTTGTAAAATGTGATTTAGTCATAAATCGTTATAGACAATAACGGTTTATGTGTAATATAGCGTAAACATAAATTATTAGAGACAGTAACAATTTATATTGAGTATGTGTATAAAAATTGTGGAAGGCAGCAACAAATTCCTCATTTGATGTGGATTTTGAATTTGGTTAGAGAGAGAAAATTTTAGAGAGAGAGAGAAGAACACTTTGAGAACGGATTCGGAATTTTTCAGCGCTGACCTTCAGTTATACATCATAGCAAACGAACAGAGCTTGTACCGACTGAACGGTGTTGTCCATATTGCCGGTACCATTGCCGATGAGGTTAGCTTTGTTTTAGTTTTTTGAACATTAGCATTTGTTAAATAGAATATAATATGTAGGGTGTAGGAACTAGAATTTATAATTTAACCTTTATCGTTGAGTATTAGACTTTACTACTTAGAATATAGAATGTAGTAGGAGTGTAAGTACAAAAACCAAAATATCGATAACCGGTTAAAAAATCATAACCACATTTTGGTTAACGAACTTAACTAACCAAATTTAAAATCATATCCATGTTTTTCAAAATTGGTTAAGAAAAACCAAACTGGTATGAAAACCGATTTTTGTTTGGTTAAACAAAACTAGAACCAAATTTTAAAAAATTTTATTTTAAAATTCTAATTTTAAATATTTGATTTATACAAAAGTTTTTTTTAAGAAACCAATTTTTCTGGTCCAGAAATCAGTTTTTGTCGAAAACGTGTTTATTTTTTATAATCGATTAAAAATCGGCTTTTTAATTTTATGACCGGTTTTTTAATTATTTAATAAATTAAAGATTTAACAATTTGATTTGATAATTTAATAATAATTTAATTATTTAATTGTTTAATTGTTTTGTTGCTTAGTTATGGTATTATTTATTTATTTGGTGTAATTAGTTAAGGTTTTTACATGTAGAAAGTAAGATTTAACTGTCTCGTGTATATCTTTTATGCATGGTGCAGCCAAGTAGATGTATCTACAGCGTGAGGTGGCAACAAAATATGCCTATACATGATAGGATCATACCTTATTTAGAGAGCTAGTTTGTACCACTTAACCAGGCTAAATAGTCGTAGATTCTGGTTGGATGAGTCTATGGTCAGTGCATTTATTGAGAGGTGGCATTCCGAGACGCACACTTTTCATATGCCTTTTGGAGAGTGCACGGTGACGCTGCAAGATGTGGCACTTCAGCTTGGCTTGCCTGTCGATGGGAAAGCCATCAGTGGTTGCTTGGCAGAGTTTGAAAAATTCATGGAGAGTGCCCGACCAGCTTGGCAATGGTTTCAGGAATTATTCGGTGAGTTGCCACCACCGAATAAGGTCAAGAAGAATAGCAGATGATAGGTCTATGGTTGCATCATGCAGACCCTGACCCGCAAAGGTCGCTTCGACCTCCCGCTATTGGCCTATGGCTTCCAAGTTCAAGGTTGACAGGTGTGGAGGATATTGTTGTGTGCCGGAACCCAATGCTCCTTGGGGTGTATGTGTATTGCTCAGAATATCATCATCACTGTCCTCAACAATGTCAACTGGCTCATCGTCTGAATCATCATCTCGCATCGCATTTTCAATTCGATCCGGTCCAGCCTTAACTTCAAAATCAGGAACACCACGAGGCACACTAGCAGTACCAACTGCAATATGTGGAGGATCAAGGTTCGGACATGAAGGTGCTACCACAGGCATCGATGTTGGGGCACCACCCATCATCGTCGACTGAGGATTCGGCACTGATGCCCCAGAGCTGTTGACGCCCTCTTCTAACTTCGCAAACAACTCGGGTATTCTAACCTCAGGAAAACTTCACTGACAGTGAAACAACACCTGCATATCTTCATTAGACCCTATCACAAATGTCTCATACTTCACACCGGCTGACACAATGGCAATGAGAATCTTGTAGAATAACTTCTTTACCCACTTTGTCCCACACACACCCAGTTTCTGTAATATGCTGTTTTTTTATCTCTGCCAACGTACTTGACGACCGGATAAAAAGACTAAGCGGTTCTCTATCCATAAATTTAACACCGTGCCTTTTGCTTTTTTAAATTTTCCCAGAGCAATGCACTAGAGCTAGAAAACTCTCCTTACTATCTATTTGTGAGAAATGACACTCCTCTTCTACCTCAATGCCTTGGAGGGGGGCCGCGGGTATATATAGCCAACCAGCATACACACATTCCACATTAAACAGCTAATGCCTCTAGCGATTTACGTTTAAGCTTCCTAACACATAAACTGCTACTGCTTGTAACAGTTTATGCACATGCCCAGCTTTCACAGAAATCGCTGCTGCCTATAGTAATTTCTGTTCAAAATCTTAAGCCTTGTAAACTGCAGTTGTCAGTAGCGATTTACGTTCTCCCTTAAACCGCTACTGCCAGTAACAATTTCTATAGAATTATAAAAAATTGCATTTACATAATGATATTTAAAAAATTATAATTGAGTAAATTTTTTTTCCAATTGATTTATTAAGTGAATTACCCTTAATTATTAATTATAACAACTAAATGCAATAAGTTCATAAATAAATCTCTGGTCTTTGAAATTTACGTCTATTTTCGTTTTAGATTTTGAAATTTAAAATTTTTTATAATAGTACTTTGGATATAGCTTTAAGTATTATTTTAGTTCTTAATCTCTTTTTGTTAAGTCATCAAATAGAGTGTTTAAGTGATAAAATTTTGTCACGTTTAATACGGTAACAACTAAATGGTAACGTTACAAAATTTTATTTAGGACCTTTAGTTCATAAAATTCTAATGTATACACATTATATAAAAATATCAATTAAATCACAAGAAAATTCAGAATTCTTTCTTTGCACACTTTATAATAACATACCACATTCATTATAACCATTCCCATAATAACAGTAACAAACACTTCACTTTGCACTAAGTTCATAATATCACCTTACCAGCAATGACTAACATCTTTTTGTTCAAACTATAATAATGTTTTCGATTTCTAACGTGCTTGGCGACGATTAAACCTTCGACCTTTTTTTGTCCAAGATCAACTGGTGCATCGTCTTAAACACTCCAATAGATTGCAAAGAGACTGATAAACCCTAACTTTAGAGTTTATTTTGTATAAAATTTGAAAAATTTATCAATATTTTTTACACTTATTCATATAAATTGTATATTTTTGTATTTCCTTCCTAATTTTTTTCATGATTTAAAACATGCTTCTTTAACCCTAAAAGTGCTGAATTTTAATTCTCTTCCATTAGCATTCGATGCCGTGTCGTATTTGTTAAGTGGATTCAGGATCTATAAGGCAAGAGTGGCCTAAAAAATGGAAAGGAAGCATGCACAAGTGGAAGGGACATGAAGAATAAAGCTTTGGAAAAGTGGTGGCGACGCGCACGCGTGACTGACGTGCACGCGTGGCCGTGTGTAGCTGAGACTGGCGCGCATATAAGATGACGCACTCGCGTGGTGATCGCGAAACCCCACTGACGCGTACGCATGACTGAAGCGTACGCGTGGCTCGAGGAGTTCATATGACGCGCACGCGTGACGTCTAGCACGTGACCTCATTAATGAAATCGTGACTGGCAATTTCTGTAAAACTTCAGGTCCAATCTGAGCTCAATTCCGCATGGAAAAGACCCAAGGAACCAAGGGGGAAAGGAGAGCTCACTCATTCACACCATACATATAATTTTAGCTAGTTTTTGGTTCTTGTTTTCTAGAGAGAAAAACTCTTACTTCTCTCTAAATTTAGTTTATTTTGATCTTTCGTTGTTGAATTTCTGAATTGGATTTTATTAATTCTAGTTTCAATTACTTAATTTTAGTTCTCTAGTTATAATTTTGTTTAGATCTTGTGTTGGAATTGTGTTTTCTTGTCATTTTCTCTTTTCTTCTCATTTTATGAATTTCGTTGATTTTGAATTTCTCTTAGTGCATTGATATTTTCTATGATTGATAGTGTTATTTGAGTTGTTTTCTATTGATAATTATTAGTGGATACTTGTAATTTCCAATTAATTTTGTAATTTAAATATGTCTTTAGTTAGTGCATACCATGTGTTTTACGAAATGTTTCCTTTGATTATGGAGTAGTTTTCTATACTCTTGGCCTAAGCTGAGGGAATTGGGTGACCTTGAGTCATTGAGTCTAATTGAATTGGTGATTTGAGAACCCTTAGTGGTCAAATTGATACCCATTGATACTAATCTACTACTAGGCCTATTAGTAGATGGATTAGGACTTATGAGTTGAAATTGACTAAGCTATTTGACATACTTCACTTGTAGAAGTAAACTTAATAGGCTTGGTTCCTCATAATTGTCAATATATGGTTATTAGACAAGGATGGTGATCCCAATTCCTATGCCTTAGCCAAGAGTCCTTTTTATAATTCATATTTGAACCCAAAAATCCCAATTACTTGATCCTTGCTATAGTAGTTTAGTTGTTTACTTAGTTTTAAAATAGGAGAGATTTATATGTTACCTTGTTAGATTACATTTACTTATACCTTGCCTTAATTGCTTTGATTTAGTTTCTTGCACTTTAAGATTCTTGCATGCTAAGTTTTAGTAGTTTAAATTTTTGTTTATGACTCTCAACCCCGGAATTCTAACCAATATTGATGCACATGTTTGCCCATTCTCTTGAGGACGACCTGAGACTAATACTCTCGATTACTTTTTATTGGGGTTGAACTAGTGACAACCATATCAAAATTTGATTAATAGGATTATATGTTGGTCTAGGACTATACTATGATATGATTTTCTAGTAAGAAATTCTAGACCAACGATAATTTTCACTATAAAATGTTAATGGCAATAACTTTGAATTAAAACCACAATTGATTTCATTGGTGCAATAATATTGTCAGTTTGGAGGAATCCTCGTGAGGACCCTAATCAACACATTTCAAGCTTCTTTCAAATATGTGATACTGTAAAGACCAATAGTGTCCCTGATGAGGCTTATGGATTGATGCTATTTCCATTTCCTGTGAGAGATAGAGCTAGACAATGGCTTGAGACTTAATCCAAGGAGAGCATTGCAACATGGGATGATTTGGTTAGCAAATTCTTGACCAAATTTTTCCCACCATAAAGGTTGAGAAAGTTGAGGACATATATTCAAACATTCAGGCAATAAGAAGGAGAGTCACTCTACGAAGCATGGGAAAGATATAGAAAAATATTAAGAAAATGCCCCCGGACGTGTTTGTTGATTGGGTGCAACTCAAGGTTTTCTATAATGGAATCACTCCTGCTTCAAGAAATTCTTTGGATAATTTAGCTGGAGGTTCATTGCATATGAAGAAGACCACGGAAAAAGGCTTTGGAGCTCATTGAGATTGTTGCAAACAATTAGTATTTGTTTTCTTCAAAAAGGAATAATGTGAGGAGAGGAGTCATGGAGCTGGACAATGAAGAAGCCATATGGCATAGTAGAGGATGTCTTAGTGAAAGTTAAAAACCACTACATCCCTGCGAACTTCATAGTCTTGGACATTGGAGAGGATGAGGATGACTCTGTCATCCTTCAAAGACCTTTCCTAGCCACTGCCAATGCTATAATTGATGTGGCTAAGGGAGAACTGACCCTATAATTAGGGGAGGATCACATCTTATTCACGGTGCCTCATCCCAATTCTCCCTCTAAAAGAGAGATAACTATGCAACACCTAGTATTCCAACCCTCTTTTTCTGTGCAGAGCTTTACAGAGCCCCCAAACATCAATTCTAGGTTTGGTGTTGGGTAGCCACCAACAAGCTCTAAGTACAAAGGTACTAAGAAGAAAGTACCTAAAGGCTGGAGGGACAAGAAAGTCCCAACTGAAGGCCTCTCAACTGGCATGAGAGTTGTCTTCACCAGAAATCCAGTCTTTCCACATACAGTGAGTCGTGTCCTATCTCTAGAGCATGTAGAGCTCATTCATGAGAAGACAGGAAGAAAGTTCACCGTAAGGGGCGAAAATCTGAGCCCATACTCACCTCCGTAAGGAGCTAACCGTCAAGCTAGTGACGTTAAAGGAGCGCTTGTTGGGAGGCAACCCAACCTTAATTAATTATTATTTCCTTTTATTTTGTTTGTTTTTTTTTTTGCATTTTAGAGTCATGATCATATGCAGCATTTAGAACAGAGGCAGAATTTCACAGCAGTGAAAATAGAACACTTTGGATAGAGTGTTAAAGTTGAACACGAGCCAGAGTATCCCTGCTGGGAGTTCAATGCCCCTTATGGGCAGCATTGCTGGCGTTGAACATCAGTCAGGGAGCAGTCCCTGGGTGTTCAAACGCTAGTGCAGAGAAGCAGGAAATCTGGATTTCCTAGCCTCTCAAGACCCGTGGGTCCCACAGCATCTTTTCACCTACCCCACTTACTTTCACACTTTCCCAAACACACCTCCCTATAAACCCAAACCCAATCACATCCATATCACTTCCCTAAAACCATCATAACTCCCTCCTACTCCCACCTACTTTAAAATCAAATTTTCCACCCAAAACCTACCCTTATGGTCGAACCCTACCCTTTTCCACTCCTATAAAATACCCCACTTCATAACCCTTCATACACACACCTCTCATACACCACAAAACACCCCACAGCCGAGCCCTCTCTCCCCCTCTATCTCCTTCTATTTTCTTCTTACACTATGAAAGTCAACTTTGATTAGAGATTGGATCAAGTGTTCTCAGATATCTGTGTGGAAGGAGCACAGTGGAAAAGGGATTCCCAAGGCAAGCCCATTCAACTAAGAAGGGTTGACCTAAAGGCCATAGCTAGAGGATGGCTAGAATTCATCCAAAGATCCATCATTCCTACTAGAAACTGGTCAGAAGTGACTGTTGATAGAGCCATCATGATTCATTGCATCATGATTGGAAGTGTGGTGGAAGTACATGAGGTGATTCCTCAAGAATTGTACAAGGTAGCTGAGAAGCCTCACACCAATGCAAGGTTGGCATTCCCACACCTCATCTATCATCTACGCAATTCAACTGGAATTGTCATAGAAGGAGATGTCTCTATTGGGGAGGATAAGCCCATCACTAAGAAGAGGATGGAGCAAACTAGAGAGCATGCACAAGAGCCTGTGCAACCACCTCAGTATGAGATCCCCAAGATGCCTCAAGGGATGTATTTTCCTCCTCAAAGCTATTGGGATCAATGGCAGACTTCTCTTGGAGAACTGAGCACTAACATGGAGCAATTGAGGGTGGAGCATCAAGAGCACTCCATCACACTCAATGAAACAAGAGAAGATCAAAGAGCCATAAGGGAAGACCAAAGGGCTATGAGGGAAGAGCAACAAAGGCAAAGGAGTGATATAGAAGAGATCAAGCATCACATTGGATCCTCAAGGAGGAGCACTCGCCGCCACCATTAAAAGTGGATTCGTTCTCTTTTACTCCCTTTACTACAAGAAAATAAGCTTTTTGTTATGCTTTAAAAGCGTGCCAAAAAGTGCAAAAAGAAAACGTGCCGATAGCTTTTTGCCACGCTTTTAAAAGGGTCACATCCGCCAGCGTGCCGGTTGCTCTATCGCCACGCTTTTGTGGATCTATCGACATGCTTTTTTTTATTGGAACGCTTTCATCTCTTGCCAGGCTTAAAAAGCATGGCCATAGGTCTTAACCTATAGGTACGCTTCAAAAGCGTACCAAAAAGTGCACATATCGCCACGCTTTTAAAACGTCCCAGAATGTATGCTTTGGGTACTCTTTAAAAGCGTGCCAATAGGAGAAGATATGTCTACACTTTTTAAACGTGCCAATAGGGTAACATATGGCTATGCTCCAAAAACATGGCTATTTATAAATACGGAAAGATAAGGCTACGCTTAGAAAACGTGCCAATAGATGAGGATATGGGTACGCTTTTAAAGCATGCCGGTTGCCAAGTTATGGCCACGCTTATTAAGTGTGCTTGTTGAGCCCAAAATTAAGATATAGCCACCCTTTTTAAGCGTGCTCATAAGTTTGGTCAGAATTTTTTTCATTAATCTTCCTAATATTTCGTGCAAAATTCATACATAATTTTAAAATCATAGACCAAAATAAAATTATATATATTGAACTAATCCAACAAATATAAACTTTCCCATAAAAAAAAGACATACATAATATTTGTCACCACAAAAGTAGGCTTTGATGAGAAAGTACCAAAAAGTGTCATAACAAGTAAATAAGAATTGTGATTCCAACAAGTGTCACATATCTACTTCTTTTATATTCTTAGTTACAAAATATCAAATTTCATGAGTAGTGTGATCATCCATTATGAGCTCCATTATTTTTATCACTACCCTGCAGAATTTTAAATAATCTTGTGTTAGTGCATGTTATAAAAGCGACTTCAATTAATTCCAACAAATCCAATTGCAAATGTAAATTGATTAAACATGAAAATGGCAAGGCAACTTTAATTAGGTCCCACAATATTACATATTCAGCCATTAGAACAAAAAACACATATCAAGCACAAAATAAATAGTCCCTATACAAGGTCACAACCATATATGCTCCCCTTGACACTTTTTTATCTAGCACCATTGATAACATACCTATATTCTAATTCAACAGATACTTTATTTGAATAAAAACTAAGAAAAATAGAAGGTCAGCTCCTGCAATAAATTGAATTGAACACATATACTTATTTCATTCTATTTATCTACGAAAATTGAAAGAAAAACTCATGCGAAGCAGCAAATTAAGCAATCAACAGTACATATTCAGTAATTGCCCAACCACAAGACAGCCACAAGACAATATATGAAGAAGTCAAAATCACAGTTGGTAGCTTCAGCATCACTTTTTTCTATTTCCAATTTCTAATGATCAGATCAAACAATTAACACAAGCTTCAACTAGACAAAAAGTGGTGGTTTTTCTTCAATATACATACAATATCACATGATCACGTAGAAGTTATCGACTTATGGGTTGTGTAGTCTTTATAATAACTCAAGTGTTGTTGTAGCTATTCAAATCAGCTACCTTTAATAGCCTGGTACAGGACACAACATGTAATCATCCACTCATAGCTAAACATAAAATATAGTAATTAGGGAGTAATTAGCTATTTGGTAAACCTCTCTTAGTTACTTTTGGCCATGTCAATGAGAAGATAAAGCATAGAAAAAATTATAGTTAAGCAATCAACAGTACATATTCAGCCAACAGTACACTACAAGAAAATTCAACAACCAATAATACGAGGTTAGGACATAAATCAACAGTACATATTCAGCCAGCAACATAAATTCAACATCAAAAACAAAATTTTATAATCTAAATCAAGGGAGTGACAATAATACGAGGTTAGGACAGTTACTTACATCATCGGTTGGTGGAATGTGAGTTGCTTCGGAGGAGTGGGGAGTATTTCTTGGTCTACTACTTGAGGCATCCAAAGGAGAATTTTGGGCTATTTGCACTAAGGCTGCTACCTCTTCATCATTCATTCCAGGATTGAGGTTGTGCAACATCACCTTTAATAAACCACAAACAGCGTCCATCCTCTTTTCTAATGATAAGACCTTATCATTGTATTCAACCTTCACTTGGCGAATCTCCTCATCCTTTCTAAGAGAGCTTCTTATAATTGAAGTCCCATAACAACGAACTCGACCTGGTTGGTCCTTTCCTAGCACTGCTACAAATGCATCCTCATGATTTTTCCCTACCTCTATGCGGCTTTGAAGTTCATTCTACCAAAAGTAACAAAAAAAAAAAAAAATACAAAGTCACATTAACTTAATATATATACAAATCTATCTAGCATTTATATTGTACAAATCCAAATACAAATACAAAACAACTCACAATTGTTGTTTGTGTTTTAGCATCAATTTTTTTTCCATTTTTACTTGTGCGAGTTGCTGTGAAAATTTCAGCCATTGATGGTCTTCATTATTCTCTTTAGAGTCACGCTAGAGTATGAAGAGAAAATTTTACATGAAGCATACTAACTCGATAATATAACATGGATATAAAGGAGAAATCACAAAAAATAAGTTATGTTACCAGCTGCTTGCACACTATTGCAAAATTTGTGGATCCCATTCGGTAAGGACATGTTTGCTTTGACCTATTTTCAGTATTCTTAATAGACATAGCCTAAATATAAACATGAAAAAGAGATATTATTATTCTTAACGGATACATTTTCTTTCTCTTTGAAAATCACATCAACTTTTTTTGAAATACCAAGTCTAATCACAAAAAAAAATCAAGGATAGCTAGAAGAAATAGAAGACATAACATTACCTTGATAGCGGGAAGACTCCAATACCGAATTAGCTTACAAAACCGAAATTTAGGAATCTCTAATGGTCGGTTCTTTATCATTTCTTTCTTTGTGTTGTACTTTAAGAAATGTTCTCTTTTAATTTCACCTTGTATTTTTTCCATGTATGACAAAATCCCCGTATGACCCACGGCTTTAAACTTATTGAAAGAATGAACTTTTACTATGCAACACAATACATTAGAATGCCAAAGGTTAGCACACACAACATAAAAAATAAATAAATAAAAAAACTGTACATAAAGGCATATTTATATACGTTGGCGTACTCCCACATGTCCTCCTTGATATTATCAGGCACACCATGCCAACTAGTGTAGAGAAAAGTCACGAAATGGGGATTTCTAACTGTTGAACCCAAAATTTGGCCTAGGTTAGCAACGACCTCCTTGGTTGGACCAATAGGCTGCACTTGTAAAAACTCCACCTCCCGTCGATCATTAAAATCAGTGGCATGAAGTTTTTTGCATAAGGTCTTGCTACGAGTTTTCTTTTTAGTTCCTAAGTCTAATTAGAATAACAGAATTTTAACTCTACCTAATTGAAAAGTAATATAAGCTATAATTAGACAATAAGGGAGATAAGAAAAAGTACCTTCATTACTAGCTTGTCCTCCACTATCCTCAATATTTGCAGCATCTTGCTCATCTTCCTCATTTTCCTCATCTTCCTCATCTTCGAAATTAATCCCATGCACCTTAAAATACATATCAATACACATTCATTTTTTATTTGATTCTATGCCCAGCTCACTTGTATCTTCTCCCTCTGACGTTAGGATTTTTGCCAGTAAAGAATGTCATAAAAACAGTCACGTTGTAGATATAGTCTATAAACCGACAGAAATCCCTTCGTACAAACGTTTTGGGTGTCACAAGTAACAAACCCCTTAAAAATTGTTAACCGAGTATTCAAACCTCGGGTCGTCTTCTCAAGGAACTGCGAGGAAGTGTGTTCTTATTATTGGCTATAAAGGTTGTAATCAGGGTTTAGAAGGTGAGAAGCAAGTAATTTAAATGACGAGTGAATTAAATGGCAATTAAAAATAAATAATAACAGTGAAACAACTTTTGGCAAGATAAGGGAAATTAGAAGTCCAACTTAGTTATCTCTCTCAACAATAATGAAAGTTGTATCTTAATTCCACTTGGTCAACCTTTACCAGGGCAAAGGAAAGTTAAGGGACTAATTAAATTGACCTTTAAATCCTAATTATTTCCTAAGAAAAGGTTGGGATTATTTAAGTTCAGCTCAATTAGCAAGATAACGATTATCAGTTATGTTGAGTTTAATAACTGTTGAGTTACTGAATTCTTAACCAGGACCAAAAGGGGGAAAAGTAAAATTGCTGGAATAATAAAAATATCCTTAGATAGGAAGCAATGGTAACTTAAATCAAAGGGAACAATCATAAACTGAAAATACCTCAAATATCATTAATTCAAATAACTGTCTGTAACATGGAATAATTCATGAATCAAATTATAATAATCAATTCAAATGTTGGAATAAATAAATGTAGAACTAAAATAAAAGAACATTAAAACCTGGATCCAGAGTTACTCCCAAAACAAGAAGAAGTCCTAAATCCTAAGAGAGAGAGAGAATCTCTCTCTAAACTAAATCTAAATCATGAAAACTAGAAATTGGCGAGCTCTCTTTGAATGGGTGCATTCCCACACTTTATAACCTCTGGTCTATGCTGTCTGTACTTGGATCTGGGCCAAAAAGGGCTTCAGAATTCGCTGGGGGCGTATTCTGTAATTTCTGGTGCGTGGCCTCTGTCACGCGTCCGCGTGGGTCACGCGGTCGCGTCATCTGGAGCTTTTCCTTTTCACGCGGTCGCGTCAGTCATGCGACCGCGTCATGTGTGTTCTGCTTAAGGCGCGCGGTCGCGTCAGTCATGCGGCCGCGTCGCTGCTGATTCGTGCTTGGCACGCGATCACGTCATCCATGCGATCGCGTGAATACCAGTTTCCTTCAAAGCTCCGTTTTGCTTTCTCCTTCCATTTTTGTATGTTTCCTTTTCTATCCTTTAAGTCATTCTGCCTTAGAAAATCTGAAACTACTCAACACACTAATCACGGCATCGAATGGAAATAAAGGTAATTAAAATAATTAATTTTTAAAGCTTAGGAAACATGTTTTTCACAATATGACATAATAAGGAAGGGAAAGTAAAACCATGCAATTAATGTGAATAAGTAGGTGAAGAGTTGAATAAATCACTCTAATTAAGCACAAAAGAACTCATGAAATATGGGTTTATCAACCTCCCCACACTTAAACACTAGCATGTCCTCATGCTAAATCCAAGGTAAATAACTAAGGTTAAAGTGATGGAATGTTATGCAATGCAACCTAATTTAAATGTAACTACCTAAATGAATGATGCATCATGCAACTCTAATTTATTCACTCATGTATAAAGCTTACATGTAGTCAAGTTAATCCACATTCTCAAGGAGTCATATATATATATATATATATATATATATATATATATATATATATATATAGCCAACCCTTAATTAATAAAGCATTTTAGCAAATGAGATGGGAAAGAAAACATTGTACAAACTTGCAAAACAATTAGTAAATTAAGTACAGATATATGTTGATGAGTTACTGAACCCTCACTGGATTTTGTGTTTACTCTCTAGTCACTCAGTATTTATTGGGTTTATTCACTCTATTTTTCTTTTTATCCTTAATTTCTATAGCTTTGTTTTTCATCTAACCAATCAACAATTATAGAATATAGTCATACCAAAAAGTCATGAGGTCTTAATTAAGGTTGTAATGGGGCCAAGGTAAAGGTAAGGATTTATGTATAGGGTTAAGTGAGCTAATAAGCGAATCCTTAATTAGACTAAGATCTCACCTTAACATACATTTTTAGCAAGATAAAACTTCTTTACCTATTCTCCCATATTATCCCACTTATTGTTACATGCTCATGTTTCACTCTTTTATTTTTATCCCATGTGCATTGTTTTTATTTTGCATTGGGGAATTTCTTTTGTATCCCCTTTTATTCAACTTTTTTTTAATGCACATGGTAATTGAATCACTTAGATTTTCTCATGAGCATGCTTCCCAAATTTTATTTTATTCCTTTTAACTTTTCTACCTTTTGTTTCTATCATTCATGTTCCCAAAAGGTTTCCCACATCCTACTCTATTTATAATTTTCTATCTTAAGCTAACCAAGGATTCACTTGGGATTTTCTTTTGTTTTTCTGCTTAAGGCTAGTAATTTGGCTAAATAGAATAAAGGGATTTTAAAAGGCTCAAGGGGGCTAACAACGGTGATGTAAAAGGTAGGCTAATTTGGGGTGAGTGAGCTAAAATCAAATGATGGCCTCAATCATTCTCTTGGTATGTATCTATTCTATATTCTATAATTGGACATATAGATTAAAGCAAAGGAAAGAACATCAGAATAAAAAGAAATGTAACACACAGAAATGAAATTATGGTTTGAATGCAACCATACAATTTAAGATCAAGACTCACAGGCTGTGTGTTCTCTAACTCAAGCATCATATATCATTTATATATTGTATGCAGGTTTAGTTAAAAATTCCCATTATTCTCATAAAAAAATTATTTAGGGTAGCTTTTAAAGTTTTAATGTTCCTCCTTGATGAAATGTTGTCAGCTTAACTACATCATGTAATGCTATATATTCAAGGTTTTATGGATCTAAATCTATTATGTTCAAGTTCCTAGCTTACTCTTTTTTATATTTGTCAATTTAAACTAAGCTATAACTAAGCTATCTTATGTAAAAAGGGTAAACTATACTAATTAATCCACTAATAAATCAGAATTGCAAACTAAACTAAATAACTAAAATGTGAACAAAAAATGCAAAATGCAGAAAATAGAGTAAAATACACAAGTAGCAATGTATAAGTACTCAGAAAATAACAGTAAAAGAAAAAGAGAAAAAAATACAGAAAAATATCCAAAATAAAAGAAAAAGTATGTAGTAGTTCACCAAAATAAATGCCAGAGATGGCGACCTCCCCACACTTAAAAGGAAGCATCGTCCCCGATGCTCAATCAAGCCGGGTGTGAAGGAGTGTCATCACTGGTAGGGATGGTAGCTGGGGTCTCTGTAGCGGTGGTGGGCTGAGAGTCTGGCTGCTGTAGAGGAGGGACTAACTGGAGCGGAATCTCCGGATCTGCAGCCTCAAGCTGATGTGGGGCATCCTGCTGTGGTGTGGCATGCTCTGTGCCTGCCTGCTGATGAGTCTCCGCCTAGGAATGAGGCTCCTCCTCGTGCTCATCCTCCTCCTCCTCTGATGGCTCTGATGGTGTGTCTGGCTCGGAGGGGATGTCGGCGCCCTGTCTGATCATCAGCTTCAGATGGGAATAGCGTCGCCTGCTGCGGCGCTCCAGTCTCTCATACCGGCGCCTGTTACGGTGCTCCATCTGATCAAGCTGGCGGAATAGACGGTGCACGAGGCGATAAACCGGCTCAGAGGCGGGTGGAGGTACAGTGGTGGCAGCAGGGGCAGCTGGGGCAGCTGTGGATGAAGAGGGTCCAGCAGACGGAAGGGCTGTCTCATCAGTAGCAGCGACAGGTGGTGGTCTGTAGCCCAAAGCAAGGAAGTTCCTGCTGTGAGGGATGATCTTCCTGCAGTCCGCTGCTGGTGGTCGCTCATTGGCATCCTCCCAAGGCACATCAGCCTGACGGCCTAGCCGTGTAACCAAATAAGGAAAGGAGAGGGTGCCTCGGACGTGGACCCTGGCCATATAATGCCGGATAAAATGAGGCAAGTACAGGTCCTTACCCTCCAGCACACACCAAAGGAGGGTGATCATGGTAGCCGGGATCTCCGTCTCGTGAGTACTCGGCATCACAAAATTACTCAAGATCTGATGTCATAGCCGAGCCTCATCATTCAAGTACACTCTCTTGATCCCTCTAGGCATAGTGGTGTTCTGACCCATCTCCCAAGGAACAGCAGGGTCGAGAGCTATCTGTGCCTTTACGGCGTCCCAATCAAACCGCATCTGGCCCATGTCCTCCTCAGCCTGTGCAAAACCATCTGGCTGATCGGACTTGGCTGGGAGCTGGAGAATGGTCTCGATGGCCTCCTCAGTGACCAGAATTTGCTTTCTCCTCAGGGTCACTGCATCTAGGGTAGTAAGGTAGTAGTTGCAATAGAATTCCCGGACCCAAGATGCATTGACCTCTATTAGTGGTCTCTCTAGAAAGAACCAGCCCCGTTGCTTGATTTGCTCAGTAGTGTATTGCTGGAGGGCTTCTGGAATCTTCAAGGTACGTTCCAGGTATAGATTTCTGGAGTTTGCAAAAGTCGGGTACTTCAGCTCACAGTACCGGTTTGCAAATTTTATAGGATCAGTCGAAGGGAGCAGCTGGTCAGCTTTTTCCTGCTGTGTAAAGTTCTTCTCCCGCCATGAGGAATCGTGCATTAGAGTAATGATGGACTGGGAGGAATCTCCTCTCTTGCGCTTTCCAGTAGCCTTGCCTTTGCCTTTCCTCTGTGAGGCAGACATCCTGAAAAACAGAAAACCAGGAATGGATAAAAAAATAGGAAAGCAAATAGGCAATTAAACAAAGGAAACTCAAAGTGGTAAGGGAGAAAATAGAATAAGGAAAATGAGCAATTGAAATGTGATTGAATTAATGTTAAATGGAAAGAAGAAAAAAAATCAATATGCCAAAGTGAGAAAGTTAGAGGAAGTAAAAGTAATCAGAAAAGAGATCAAGAAGGTTAGTATGGTAAAAAGAAATTAGTAAATTAAAATTAGTGAGTTAGGAAAGTAAGTGGCATAGAAAAAATTCCATATAACAAGGATTCACAGGTCAGAATAGAAGTACTCATAATCGAATAAAGAAAACAGGGTGATGCTGATTCGAATAGAAATAAAGAAATCAGAAATTGGAATCAGTGAATCACAAATGCAGGTTATGAACTAGGAAATCAAAGAGGATAAGAAAGTCTGCCATAGCATTCATGTAATGGTTTGGGTAAAGCAGAGTAAAATAGATTTCAGAAATGCCAAACCAAAACATGAATGAAAACAATTTTTTTTTTTAAAAAAAAATTTGGGCAGCATTCCGGCTAAAATTGAATTGTCCCGAAAAATAAACAGCAATCATATCAGTTCATATGAATTAAAAAATCAAGCTGCATGTACATAGATATAAAATAAACATAGAAACTCAATGTAAACAGCAGCAACATACAAGAAAGCAGCATATGAAACATGATTATAGCAGCAACATATTTGCACACAGGATAAAACAGAAGTAAGAACAGTGCAAGTAAACAGACCTAGATCCACTAACCACAACCTAAGCTACCTAACAACCTAAAAATCCACTACAACATGCAAGTCTAGCTATCCTAATCATGAACATAAACGGAATAAAAAATACAGAAAAGTGACGAACGGATAAAAAGGATTACGTGTTGCGGAACCTGGTAAGCGGAAGGGGTGGAACAGGGAAGAAGGTGGCTGCGGCGGCGTCCGGCGCGATGGTGGTGGACGGCGTCGCGGTGGCTACTGATGGGGGCAGTGGCGGCGAGGGTTTTGGGTTGGTGATAGAAGAAGGAGGGTGCGGTTGGGTGGCGAAGAGAGAGGGGGGCGCGGCTGGGTGGCCGGCGGTGGGGGGGGGGGGCGGTGGTCGCGGAGGCAGTTGTGGTGGAGAGGGGGGGAGAGAGGAAGAAGGAAGAAGAGAGAAGGGGAGAGGGTTGGGGCGGCGGCGTATGGGGTGGCGGTGGCGTCTGGGTGGCCGGCGGTGGCAGTCGGGTGGTGGTTGGAGGGAGAGGGAGTAGAGAGGGAGAAGAGGGTTTGGGGGTGGGGGGGCTCGCGACTGATAGGGTTCGCGGGCTGGGGGGGATTATATTTTCGAATCCACGCAGCCGCGTGGGGCACGCGGTCGCGTGGTTGGGATGAAAATGGGAGTGACGCGATCGCGTGGGGTGCGCGATCGCATGAGAGGGGGGAGAAATAAGGGTGACGCGATCGCGTGGGTCGCGCGATCGCGTCGCTGGAATTTGTGCTAAACGCACGACTCCAGCGCCGTTTTAGCGCAACTCTCTGTCTCCTTTTGGGGTGATGTGCAATCCATGCGACGCGATCGCGTCGCTCACGCGGTCGCGTGGGATTGGTATTTGTGCAAGTGACGCGGTCGCATGGGGCATGCGATCGCGTGGGCCAATTTGTGCGAAACGCACAGGGGCCGCACGATTCCAGCCTAACTTTCTGTTCATTGGATCCTTACGCCGATATATATATCACGCGGCCGCATGGGTCACGCGGTCGCACGGGTGGTGTTTTCCGTGATATGACGCGATCGTATGGGGCATGCAGTCGCGTCGTGCATCCCTTTTTTTTGTGCATGAAAAATGCATAATGCAATGATTAATAAGAATGTTATGCATGATTCCAGGTTTAATAAATTAAAATGAAAAAGGAAAAATGAAAGCAATTAACAAGAAATAAATCGAAAAAGAAGCGACCATACCCTGGTGGGTTGTCTCCCACCTAGCACTTTTAGTTAAAGTCCTTAAGTTGGACATTGGAGGAGTATCCTGCTATGGTGGCTTATGTTTAAATTCGTCCAAAAATTTCCACCAGTGCTTGGAATGCCAATAGCCTCCGGGGTCCCAAACTAAGCACGCGAAGCTTCCGAACAACTTTAAATATATTGTTAGTCTCCCGGGATGACAAATGTCAGAATAAACTCCAGGATTCCAAGCCTTGCTTTTAAATCCGCCTCCGTCTTGATCTACATGTCTCCATTCGGGCGGGTTAAAAAGTAAAATCTCACCTTGGTGACCAAACGTCTTTCGTGATCCATGTGATTGAGCATGATACCAATCCGTGTACTTTGAAGTGAAGCGTGGAACCTTATTGAAACTTGTGCACCAGCTCTGAGTACGAGCCATTTCCTTCTTACTCTTAAAGCCGCAGAGAGCTCTAAGTTGGCCATCTGTTTCGAGCAAACCATATTCAAGTGAATAAGTAAAATTATAAGTTAAGGATTGTACCCACTTGAAGCTTGTATTAGGTGGTAATGGCCTTGGGATAGGTGTTTTTGGTGGTTCTACAAGTTCCGTTTCCTTGTGCTCTTCTGTGAATTCTTCCACTTCTTTGCAAAGATCTTCAATTGTATCTGTGTCCTGGTCAAAGTCTTCGGTGTCTTCCTCATCACTTGAGTCGTAGATTGGAGGTTGAGAGAAATCTACCTCCGCATCATCCTCATATTCACTTGGGGAAAATTCTTCTATCTCAGAGAATTCACTTGTGGGCGCAAGTTCATCACTAGGAGAACTAGACTTGTGACTATCATCATCAAGGAAATTTGCTTCTTGGGTTATTCCGTCTGATTCTTCGTAAATGACTTGCCTTGGAGATTGTACGGTATCCTCCTTAGCATCAACTGTAGTATCTTGGACGGAGTTTTCCTCAATTCTGGATTCCCAAGGAAGTTCAGCATCTCCTAGATCTTCAACCAACTCTTCTACTTGAACAATGACAGCTTCTTCCACTTGTTCTAGTACGAATTCATTCTCTGTCTTGTCCACTGGAGTCTCTAGTATTTCTTTCATGCTACGCTCTTCATCGGGCTGTCCACATGGAGCTGTGGTTGATCCTTGTATATTTGAGCACCTAGTGGCCCATTGAATTAGTGCTTGCTCCAGTTGTTGAATGGTTGTTTGAAATTTAATTACTGTTTTTTTAGGCGATCCTTTGCTTCGCGGTTTGCCGGACTTGGACATGATACAAAGGAAAGTGGTGATGATTGGGAACGATTGGATTGGTATTGGGGTAAGGAAGGATCATATGATGGCGAATGGTGAAGAGAAGCTTGTGAGTGTGGTGGTTCGAGGTTATGTTGAAAGGATGGTTCATATGCACGGGGTGGGGCTTGTTGGTAGTTACAAGGTTGTCCACCATGTCTTTCAGCTGGGTATGCACGGTAGAATGGTCTTTGTCCAGGATATCTCGGAGGATGTTGCTGCCAAAAGGGTTGATTAGATCCTCTTGGTTCCATCCATCCTTGATTGGTCTGACCTTGATGCACATTCCTGCTGTAACTTCTATTTCCTTTAACAATATTAGAACCAAAATCAAAGCGAGAAGGGTGAGAATTCATAGTAGCAAATAAAGATAAAAAGGAAAAACAAAAATAAATAAACAAGCAAAAGAAAAATATTTACAATAACCAATAATAAGGCACACGTTAGCAGTTCCCCGGCAACGGCGCCATTTTGACGTTAGGATTTTTGCCAGTAAAGAATGTCATAAAAACAGTCGCATTGTAGATATAGTCTCTAAACCGACAGAAATCCCTTCGTACAAACGTTTTGGGTGTCACAAGTAACAAACCCCTTAAAAATTGTTAACCGAGTATTCAAACCTCGGGTCGTCTTCTCAAGGAACAGCGAGGAAGTGTGTTCTTATTATTGGCTATAAAGGTTGTAATCGGGGTTTAGAAGGTGAGAAGCAAGTAATTTAAATGATGAGTGAATTAAATGGCAATTAAAAATAAATAATAACAGTGAAACAACTTTTGGCAAGATAAGGGAAATTAGAAGTCCAACTTAGTTATCTCTCTCAACAATAATGAAAGTTGTATCTTAATACCACTTGGTCAACCTTTACCAGGGCAAAGGAAAGTTAAGGGACTAATTAAATTGACCTTTAAATCCTAATTATTTCCTAAGAAAAGGTTGGGATTATTTAAGTTTAGCTCAATTAGCAAGATAACGATTATCAGTTATGTTGAGTTTAATAACTGTTGAGTTACTGAATTCTTAACCAGGACCAAAAGGGGGAAAAGTAAAATTGCTGGAATAATAAAAATATCCTTAGATGGGAAGCAATGGTAACTTAAATCAAAGGGAACAATCATAAACTGAAAATACCTCAAATATCATTAATTCAAATAACTGTCTGTAACATGGAATAATTCATGAATCAAATTATAATAATCAATTCAAATGTTGGAATAAATAAATGTAGAACTAAAATAAAAGAACATTAAAACCTGGATCCAGAGTTACTCCCAAAACAAGAAGAAGTCCTAAATCCTAAGAGAGAGAGAGAATCTCTCTCTAAACTAAATCTAAATCATGAAAACTAGAAATTGGCGAGCTCTCTTTGAATGGGTGCATTCCCACACTTTATAACCTCTGGTCTATGCTATCTGTACTTGGATCTGGGCCAAAAAGGGCTTCAGAATTCGCTGGGGGCGTATTCTGTAATTTCTGGTGCGTGGCCTCTGTCACGCGTCCGCGTGGGTCTTGCAGTCGCATCATCTGGAGCTTTTCCTTTTCACGCGGTCGCGTCAGTCATGCGACCGCGTCATGTGCGTTCTGCTTAAGGCGCGCGGTCGTGTCAGTCATGCGGCCGCGTCGCTGCTAATTTGTGCTTCGCACGCGATCGCGTCATCTATGCGATCGCGTGAATACCATTTTCCTTCAAAGCTCCGTTTTGCTTTCTCCTTCCATTTTTGTATGTTTACTTTTCTATCCTTTAAGTCATTCTGCCTTAGAAAATCTGAAACTACTCAACACACTAATCACGGCATCGAATGGAAATAAAGGTAATTAAAATAATTAATTTTTAAAGCTTAGGAAACATGTTTTTCACAATATGACATAATAAGGAAGGGAAAGTAAAACCATGCAATTAATGTGAATAAGTAGGTGAAGAGTTGAATAAATCACTCTAATTAAGTACAAAAGAACTCATGAAATATGGGTTTATCACCCTCCTCATTAGAACTTGCATCATCTTGATCCATTGTATCACCTTCAACAGTATTTTTATTCCCAGTTTTTGAGTTCTTTTCATCTTGAAACATTGTCTCATTCCCACTTTGGGGTTCTTTTTAGCAACCTTTGAATTATTCCCATTATTCTCATATTCTTGAAAAAGTGAGTTTGGTTGGACCTTTTTTTTCTTTTTCGAAGCCCCAGTTTGCTCTTCAAATGTATCTTTCACTATTGTGATGGGTTGTTTTCTTGTTGGATCTTTTAGGCCTTGAGCTTGCAACCTAGCTTTGTTATTGTCAGCCATGATCTTCTCTCTCTTAATATTATATAGCTATAGCAATTTAGCACTTGACTTAACTTGCATAACCTCAAAAGAATTATTTTTTTTGACTTTTCTATTTCATGTTCTTTTGACCTAAGGTAATTATTCTTTTTCTTTTAGTGATCTCCTCTTTTTCCATTCTGCACACATAAGAAATAAGAAGAAAAAATATAATTCTATTAATTAAATAAAAATAATCAGCACAAGCAAGTAACTAAATAAGCAAAACAACCAACAAAAGTAATTCATTTAGAATACTACCAAAAATATGCCAAGATAAACACATGTCAAGATGAATCGGAATCAATATCCTCGATGTACTCATCATATTCACTTTCCTCGTCTTCTTCACAATGTTGCTTGGCAAACATGTTTGGAGCCATATCTATGATGGTAGCTCGTAGATCACTCCTCACTAGATCAACTTGCCATTATCATTTGGAAGACTTGGAATCATTTCAGGTTCACATGGTGAAAGAGCAAAACTCTCGCGCGATCTAGAATTTTCGCAAATAAATTTGCGTTGTAAGTATAGCTTCTAGACCGACAAGAATTCGTTTCTTACAAACGTTTTGGTTGTCACAAGTAATAAACCCAATAAAATTTATAAACCAAAGTATTCAAACCTGGGGTCGTCTTCTCAAGGAATTGCAGGGAAGTATGAATTATTATTGGTTATGAAAAACGGTGTTTTTGGGTTTCAAAAGGTTTGAACAAGGGAAATAAATTGCAGGAATTAATAAATTAATAACTAATAAAACTCTTGGCAAGGTGTGGAAATTTGGAAGTCCTATCCTATTTATCCTTATCGATGGTGATGAGAATTGAGTTTTAATCCCACTTAGTTAACCTTTACTAGAGCAAAGGAAAGTCAAGTGGACTAATTAGTTTGATCCTTAAGTCCTAGCCAACTCCTAAGGAAAGACTAGAGTTATTGGAATTCAATTCAATTGGCAAAAATAACAATTATCAATCACGATGAGTTTGATAAATCAAGAGTCTCCAATTAATCAATTAAAGCCAAGAATATAAAAAAGCTAAAGATAAATCTGAAATACCTCAATTGTATTAATAAAAGAAAATCAATCTAAACATAAAGAGTTCATGAGCCAAATTGGTAACATAAGTCAGATACGAATAAAAGCATTAGAATAAATAAAAATATAAATGGAATATTGAACCTGAGAGGAAGTTGAAATCCTAAATCCTTTAAGAGGAATCCTAATCCTAAAACCTAAGAGAGAGGAGAGAACCTCTCTCTCTAAAAACTACATGTAATCCTAAAATTATGAATGTAATATATATCTTTGATTCTTCCATTCTCTGGCTTATATTCTGTGTTACTGGATTCAGAATTGGGCCGAAAAAGGGTCCAGAAATCGCTGGGGGCGTTTTTTGCAGATTCTGCACGTGGCGTCGGTCACGCGTCCGCGTAGGTCACGCGGTCGCGTCATCTGGAGTTCTGCTCTTCCACGCGGTCGCGTCGGTCACGCGTACGCATCATTTGCATTCTGCTCAAGGCACGCGTCCGCGTCAGTCATGCGTTCACGTCGCTGCCTTTTCACGCTAGGCACACGGCTGCGTCGTCCATGCGTTTGCATCGCTATCTTTTTCTTCAAGACTCCATTTTTGTGCTTTCCTTCTATTTTTGTATGTTTTCTTTCTGTCCTCTAAGCCATTCCTGCCTTAGGAGATCTGAAAATACTTAACACACAAATCACGGCATCGAATGGTAGTAAAGGGTAATTAAAATTAATATTTTTAAAGCATAGGAAACATGTTTTTCACATATATCACATAATAAGGAAGGAAAAGTAAAACCATGCAATTTACATGAATAAGTGGGTGAGGGATTGAATAAATCACTTGAATTGGGCACAAAATACATCATAAAATATGGGTTTATCAACCTCCCCACACTTAAACAATAGCATGTCCTCATGCTAAATCTAAGAGAAAGGGTAAGATTTAGACTCCATTTCATTCAAATTAATTGAACAATAAATAAAATATTCAGAAGGTGAAAATTATTATTAACATATTGAGTTTTATAAATAAATAAAAAAATTCATTAGACGGTAATAATTTAAGAAAAAATATATAAGCTATCAGGTTATAATATACTGCTCATATTTTAGTTCATTATCTAATCAAGTCCAAAATAAAATAGAATCCAATTCACATATATTAACCAGATTGACACTTACTCGACTTCATAGAGGTTGGACATAACGACATGAGTTCAACCCTATTTATCTAAATAAGTAACCAACTTCTACTATCTCACTTATTCATCTAAAAGAGAGATTTCAACAACTTTCCTACCAAAAGGGAGTAACTAATCCACCATCAAAGGTAGGACTACTCAAAAGTGGTTATTGACTCTACATCTACACTTATAAATACTCTGACATCCTCAGGTATTTTTGAACTCCAATCTACTAAAAACCTGCCTAAAAAAATCCTTGCTAACTTGATCATCGGAGTCCCTTGTAGGTACCGCCCCCACCTCCTTACGAGGAACTCGGATGGCGGCACCTCGACACCAAAAGTCGTCGGACGCCACCCCAAATGGAATCTGGACCTCACGCTTAAACCCAAATCCATCTGTTTCAGGTAATCCTCAGAATAATGGTACCGTTGGTGGGGAACTAAGATTCAACCCTGCACGATGACAGACGACATTCCAAAAGATGGACAAACGGCTTCCGATTCTGAAGCCTTAGAAGAAGAGCAATATAACAACGAGCGAGCATTAGTAATACCTCCCTAGTCAATAAAGGGAAAGGGTTACCAGAAGAAATGACTCTAGCAGGGGAAGATCCATTCCCAGAAGAAATCATGCAAGCCAAAGTTTCTAAAAAATTTAAAAGCCTAAACATGGACCCCTATAATGGAACGAACGATCCGAGACATCATCTGAGTAATTTCAAAAGTCGTATGTACTTGGCAAATGTGTCAGATGTAACTCGCTGCAAAGCTTTTCTGACTAAGTTAACCAAGGCAGCAGTGAAATGGTTCAATAGTCTGCCACCCAGATCAGTCACCTGCTTCGACAATTTGGTGAGAAGTTTCCTTACCCAATTTTCTATACAAAAGGATAAGGTCAAACATGCGCCAAGCCTCTTCGGTGCTGGTGCACGAAATTGTGATCATCAATGGCGCCAACAACTTGGTACGCACAATTGTAATCTCAACTCTTTTTCACAATTCCGCACAACTAACCAGCAAGTGAACTGGGTCGTCCAAGTAATAAACCTTATGTGAGTAAGGGTCGATCCCACGGAGATTGTCGGCTTGAAGCAAGCTATGGTCATCTTGTAAATCTCAGTCAGACGGATTCAAATGGTTATGGAGAATTGATATTTAAAAGATGAATAAAATATAAAATAAGATAGAGATACTTATGTAATTCATTGGTGAGAATTTCAGATAAGCATATGAAGATGCTTTGTTCCTCTTGAACTTCTACTTTCCTATTGTCTTCATCCAATCATTCATACTCCTTTCCATGGCAAGCTGTATGTTGGGTTTCACCGTTGTCAATGGCTACCTCCCGTCCTCTCAGTGAAAATGGTCCAAATGCACTGTCACCGCACGACTAATCATCTGTCAGTTCTCGATCATATTGGAATAGGATCCATTGATCCTTTTGCGTCTGTCACTACGCCCAACACTCGCGAGTTTGAAGCTCGTCACAGTCATCCCTTCCCAGATCCTACTCGGAATACCACAGATAAGGTTTAGACTTTCCAGATCTCAAGAATGACCGCCAATAATTCTAGCTTATACCACGAAGGTTTTAATCTTAGATTAGAAACCGAAGAGATACACATTCAAGCTTGTTTGCATGTAGAACGGAAGTGGTTGTCAGGCACGCGTTCATAGGTGAGAATGGTGATGAGTGTCACATAATCATCACATTCATCATGTTCTTGTGTGTGAATCAATATCTTAGAGAAGAAATAGGCTTGAGTTGAATAGAAAAATAATAGTACTTTGCATTAATTCATGAGGAACAGCAGAGCTCCACACCTTAATCTATGGTGTGTAGAAACTCCACCGTGAAGAATGCATAAGAACAAAAGGTCTAGGCATGGCTGTGAGGCCAGCCCTCAAAACGTGATCAAGAGATCAAAAGATTAACTAAAGATTCCAAGATGATCAAAAGATGAAAATACAATAGCAAAAGTTCCTATTTATAGAGAACTACTAGCCTAGGGTTTACAGAAATGAGTAAATGATGCAGAAATCTACTTCCGAGCCCACTTGGTTGTGCTTGGGCTGAGCATTGAAGTTTTCACATGTAGAGACTTTTCTTGGAGTTAAACGCCAGCCTTGGTGCCAGTTTGGGCGTTTAACACCAGCTTTTACGCCAGTTCTGGCGTTTTGACGCCAGAATTTTTATGCTAACTTGGAACGACGGTTTGGGCCATATCTCGGGCAAAGTATGAACTATTATATATTTCTAGAAAGCCCAGGTTGTCTACTTTTTAAGACAATTAAGAGCGCGCGAATTGGGCTTTTGTAGCTCCAGAAAATCCACTTCGAGTGCAGGGAGGTCAGAATCCAACAGCATCTGCAGTCCTTTTTCAGCCTCTGAATCAGATTTTTGCTCAAGTTCCTCAATTTCAGCCAAAAATTACCTAAAATCACAGAAAAACACATAAACTCATAGTAAAGTCCAGAAATGTGATTTTTATTTAAAAACTAATAAAAATATAAAAAAAACTAACTAAAATATACTAAAAACTACCTAAAAACAATGCCAAAAAGCGTATAAATTATCCGCTCATCACAACACCAAACTTAAATTGTTGCTTGTCCCCAAGCAACTGAAAATTAAATAGGATAAAAAAAAGAGAATATACAATGAATTCCAAAAAATATCTATGAAGATCAGTCTTAATTAGATGAGCGGGGCTATTAGCATTTTGCTTCTGAACAGTTTTGGCATCTCACTTTATCCTTTGAAGTTTTGAATGATTGGCATCTATAGGAACTTAGAATTTAGATAGTGTTATTGATTCTCCTAGTTCAGTATGTTGATTCTTGAACACAGTTACTTTATGAGTCTTGGCCGTGACCCTAAGCATTTTGTTTTTCAGTGTTACCACCGGATACATAAATGCCAAAGACACATAACTGGGTGAATCTTTTCAAATTGTGACTCAGCTTTGCTAGAGTCCCTAATTAGAGGTGTCCAAAGCTCTTAAGCACACTCTTATTGTTTTGGACCACGACTTTAACCGCTCAGTCTCAAGCTTTTCACTTGACACCTTCACGCTACAAGCACATGGTTAGGGACAGCTTGGTTTAGCCGCTTAGGCCATGATTTTATTCCTGTGGGCCCTCCTATCCACTGATGCTCAAAGCCTTGGATCCTTTTTATTTTACCCTTGGCTTTTGATTTAAAGAGCTATTGGCTTTTTCTGCTTGCTTTTTCTTTCTCTTTTTTCTCTCTCTTTTTTTTTTGCCATTCTCTTTTTTTTTTTCTTTTTGCAAGCTTTTTATTCATTGCTTTTTCTTGCTTCAAGAATAATTTTTTATGATTTTTCAGATTATCAATAACATTTCTCCTTTTTTCATTATTCTTTCAAGAGCCAACAAATTTTAACATTCATGAACAACAAATTCAAAAATATGCACTGTTCAAGCATTCATTCAGAAAAACAAAAAGTATTGCCACCACATAAAAATAATTAATCTGTTTTAAAATTCAAAATTCATGTACTTCTTTTTCTTTTTGCAATTAAAAACACTTTTTATTTAAGAAAGGTGATGGATTCATAGGACATTCATAGCTTTAAGGCATAGACACTAAGACACTAGTGATCATGTAATAAGACACAAACATAAATAAAACATAAAGCATAATTTTTGAAAAGCAGAAAAATAAGAACAAGGAAATTAAAGAACGGGTCCACCTTAGTGATGGCAGCTTGTTCTCCCTCTTGAAGATCTTATGGAGTCCTTGTGCTCCTCAATGTCTCTTCCTTGCCTTTGTTGCTCCTCCCTCATGACTCTTTGGTCTTCTCTAATTTCATGGAGGAGGATGGAATGCTCTTGGTGCTCCACCCTTAGTTGTCCCATATTGGAACTTAATTCTCCTAGGGATGTGTTGATTTGCTTCCAATAGTTTTGTGGAGAAAAATGCATCCCTTGAGGCATCTCAGGGATTTCATAATGTGGAATTTCCTCACGCTCTTGTCCATGAGTGGGCTCTCTTGTTTGCTCCATCCTTTTCTTAGTGATGGGTTTGTCCTCATCAATGAGGATGTCTTCCTCTATGTCAATTCTAGCTGAATTGCAGAGGTGACAAATGAGATGAGGGAAGGCTAACCTTGCCAAAGTAGAGGACTTGTCCGCCACCTTGTAGAGTTCTAGGGATATAACCTCATGAACTTCTACTTCCTCTCCAATCATGATGCTATGGATCATGATAGCTCGGTCTATAGTAACTTCAGACCGGTTGCTAGTAGGAATGATTGAGCGTTGGATGAAGTCCAACCATCCCCTAGCCACGGGCTTGAGGTCATGCCTTCTTAGTTGAACCGGCTTCCCTCTTGAATCTCTCTTCCATTGAGCGCCCTCTTCACAAATGTCTTTGAGGACTTGGTCTAACCTTTGATCAAAGTTGACCCTTCTAGTATAGGGGCGTGCATCTCCTTGCATCATGGGCAAGTTCAATGCCAACCTTACATTTTTCGGACTAAAATCTAAGCATTTCCCCCGAACCATTGTAAGCCAATTCTTTGGGTCTGGGTTCACACATTGATCATGGTTCTTGGGGATCCATGCATTGGCATAAAACTCTTGAACCATTAAGATTCTGACTTGTTGAATGGGCTTGGTGAGAACTTCCCAACCTCTTCTTCGAATCTCATGTTGGATCTACAGATATTCACCCTTTTTGAGTTTAAAAGGGACCTCGGGGATCACCTTCTTTTTGGCCACAACTTCATAGAAGTGGTCTTGATGGACCTTTGAGATGAATCTCTCCATCTTCCATGACTCAGGGGTGGAAGCTTTTGCCTTCCCTTTCCTCTTTCTTGAGGTGTCAAGGATTTCTCATCCCTGCACCATGTTGGTGTGTAAACGCCCCCTTGATTGCCAATCCTGGCGTTAAACGCCAGGTTCCTGTCCATTTCTGGTGTTTAACACTAGCTTTTCTCCCCTTTCTGGTCATTTAAACGCCAGCGCTGTGCCCATTTCTGGCGTTAAACGCCCAGAATGGTGCCAGACTGGGCGTTTAACGCCCATTCTGCTACCTTTACTGGCGTTTAAACGCCAGTAATCTCCTCCAGGGTGTGCTATTTTTAATACTATTTTTCATTCTGTTTTTACTTTTTCAGTTGTTTTTGTGGCTTCACATGATCATCAACCTACAGAAAACATAAAATAACAATGGAAAATAAATAGATATGATTAAATAAAATTGGGTTGCCTCCCAAGAAGCGCTTCTTTAATGTTAATATCTTGATAGTGGGCTCTCATGGAACCTCACAGATACTCAGAGCATGATGATGGCCTCCTGATGAGCAGATATTTTATACGCTTTTTGGGGTTAATTTCATGTAGTTTTTAGTATATTTTAATTGGTTTTTAGTATATTTTCATTAGTTTCTAGGCAAAACTCATATTTCTGGAATTTACTATGAGTTTGTGTGTTTTTCTGTAATTTTAGGTATTTTCTGGCTGAAATTGAGGGAGCTGAGCAAAAATCTGATTCAGGCTGAAAAAGGACTGCTGATGCTGTTGGATTCTAACCTCTCTTCACTCGGAATGGATTTTCTAGAGCTACAGAAGTCCAATTGGCACACTCTCAATTGCGTTGGAAAGTACACATCCAGGGCTTTCCAGAACTATATAATAGTTCATACTTTACTCAAGGATAGATGACGTAAACTGGCGTTCAACGCCAGTTTCATGTTGCAGTCTGGCGTTAAACGCCAGAAATAGGTTACAAATTGGAGTTAAATGCCAGAAACAGGTTACAACCTGGCATTTAACTTCAGAAACAGCCTAGGCACGTGTAAAGCTTAAGTCTCAGCCCCAGCACACACCAAGTGGGCCCCAAAAGTGGATTTCTGCACCATCTATCTTAGTTTATTCATTTTCTGAAAACCTAGGTTACTAGTTTAGTATTTAAACAACTTTTAGAGATTTATTTTGCATCTCATGATATTTTAGATCTGAACTTTGTACTCTTTGATGGCATGAGTCTCTAAACTCCATTGTTGGGGTGAGGAGCTCTGCTGTGTCTCGATGAATTAATACAATTACTTCTGTTTTCCATTCAAACACGCTTGTTTCTATCTAAGATATTTATTCGCACTTCAATATGATGAATGTGATGATCCGTGACACTCATCACCATTCTTAACCTATGAACACATGCCTGACAACCACCTCCGTTCTACATTAGATTGAATAAGTATCTCTTGGGTTCCTTAATCAGAATCTTCGTGGTATAAGCTAGAATCCATTGGCAGCATTCTTGAGAATCCGGAAAGTCTAAACCTTGTCTGTGGTATTCTGAGTAGGATTCAAGGATTGAACGACTGTGACGAGCTTCAAACTCACAAAGGTTGGGCGTAGTGATAGACGCAAAAGGACCAACGGATCCTATTCCAGCATGAGTGAGAACCGACAGATGATTAGCCGGGCGGTGACAGCGCACCTGGACCATTTTCACTGAGAGGACGGATGGTAGCCATTGACAACGGTGATCCACCAACATACAGCTTGCCATAGGAGGAACCTTGCGTGCGTGAAGAAGAAGATAGGGGGAAAGCAGAGATTCAGAAGACAAAGCATCTCCAAAACTCCAACATATTCTCCATTACTGCAGAACACATATTTATTTCATGCTCTTTTATTTCTCGCAATTCAAATTGATAAATATAATTGATATCCTGACTAAGAGTTACAAGATAACCATAGATTGCTTCAAGCTAACAATCTCCGTGGGATTCGACCCTTACTCACGTAAGGTATTACTTGGACGACCCAGTGCACTTGCTGGTTAGTTGTACGAGTTGTGAAAAGTGTGATTCACAATTCGTGCACCAAGTTTTTGGCGCCGTTGCCTGGGATTGTTCGAGTTTGAACAACTGACAGTTCAGCCTGTTGCTTAGATTAGGAAGATTTTGTCTTTTGGGTCAGAGTCTTTTACTTTCTTTTCAAAAATCTTTCAAATTTTTTTTTTTATTTTCTTTATTAATCTGTGTTTTGTCTTTGAGTCTTTTATTATTGTTCTTGTTAAAATTTTAGAATCCTTATTTTCTTTTTCAAAATATTTTTTCGAAATTTTATTTTTTTTTACTAATAATTGAGTTTTTCTGTTTGAGTTTAGTTTCATATTTTAAGTTTGGTGTCAATTGCATATTTTTATTTTCTTTTAAATTTTTGAATCTGTGTTCGTTGTTCTTTCTTAATCTTCAAGTTGTTCTTGTTTATTTTCCTTGTTTGATCTTTAGTTTTTCTTGTTTTGTGTTTTTTCTTGTCTTTCTTGTGCGTTTTCAAATTATCTGTATTAAAATTTTTTTTTTTTAAAAATAAAATATTTTTATACATTAAATACCTTTGCTAAAACACTTTAAATTAATAGCTCAATTGGCTAGAGCGTTGTGCTTACGTTCTTGGTAATTGGCTATCTCCTTTTTAAAAACTTTTTCAAAAATAATTTTTCTTTGATTAAATCTTGTGCCAAACTTTAAGTTTGGTGTTTTCTTGTTAACTTTGCTTTAGTTTTCAAAAATTTTATTGTGATTTTCTAAAAATTTTAAGTTTGGTGTTCTTTCTTCATGTTTTTGTTGTTCTTGTGAGTCTTCAAGGTGTTCTTGAGTTTTCCTTGTGGCTTGATCTTAAAATTTTTAAGTTCGGTGTTCCTTGGTGTTCCTTGGTATTTTCTCTTTCCTCATTAAATTCAAAAATATCTTTTCTCTCTATTTTAAAGTGAATTTTCGAAAATTACTTTTAAAATTCAGATTTTTATTTCAAAATTTAAAATCTTTTTCAAAAATCATATCCAAAAATTTTCAAATCTTCTTAATTAAGTAATTATTTTAGTCTTAAATTTTTTTGTTCTTAATTTTCGAATTCTATATTTAATTTCAAACTATTTTATTCTCTTTTATTTTATTATTTATTTAGTCGTTCCCTTTTTACAAAAAAAAAATAAAAATATATTCTATTTGCTATTCATATCAATTTCCTTTTCTCCATCATGAATCTAAGTGGAAATGAACAGTCCAGAAGGACTCTGGGGTCATATGCCAACCCCACTACTGCTTCATATGGGAGTAGTATCTGTATACCCTCCATTGGAGTCAGTAGCTTTGAGTTGAATCCTCAGCTCATTATCATGGTGCAGCAAAGTTGCAAGTATTCTGGTCTTCCACAGGAAGAACCTACAGAGTTTCTGGCATAGTTTTTACAGATTGCTGACACAGTTCATGATAAGGAAGTAGATCAGGATGTCTACAGATTATTACTGTTTCCATTTGCTGTAAAAGACCAAGCTAAGAGGTGGTTAAATAACCAACCTAAGGCTAGCATAAGGACATGGAAACAGCTGTCAGAAAAATTCTTGAATCAATACTTCCCTCCAAAATGAATGACACAACTAAGGCTGGATATCCAAGGCTTTAAACAAGGAGATAATGAATCTCTTTATGATGCCTGGGAGAAATATAAAGAGATGCTAAGAAAATGCCCCTCTGAAATGTTTTCAGAGTGGGTGCAGTTAGACATCTTCTATTATGGGCTTACAGAGAAAGCTCAAATTTCTCTAGATCACTCAGCTGGTGGATCTATACACATGAGAAAGACAATTGAAGAGACTCAAGAGCTTATTGATACAGTTGCCAGAAATTAGCATCTGTACCTAAGCAGTGAATCTTCCATGAAAGAAGAGGCTAAAACAGTAACTGCTGAACTCAGTCCTGCAGAACAAATTACTGAATTCAATCAGCAATTAAACTTTCTAACAAAACAGCTGGCCGAATTCAAGGAGATACTACAAGACACAAGAATAGCTAATCTGAATATGGAAGTACAGTTGAAGCAAACAGAACAGCAGTTATCAAAATAAATAACGGAAGAGTGCCAAGCAATTCAATTAAGAAGTGGGAAAACATTAAATACCTCACTTCAAGGCAGCAGGAAGCCAAGAAATGAACAACCTGCTATCCAAAATCCCTCTGAGGACAGTAAGAGCCCAGAGAGGAATAACTCTGGCGTTCAAATGCCAGAAACAGGCAAGGATTTGGCGTCAAACGCCCAATAGAAGCTCAGTTCTGGCGTTCAAACGCCAGGAACAAGTAAGGAGTTGGCGTCCAACGCCACTCCAACTTCTAACCCTGGCATTCAAATGCCAGTGAGGGATCAGACACACACAAGTACTGATAACAACCCCTCTAAAAAGGCTTCTCCCACCACCTCTGTAGGAAATAAACCTGTAGCAACTAAGGTTGAGGAATATAAAGCCAAGATACCTTATCCTCAAAAACTCCGCCAAGAGGAGCAGGATAAGCAATTTGCTCACTTTGCAGATTATCTCAGGACTCTTGAAATAAAGATTCCGTTTGCAGAGGCACTTGAGCAAATACCTTGTTATGCCAAGTTCATTAAAGAGATCTTGAATCATAAAAAGGATTGGAGAGAAACTGAAAGAGTTCTCCTCACTGAAGAATGCAGTGCAGTCATTCTGAAAAGCTTTCTAGAAAAGTTTAAAGATCCTGGGAGTTTTCTGATACCATGCATATTAGAGAGTAATTGCACCAAGACAGCTTTATGTGATGTTGGGGCAAGCATCAACCTAATACCTGCATCCACTATCAGAAAGCTTGGTTTAACTGAAGAAGTTAAACCAACCCAGATATGTCTCCAGCTTGCTGATGGCTCTATTAAATACCCATCAGGCATGATTGAGGACATCATTGTTAGGGTTGGGCCATTCGCCTTTCCCACTGACTTTGTAGTGCTGGAAATGGAGGAGCACAAGAGTGCTACTCTCATTCTAAGAAGACCTTTCCTAGCAACTGGACGAACTCTCATTGATGTCCAAAAGGGGGAAGTAACCCTGAGAGTCAATGAGGATGAGTTTAAGTTGAATGCTGTCAAAGCCATGCAGCATCCAGACACACCAAAAGACTGCATGAAAGTTGATCTCATTGACTCTTTGGTAGAGGAGGTCAACATGGTTGAGAGTCTCGAATCAGAGCTGGAAGACATCTTTAAAGATGTTCAGCCTGATTTGGAGGGTTCAGAGGAATCGAAAGAGCCTCTGAGACTTCCTCAGGAAGAGGAGAAACCTCCTAAACCCGAGCTCAAGCCATTACCACCATCCCTGAAATATGCATTTCTGGGAGAAGGTGACATTTTTCCAGTGATCATAAGCTCTGCTTTAAATCCACTGGAAGAGGAAGCACTAATTCAAGTGCTAAGGACACACAAGACAGCTCTTGGGTGGTCCATAAGTGACCTTAAGGGCATAAGCCCAGCTAGATGCATGCACAAAATCCTATTGGAGGATGATGCTAAGCCAGTGGTTCAACCACAGAGGCGGCTAAATCCAGCCATGAAGGAAGTGGTGTAGAAAGAGGTCACCAAATTACTGGAGGCTGGGATTATTTATCTGATGAGCGGATAATTTATACGCTTTTTGGCATTGTTTTTAGTAGGTTTTTAGTAGGATCTAGTTACTTTTAGGGATGTTTTCATTAGTTTTTATGTTAAATTCACATTTCTGGACTTTACTATGAGTTTGTGTGTTTTTCTGTGATTTCAAGTTTTTCTGGCTGAAATTGAGGGACTTGAGCAAAAATCAGATTCAGAGGTTGAAGAAGGACTGCTGATGCTGTTGGATTCTGACCTCCCTGCACTCAAAGTGGATTTTCTGGAGCTACAGAACTCCAAATGGCGCGCTTCCAATTGCGTTGGAAAGTAGACATCCAGGGATTTCCAGAAATGTATAATAGTCTATACTTTGCCTAAGTTTAGATGATGCAAACTGGCATTCAACGCCAGCCCTCTGCCCAATTCTGGCGTCCAGCGCCAGAAACAAGTTGCAAAGTGGAGTTCAACGCCCAAACTGGCACAAAAGCTGGCGTTCAACTCCAGGAATGACCTCTACATGTGTAACACTCAAGCTCAGCCCAAGCACGCACCAAGTGGGCCCCGGAAGTGGATTTATGCATCAATTACTTACTTCTGTAAACCCTAGTAGCTAGTTTATTATAAATAGGACTTTTTACTATTGTATTAGACATCTTTTGATCATTTTTAGATCTCTAGACCTCCATGGGAGGCTAGCCACTCGGCCATGCTTACCCTCTATATTCACTTATGTATTTTCAACGGTAGAGCTTCTACACTCCGTAGATTAAGGCGTGGAGCTCTGCTGTTCCTCAAAGATTAATGCAAAGTACTACTGTTTTCTATTCAATTCAACTTATTCCACTTCCAAGATATTCATTCGCACTTCAACCTAAATGTGATGAACGTGACAATCATCATCATTCCCTATAAACGTGTGCCTGACAACCACTCCCGTTCTACCTTCGATTGAACGAGTATCTCTTAGATTACCAATACAGGGGACCGAGTCCGAGATATTGGGATCTTCGTGGTATAAGCTAGATTGATGGTGGCATTCATGAGAATCCGGAAAGTCTAAACCTTGTCCGTGGTATTCCGAGTAGGATTCTGGGATTGAATGACTGTGACGAGCTTCAAACTCGCGAGTGCTGGGCGTAGTGACAGACGCAAAAGGATAGTAAATCCTATTCTAGTATGATCGAGAACCTCCAGATGATTAGCCATGCAGTGACAGCGCATCGAACCATTTTCACAGGGAGGACTAGGATGCAACCAGTGACAAAGGTGATGCCTCCAGACGATTAGCCGTGCTGTGACAGAGCATTTGGATCATTTTCCTGAGAGAGATCGAAAGTAGCCATTGGCACCGGTGACATCCTTACATAAAGCTAGCCATAGAAAGGAGTAAGATTGATTGGATGAAGATAGCAGGAAAGCAGAGGTTCAGAGGAACGAAAGCATCTCTACACGCTTATCTGAAATTCTAACCAATGAATTACATAAGTATTTCTATCCTTATTTTAGTATTATTTTCGAAAACCCCATTACTATTTTATATCTGCCTGACTGAGATTTACAAGGTGACCATAGCTTGCTTCATACCAACAATCTCTGTGGGATTCGACCCTTACTCACGTAAGGTATTACTTGGACGACCCAGTGCACTTGCTGGTTAGTTGTGCGAAGTTGTGAACCATGGTATTGGCATCATGTTTTTGGCGCCATTGCCAGGGAAAGAAAGAGCAATGAATTTTACATAATCAAAGTGTAATCACAATTTCTACGCACCATTATCCTATTTCTGATAGCCCCTGGGTGAGCCCTGATCATGTTGTTCCCAAGAAGGGAGGCATGACAGTGGTTCATAATGAAAAAAATAAACTGGTTCCTACAAGAACAGTTACAGAGTGGCGCATGTGTATTGACTACAGAAGGCTCAACACAACCACCAGAAAGGATCATTTTCCTTTACCATTCATAGACCAGATGCTAGAGAGACTGGCATGTCATGAATATTACTGCTTTTTGGATGGCTATTCAGGTTACAACCAAATTGCAGTAGATCCTCAGGACCAAGAGAAAACAGCATTCACATGTCCTTCTGGAGTATTTGCTTACAGAAGAATGCCTTTTGGTCTGTGTAATGCACCTGCAACCTTTCAGAGGTGCATGCTCTCTATCTTCTCTGATATGGTAGAGAAATTTCTGGAAGTCTTCATGGATGACTTTTCAGTATTTGGAGACTCATTCAGCTCCTACCTTGACCATTTAGCACTTGTTCTGAAAAGATGCCAAGAGACCAACCTAGTTTTAAACTGGGAAAAATGTCACTTTATGGTGACTGAAGGAATTGTCCTTGGGCATAAAATTTCAAACAAGGGGATATAGGTGGATCAAGCTAAAGTGGAAGTAATTGAAAAAATACCACCACCTGCTAATGTTAAGGCAATCAGAAGCTTTCTAGGGCATGCAGGATTCTACAGGAGGTTTATAAAGGATTTTTCAAAAATTACAAAACCCCTGAGCAATCTGCTAGCTGCTGACACGCTATTTGTGTTTGACACAGAGTGTCTGCAAGCATTTGAGACTCTGAAAGCTAAGCTGGTCACAGCACCAGTTATTTCTGCATCGGACTGGACTTTACCATTTGAACTAATGTGTGATGCCAGTGACCACGCCATTGGTGCAGTACTGGGGCAGAGGCATGACAAGCTTCTCCATGTCATTTATTATGCTAGCCGTGTTTTAAATGATGCCCAGAAAAATTACACAACCACAGAAAAAGAATTGCTTGCAGTGGTTTACACTGACCATGCTGCTCTTAAATATCTACTTACAAAGCAGGATTCAAAACCTAGGCTCATAAGATGGGTGTTGCTTCTGCAAGAGTTTGATATAGAAATAAGAGACAGAAAAGGGACAGAGAACCAAGTGGCTGATCATCTGTCCCGGATAGAACCAGTAGAAGGGGAGTTTCCCCCCTCTATTGAGTTCTCTGAGACCTTTTCGGATGAGCATTTGTTTGCCATTCAGAAAACACAATGGTTTGCAGATATTGCAAACTATAAAGCTGCAAGGTTCATACCCAAGGAGTACAGCAGGCAACAAAAGAAAAAATTAATTACTGATGCAACATACTACTTGTGGGATGAACCCTATCTCTTTAAGAGATGTGCAGACGAAATAATCCGTAGGTGTGTGCCTAGAGAAGAAGCACAGAGGATCTTATAGCATTGCCATGGATCACAATATGGAGGCCATTTCGGAGGTGAGCGAACAGCCACCAAGGTCCTCCAATGTGGCTTTTACTGGCCTACACTCTATAGGGATTCCCGAGAGTTTGTACGTAACTGTGACAGTTGCCAAAGAGTTGGTAATCTGCCTCATGGTTACGCCATGCCTCAACAGGAAATCTTGGAGATTGAGTTGTTTGATATATGGGAAATTGACTTCATGGGACCTTTCCCACCATCATACTCAAACACTTATATTCTGGTGGCAGTCGACTATGTATCAAAATGGGTAGAGGCCGTTGCCACACCCACCAATGATACTAAAACAGTGCTGAAGTTCCTCCAGAAACATATCTTCAGCAGGTTTGGTGTCCCTAGAGTACTAATCAGTGATGGGGGCACTCACTTCTGCAACAAACAGCTTTACTCTGCCATGGTCCGGTATGAGATTCGCCACAAGGTGGCGACTCCATATCATCCATAGACAAATGGGCAAGCTGAAGTTTCTAACAGAGAACTAAAAGGAATCCTGGAACGGACTGTAAGTACCCGTAGAAAGGATTGGGCAAGAAGCTTGGATGATGCTCTGTGGGTTTACAGAACAGCATTCAAGACTCCTATAGGGACCTCTCCATACCAACTTGTGTATGGTAAGGCCTGTCATCTGCCCGTGGAACTGGAACATAAGGCCTACTGGGCAACCAGATTCCTAAACTTTGATGCCAAATTAGCTGGAGAAAAAAGATTGCTCCAGCTGAATGAGCTAGAGGAATTCAGACTCACTGCTTTCGAAAATACCAAGCTTTATAAGGAGAAATAAAAAAGGTGGCATGACAGAAAGCTGTCATCTAGAGTCTTTGAACCAGGACAAAAAGTTCTGTTATTTAACTCTAGGCTCAGGCTATTCCCCGGGAAACTGAAATCCTGGTGGAGGGGACTATATGTGATTAAAAGTGTATCACCATATGGTTATGTGGAGCTTCAAGAAATTGATTCTGATAAGAAGTTCCTTGTTAATGGACAGAGAATCAAGCACTATCTTGAAGGCAATGTTGAGCAAGAATGCTCAAGGCTGAGGCTAGATTAAAAGCTCAGCAAAGGTCCAGCTAAAGACAATAAAGAAGCGCTTGCTGGGAGGCAACCCAGCCATTAGCAAAACTCTTTATGTTATTTTATTTTATTTTATTCCTTATTTTATTTATATGAGCTGAATATTAACATGGTAAAGAATCAATTGCATAAGTCCACAAGGTTACAGAAGAATTCAGAGCACAAAACAGGAAAAAGGAGCTTACTGGCAAGAAAACGCCAGTAAGACACACAACTGGGCGTTAAACGCCCAAAAGAAGCATCTACTGTGCATTTAACGCTAGTAAGGATAGCCATCTGGGCGTTAAACGCCAGAAAGAAGCAACTTTTGGGCATTTAACACCAGATTTACAACATCCTAGGCGTTCAGAAAAACGCCCAGTGACAAAGGGGTTTCTGGCGTTTAACGCTAGCTAGAAGCAACAGCTGGGCGTTAAACGCCCAAACCAAGCAGCAACTGGGCGTTAAACGCCCAAAACATGCAGCAGTTGGACGTTTAACGCCAGGATTGTGGGGAGTAGGCAATTTCGTTTTCAATTCAAATTTTTTCCAATTTTTATGTTTCAATTCATGATTTCTTTCACAAACATGTTACAAATCCTAATTTTTCAAATCCTTTTTCAAAAGATATCAAATGTATCTTAATTCATAAACCCTTTTTCTTAATCCCCTTCAAATTATTTTCAAATCCTTTTCAAAATAAATCTATCTCTTTTCCTTCTCAAATCTTTTCAACTCATCAATATCTTTTTCAAATCTTCACATCATCTTTTTCAAAATTCAGATTTATCTTTTTCAAATATCTTTCATATCTTTTCAATTTTAAATCATATCTTTTACTATCATACTTATCTTTTCCAAATCACTTTTTCTATCATATCTTTTTCAAATAATTTTCGAAACCCACCCCCCTTCCCTTTAAATATTGGTTCGGACTCTCCCCCTCTCCTCCACAATTTGCGCTTGGCTCTCCCTCTTTCCCTCTCCTTTGCTTTCTTTTTCTTGAGGACAAGCAAATCTCTAAGTTTGGTGTGTTTATCCGTGATCACTAAACCAATACCCACTAAGATCATGGCTCCTAAGGGAAAACAAACCGACTCAAGAGGCAAGAAAGAGAATATTCCAAAACCACTTTGGAATCAAGGGAAGTTCATAACCAAAGATTATTCAGACCATTTTTACAAAATAATGAGTCTAAGGTCAGTGATTCCGGAAGTTAAATTCGATCTAAAAGAAGATGAATATCCGGAGATCCAAGAGCAAATTCGAAACAGGAGCTGGGAAGTCCTAGCTAATCCTGAAACAAAGGTGGGAAGAAATATAGTTTAGGAATTCTATGCTAATCTATGGCAGACGGACAGGCAGAGGATAGCTGGAACCGCATTCTATGACTATAGAACTTTGGTCAGAGGGAAGGTTGTTCACACCCACCCTGATAAAATAAAGGAGATCTTCAAGCTGCCTCAACTGCAAGATGACCCATACTCTTTTAATAGGAGAATGATGAGAACAAACCTAGGCTTGGATAAAATTCTAGAGGATATATGCCTCCCTGGAGCCAAGTGGACAACCAACACAAAAGGTACCCCGAACCAACTCAAGAGAGGAGATCTCAAACCAGTCGCCAGAGGCTGGCTAGACTTCATTGGGCGCTCTATACTGCCCATTAGCAACCGCTCTGAAGTCACCATCAAAAGAGCAGTGATGATTCATTGCATTATGCTGGAAAAAGAAGTGGAAGTTCATCAGCTGATTGCATGTGAGCTTTACAAAATTACAAACAAGAACTCCAAGGATGCCAAATTGGCCTATCCAAGCTTAGTTTCTCTGTTATGTAAAGATGTTGGGATAAAGATGGGAGTAGATAAGTATATCTCAGTTGAACAACCAATCACCAAAAAGTCTATGGAAGGACAACAAGTGCAGGACGACCCCATCAAGAGAAAAGCAGAGGAGTTCCTCCTAAAAATCCCTCAAATTGAATACTGGAAGTGCCTAGAAGCATCTGTCACCAAGTTGCAAGAAGCTGTGGATCAACTGAAGGAAGAACAGTAAAATCAGAACAGCATGCTCTGTAAATTGCTTAGAGAACAAGAAGAGCAAGGGCGTGAACTGAAGGAATTAAAGCGTCAGAAACTATCTCTTGAAGGGCCAAGCACTCCACAGACTAAAGAGGCATCCACCTCCCAAATTCAAGGTTGTTGAGTTCTAATCTTAGCCTTAACTCTGTGATAATTGTTCTTATTTGAGTTTTACCTTAGAAGTTATATATGAGTAGTAGTAATTAGTATCTATATTATGATTTTATCTCCAATTAAGCTATAATTTATTTTTCTCATCATCATTAAACATGAATAAAATAGCAGATTTTCTTTAGAATAAGGAGGCAATATTTTTCGAGTTTTTAATAAGAAAAATTCTAATTATTTACATGTGGTGGCAATGCTTTTTGTCTTCTGAATGAATGCTTGAACAGTGCATATGTCTTTTTAATTTGATGTTTATGAATGTTAAATATGTTGACTCTTGAAAGAATGATGGAAAAGGAGAAATGTTATTTGATAATCTGAAAAATCATAAAAATGATTCTTGAAGCAAGAAAAAGTAGTGAATACAAAAGCTTGCAGAAAAAAATGGCAAAAATAAAAGAAAAAGAAAAAGAAAAAGAAAAAGAAAAAGCAAGTAGAAAAAGCCAATAGCCCATAAAACCAAAAGGCAAGGGTAATAAAAAGGATCCAAGGCTTTGAGCATCAGTGGATAGGAGGGCCTAAAGGAATCAAATCCTGGCCTAAGCGGCTAAACCAAGCTGTCCCTAACCATGTGCTTGTGGTGTGAAGGTGTCAAGTGAAAACTTGAGACTGAGCGGTTAAAGTCAAGGTCCAAAGCAAAAAGAAGAGTGTGCTTAAGAACCTTGGACACCTCTAATCGGGGACTGATGCACAGAAAACTTGTCTCATAACAAATTTCCTTCGGCAAGTGTACCGAATTTGTCGTCAAGTAAAAACTCACAATAGAGTGAGGTCGAATCCCACAGGGATTGATTGATCAAGCAACTTTAATTAGAGGAATGTTCTAGTTGAGCGAATCAGAATTTGAGTTGAGAATTGCAGAAAATTAAATGGCGGGAAAGTAAATAACAGAAAAGTAAATGCTAGAAATAAAAAGCTGAATGTAAATGACGGAAAGTAAATTGCAGAATCTTAAATGGGAATGGGGAAATTGCTCATAAAAGTAAATGACTGAAATTAAAGAGAATGGGTAAGATCAGGAATGGGGAGTTCATTGGGCTCAGGAAATGTTGCATTCTCCGGATCAATTTCATTTTCATCTCTTCCTCAATCAATGCACTCATTGATCTCCTTGGCAATCTTAAGTGATCGAATTACAATTTCTTGTAATTCAATCTCTCAAATCTTGATCAATAGCCAATTCCTTGGTCAATTGTTCCTGAGAAGAGATGAAGTATGGTCACTGATTATACCACATGCATTTCCCAAATCAAGTGTTGAGAGGATTATAGTCACATATCCATCCAAACCCAATTTGGTCCAGCATGAGAAAGCATTTCTAGCATGATCTCTTCATTCCTCTTTCAAGGTTCAGAAGAGATCCAAGTATGAATAGCTTCTTTTCCAAGATAACTACCCAATTGGATGAAGATCGAAAGCTTTCAAGTAAAATCAAGAGAAAAGATAGAAGAAGAATAATGAAAACTAGTATTGATCCATCTAATTACAACAGAGCTCCCTAACCCAATGAAAGGGGTTTAGTTGTTCATAGCTCTGGAAAATAAAAACAAAGATGGAGAATACATGATGAAACTAGAAGTGCAAAGAAAGTAAAATACAGAGAGTAGTTCTATGCCCCGAGGCTCCCTATAATTTCCAACTCCCAATTTAATTCAAAGCTACTCCTATATATACTACTCTTCTGTTCTTCTAGTTGGCTCTTCAAGTCTTGGGTATGGGCCTTTGGATCTTGAGTTTGAAGTAGTTCTCTTCTTCATTGGGCTTAGCTTTACTTGCAGAGAGAAAATGTGAAGTGGACAGAGACTTTAGCTCAGGACGTTAGTGGCGTTAACGTTAAGTGAAAGTATGGGCTCGAGAACGTTAGTGACATTCAACTTTTTCACTAACGTTCCTCACCAAAGTAAGAGCCACGTTAACCTCAACGTTAGTGGCACAAACATTGCCACTAACGTTGCATCTTTGTCCTTCGCGCACGTTATTGGGACTCACCTTTCCCAATAATATTGAGAAGCCTCCCCCTTCCCTACGTTAGAGTCCACGTTAACTTAGTTAACGTGGCTCTTTTAACGTAGGCTTGCCAACTTTCGAGAACGTTAGTGACACTTACCATTGTCACTAACATTCCAATGTGCCCCTTAGCTCCCACGTTAGAGTCCACGTTAACTAGGTTAACGTGGCTTCTAACGTGGCTGTGCTAGCCATCTCCAACGTTAGTGACAAAGTTGAATGTCACTAACGTTGGCTCATCATCCCTCTCCTCAGTTAGCTTCCATGTTAACTAAGTTAACGTGGGAGTTAACGTGGCTCATTGTGGCTTGTGTTGGCTCCTTCCAACGTTAGTGACAATGTTTGGTGTCACTAACGTTGTCGATAACCTTTCTTCTTCACGTTAACTTCCACGTTAACTAGGTTAATGTGGGAGTTAACGTGGCTTCTTGGAGATAGTGTGTGTTCATCCCATCGTTAGTGACAATGTTTGGTGTCACTAACGTTGTCGACCACCTAGTTTCTTCACGTTAGCTTCCACGTTAACTAGGTTAACGTGGGAGTTAACGTGGCTTCTTGTGACTTGGCCAACGTTAGTGAGAAAGTTGAATGACACTAACGTTGGCGTCCCCCTTTTCTCCTTAACGTTAAGTTAACGTGGCAACTAACGTGGCCACTTATGAGCTTGGTCCAACGTTAGTGATAATGTTAAGTGTCACTAACGTTGGCTCCATTTCCTTTCTTCCACGTTAGAGTTCATGTTAACTTAGTTAACGTGACTCTTAACGTGGGCAATGATGGCTTCGAGAGCGTTATTGGCAATTACTTTTCTCATTAACTTTGCAAGTTACTCCCATTCCATGTTAGTGTTAACGTTAGTGTAACTAACGTACCCACTAAAGTGGTTCTTCTTTGCTTCCTTTGTCCTGAAATCAAGCAATAAAGTGCATCAAAGTTCTAGTCCAAGTCATGGGAAATGCAACATCCAATTTGTCCTTAAATTCATGCAAAATCCTCATGAAATCATGTAAAGTGCACAATGTATGCTTGAATCAAGATGTAAGTGAATATCTACCCAAAACTAGCTTATTTCCTAAGAAAATGCATGAAACTACCCTCTCTAAAACAGTAAAGAAAAGGTCAGTGAAACTGGCCAAAATGCCCTGGCATCAGGGACTTTAGCAAAGCTGAGTCACAATCTGAAAAGGTTCACCCAATTATGTGTCTGTGGCATTTATGTATCCGGTGGTAATACTGGAAAACAAAGTGCTTAGGGCCACGGCCAAGACTCATAAAGTAGCTGTGTTCAAGAATCAACATACTGAACTAGGAGAATCAATAACAGTATCTGAATTCTAAGTTCCTATAGATGCCAATCATTCTGAGCTTCAATGGATAAAGTGAGATGCCAAAACTGTTCGGAAGTAAAAAGCTACTAGTCCCGCTCATCTAATTAGAATCTGAGCTTCACTCAAAAACTATAAGATATTATTGCTTCTTGACTTATTTTTATTCTATTTTATTTGTCTAGTTGCTTGGGGACAAGCAACAGTTTAAGTTTGGTGTTGTGATGAGCGGATATTTTATACGTTTTTTGGGGTTAATTTCATGTAGTTTTTAGTATGTTTTAATTGGTTTTTAGTATATTTTCATTAGTTTCTAGGCAAAATTCATATTTCTGGACTTTACTATGAGTTTGTGTGTTTTTCTGTAATTTCAGGTATTTTCTGGCTAAAATTGAGGGAGCTGAGCAAAAATCTGATTCAGGCTGAAGAAGGACTACTGATGCTATTGGATTTTGACCTCTCTGCACTCAGAATGGATTTTCTAGAGCTACAGGAGTCCAATTGGCGCGCTCTCAATTGCGTTGGAAAGTACACATCCAGGACTTTCCAGAAATATATAATAGTCCATACTTTGCTCAAGGATAGATGACGTAAACTGGCATTCAACGCCAGTTCCATGTTGCAGTTTGGCGTTAAACGCCAGAATCAGGTTACAAATTGGAGTTAAACGCCAGAAACAGGTTACAACCTGGCGTTTAACTCCAGAAATAGCCTAGGCACGTGTAAAGCTTAAGTCTCAATCCCAGCACACACCAAGTGGGCCCCATAAGTAGATTTCTACACCATCTATCTTAGTTTATTCATTTTCTGAAAACCTAGGTTACTAGTTTAGTATTTAAACAACTTTTAGAGATTTATTTTGCATCTCATGACATTTTAGATCTGAACTTTGTACTCTTTGACGGCATGAGTCTCTAAACTCCATTGTTGGGGGGTGAGGAGCTCTGCTGTGTCTCGATGAATTAATACAATTACTTCTGTTTTCCATTCAAACACGCTTGTTTCTATCTAAGATATTTATTCGCACTTCAATATGATGAATGTGATGATCCATGACACTCATCACCATTCTTAACCTATGAATGCGTGCCTGACAACCACCTCCGTTCTACATTAGATTGAATAAGTATCTCTTGGGTACCTTAATCAGAATCTTCGTGGTATAAGCTAGAATCCATTGGCAGCATTCTTGAGAATCCGGAAAGTCTAAACCTTGTCTGTGGTATTCTGAGTAGGATTCAAGGATTGAATGACTGTGACGAGCTTCAAACTCACAAAGATTGGGCGTAGTGACAGATGCAAAAGGACCAACGGATCCTATTCCAGCATGAGTGAGAACCGACAGATGATTAGCCGGGCGGTGACAGCGCACCTGGACCATTTTCACTGAGAGGACGGATGGTAGCCATTGACAACGGTGATCCACCAACATACAGCTTGCCATAGGAGGAACCTTGCGTGTGTGAAGAAGAAGACAGGGGGAAAGCAGAGATTTAGAAGACAAAGCATCTCCAAAACTGCAACATATTCTCCATTAATGCAGAACAAGTATTTATTTCTAGCTCTTTTATTTCTCGCAATTCAAATTGATAAATATAATTGATATCCTGACTAAGAGTTACAAGATAACCATAGATTGCTTCAAGCCAACAATCTTCGTGGGATTTGACCTTTACTCACGTAAGGTATTACTTGGACGACCCAGTGCACTTGCTGGTTAGTTGTACGAGTTGTGAAAAGTGTGATTCACAATTCGCGCACCACCTCCCAACACTAAACTTAGAGTTTGAATGTGGGGGCTCTATTTGACTCTGCATTGAGAGAAGCTTTTCCTGCTTCCATTCCATGGTTACAGATGGAGATCCTTGAGCTTTAAACACAAGGGAGTCCTCATTCACTTGAAGGATTAATTCTCCTTTATCAACATCAATCACAGCTTTTGCTGTGGCTAGAAAGGGTCTGCCAAGGATGATGGATTCATCCATACACTTCCCAGTGTCTAGGATTATGAAATCAGCAGGGATGTAGTGGCCTTCAACCTTTACCAAGATATCCTCTACAAGTCCATAAGCATGTTTCCTTGAATTGTCTGCCATCTCTAGTGAGATTCTTACAGCTTGTACCTCACGGATCCCTAGCTTCTCCATCACAGAGAGTGGCATGAGGTTTATACTTGATCCCAGGTCATACAGAGCCTTCTCAAAGGTTATGGTACCTATGGTACAAGGTATTGAGAACTTTCCAGGATCCTGTCTCTTCTGAAGTAATCTCTGCCTAGTAAAGTCATCCAGTTCTTTGGTGAGCAAGTGGGGTTCATCCTCCCAAGTCTCATTACCAAATAACTTGGCATTTAGCTTCATGATTGCTCCAAGGTACTTAGTAACTTGCTCTTTAGTAACATCTTCATCCTCTTCAGAGGAAGAATACTCATCAGAGCTCATGAATGGCAGAAGTAAATTTAATGGAATCTCTGTGGTCTTAGTGTGAGCCTCAGATTCCCATTGTTCTTCATTAGGGAACTCCTTGGAGGCCAATGGACGTCTATTGAGGTCTTCCTCAGTGGAAATCACTGCCTTTCCCTCCTCTATGCATTCGGCCATGTGGGACGTGTTTATGGCCTTGCATTCTCTCTTTGGGTTCTCTTCTGTATTGCTTGGGAGAGTACTAGGAGGGAGTTCAGTAATTTTCTTACTCAGCTGACCCACTTGTGCCTCCAAATTTCTAATAGAGGACCTTGTTTCAGTCATGAAACTTTGAGTGGTCTTAGATAGATCAGAGACTACAGTTGCTAAGTCAGAGTGACTCTGCTTAGAATTCTCTGTCTGTTGCTGAGAAGATGATGGAAAAGGCTTGCTATTGCTAAACCTATTTCTTCCACCATTACTGTTGTTGAAGCCTTGTTGGGGCCTCTGTTGGTCCTTCCATGAGAGATTTGGATGATTTCTCCATGAAAGATTATAGGAGTTTCCATAGGGTTCTCCCATGTAGTTCACCTCTTCCATTGCTGGGTTCTCAAGATCATAAGCTTCTCCTTCAGATGAAGCTTCTTTGGTACTGCCTGTTGCTGCTTGCATGCCAGACAGACTCTGAGAAATCATATTGACTTGTTGAGTCAATATTTTTTGTTTTGAGCCAATATAGCATTCAGAGTATCAATCTCAAGAACTCCTTTCTTCTGATTTGTCCCATTATTCACAGGGTTCCTTTCAGAAGTGTACATGAATTGGTTATTTGCAACCATCTCAATGAGTTCCTGAGCTTCTGCAGGCGTCTTCTTCAGATGAAGAGATCCTCCAGTAGAGCTGTCCAATGACATCTTGGACAGTTCAGACAGACCATCATAGAAGATACCTATGATGCTCCACTCAGAAAGCATGTCAAAAGGACACCTTTTGATCAATTGCTTGTATCTTTCCCAAGCTTCATAGAGGGATTCACCTTTCTTCTGTCTGAAGGTCTGGACCTCCACTCTTAGATTACTCAATTTTTGAGGTGGAAAGAATTTGGCCAGAAAAGCACTGACCAGCTTTTTCCAAGAGTTCAGGCTTTCCTTAGGTTGTGAATCCAACCATATCCTAGCTCTGTCTCTTATAGCAAAAGGGAAGAGCATAAGTCTGTAGACCTCTGGGTCAACCCCATTGGTCTTGACAGTATCACAGATTTGCAAGAATTCAGCTAAGAACTGATGAGGATCTTCCAATGGAAGTCCATGAAACTTGCAATTCTGTTGCATTAGAGAAACTAATTGAGGCTTCAGCTCAAAGTTGTTTGCTCCAATGGCAAGGATAGAGATGCTTCTCCCATAGAAGTCGGGAGTAGGTGCAGTAAAGTCACCAAGCACCTTCCTTGCATTGTTGGCATTGTTGTTGTTTTCGGCTGCCATGGCTTCTTCTTGTTTGAAAATTTCTGTTAGGTCCTCTCCAGAGAGTTGTGCTTTAGCTTCTCTTAGCTTTCTCTTAGCTTTCTCTTCAAGGTCCTTTCAGGTTCAGGATCAGCTTCAACAAGAATGCCTTTGTCCTTGCTCCTGCTCATATGAAAGAGAGGAGAAGAAAGTATGGAATCCTCTATGTCACCGTATAGAGATTCCTTGACATGTCAGAGGAAAAGAAGAATAGAAGGAGGAGGTAGAAAGGAGAGAATTCGAACTTATAAAGAGAGGGAGTCCGAATTGCACATTGAGAAAGAGTGCTAGACCCTTAAATAGAAGAAGGTGAGAAGGGGAAAAAGAATTTTCAAAATTAAATTTTGAAAGATTTTGAAACAATTAAAATAAATTTTGAAAAAAATTGATTGATGATTTTCGAAAATTAAAATTGAGAAAGTAGTTAAGTGATTTTGAAAAAGATTTTGAAATCAGAAATAAAAAAAAGATATGATTGAAAATTATTTTGAAAAAGATGTGATTGAGAAGATATGATTGAGAAGATATGATTGAAAATCAATTGAAAAGAAATTTTTAAAATTAAAGTTGATTACTTGACTAACAAGAAATTAAAAGACATGATTCTAGAATTTAAAATTTGATCCTTTCTTAATAGGCAAGTAACAACTTGAAAATTTTGAATTAAATCGTTAATTGTAGCAAGGATACTACTAAAAAAATGGAAAGGATTTGATTTTGAAAAGATATGATTGAAAAGATATGATCTGAAAAAGATTTAATTTTGAAAAATTAGGAAAATTTGAAAAAGATTTGAATTGAAAACAAAATCTTCCCTCTTGTGCCATCCTGGCGTTAAACGCCCAGAATGGTATCCATTCTGGTGTTTAACGCCCAAAATACTACCCTTTTGGGCGTTTAACGCCCAGTCAGGTACCCTGGCTGGCGTTTAAAAGCCAGTTTTCCTTCCTCACTGGGTGTTTTAAACGCCCAGCTTTTTCTGTGTAATTCCTCTGCTGCATGTTCTGAATCTTTAATTCTCTGTATTATTGACTTAAAAAGACATAATTTTGAAAATTTTTTAAATTTTTAATGATGAGAAACAATAAAATGAAACTAATCATGGAAAATCAAGATCAAAACAAATAATGCATGCAAGACACCAAACTTATAAATTTTCATATTAGAGACACTAACAAATTGAGAATGCATATGAAAAACAACAAAACACACAAGACAAGAGAATTTAAAGATCAGAGCAAGGAAATCATCAAGAATAACTTGAAGATTAATGAAGAACATAATGCATATATTCAAAAATTGCAAGAAATTAAATAAAACATGCAGGACACCAAACTTAAAAATTGACACTGGACTCAAACAGGAAACATAGATTATTTTTGGTTTTATGTTTATAAAATTTTTTTGTATTTTTTCGAAAATTATTTGGAAAAAAAAATAAAGATTTCAAAATTCTTAATAAGAATTCCAGGAATCATGCAATGTTAGTCTAAAGCTTCAGTCTAAAAAGATTAGACATGGCTAGCCAAGCTTCAGCAGGACATTACATACAACAGCTAAATTGATGAGAATCAATTAGCTTTTGTGATGATAAAAACATCATCTGAAACTCTAGAATTCATTCTTAAAAATTTTGAAGAATAAAAATAAAATAATGTTACCTAATCTAAGCAACAAGATGAACCGTCAGTTGTCCAAACTCGAACATTCCCCGGCAACGGTGCCAAAAACTTGATGCACGAAATTGTGATCATCAATGGTGCCAACAACTTGGTACGCACAATTGTAATCTCAACTCTTTTTCACAATTCCGCACAACTAACCAGCAAGTGAACTGGGTCGTCCAAGTAATAAACCTTACGTGAGTAAGGGTCGATCCCACGGAGATTGTCGGCTTGAAGCAAGCTATGGTCATCTTGTAAATCTCAGTCAGGCGGATTCAAATGGTTATGGAGAATTGATAATTAAAAGATGAATAAAATATAAAATAAGATAGAGATACTTATGTAATTCATTGGTGAGAATTTCAGATAAGCGTATGAAGATACTTTGTTCCTCCTGAACTTCTGCTTTCCTATTGTCTTCATCCAATCATTCATACTCCTTTCCATGGCAAGCTGTATGTTGGGTTTCACCATTGTCAATGGCTACCTCCCATCCTCTCAGTGAAAATGGTCCAAATGCGCTGTCACCGCACGGCTAATCATCTGTCGATTCTCGATCATGTTGGAATAGGATCCATTGATCCTTTTGCGTCTGTCACTACGCCCAACACTCGCGAGTTTGAAGCTCGTCACAGTCATCCCTTCCCAGATCCTACTCAGAATACCACAGACAAGGTTTAGACTTTCCGAATCTCAAGAATGACCGCCAATAATTCTAGCTTATACCACGAAGGTTTTAATCTTAGATTAGAAACCCAAGAGATACACATTCAAGCTTGTTTGCATGTAGAACGGAAGTGGTTGTCAGGCACGCATTCATAGGTGAGAATGGTGATGAGTGTCACATAATCATCACATTCATCATGTTCTTGTGTGCGAATAAATATCTTAGAGAAGAAATAGGCTTGAGTTAAATAGAAAAACAATAGTACTTTGCATTAATTCATGAGAAACAGCAGAGCTCCACACCTTAATCTATGTTGTGTAGAAACTCCACCGTGAAGAATACATAAGAACAAAAGGTCTAGGCATGGCCGTGAGGCTAGCCCTCAAAATGTGATCAAGAGATCAAAAGATGAACTAAAGATTCCAAGATGATCAAAAGATGAAAATACAATAGCAAAAGGTCCTATATATAGAGAACTAGTAGCCTTGGGTTTACAGAAATGAGTAAATGATGCAGAAATCCACTTCCGGGCCCACTTGGTGTGTGCTTGGGCTGAGCATTGAAGCTTTCACATGTAGAGACTTTTCTTGGAGTTAAACGCCAGCTTTGGTGCCAGTTTGGGCGTTTAACTCCAGCTTTTATGCCAGTTCTGGCGTTTTGACGCCAGAATTTTTATGTTGACTTGAAATGCCAGTTTGGGCCATCATATCTCGGGCAAAGTATAAACTATTATATATTACTGGAAAGCCCAGGATGTCTACTTTCCAAGGCAATTGAGAGTGCACCAATTGGACTTCTGTAGCTCTAGAAAATCCACTTCGAGTGCAGGGAGGTCAGAATCCAACAGCATCTGCAGTCCTTTTTCAGCCTCTGAATCAGATTTTTGCTCAGGTCCCTCAATTTCAGCCAAAAAATACCTGAAATCATAGAAAAACACACAAACTCATAGTAAAGTCCAGAAATGTGATTTTTATTTAAAAACTAATAAAAATATAATGAAAACTAACTAAAACATACTAAAAACTACCTAAAAACAATGCCAAAAAGCGTATAAATTATCCGCTCATCAGGTGCAAAGAAAGAAGTCGGGAAATCAATACATGCCTATATGGAAAGATTCAACAAGGCATACTTGGAGATTCAGAACTTCCCTACTAAAGTAGTTATAATGGGACTAGTTAATGGCCTCAGGGAAGGTCCATTCTCCCAGTCCATATTAAAGAGGCACTCAACCTTTTTGTATGAGGTACAAGAGCGAGCCGAGAAGTACATCAACATGGAAGAAACTTCTCAGTTAAGAGAGCCTTCCCAAAGACACATAATCAATATCCAGCTCGAGGCAAAGAGAAAGAATCAAAGAAAAAAGAAGAATACAGGTTGGACGAAACTCGAAGGTATAATAACTATACCCCATTATGAGTTTTCCTTGTTGACGTCTATAAAGAGATCTGCCACACAAAAGAGATTCCACCACCCAGACTAATTTAAAACAAAAAGGGTGGAAGTCGATTAGAATACCGCAAAAATAACAAAATCTGCGGCCATTCTACCATTGATTGCTATGATTTAAAAAATTTGATTAAAAAAAATTGGCTAGCGAAGGCCGGTTGGATAGGTATTTAGCAGAAAGATTGGATGATCTAGGCAAGAGGAAAAGATACGAAGAAGATAGGGTTCATTGAGATCGACTACCACAAACTCCTAAGAGACACATCCACATGATTGTTGGAGGATTTACAGGAGGAGGAGTAACCGAATCCTCCCGCAAGAGAATTTTGAAAGAATTCTACCAAGTTATCTCTAGAGGGTGAAGATCCGATCGTGGAAGAGATCATGAGGACCAAAGTTCCAAGGAATTTCAAAACCCCCGACATGGATCTCCATGATGAAACGAGCGATCTGAGGCACCATCTCAACAATTGCAAAGTCGGTTGTACCTAGTCAACACCTCTGATGCTACTCGTTGCAAAGCATTCCCGACGACTTTGACCAAAGCCGCGATGAAGTGGTTTGATAACTTTCCTGCCAGGACGGTAACTTGTTTTGATGATCTGGCAAGAAAGTTTCTTACTAGCTTCTCTATTCAGAAAAACAAGGTGAAGCATGCCCCGAACTTGCTAGAAGTTAAGCAAAAGGTCTGAGAAACACTCTAGGACTACATCAAAAGATTCAGCAAAGCATGCTTGGAAATACAAAACATTACCTACTAAAGTAGGTATAATGGGACTAGTTAATAGCCTTAAAGAATGGCCATTATCTCAGTCCATATGCAGGCGACATCCGACTTCCTTGTACGAAGTACAAGAATAGGCAGAGAAATATATCAACATGGAGGAAAACTCCTGACTTAGGAAACCTCTCTCGAGGTCCAGCCTTCCCTACCCACCTTGGGAAAAGGAGAAAGAACCCAATAAAAAAGAGGAGTATAACTCAGAAAAACCTCGAAGGTATCATAATTACACTCCGCTTCGAGTATCTCTTGTGGATGTTTACGGAAAGATATGTCACATTGAGAAACTTCCAGCTCCTCGACCAATCAAGCACAAAAGGCAGGAAGTCGGACGGAATACTGAAAGTACCACAAGCTTTATGGACATTTTACCAATGACTGCTATGATTTAAAGAATGTCATTGAAAGGTTGGCCAGAGAAGATCTACTAGCTAGATACTTGGTGAAAAGGTCGGACGACCAAAGAAAGAGAAAAAGAGATGAAGAAGGGGGACGGCAAGAACGTCCACCGCAAACTCCTAAAAGACACATACACTTGATTAATGGAAAGATTTGCTGGAGGAGAAATTTCAAAATTATTATGGAAAAGGTACCTCAAAGAGGTATACCAAGTCGGGGAAGGAAACAACATTCCCAACCTTCTAACCATCTCATTTACAAAAGGGGCTGCTCAAGGTATAACACCTGGCTATGATGACCCCGTGGTAATAACAATGACCCTCGCCAATGCAAACCTCCATAGAACACTAGTAAATCAAGGTAGCTCGGCAGATATATTGTTTAAACCCGGTTTTGACAAACTTGGACTGGAAGAAAATGATCTAAAGGCATACCCAGATACCTCTTTGGGCTAGAGAACACGCCGATCCAACCTCTCAGGTATATCTATCTATACATTACTTTTGAAAAGGGCGCGAAGTCATACATGTTAAGTATCGACTATATCGTGGTTGACGTCACTTCAGCATATAATGCCCTAATTGGTCGGAAAACCTTGAACCGACCCACAACAGTTGTCTCCACACCTTATCTGTGCATAAAGTTTTCCACCGTAGAAGGATTTGCCACCATAAACGGAGATCAAAATTTGGCACAAAAATGCTACAATAAAAGCCTCAATTTAAAAGGCAGCCCGGGAGAAAAGAAAGTCAACACTATCGAGCTCAGAGGTGTTGGAACTTGGGAAGAACTGTGCCCCTAACCTGGAGGGAAAGTGGAAGAAGTACAGATTGGATATCACCCCTAAAAAACTACAAGTATAGGGGCTAACTTGAAAGGAGGTTTAAAGAACAACTCATTAACCTCCTAAGAAGAAATTTTGACCTCTTCACTTGGAAGGCCTCCGACATGCCTGATATAGATCCTGACCTGATATTTCATAAGCATGCTGTTTACCTCGGTTCAATACCTATTCGGCAAAAGCGATGAAAACTCTGGCCTAGAAGGACACAAGTGCAAGCCTTATTAGAAGTAGGATTCATAAGAGATGTAAAGTATCCATTGTGGTTGGCTAACGTGGTCCTAGCGAAAAAGCAAAATGGAAAGTAGAGGATGTGTGTAGACTACACAGACCACGACAAAGCTTGCCCCAAAGATCCATACCCTCTCTTGAGTATTGACGCTCTGGTTGACTCAGCCTCAAGTTATCGGTACCTGTCCTTCATGGACACCTATTTGGGATATAATCAAACCCCGATATAATAACCGAACCAAGAAAAGAACCTCTTTCATTACACCAAAGGCTAACTATTGTTATGTAGTAATGACTTTTGGACTAAAGAATGCTGGAGCCACATACCAGCGACCGATGAACAAAGTGTTTTCTCCTCAGATAGGGAAACTCGTGGAAGTTTATGTGGATGACATGCTCGTCAAAACTAAACACGAATTAGACCTCTTGTCTGACCTCTCTGAGGTATTCTCCACAACCAGAAAGCATGAAATGAGACTAAATTCCTCCAAGTGCACCTTCGCGGTAGAAGCAGGAATGTTCTTAGGTATCATGCTCACCCAAAAGGGCATAGAAGCAAACCCAGACAAGTGCTCAGCCATACTAGAGATGAAATATTTGACTCGTCTCAAGGAAGTCCAACAGCTAAATGAAAGGATGGCAGCACTATCCAGATTCTTGGCATGGTCAGCATTGAAGTCCCTACCCTTATATTCAATCTCAAAAAGGGAAAGCAATTTGAATGACCCAAGAGTGTGAACAAGCTTTTCAAGGCTTTAAAGCCTTCCTGGGCCCACTACTCATACTTACTCGACCTGTAGTAGGAGAAGAGCTCGTTCTCTACTTAGCAATGGCGGCCCGAGCTACATCTTCAGCCTTGGTCCAAGAAGATAAAAATAGGCAACAACCTATCTACTTTGTTAGGAAAGTTTTACAAGGAGCAGAGCTTAACTATCAAAAGATAAAAAAGTTCACATATTCTCTTATCCTCACCTTTTGAAGACTCCGACTATATTTCCAGGCTCACAGCATAAAGGTTCGTACTAACTAACCAATGAAACCCATTTTACAAAAGATGGACCTAGCAGGAAGGATATTACAGTGGGCTGTAAAACTATCCAAGTTGAAGTTAAAATATGAAGCTCGGACAGCAATCAAAACTCAATATCTCACCGACTTCATAGTTGAATACATTGAAGTTAGGGACGCCTAACAACATGGAGCCTATACGTGGATAGATTATCCAACAAAGCTGGCAGTGGAGCAAGAGTCATCCTAGAAAGTGAGAAAGAAACTCGAATAGAACTCTCGTTAACGTTCGAGTTTTCCACTTCTAATAACCAAGCAGAATATGAGGCCTTAATTGCTGTCTTAAAGCCAGCAAAAGAAATTGGGGCACAAAGGTTTATAGTGTTCAGTAAGTCTCAAGTGATAACCTCACAAATTAATGGCACTTATCAAGCCAAAGCCACAACATGAAGAAATATTTAGTTGAAGCACGGGAACAACTAGTACAGTTCTCGGAAGGAGAGGTCCGACATAAAACTCGGGAGTCAAATTCCTGAGCAGACGCCCTCTCCAAGCTCGCCAGCACCAAGCCAGGGGGTAATAATAGAAGTCTCATTCAGGAAACTCTCCAAGCACCATCAATATTAAAGGAAAATGACAACTCGGACATAATGGCTATATCTAGTCAAAATCTAGGATGGATGACCCCTATAGTCAACTATCATAAATTTGATGTCCCCCCTAAAAATGAAAAGGTGGCTCGAAGACTCGTAAGGGAAGCACAGAATTACACCCTGGTCCATAATGTTCTATATAAAAGAGAAATATCAACACCTCTCTTAAAGTGCGTCCCGACCTCCAATACAAAGAAAGTCCTAAAGGAAGTACACAACGGCATATATGGGAACCACTTGGGAGCCCAGTCACTAGCCAAAAATGTGATCTAGTAAGGCTTCTTTTGGCCGACCTTACAAAGAGAAGCGGCCGAGTTCGATAATAAGTGCCCACCTTGTCAGAAGCATGCCAACTTCTATGTTGTGCCTCCTGAAGAACTTATTAGTGTCAACTCACCATGGCCATTTACAAAGTGGGGTCTTGATCTCCTCGGACCATTTTCTCAAGCTCTGGGACAAGTCAAATACCTTATGGTAAGGATTGAATATTTCAACAAGTGGATTGAAGTAGAACCATTAGCAACTATCACAGCCCAGAGAAGTTGAAAGTTCCTCTACAAAATCATTACCACAAGATTTGGGTTTCCCACTCCATTACCACAGACAATGGAACTGGTGCGCGAAAATTGCCTGGCAAGTGAACCGGATCGTCCAAGTAATACCTCAGATGAGTGAGGATCAATTCCATGAGAATTGTTGGATTGAACAAGCAACGATTGTCTTGCAGGACTTAGTCAGGCAAATAGAAAAGGAGTTCTTGTTGTTGAATTTGCATAAAACAAGAAAGTAAAGAAAAGCAATTAAAGATTGATAAAGAGATAATATATGAAAGCAGTAAAGGCCTCAGGGATGCTTGTCTTTCCGAATTAATCCTTCTTACTCACTATTCCAACAATGAGTGATTCATTCCATATCAAACCATTAGTGATTAAAACCTAATGTCTTAGCGAGTTAATATCCCTGAACTTACTAAAACGCCACAGACAATGTCAATTCTTTCAGATCAGAGGGTGAAGCTCAGAAATCTAGTTTAGTGGCACAAAAACCTCAATTACCCAAAGCTAACCAGATTATATGTCACATATCTAATTAGCCCAGATGAATGGCGATTTAGGAGGAGTGCTTTCAAGCTGTAGCCCAAGCGAGATAACTCTATCGAGAATAACAAGTGCTCATATAGAATAAGGGGTCATACTATCATTCCACCCCAGATTCATAAGATTAAGAATGAAAACAACGCCTTAGAATTTAATCAAATAGTAATTGAAATAGAGAAATAATTCTATTAATCCATAGAAACAAGTAGAGCTCCTAACCTTAACTAGGAGGTTTAGTTACTCATGCTTTACAAAAGTAAAAGAAGATCTGAAAATAATGTTCTGTGATAAATAATAATCTTTAGTTATTGATGAATCCACATTTCATGGTATTTATTTGCTCTATTTGGGTGGATTTCATCAACTTTTCTTGCACTTATTCATGGAAATAGCATAGTTTCATGATTTCTTCCTAAATTGTGCTTGAAAGTGAAAGCATGCTCTTTTGTACTTAATTTAGTTAATTTTATTCACTTTAATCCCATTTGGTGCCTTGATGTATTTGTTAAGTGATTTTTAGTTTTCAAGGCAAGTATGGGTTGAAGAAGTGAGAAAAAGAGCATGTAAAAGGGAAGAAACCATGAAGAAATGGAGTTTGGAAGTTCCAGCACCCGTGCATACGCACAAGTGCTCGTGCGTACACACGAGCATGTTTAGCTTTTCACACTCTTTGGAATTTATTGCTTTGATGTTTAATTTCTTGCATGTTTAGCTTTTCACACTCTTGGTTGTGAAATTGGGTGATTGGGTAAAATTTAGTTGTGGATGTCCATTCCGCATTGTGTGAGGATTGTTAATTGGTTTGGTTTCCCTTGACTCTAAGTGACCCGCTAGTGTTGACTTAGGACTTAGGGATTGGAATCAATTATGCCCTTTTGACTAATTCTCAAGTAGGATTGACTAATTGGGATTAATTCCACACAATCCCCATGTTTGTGGTTCACAACTAGGATAGGAAACCTAGATTACCCACTTCCTACCAAGAGCCTTTTTCACTATTTGATTTCTATTTGCATTGCTTTTAATTGCTTTCCATTTAATTCCTTGCATGCTCATTTAATCCCTTGCTATTTACGTTTCTTGCTTCTTGCTCTCACAACTCCCTTGATTTCATAGCCAATAATATACATTACATTGCAACTCCTAGGGAAGACGACCCAGGATTTAAAACTCCCGGTTATTGTGTTTTGATCGTGACATCTTTTGAATTTACATTTGATTAATGATCGATGGTTGGGTTTGGACTATACTTGCAACGATAAATCCTACTTTTAGTGTGAAAATCCAAACCTATGCTTTTGGTCATTCATCAAATTTGACGCCATTGCCGGAGAGTTGCAATGGTGTAGTTATTGGCTATTGTAAATATGTTAATATGTAAATACCTTTTTTCTTCTTTGCGAGTATGTGAATATCTTGCTTTTTGTTTACTATTGTGAATATATTAATATGCTGAATATGTTTTTCTTGTTTGCTTTTGTTGTTCTTGTTGGGAGCTCATGGCTTGTTGGACACTCCACCAAAGCTTGGTGCAATCAATGGAGAGTTTGGAGACTCAAAGCATTGTTAGAGCTTCTCAATAAAGTCCAACTTAAAGACTCTAAATAGAAGTGCTAGGTGGGATACACCCCACCATGGTAACACCTTTTTAACCCTCTCTTTGTACATAGTTTCAATTTATTGAATTTTGTCTCTTGTAGATAGCTTAGCTTAGTTTAATTTCAAGCTTAATTTGCTTAGATTTTAGTTTAGATTATGTGTTTTTGATGAATAATATGTTTTGGGGTTGAAAAGCTATTTTGGATGTCAAGTTTGGTGCCTTAAAGCACTAAAATATTTTGAGAAAAACAGAGCATGTGCGTGCGCACACACCTGTGCGTACGCACACAATCCCAATTTTCGTGTTCTGTGTGCACGCACCCACCTGTGCACGCGCACACTAGCTTATGCACCTTCTGTTGGGAGTGTTAGCACACCTTGTGCGTCCGCACCCTCCCCTTTTTACCTCTTGTGCATCTGCACGGACCTGTATGCGTACACTCAGACTTCGAGATAACTGGCAATTTTGATGCTTCATTCAAAAAAAAAAAGAAAATTTTGGCTTTCTGTGTGTGGGCACAGCCCTGTGCCCACGCACACCTCAAAGCATGGCCTCTGGTCACGGCGTTAGCACGCACAGTGCGAACGCACAAACATTCTCTTTTCGTCCATCGACGCGTACGCATGACCCACGCGTACGCGTGGCCTTTCACTTTTCGCCACACCACGCGCACGTGTCCACGACGCGTACGCGTGACCCCTTGTGCGTGCGCACGTCCATATGTGCGTACGCACACCCCTGTTTTCTCACCTATACACTTCTTTTTCTTCTCTTCTCTCTACTTCTTCTCTTCTTTTCTCTTCTCCTCTCCTCTTTTCCTTCTTCAACCACCATTCACCACCCACCATGTTCACTGTTGGTTAGTTAGTTATTTTGTTAGTTAGTTAGTTTAATTCTCAATTTTGATGCTAAGTATTGGATGATTGAGTTGATTTATTGATTTTGTTGAGATATTGTTGCTGAATCATTGATATTGTTATTGCTATCATTTTTGGATATCTTTGTTGAGGTTATAAATTGTTGCTTGGTATTGAGTTCTTCATGTTTAATTTTATACATTCCAAGTACTCATAACATTGCCTTTGAGAATGCTTGTTAGATCTCTAAATTGCATGTTTGATCACCATGTAATTTGATTTCATTATCTAAGTTAGGCAATTTGTTCTTTCTTGATGCATTTTTTTAGGTGATGCTTGTTATGATTGATTTTTAATTAAGTCACCTATTTGATGCATTGAAAGTAGAAATTGTGGAACTAAATCATAAGCTTGCCTAATGACACTTTTTGAGCTTTTTAAGCTTTGTGGACTATGCTTGTCATGTTTTCCACTTCATGTCAATTAGGTGTGCTTCATTATCCATTTCACAATTCCTTAATTCTTACTTGAATACTTTCATGCCTCTTTATTGCTTGTTTGTTTATCTTGGCATACAAGTCTCTTTTAAAGTATTTCAAGTACACTAGGATGAATAAAGTGCATGTTTTTTGTACACTTGTGACCTAGTTATCCATGATAGTGTGTGTGTGTTCTAAATCGTGCACAACTTAGAATTCACACACTTGTTTTCTTCATGTCACAAACTTATTCACTAATCTCATTCTAGTGAATATCACCTCATTCAAACACTCTTTGCTTCCTCATTTTTGCATTCACTCATCTTACTATCTTATTGTTTATTTTCCACGGATGAGTCACCATAAGCAACAAGAGAAGTGGGAGGAAGAGCATAAGCATGTAGCAGCTAATTGATCCACCAGCTGAAGGTGGGAATCTGAAGTCACTTCACCCGCTAGCTCACCTTTGAGTGCACGGAGGACCGTGCAAACCTTTAAGTATGGGGAGATCGTCGCTGATCGACCATCTTGGGTGACATACTCTAATCCTAACACTATCATCTTCTTTTTGAATTCTTGGTTGCATTTTTTTTTCTTCTTAGGTTGTATATATGTTAGTACTTTAATTGCATTTCTCTTAGTTTATTGCATGCCTTTTCATATACATAATAAGCTTAGTTAGTATAATGAAATTTTCCAAGAAAAACATTCTTGATAGGGCATTGACATCCTAATTGATTTGAGTTGGAAGTTTTGATTGAAACTTGCTTGAAAAATATTGTGGAACATATTTTTGAGTTATGAACACACAACCTCGTGAGTTTTTGAGCCTAATTGTATGGTTACACTATATAACCACTATTTTTTATTCTTGTGTGTGTTATTCTCTTTTTATGATTGCAATCTTTGATTTGTTTGATTCTTTATGTCCATTGTTTGATGTATATATGCATGTATGTGATTGAGGCCATATTTTCATTAAGCTCACTTGTCCCAAATAGCCTACCCTTTTATCTCCCTTTGTTAACCAACTTTGAGCCTATTTCAATCCCCTTTTGTTCTTAAAGTCAGCACATTACTAGCGTTAAAGTGAAAAACAATAAATGTCCTTTATGTGGATCTTTGATTAGCTTAGGCTAGTGAGAGTGTGTATCATCTAAGTGTGGGGAAGTTTGAAAACTTTGGTTGAGGTAAAAGTGAATTTTCGTACTTTGTGAAAAATCTTGGGAATTGGGTACATACTCATGCATCAAATTCTTAAGCCATATGCATTGTCACTTTTGTATATATGTTTTAGAAAAAAAAAAGAGGGGAAGAAAAGAGGACAAAATGCCCCAAGGTTTGAGAAATAAAAAAAATGCATACGAGGTTGTGATTAAAAAAAAATGCATGAGTGTATGAGAAAAGTGAAAAATGGGTAGTTAGGCTTGCTTTGAGTTGTATAGGTTGTTATGTAGGTTTGGTGAGAGCCTAGGCTAATCAAAGATGCATATATCAACCTCACTTGACCACATATAACCTTACCTTTACCCTAACCCCATTACAACCTACGGAAAGCCCTCATGATATTTGTAGGCATACATTGAATAACTGTTGATTGTTAGATGAAAGACAAATCTTAGAAAGCATGAGTAGAAGAGAAATGAGTGAATTAACCCTGTACACTTGAGTGATTACAGCGGATACACATCTGGTGAGGGTTCAATTGCTCCATTACATATTTTTCACCTTTGATTATGTAACACCCTACCATACTTAATCTTATGCTTAAGTCATAAGACTGAGATAATAAGGTATTACAACCTCTAAAAATAAATAAATAAATAAATATATAATAATAATAATAATAATAATAATAATAATAATAATAATAATAATAATAATAATAATAATAATAATAATAATAATAATAATAATAATAATAATAATAACCCTCGTTATTTTGTATTATTGACCCTCTACTCGTATCATCTGTACATATATGTTATTGAACTTTAGTTTTCTTCTCACACAAGTAACCACGCTTTCTGAGGGTTGCGCTTTTGAATTTTGCGAGTTTGTTTTACCCATTTTTCAAGGCTCCTAGTTAAGTATCTCTTTCTATATTATTATTATTATTATTATTATTATTATTATTATAATATAGAAAGAGATACTTAACTAGGAGCCTTGAAAAATGGGTAAAACAAACTCGCAAAATTCAAAAGCGCAACCCTCAGAAAGCGTGGTTACTTGTGTGAGAAGAAAACTAAAGTTCAATAACATATATGTACAGATGATACGAGTAGAGGGTCAATAATACAAAATAACGAGCTCCTAACTCAGCCTGCGAAGCCAAGGCTGGCCAGAGAATATTTATATACATATACGAGTATCCCAAGTACCCAAAATACAGAATTAAGACCCTATCCCTCCTGTAACCTCTATGAGGAACAAAATAATCAAATTTCTTGGAGAGAAAGCTAAGTAACTAAGTACATATATATATAAGCAGATAAACCAAAATATCCCAGGAACTACTCCGCTTCAGGAATCCAGATGCTTATCGAGGAGCCTTCTGACCTGCATCTGAAAAACACAACACAGTATGGAATGAGAACCGAAGGTTCTCAGGATAGTAAAGGTGCCATGCACTTAATATATAAGGTCCTGGGAATGCCAGAGGCAATCCTAGAATCGACAATCAGATTATAAAGCTTAGAATACTAAACAGAAACTATAAAAAGGTAGGGGTTCTAAGGAAATCTAAGCTTACTTAAACCTAACTTTGTCACTAAACCAGTCCACCTTTCCTCTGCTCCTCCATCACCAATGATTTAACAGAGACAAACAACCAAATAATTTCAAGCACAAGTAGAGAACAGGTAGGGCAGGTAGCATATATAACAATTAGCATAGTATGTATGTTCAGGTGGGCAATCCCAAGTAATGCAAAGCAAATAAAACAAACAGAATGCACATGATGTATGCCTGTCCTAAGGCTGATGATATCATCTATCAGTTATATAGCCAACCTGACATGTCTTGGTAGCTAACCATGGACTGAAACACCCATGCAGAGCAAGTGGGTTTGAGCTACAACCCCTTTGCTACTACCCGCTTAACCCAGAGCCAGTGGAATAACCACTACTGCGGCTACTAACCAGGCGGGTGTTTAAAAGCTCAACCTGGAGCAAGTGGAAGATCCACTACTGCTGCTACTACCCAGGCGTCACAAACATACATTTATTCAATTTAAATCAAGCATGATTGAAGAACGGATGCTTGACGGTTTAGAATTCAGAATAAATTCTCGTTGCAAGTATAGTTTCTAAACCAAGCAATCATCCTTTCTTACAAACGTTTTTGTTGTCACAAGTAACAAACCCAATAAAATTTATAAACCGAAGTATTCAAACCTCGGGTCATCTTCTCAAGGAATTGCAGGGAGGTGTTCTTATTATTGGTTATGAGTTTTGTAAACTGGGAGTTTTGAAAGTAAGGAACAAGTAATTTAAATGACAAGTAAAATAAATAAATAACTATAAAATAAACTCTTGGCAAGGCATGAAAATTCGGAAATCCTATCCTAGTTATTCTTATGAGAATTAAAGTTAATCCTACTTAGTTAACCCTTACGAAAGCAAGAGAAAGTTAAGTGAACTAATTATTTAGATTTCCCAAGTCCTAGCCAACTCCTTAGGAAAGACTAGAGTTAGTGGAATTCAATTCAATTAGCAAACATAACAATCAATCACGATAAGTTTAACAACTCAAGGATTTCCAGTTAATCAATTAAAGCCAAGGATATGAAAAGCTAAATAAGAATTTTAAATCTGAAATACCTCAATTGCATTAATAAGAGAAAATCAATCTAAACATGAAGAGTTCACAAGCCAATTTGGCAACATAAGTAATTAAATGAGAGCGTTAAAGTATCTGAAAGTAAAAGAGAAATATAAAGTAAAAGGAACATTGAACTTGATAAAGAGTTGAAATACTAAATTGAAATAATAAGAAATCCTAATCCTAAAACCTAAGAGAGAGGAGAGAACCTCTCCCTCTAAAGACTACATCTAAATCATGAAAAGTGAATAATTCGAGAGCTCCCTTGAATGGATGCATTCCCCCACTTTATAGCCTCTAATATGAGTTTTCTAGGCCGAAAACTGGGTCAAAAACAGCTTAGAAATTGCCTCCAACGTATTCTGGTACATACAGGTCGCGGGAAAGTGACGCGGAGGCGTCGTCCACGCGTTTGCGTGGATGGCATTTTTGCCAGGTCACGTGTCCGCGTGATCCACGCATTCGCGTCGCCTGGCGTCGAGGCAGCTATGACAAATTATATATCGTTGCGAGACCCCAGATGTTAGCTTTCCAACACAACTGGAACCGCGTCATTTGGACGTCTGTAGCAAAAGTTATGACCGTTTGAGTGCAAAGAGGTCAGGCTGGATAGCTTAGCAACTTCTTCAACTTCTTGTATTCTTTCCACTTTTGCATGCTTCCTTTCCATCCTCTGGGCCATTCCTGCCCTGTAATCTCTGAAATCACTTAACGCACATATCAAGGCATCGAATGGTAATAAGAGAGGGTTAAACATATCAAAATTAAGACCAAAGAAGCATGTTTTCAATCATAGCACAAAATCAGGAAGGAGAATGTAAAACCATGCAAATAGTATGAATAAGTGTATGAAAGATTGATAAAATCCACTCAATTGAGCACAAGATAAACCATAAAATAGTGGTTTATTAATGATCATTATCAATTCTCAAACATTAACCTGGAGCAAGCGGGACAAACCACCATCCTTGCTACTACCCAGGTATCTCAAGCATACATTCATTTATTTCAAATGAGTTCAATCATCCATCAACATATCACTATCACAAGTGTTCATCATTTTCATAACATTTCACCCTTCTTATTCATAATCCATCATTTTAACCTTTACTTCACTCTCAAGTTATCCTAATTTCCTAACTCCAACTAATTACTAGGCTTACTAATAAGTTTTAGGGTTAAAAGGATAAAAATGGAAGTTTAGAGGTTCGAAACCATGTTTTGATCATAAAAATACAGGTGCTAAAAAATAGAGTGTGTGCGTACGCACACATGTGTGCGCGCGCACAACTTAAAAGGAAACAGAACGTGTGCATGCGCAAGTATGCCTGCGTGCGCACACCAATCATGAGCCACTTGATGTGCGTGCGCCTCACCTGTGCGAGCGCCACCAGCAGAAAGCATATCCTGGTGTGTGCACGCGCACAAGGGCGTGCGTACGCACACTTTCCAAAAACACCAGGTGTGCGTGCGCACAAAGGCGTGCGTACGCATAGATAGATTTCTACAACTGCTGGGTGCGTGCGCATAGCTGTGTGCGTGGGCACACATAAGAATTTCTGATTCTGCTGCAACATTAAAAAGTTTAGTTTTTAGCACCGGATTTCTGGCGTCCATAACTTCTTCTACAAAATTTAGTTTTCCGCAAACTTTGTCTTGTTTTCAAGCTTATAAAACCTTCTTTAATTTGAAACAAACCTCATTTTCATCCAAAATTTGAGAAGCAAGTTATGGACTACCAAAGTTCATAAAAATCACTTTTTACCAAATATGCCAAACCCCATTTTTACTAAATTCACACTTTCCTTTCAAAACTCATTTCCACTCAACTCAACTCAACATACCATAACCATCTTCACAGTTCTACCATTTCTCCATACAACAAGATCGTACTTCAACCTCTATATATATATATATATATATATATATATATATATATATATATATATATATATATATATATAACATCATCAATTTATTATTCACATCATATTCTTACCAACTATAACACCAAAGCTTTCACCACTTTTCTTTAGTCAATTACACACCAATACATACATAAACCCTTTATCAATAACTCATTACCCTAGCCACAATAATCACCATTAAACCACTACAATTTATATTCATTCACCTTCTCTACTTTACAAGCACCGATAAGTCTTTAATTAGCATTCCAAGTTCAGCAACAACAATTTAACCCAAAATTTAACATTTATCATTGGTGTGGCAAAATCGTGATCGTTCATTCCTTGGTAACGGCGCTAAAAACTTAATACGCACGTTTATAATCTTATTTCTTTGTCACAACTTCACACAACTAACCAGCAAGTGCACTGGGTTGTCCAAGTAATAAACCTTACGTGAGTAAGGGTCGATCCCACGGAGATTGTCGGCTTGAAGTAAGCTATGGTCATCTTGCAAATCTCAGTCAGGAAGATTCATATGGTTATAGATTTTTGATAATTAAAATACAATTAAAATATAAAACAGGATAGAGATACTTATGTAATTCATTGGTGAGAGTTTCAGATAAGCATATGGAGATGCTTTTGTTCCTTCTGAATCTCTGCTTTCCTGCTGCTTTCATCCAATCATTCCTACTCCTATCCATGGCAAGCTTTATGTAGGGCATCACCATTGTCAATGGCTACTTCCCGTCTTCTCAGTGAAAATGGTCCAAGATGCGCTGTCACTGCACGGCTAATCATCTGTCGTTTCTCGATCATACTGGAATAGGATTCAGTAATCCTTTTGCGTCTGTCACTACGCCCAGCACTCGCGAGTTTGAAGCTCATCACAACCATCCCTTCCCAGATCCTACTCGAAATACCACAGACAAGGTTTAGACTTTCCAGATCTCAAGAATGGCTGCCAATAATTCTAGCCTATACCACAAAGACTCTGACCGTAGATCAGGAGGCTAAGAGATAAACGCTGAATCCAAGGTAGAACGGAAGTGGTTGTCAGGCACGCGTTCATAGGTTAAGAATAATGATGAGTGTCATGGATCATCATATTCATCATGTTGAAGTGCAAGCGAATATCTTAGAATAGGAATAAGCTTGTAATGAATAAGAAAATAATAGTACTTTGCATTAATTCATGAGGAACAGCAGAGCTCCACACCTTAATCTATGGTGTGTAGAAACTCTACCGTTGAAAATACATAAGTGATGGAGGTCCAGGCATGGCCGAATGGCCAGCCCCCCTAAAGGTCTAAGATAGCATAAGATTAATCAAAGATCTCCCTTAACATGATAGTAAAAAGTTATATTTATACTAAACTAGTTACTAGGGTTACAGAAATGAGTAAATGATGCAGAAATCCACTTCCGGGCCCACTTGGTGTGTGCTTGGGCTGAGCATTGAAGCTTTCACCTGTAGAGGTCCTTCTTGGAGTTAAACGCCAGTTTGTAACCTGTTTCTGGCGTTTAACTCTAGAATAGGGCAGAGAGCTGGCGTTGAACGCCAGTTTGCGTCATCTAAACTCGAGCAAAGTATGGACTATTATATGTTGCTGGAAAGCCCTAGATGTCTACTTTCCAACGCAATTAAGAGCGCGCCATTTGAACTCTTGTAGCTCCAGAAAATCCACTTTGAGTGCAGGGAAGTCAGAATCCAACAGCATCTGCAATCCTTCTTCAACCTCTGAATCTGATTTTTGCTCAAGTCCCTCAATTTCAGCCAGAAAATACCTGAAATCACAGAAAAACACACAAACTCATAATAAAGTCCAGAAATGTGATTTTTATTTAAAAACTAATAAAAATATACTAAAAACTAACTAAATCATACTAAAAACTATGTAAAAACAATGCCAAAAAGCGTATAAATTATCCGCTCATCATAACACCAAACTTAAATTGTTGCTTGTCCCCAAGAAACTGAAAATTAAATAGGATAAAAAGAAGAGAATATACTATAAATTCCAAAATATCAATGAAACTTAGCTCCAATCAGATGAGCGGGACTAGTAGCTTTTTTGCCTCTGAACAGTTTTGGCATCTCACTTTATCCCTTAAAGTTCAGAATGATTGGCATCTATAGGAACTCAGAATTCAGATAGTGTTATTGATTCTCCTAGTTCAGTATGTTTATTCTTGAACACAGCTACTTTATGAGTCTTGGCCATGGCCCTAAGCACTTTGTTTTCCATTATTACCACCGGATACATAAATGTCACGGACACATAATTGGGTGAACCTTTTTAGATTGTGACTCAGCTTTGCTAGAGTCCCTAATTAGAGGTGTCCAGGGTTCTTAAGCACACTCTTCTTTTTACTTTGGACCTCGACTTTAACCGCTAAGTCTCAAGTTTTCACTTGACACCTTCACGCCACAAGCACATGGTTAGGGACAGCTTGGTTTAGCCGCTTAGGCCAGAATTTTATTCCTTTAGGCCCTCCTATCCATTAATGCTTAAAGCCTTGGATCCGTTTTATCCTTGCCTTTTGGTTTTAAGGGCTATTGGCTTTTTGCTCTTGCCTTTTGGTTTAAAGAGCTTTTGGCTTTTTCTGCTTGCTTTTTCTTTTTCTTTCTCTCTTTTTTTTCGCCATTTTTCTTTTCTCTTTTTTTTCGCAAGCTTTTGTATTCACTACTTTTTCTTACTTCAAGAATTAATTTTATGATTTTTCAGATTATCAATAACATTTCTCCTTTTCATTATTCTTTTAAGAGCCAACATATTTAACATTCATAAACAACAAGTTCAAAAGACATATGCACTGTTCAAGCATTCATTCAGAGAACAGAAAGTATTGTCACCACATCAAAATAATTAAACTAATTTCAAAGATGAATTCGAAACTCATGTACTTCTTGTTCTTTTGTAAATAAAGCATTTTTCATTTAAGAAAGGTGATGGATTCATAGGACATTCATAGCTTTAAGACATAGACACTTAAATACTAATGATCATGTAATAAGACTCAAACATAAACATAAAGCATAGTAAATGAAAAATAGAGAAAAATAAATAGACAAAGAGATTAAGGAACGGGTCTACCTTAGTGAGGGTGGCGTCTTCCTCTTCTTGAAGAACCAATAGTGCTCTTGAGCTCCTCTATGTCTCTTCCTTGTCTTTGTTGCTCCTCCCTCATAGCTCTTTGATCTTCTCTAATCTCATGGAGAATGATGGAGTGCTCTTGGTGTTCCACCCTTAGTTGTCCCATGTTGGAGCTTAATTCTCCTAGGGAGGTGTTGGTTTGCTCCCAATAGTTCTGTGGAGGAAAGTGCATCCCCTGAGGCATCTCAGGGATTTCATGGTGAGGAATTTCCTCATGCTCTTGTTGAGGTCCATGATCTCTTATTTGCTCCATCCTTTTCTTAGTGATGGGCTTGTCCTCTTCAATGAAGATGTCTCCCTTTATGTCAATTCCAACCGAATTGCAGAGGTGACAAATGAGGTGAGGAAAGGCTAACCTTGCCAAAGTGGAAGACTTGTCAGCCACCTTATAGAGTTCTTGAGGTATAATCTCATGAACTTCAACCACCTCCCTAATCATGATACTGTGGATCATGATGGCCCGGTCTATAGTAACTTCAGACCGATTGCTAGTAGGAATGATTGAGCGTTGAATAAACTCCAACCATCTTCTAGCTACAGGCTTAAGGTCCAGTCTTCTCAATTGAACCGGCTTGCCTCTTGAGTCAACTTTCCATTGAGCTCCTTGCATACATATGTCCATGAGGACTTGGTCCAACCTTTGATCAAAGTTGACCCTTCTAGTATAGGGGCGTGTGTTTTCTTGCATCATTGGCAAGTTGAATGCCAACCTTACATTTTCCAGACTGAAATCTAAGTATTCCCCGAACCATGGTAAGCCAATTCTTTGGATCCGGGTTCACACTTTGATCATGGTTCCTAGTGATCTATGCGTTTGCATAGAACTCTTGAACCATTAAGATCCCGACTTGTTGAATGGGGTTGGTGAGAACTTCCCAACCTCTTCTTCGGATCTCATGTCGGATCTCCGGATACTCATTCTTTTTGAGCTTGAAAGGAACCTCAGGGATCACTTTCTTCTTGGCCACAACTTCATAGAAGTGGTCTTGATGGACCTTTGAAATGAATATCTCCATCTCCCATGACTCAGATGTGGAAGCAATTGCCTTCCCTTTCCTCTTTCTTGAGGTTTCTCTGGCCTTAGGTGCCATTAATGGTTATGGAAAAACAAAAAGCAATGCTTTTACCACACCAAACTTAAAATGTTTGGTCGTCCCCAAGCAAAACAAGAAAGAAAGAAGGAGAAGAAAAAGAAAAATGGAGGAGAAGGGGAGAGGTGTGTATTTGGCCAAGGGGAAGAAGAAAGGGTTGTGTTGTGTGAAAATGAAGAAGGAATGAGGGGTTTATATAGGAGTAGGGGAAGGTTTAGGGTTCGGCCATTAGGGTTGGGTTTGGGAGGGAAAAGAGTTTGAATTTTGGAGGTAGGTGGGGTTTTTGGGGAGGAGAGGATGGATGTGACTGGTGAAGAGGTGATGGGAAGAGTGATTGAGGTGATTGGTGAGGGGTATTTATGGAAGAGAGTTATGAAAAGGTGTGAAGAGGAGAGAAGAAAAGGTGGGGATCCTGTGGGGTCCACAGATCTAGTGGGGTTAAAGACTTAAAATCCCTACTCCAATTAGGCGTGTAAAATGCCCTTAGTATGCATGTCTGGCGTTAAACGCCCAAATGTAGCTTGTTTCTGGCATTTAACGCCACTTCTATGCTCTGTTCTGGCGTTAAACGCTAGTCTGGTGCTTGTTTCTGGCGTTTAACGCCAGCTTGGTGCTTCTTTCTGGCGTTAAACGCCAATTTGATGCTTCTTACAGGCGTTTAAAGGATGTAAAGGCCTTCAATCTTTACTAACACGTCCTCTACTTGTCCATAAGCCTATTTTCTTGAGTTATCTGCCATCTCTAATGAGATTCTGGCAGCTTGCACCTCAAAGATCCCAAGTTTCTCCATTACAGAGAGTGCCATTAAGTTTATTCCTGACACCAGGTCACACGGAGCCTTCTCAAAGGTCATGGTGCCTATGTTATAGGGAATTAGGAATTTACCAGGATCCTGTTTCTTTTGAGGTAATTTATGCCTATCCAATGCATTCAGTTCACTGGTAAGCAAGGGAGGTTCATCTTCCCAAGTCTCATTACCAAATAATTTGGCATTCAACTTCATGATTGGACCAAGGTACTTAACAACTTGCTCTTCAGTAATATCTTCATCCTCTTCAGAGGATGAATACTCATCAGAGCTCAAGAAGGGCAAAAGGAGGTTCAATGGAATCTCTATGGTCTCTAGATGAGCCTCAGATTCCTTTGGTTCCTCAAAGGAAAATTCCTTACAGGTCACTGAGCGTTCCAGGAGGTCTTCCTCACTAGGATTCACGTTTTCCTCCTGCTCTCTGGGTTCGGCCACACCAAGTAAGGTAATGGCCTTGCACTCTCTTTTTGGATTCTCTTCTGTATTGCTTGGGAGAGTACTAGGAGGAGTTTCAGTGACTCGTTTACTCAGCTGGCCCACTTGTGCCTCTAAATTTCTAATGGAGGACCTTATTTCATTCATGAAACTTAGAGTGGCCTTAGATAGATCAGAGACTATATTTTCTAAGCTAGATGGATTCTGCTCAGAATTCTCTATCTGTTGCTGAGTGGATGATGGAAAAGGTTTGCTATTGCTGAACCTGTTTCTTCCACCATTATTAAAGCCTTGTTAAGGCTTTTGTTGATCCTTCCATGAGAAATTTGGATGATTTCTCCATGAGGGATTATAGGTGTTTCCATAGGGTTCCCCCATATAATTCACCTCTGCTATTGCAGGGTTCTCAGGATCATAAGCTTCTTCTTCAGAAGATGCCTCTTGAGTACTGTTGGATGCAGCTTGCAATCCATTCAGACTCTGAGAAATCATATTGACTTGCTGAGTCGATATTTTATTCTGGGTCAATATGGCATTCAGAGTATCAATTTCAAGAACTCCCTTCCTCTGAGGCGTCCCATTACTTACAGGATTCTTTTCAGAAGTGTACATGAACTGGTTATTTACAACCATGTCAATGAGTTCCTGAGCTTCTGCAGGCGTTTTCTTTAGGTGAATGGATCCACCTGCAGAATGGTCTAATGACATCTTTGATAATTCAGACAGACCATCATAGAATATATCCAGGATGGTCCATTTTGAAAGCATGTCAGAAGGACACTTTTTGGTCAGTTGCTTGTATCTCTCCCAAGCTTCATAGAGGGATTCACCTTCTTTCTGTTTGAAGGTTTGAACATCCACTCTAAGCTTGCTAAGATTTTGAGGAGGAAAGAACTTGGCTAAGAAAGCCGTGACCAGCTTATCCCAAGAGTTCAGGCTATCTTTAGGTTAAGAATCTAACCATATTCTAGCTCTGTCTCTTACAGCAAACGGGAAAAGCATAAGCCTGTAGACCATGAAACTTGTATCACAGATCTGTAAGAATTCAGTTAAGAACTGAAATGGATCTTCTGATGGAAGTCCATGAAACTTGTAGTTCTGTTGCATCAGAGAAACTAATTGAGGCTTTAGCTCAAAATTGTTTGCTCCAATGGCAGGGATTGAGATGCTTCTTCCATGTAAATTGGAATTTGGTGTAGTAAAGTCACCAAGCATCTTCCTTGCATTGTTATTATTTTCGGCCATGTCTCCTTCTTTTTCGAAGATTTCTTTCAGATTTTCTCCAGAGAGTTGTGCTTTAGCTTCCCTTAGCTTCCTCTTCAGAGTCCTTTCAGGTTCATGATCAGCTTCAACAAGAATGTTCTTATCCTTGTTCCTGCTCATATGAAAAAGAAGAGAACAGAAAATATAGAATCCTCTATGTCACAATATAGAGATTCATTTATGTGAGTAGAAGAAGAGGAGAATAGAAGAAGGAGAAGAGAAAAATTCGAAAATTAATTAAAATAAAATAAAAATATTTTTGTTTTTATTTTAAAATGCAGTTAGAGTTCGAAAATTAAGAGAAGGTGTAAAATTAAAATTAAAAATTAAAACAATTAGTTAATGAAAAGAAATTTTGAAAAAGAGGTTAGTCATTTTCGAAAATTAGAGAGAGAAAAGTAGTTAGGTGGTTTTGAAAAAGATAAGAATCAAACAAAAAGATAGGATTAGTTTGAAAAAGATTTGAAAACCAATTTTGATAAGAGGTTAGAAAAGATTTTGAAATTGATTTTGAAAAAGATGTGATTGACATTTATTTTAAAAAAGAATTGTAAAAGAAATTTAAAAAGATTTGATTTTGAAAGTTAAAGTTGATTACTTGACTAACAAGAAACAAAAAGATATGATTTTAAAATTTAAAGATTGAACCTTTCTTACTAGGCAAGTAACAAACTTAAAATTTTTGAATCAATCACATTAATTGTTAGTATTAATTTCGAAAATATGAAATAAAAATAAGAAAAAGATTTTGAAAATAAATTTTTAAAATTTCGAAATTATGAAAGAAAAAGTGAAAAAGATTTGATTTTTGAAAAAGATTTGAAAAAGATAGAATTTTTAAATTGAAAATTTGATTTGACTCATAAGAAACAATTAAAATTAAAAACTTTTTAACTAAATCAAACCAAATTTTCGAAAATTTATGAGAGAAAGAAAAGGGAAAGATATTTTTGTGATTTTTGAATTTTTAATGAAGAAAGAGAAAAACATCATAAAGACTCAAAACATGAAAATTATGAATCAAAACAAATGATGCATGCAAGAACACTATGAATGTCAAGATGAACACCAAGAACACTTTGAAGATCAAGATGAACATCAAGACTTATTTTTGGAAACTTTTAAGAAAGGAAAAACATGCAAGACACCAAACTTAGAAATTTTTAATTTTTAGACACTATGAATGCCAGAATGCATATGAAAAACAAGATGCAACACACAACAAGAAAATATGAAGATCAAACAAGAGGATTCATCAAGAACAACTTGAAGATCATGAAGAATGCAATGCATGAATTTTCGAAAAATACAAGAAAGAGATAAACATGCAATTGACACCAAACTTATAAATTGACAATAGACTCAAACAAGAAACACAAAATTATTTTTGGTTTTATGATTTTATTAAATTTTTTTTCGAAAATTAATTGGAAAAAGAAAAATAAGGATTTCAAAATTTCAAATGAGAATTCCAGGAATCATGCAATGTTAGTCTAAAGCTCCAGTCCAGGAATTAGACATGGCTTACTAGCCAGCCAAGCTTTCAGTGAAAGCTCTAGTCCAAAACAATAGACATGGCCAATGGCCAGCCAAGCTTCAACAGATACAAATCAGGCATATAACAGCCGATTAGATGAGAGTCCAAGGACTCTTGCCATGATAAGTGGAAGCCTCAGTCCAAAAATTTAGACATGGCTTGACAGCCAGCCAGGCTTCAACAAATCATGAAGAAACTCTAGAATTCATCCTTAAAAGTTCTGAAGAACATAGAATAATTTATTTTTATTAAAAATAATTTTTTTTTCTTTTCCTTTTGAAAATTTTTCGAAAAATAAAAAGAATAAAAACAAAAACTTAAAATTAAAATAAAATTACCTAATCTGAGCAACAAGATGAACCGTCAGTTGTCCAAACTCGAACAATCCCGGGCAACGGCGCCAAAAACTTGGTGTGGCAAAATCGTGATCGTTCATTCCTTGGTAACGGCGCTAAAAACTTAATACGCACGTTCATAATCTTAGTTCTTTGTCACAACTTCACACAACTAACCAGTAAGTGCATTGGGTCATCCAAGAAATAAACCTTACGTGAGTAAGGGTCGATCCCACGGAGATTGTCGGCTTGAAGCAAGCTATGGTCATCTTGCAAATCTCAGTCAAGCAGATTCATATGGTTATGAATTTTTGATAATTAAAATACAATTAAAATATAAAACAGGATAGAGATACTTATGTAATTAATTGGTGAGAGTTTCAGATAAGCGTATGGAGATGCTTTTGTTCCTTCTGAATCTCTGCTTTCCTGCTGCTTTCATCCAATCATTCCTACTCCTTTCCATGGCAAGCTTTATGTAGGGCATCACCGTTTTTAATGGCTACTTCCCGTCCTCTCAGTGAAAATGGTCCAAGATGCACTATCACCGCGCGGCTAATCATCTGTCGGTTCTCGATCATACTGGAATAGGATTCAGTAATCCTTTTGCATCTGTCACTACGCACAGCACTCGCGAGTTTGAAGCTCGTCACAGCCATCCCTTCTCAGATCCTACTCGGAATACCACAGACAAGGTTTAGACTTTCCGGATCTCAAGAATGGTCACCAATAATTCTAGCCTATACCACAAAGACTCTGACCGTAGATCAGGAGGCTAAGAGATAAATGCTCAATTCAAGGTAGAACGGAAGTGGTTGTCAGGCACGCGTTCATAAGTTGAGAATAATGATGAGTGTCACGGATCATCATATTCATCATGTTGAAGTGCAAGTGAATATCTTAGAATAGGAATAAGCTTGAATTAAATAAGAAAACAATAGTACTTTACATTAATTCATGAGGAACAGCAGAGCTCCACACCTTAATCTATGGTGTGTAGAAACTCTACCGTTGAAAATACATAAGTGATGGAGGTCCAGGCATGGCCGAATGGCCAGCCCCCCTAAAGGTCTAAGTTAGCATAAGACTAATCAAAGATCTCCCTTAACATGATAGTAAAAAGTTCTATTTATACTAAACTAGTTACTAGGGTTACAGAAATGAGTAAATGATGCAGAAATCCACTTCCGGGCCCACTTGGCGTGTGCTTGGGCTGAGCATTAAAGCTCTCACGTGTAGAGGTCTTTCTTGGAGTTAAACGCCAGTTTGTAACCTATTTCTGGCGTTTAACTCTGCTTTGCAACTTGTTTCTGGCGTTTAACTCCAGAATAGGGCAGAGAGCTGGCGTTGAATGCCAATTTGTGTCGTCTAAAGTCGGGCAAAGTATAGACTATTATATATTTCTGGAAAGCCCTGGATATCTACTTTCCAACGCAATTGAGAGCGCGCCATTTGGACTTCTGTAGCTCCAGAAAATCCACTTTGAGTGCAGGGAGGTCAGAATCCAACAGCATCTGCAGTCCTTCTTCAACCTTTGAATCTGATTTTTGCTCAAGTCCCTCAA